>NC_067431.1:31058735-31741950 GCF_009764475.1 Pristis pectinata
CTTTATTGTAGCATGATATCATGGAGAGCTCAGACTCCTAAAAGCGGAGTTCTGCAGCTCTCCTGACCAAGAGGAAACAACCTTTATTTATATTACAAGAGTACGTAACTACAAGCATCCAAGCACAAATAGCAGAAATAAATGGCAGAAGTGACCAACCATGGTTTCAGCCTTAGTCTAGCACTCGAGGAACAAAGTATAATTAGATTGCTGCATCCTGCATGACAGACAAGACACAGGACATCACCATACATGGAGAGCTCCTTGGCTATCAGCAGAATAAAAGTTAACTCTCTAGCTCCACTCCCGCAGAAATTTGAGAACATTCTCAATTGTCTTTCACGTTTCTCCCACAAACATGATACTAAAGAAAACGGAAAATTTTCAGGCTGGGCTGTTATGCAGTAAATGAAATCCAGCATAAATAAATGTGAAGTGATAAGTTTCGGCAGGAACAGCCAAAGCATCACAAAGGATCTCTCTGTCTCCATCTCCAGAGACAGATTAACCACAGGCATCTTCCACAAAACCACTAACTCCCACAGTTACCTTGACTGTACGTCTTCCCACCCTGTCGCTTGTAAGGACACCATCCCCTTCCCCCAGTTCCTCGCCTTCACCGCATCTGTTCCTATGATGAGGCTTTCCATAGTATGACATCAGAGATGTCCTTTTTTCGGTAACCGGGGTTTCCCTTCCATCACCATCAATGGTGCCCTTACCCACATCTCCTCCACTTCCCACACGTCTGCCCTCACCCCCTCCCCCCTGCCGACATAACAGGGACAGGGTTCCCCTTGTCCTCACCTAACACCCCACAAGCCTCCGTATCCACACATCACTCTCCACAACTTCTGCCACCTCCAATGGGATCCTACCACCAGGCACATCTTCCCCTCATCCCCTCTCTCCGCTTTCCGAAGGAACCGCTCTCTCTGTAACTCCCTTGTCCACTTGTCCCTCCCCACTGATAACCACCCAGCACTTATGCCTGTAACCGCCACAAGTGCGACACCTGTCCCTACACCTCCTCCCTCACCACCATTCAGGGTCCCAAACAATCCTTCCAGGTGAGGCAGCACTTCACCTGAGAGTCCGAGGGTGTCATTTATTGCATCCGGTGCAGCCTCCTGTACATCAGTGAGACCCGAAGCAGATTCGGTGACTGCTTCATCGAGCACCTTCACAATAGCCTGGACCTCCCGGTGGCCACCCACTCCAATTCCACATCCCACTCCCCTACTGACACGTCTATCGACGGCCTCCTCTACTGCCACGCTGAGGCCAGATGCAGGTTGGAGGAACAACACCTCACATTCCACCTTGGGAGTCTCCAACCTGATGCCTCAACATTTGGTTAACCCCTCCCTCCTTTTTCTCCCCCCCTCACCCCCCAAATCCTTTGTCTTCCCTTACTCCTGTGGCTCCCTTCTCCCACCTTGATGACCTGCCCATCTGCTCTCCTCCTCCATGGTCCACTGCCCTCTCCTACCGGATTCCTCCTTCTTCAGCCTTTAGCCTCTTCTACCTATCACCTCTCAGCTTATTACATCTTCTCCCCCTCCCCCACCCACCTTCCCCCCTCACCTGGACTCACCTATCACCTGAACTCACCTGTCCCCGGTCTGCGTGCGCTCCTCCCCCTCCCCCCACCTTCTTCTTTTGGCTTCTGCCCGCTTCCTTTCCAGTCTTGATGAAGGGTCTCGGCCCGAAACGTCGACTGTTTATTTCCCTCCATGGATGCTGCCTGACCTGCTGAGTTCCTCCAGCACTTTGTGTATTGCTCCAGATTCCAGCATCTGCAGAATTTTGTGTGTCAGCCAAAGCATCACCTTCACCTATGGCAATGTGACATGTTTAAAGTGCAGGACATTCCAAAAACTTCACAGGAGTGTTAAAAAATGTAATTTAACTGGGTCACATAATGTGGTAATAGAGCAGATGCATCGAATCCTGGTCAACAAGAAGCCTCAAAGAAGAAGGATGGAAGTGGAGGGCTTTGGGGAGAGGAAATGCTAATAAGGTGGCACTGTGGCACTGTACGAATTTCTGCTGGGTGCTCAAGTTTCCTCCCATGTCCCTCGGACAAGCTGTAAATTACTCATTAGTGTAGGTAGGTAAATAGCAATAGAATGGGAAAGGGGAGTTGTTTACAGAATGGTTACAGAAAAGAAGGAGACCGTTTAGTCCATCGTTTACCTGCTGGTTCTCTACCAGAGCAACTTCTAGTTCCACTTTCCCTGTAACCTTGCAAATTCTACTCTGCCGCATATTTATCCAATTCCCTCCTGAAGGGCAAAAGGGAGCCTGCCCCCTCCACACCTGCAGGCAGTACCTTCCTGATTCCTTCTATAAGCTCTGTAAATGAGATTTTTATCATGTTACTCTTCATTCTCTTCCCCTTTATGTTACATCTGCCACCTCTAGCCCTTGAACCCTCCAGTAAAGACGCCTACGTTAGACTATTGTTTATTGACTACAGCTCTGCCTTCAATACAATAATCCCAAGCAAGCTTGTCACCAAACTCCGAGACCTAGGACTCAACACCTCCCTCTGTAACTGGATCCTTGACTTTCTAACAAACAGACCGCAATCAGTGAGGATAGGCAGCAATACCTCTGGCACGATTATTCTCAACACTGGTGCCCCAATTGGCTGTGCCCTCAGCCCTCTACTCTACTCCCTATACACTCATGACTGTGTGCCCAGATTCTGCTCTAACTCCATCTACAAGTTTGCAGATGATACCCCTATTGTAGGCCGTATCTCAAACAGTGATGAGTCGGAGTACAGGAAGGAGATAGAGAGCTTAGTGGAATGGTGTCATGACAACAATCTTGCCCTCAATGTCAACAAAACTAAAGAGCTGGTCATTGACTTCAGGAAAGGGGGCAGTGTACATGCACCTGTCTACATCAATGGTGTTGAGGTCGAGAGGGTTGACAGCTTCAAGTTCCTGGGAGTGAACATCACCAACTGTCTGTCCTGGTCAAATCACGTGGATGCCATGGCCAAGAAAGCTCACTAGCACCTCTACTTCCTCAGGAGGCTAAAGAAATTTGGTTTGTCCCTTTTGACTCTCACCAACTTTTACCGATGCACCATAGAAAGCATCCTATCTGGATGTATCACTTCTTGGTATGGCAACTGCTCTACCCAGGACTGCAAGAAACTGCAGAGAGTTGTGGACACAGCCCAGCGAGTCACGGAAACCAGCCTCCCCTCCTTGGACTCTGTCTTTACCTCTCACTGTCTTGCTGAAGCAGCCAGTATAATCAAAGACCCCACCCACCCCGGACATTCTCTCTTCTCTCCTCTTCCATCGGGTAGAAGATACAGGATCCTGAGGGCTCGTACCACCAGACTTAAGGACAGCTTCTACCCCACTGTGATAAGACTATTGAATGGTTCCCTTATACAATGAGATGGACTATGACCTCACGATCTACCTTGTTGTGACCTTGCATCTTATTGCACTGCACTTTCTCTGTAGCTGTGACACTTTACTCTGTACTGTTATTGTTTTTACCTGTACTACATCAATGCACTCTGTACTGACTCAATGTAACTGCACTGTGTAATGAATTGACCTGTACAATCGGTTTGGAAGACAAGCTTTTCACTGTACCTCGGTACAAGTGACAATAATAAACCAATACCATCACAGGGAACCTCCCTAGATTTACTCTGTCCAGACCCTTCAGTATTTTATATACTTCTACTAAATCTCCCTTCAGTCTTTTCTCCAAAGAAAAAGTCTCAGCCTTTCTAATCCAATGTAGTTCCTCATCCCAGGAACCATTCTTGTAAATCATCTCTGGATCCTCTCTAATGAGTGCACATCTTCCCTATAATATTGCAACCAGAAGTGAACACAGTAGTCCATTGAGACTGGAGCAATGTTGGATACAAAATTGGCTTCCCATTTCTGTACTCCTGAACATGTAGCATTGATTATTACCTTTGAGATACTGATCTTTCCCAGCTCCTTAAACTCTGCCTTCAGGTTCTTATCCTTTCTACCCATGTCATTGGTACCAATATGGACCTCTGGCTCACACCTGATGAGATACTGCAGGCAGAGTTTAGGGAGTAAGGAAAGAGGTTAAAACATGGGATCCCATAGGTCCCTTCTCCTTCAAGATGTTCTGCAGTTGTTCAGTGACATCCTTGACCCAAGCACCGAGGAGGCAACATACCATCCTGTAGTCACACTTACAATCATAGAAATTTTTGTCTGTCCCCCAACTGTGAGAGGGGCAGAGTTCAGGGCCAACATTTTCCTGTTAGAGTGAAGGGCAAGGCTGGCAGGATTAGGGAACCTTGGCTGACAAGGGATATTGAGGGCCTGGTCAGGAAAAAGGAGGGATGGGGAGGCAAAGTGTATCCTAGGATGTTCTGGGAAGCAAAGGAAGAAATTGCTGGAGTCCTGGCAAAGATTTTTAGAACATAAGAAATAGGAGCAGGAGGAGACCATCTGGCCCGTCGAGCCTGCTCCATCATTCAATAAGATCATGGCTGATCTGGCCGTGGACTCAGATCCACCTACCTGCCTTTTCCCCATAACCCTTAATTCCCCTGCTATGCAACAATCTATCTAACTGTGTCTTAAGTATATTTAATGAGGTAGCCTCTACTTCTTCCCTGGGCAGAGAACTCCACAGATTCACTGCTCTCTGGGAAAAGCAGTTTCTCCTCATCTCCGTCCTAAATCTATTCCCCAAATCTTGAGGCTATGTCCCCTAGTTCTAGTCTCATCTACCTGTGGAAACAACTTTCCTGCCTCTATCTTATCTATCCCTTTCATAATTTTATACGCTTCTACAAGATCCCCTCTCATTCTTCTGAATTCCAGCGAGTATAGTCCCAGGCAACTCAATCTCTCCTCATAGGCTAACCCCTCATCTCCAGAATCAACTTGGTGAACCTCTGCACTGTCTCCAAAGCCAGTATATCCTTTCCCAAGTAAGGAGACCAGAACTCCACGCAGTACTCCAGATGCAGCCTCACCGGTACCCTGTACATTTGCACCATAACCTCCCTGTCTTAAATTCAATCCCTCTAGCAATGAAGTCCAACATTCCATGGACCGTTTCCATCAGCAAACTTAGATACGCTACACTCGGACCCTTCTTTCAAATCTTTAATGTATATCGTAAACAGTTGCGGGCCCAACACCAACCCTTGCGGCACCCCGCTCACCACTGATTGCCAAACAGAGAAACACCCATTTATCCCAACTTTCTGCCTTCTACTGGTTAACCAATCCTCTATCCATGCTAATACCCTACCCCCAACTCCATGCATCCTTATCTTATGGATAAGTCTTTTATGTGGCACCTTATCGAACACCTTCTGGAAATCCAAGTATAGAACACCCACCTGTTCCCCTCTATCAACTGCGCTCACTATATCCTCAAAGAGCTCCAGCAAGTTTGTCAAACAGGACCTGCCCTTCCTGAATCCATGCTGTGTCTGCCTGATGGAACCACTTCTATCCAGATGTTTCGCTATTTCTTCCTTCACGATAGCTTCAAGCATTTTCCCAACTACAGACATTAAGCTATCTGGCCTATAGTTACCTGCCTTTTGCCTACATCCTTTTTTAAACAGTGGTGTGACATTTGCCGTCTTCCAATCTGCCAGGACCTGCCCAGAGTGCAGAGAATTTTGGTAAATTATCACAACGCCTCTATTATAACTTCCGCCATTTCTTTCAGTACCTTGGGATGCATCCCATCAGGACCAGGGGACATGTCTACCTTTAGGCCCACTAGTTTGCTCATCACTACCTCTTTAGTGACAGCAATTGTATCAAGGTCCTCACCCCCCATCGCATCCATAACATCTCTCTTTGGCATGTTAGTCGTGTCCTCCACAGTGAAGACCGACACAAAATAGTTAGACAAGATAAGACAAGACATCTTTATTAGTCACATGCACATCGAAACACACAGTGAAATAGATCTTCTGCGAAAAGTGTTCTGGGGGCAGCCTGCAAGTGTCGCCACGCTTCTAGCGCCAACATAACACGCCCACAACTTCCTAACACATATGTCTTTGGAATGTGAGAGGAAACCGGAGCACCTGGAGGAAACCCACACAGACACGGGGAGGACATACAAACTCCTTACATCAGTGGCCAGAATTGAACCCGGGTCGCTGGCACTGTAATAGCGTTACGCTAACCGCTACACTACCGTGCCTGCCCTTAGGAATAGTAAAGGGAAAAAATAACTGGTGGGCGTTGTCTAGGCCACCAAATAATAACATTATAGTGGCACAGGCAATAAACCAAGAAATAGATGTAGCAGACGATGCAGAGAGTCTACAGAGAGATATAGATAGGTTAAGTGAGTGGGCAAGGATCTCGCAGATGGAGTACAATGCTGGTAAATGCAAGGTCATCCACTTTGGAAGGAAAAATAGAAGATCAGATTATTATTTAAATGGTGAAAGACTGCAGCATGCTGTTGTGTAGAGGGACTCGGGAGTGCTTGTGCATGAATCACAAAAGTTTGGTTTATTGCAACTGTAGAGGGTACTGGTGAGGCCACACCTGGAGTACTCTGTACATTTCTGGTCTCCTTACTCAGAGGAGGTTCACCAACTTTATTCTGGAGATGAGGGGGTTAGCCTATGAGGAGAGATTGAGTCACGGATTATACTCACTGGAATTCAGAAGAATGAGAGGGGATTTTATGGAAACATAAAATTATGAAAGGCATAGATATGATAGAGGCAGGAAGGTTGTTTCCACTGGTAGGTGAGACTGGAACTAGGGGACATCGCCTCAAGATTCGGGGAATAGATTTAGGATGGAGATGAGGAGAAACTGCTTTTCCCATAGAATAGTGAATCTGTGGAATTCTTTGCCCAGGGAAGCAGAGGCTACCTCACTAAATATATTTAAGACACAGTTAGATAGATTGTTGCATAGTAGGGGAATTAAGGGTTCTGGGGAAAAGGCAGGTAGATGGATCAGAGTCCACAGTCACCAGGGTCATTTTCTCCTCTCCCCTATCCATCAGGCAGAAGATACAGGAGTCTGAGGGCACATACCACCAGCTCCCATTCCACTGTTATTAGACTATTGAACGGATTCCCATATATAATAAGATGGACTCTTGACTTCACAATCTACCTTGTTATGACCTTGCACCTTATTGTCTACTTGCAATACATTTCCCTGCAGCTGTGACACTTTATATTCCGTTATTGTTTTTACCCTGTACTACCTCAACGCACTGTGTAATGAATTGATCTGTACCAACAGTAGGCAAGACAAGTTTTTCACTGTAACCCAGTACCACTAACAATAATAAACCAATACCTAGGGGTCTACTCCTGCACATCACGCAGCAGTTCAGCTACACATAGATTTAAATCCCTTCTCCCGTCGGAGGCCCGCGGACAGCGCGGACACACACCCCACCGCCACAAACTGCGCCATCCAGCATTGTGGGGACATCGCAGGTGTCTCCACAGCCCGAGTGCAATAGACCAGCCTCAAGCCCGGGACAGCCGTCCGATCGCGGTCTCTCCCGACAGGTAAATACACCACTCACCCCGTGCGAAACGCATCCAAGCTTGAACGTTACTCTTTAAACACAAGACGACGCATTTTCAAGACCCGTTTCCTATTAGTCCTCATAGGTCTTTTAATAAAACTCCTACTAATGCTGAACGTCTACTTTCCTTTGATTACTGAATGTGGTTTTGATGATGCTATTCCCAGTTCTTCATTTGAATATCTTCCAAAAAAGGAAGCAGCGCCGCGATTCGCCGTCCAGCAGCAATTCACTTCCGAAGCTGACCGCAGGGTGGCAGTGTGGCTGCATTGCTGGGAGATCCCCTGGGACTGTTGAGGTCGCTTGGCCACCAGTGCATCCAGGACGAGCCCCCAGATGTGGCTGTGACCAAGTCACTGGAGAAACTGGCGGATGTGAAAGCCTTTATTCATCACTACAAGCAGACATTCTCTGAGACCCTCTCCTTACAGTTGTTCAAGGCCTCGGCCATTTTCACATCACCCAATATTAATTCCCCCTTCTCATCTTCCAAGGGACCTGGGTTTACTTCAGCCCCCCTTTTCTGCTTTATATAATTATAAAAACCTTTACTATCTGTTTTTATATTTTGTGCTAGTTTATTTTCATAATCTACCTTCCCTTCCTTCTTGCTTAGTGGTTCTTTGCTGCTTTTTAAAGTTTTCCCTAACTGCTCTTGGGAACCACTGTAATGGCCACTAAATCATACCCCTTTGTACCGATTTGTGCCACAAGTTCACTGACCTTGTTTTGAATACTACGGGCATGCCTCTGAGACAGGGATAAAGTACAGCCGGCAGCTCAAGGCACTGGAAAAATATGCAAATGTCTCCACAAGATCCTCAAAATTCATAAGAGTCATACAGCATGGAAATGCCCAAGGAGTCCACACTGACCATCAAGGACTCACTTACACTAATCCTACACTAATCCCATTGTATTCCCGCCACTTTCCCCTCAACCCCCCTCCACCATCCCTTGGGTTCTACCATTTACCTACACAGTAGTGAGAATTTATGGTGACCAATTAGTCAAGCAACTGGAAAGATAAATGAACTCCTGGACCAACATCCCCCTCATAGGCTCTAATTGTAATCAGTTTGCTTCAATGGCAGGCCACACCACTCACAGGGCTGACATCAGACTCCTAGAACAGATGCTCTGTGGTCTGTGCAGGAGGAGGGTACCAGGCAGACAACAAAAGATTCAAGGATGTGCTCAAAGCCTCCTTGAAAAAATGCCAAATCATCACTGACTCTTGGGAATCCCTGGTCCAAGAGCACTCAGTGGAAGAGGATTATTGAGAATGACCTTGAGAACCTTGGGTGCATGCACCAGGAGCACACAGAAGCCTGGCATGGGCGGCAGAATGCACACCCACCTCCCAAGCTGCTCACCCACCCGCCCCATCAGACAACCCCTGACCGAGGTGTGGAATAGTCTGCAGTTCCCACGTTGCCTTCATCAGTTTGCCTCAGGGCCCACAGCATCAGATCGGAAGCCAATCATCCTCAATCCTGCCAATCTGTCCAAGGAGGACGGGAGCCGAGGGATTACAGTTATTGGGATCAATTGAGAAAATATTGGCCTTTCTTCTTTAGAAAAGGAGATCTGATTTAAAAGCAATGAGTAGGTTGAACAGATTTGATGTGCAGAGAATAGTTCCGTGTGCGGTAATTCCAAACTATTATTATAAATGCAATGGAGAAAAGCAGAGAAAGTTCTTTGCTCAGAGTGGATAGAGTGTGGAGCTCACTACTACAACAGGTGAGTGAGGCAAATGCTACTTTCAAACAGAAAACAGACAAGTATATAAAAAAGGGAATAGGAAGAAATGGTGTAAGTTTGAGTTGAGGGTGACGGAATTGTGTGAATCGTAGATAGTATCAGGAACTAGTTGGGCTGAGATACTATTTCTATCGTCTGTTCTACATCATACAAAGCTCACTCTCCTCCATCTGCCCCTCATCTCTTTAAGGTTAAAATCCCAGTTTATACAATTATATCCAACAGTAACTATTTGTTTTACTGACATTCAGTACAGCACTTCTCCATGTTTCTTTGAGTAATGTTTCCATAATTAGTGCATTGTAATTTAAACATTTTCTAAACACCTTTTATATTTTAAGGGAAACCCCATCCTTAAAAAATATACTTCCTTTATTGTGATTCTTAAAGCTTCATTGATTGGTTGCAGTGGATATTAATTCCTCCTGATGTAATTATAGAATCATAGAAATGTACAGCACAGAAACAGGCCCTTCGGCCCACCTGGTCAATGCCGACTGTGATGCTTGTCTACACTAATCCTTTTGGCCTGCATTAGGCCCGTATCCCTCTACACCTTTCCTATCCAAATGCCTCTCAAATGTATCTGCCTCCATTGGCAGCTCGTTCCAGATATTCGCCACCCTCTGTGTGAAAAGCTTGCCCCTCAGGTCTCCTTTAAACTTCTCCCCTCTCACCTTAAACCAGACCCAGACTCCTCTGCCCTGGCAAAAAGACTCTGATTGTCTGTCCTAGCTATGCCCCTCAGTAAGGTCACCTCTCAACTTCCAATCATGCCCAATCACGTCATATCTCAACACATGGCACAGTTACCCCGCCCAGACCTTGTAAATGTTTCTTCCGATAATGAATTCTGCATCCATTTGGAACTTTTAGATGGCTTAGCACTGACCTCACACACACTCCCCAAAGGATTCTTTCCCTGAATTTTGTTGATCCATTTGTTCACTTCTTTCCTTCCTTAAATTTTCCTTCCTAAATGCTTTCTCAGTTCCTTTTCCTAGGGTTTCTGCCACCTCATAGCCAAGAGGACAGACATGGTATTTTTGCAGCATATTTAATTTATTTGCCAATGAGTTAATAGCCAATTAATAGTTTTTGCAATGCTGTCACCTCTCAGAGAACAGTCAGTGTTAAGGCAACAACATCTAGAAATTCAATCCTGGTCATTATACAATCTCTGTAAGTAGTAGTGTCAGTTTGCAATCTGAACTTCAGAGGCAGAGTATGTTGCACTGATACTACTGTGTACCACCTAGGGATGAACTTTTACACAATTATTGCTTCAGCAAAAGTTTGTACAAGGAACTGGAACTGCAAAACAAAAGCCTGAATTGAGCTGTACCATCGAGCAGAACAGAACAAAGGTTGTTCAATCCTTCAAGTCCTTTAAATGGGACAATAGTTGTCAACAGATGCCGGCAGGATATCTCAATCCAGGCCTCGTGCATGGCAAAGGAAGACCCAGGAGGTGGGAAGAGTAAAATCAAATGCCATCTAAGCACTTTGTACCAGCCCTCACCAATTAAAAAAAAACAAGATAACAGAAATTAAAACAACAAGAATATCCAGTCTCATATTTCATGGTGTCTCTATCATATTTTCATTTCAAGAACTTATTCCTACTCCCTCCCACCCTTAACCTCCTTGGACAAAATATATTCTGAACACATAGCACAGAAACCCAATTAGCAACTGCATTACATCCAGCTCCAATGAATCGGATTACAAAAGAATCTGCTGTAAAATTAACCCCATATTTTGTACTTCTTTGCCTAATTAACCAATCAATCGTATACTGTAATATAATCAGAATGTATTATTAAGAGCTGTGAGATATGACTATTTCACTGTTTCTGGGAACGTGAGGTCAGCTTCCCTTGGGATATACATCACAACCTTTACTTACTAAGAAACATTTCACTGTTTCAGCTGAAGTTTTCTCCATCACACACGGACATTTTCAGCTGACAGAATCTGCAAGTGGTACATCAAAGAATCAGGTCCTACAGCCCACCATGTTCACACCACTTCCTCCTCAGGAAGCTAAAGAAACTCACCATGTCCCCGTCGACACTCACCAATTCTTATCGATGCACCATAAGAAGTATCCTATCGGGATGCATCATGGCTTGGTACGGCAACTGCTCTGCCCCGGGCAGCAAGAAACTGCAAAGAGTTATGGACACAGCCCAGCACATCATGGAAACCAGCCTCCCCTCCATGGACTCTGTCTACACTTCTCACTGCCTCGATAAAGCAGCCGGCATAATCAAAGACCCCTCCCACCCCAGATATTCTCTCTTCTCCCCCCTCCCACTGGGCAGAAGATACTAAAGCCTGAAAGCACGTACCACCAGGCTCAAGGACAGCTTCTATCCACTGTTATAAGACTATTGAATGACCCCCTTCTACAATAAGATGAACTCTTGGCCTCACAATGTACCTCATTATGATCTTGCCCCTTATTGTCTGCCTGCACTGCACTTTCTCTGTAACTGTAACATTTTATTCTGCATTCTGTTATTGTTTTCCCTTGTACTACCTCAATGCACTGTTGTAATGAAATGACCTGTATGGATGGCAAGCAAAACAAAGTTTTCTACTGTACATTGTTACATGTAACAATAATAAACCAATTTACCAATCTAATTTACCATGCCAACCATTTCACCCATCTATCCTCTTCCCATTCACCCACATTAGGCCCATGGCCATTCATGCCTTGGTGATTCAAGTTACGGCTTATCAAGATGCTTCTTAAATGTTGTGACAGTCTCTGCCTCCATCATCTCTTCCAGCAGCACGTTCCAGATTCCAGCCAGTGTGTGAAAATATTACCCCTCCGATCCCCTAAAACCTCCTTCATCTCACCTTAAACCTATGTCCTCTGGTATAGACATGCCCACCATGAGAAAAAGATTCTTACTATCTACCCCATCTATCCCCCCCCCTCATAATTTTGTGTACATATATCAGGACAGCCCTCAGCAACCCCTCCACTCCAGGGAAAACAAACCCACTTATCCAGTCTCTCCTTATAAATGAAATGCTGCAATCCAGGCAACATCATCATGAATCTACCCTGTACTCTCTCCAGTGCAGTCACATCCTTCCTATGCAAAAAACCGACCTGCTGGAGGAACTCAGTGGGTCAGGCATCATCCGTGGAGGCAAAGGGATGGTCGACATTTCGGATCAAGACCCTGCATTAGGACTGAGAGTGTAGAGGGGAGGTAGCCAGTGTGAAGAGGTGAGGAGGAGGGGTGGAGCAGGAGCTGGCAAGCAGTAGGTGGATCCAGTGAGGAGGGAGCACCCCCTCTGTTCCTTTCTCTCTCCTTCTGATCTACCCAAGTCCTCTCGCACACCTCCTCCTTTCCAAACCACCACCCTCCCCCTACCCAGATCCCCGTCACCCAGTTTCTTTCCCCTCTCCCGACTGGTTCCACCTGCCTAATTATCCACACACTTTACCCACTCGATTGCCTCTCCTGCCCTCCCCCCCCCACTGTTCCCACCTACCCAGAAAACCTCCCGTATTTCGTTCCACTCTGCACCTTCCTTTCTTATCAGAATCCACAACCTGCAGCGTTTTGTTGTCTCCCATCACCTCCTGGCCTCTGTCGCTATCTCCACCACTCCGTCCCCCAACTGGCTCCATTAACCCCTCCTCACCAGATCCACCTAACACCTGCCAGCTCCTACCCCATCCCACCCCCTCACCTCTTCACACTGGCCATCTCCCCTCTACACTGTCGGTCCTGATGCAGGGTCTCGATCCAAAACATCGACCATCCCTCTGCCCTCACAGATGCTGCCTGACCCACTGACTTCCTCCAGCAGTTTGTTTTTTGCTCCAGATTCCAGCATCTGTAGTCTTGTGTCTCCAGATCCTTCCTATAGTGTGGTGACCAGAACTGCACACAATACTCCAAATGTGGTCTAAACAATGTTATATACAGTTATAACACTTCGTCCCCGCTCTTATATTCAACGCTATGGCCAATAAAGGCAAGCCTCCCATGTACTTGCTTCACCACCTAATCCACCTGTGTTGCCACTTTCACGGATTTATGGATGTACCCCAAGGTCTCTCTCTGTTCATCAACACTCCCCAGGGCCCCACCATTTACTGGGTACATCCTACCCGTTTGCCCTCCCAAGAAGAATCACCTCTCACTTTGTCAAGCTCAAATTCCATCTGCCAATGCTCCACTCAACTTTCGATCTGATCTGGATCCTGCTGTAGACTTAGACAACCCTCCTCGCTATCCACAGCACCACCAAGTTTCATGTTATCTGCAAACTTACTACTTCATAATCTCCTACATTCAAATCAAAGTTGTTAATGTATATCACGAACATCAAAGGTCCCAGCACTGACCCTTGTGGTCCACCAGTGGTCACAGACTTATAATCAGAAAAATAACCCTCCACCACTACCCTCTGTGTCCTATTACCAAGCCAATTTTGGATCCACTTGACAGCTTGCCCTGGATCCCATGGGCTCTAAACTTTGGACCAGTCTATCATGCCAACCTTGTCAATGGCCTCACTAAAGTCCATGTAGACTGCATCTACATCAGTATGCTTAATTACCACTTCAAAAAATTCAAACAAATCAGTGCGATAGAATTTCCCACCAACAAAGCAAGGTTAACTGTATATAATCAACACCTGCCTTTCCAAGTGTATATAATTCCTGTCCTTATCATTTTCTTTTCCAGTAGTTTCCCTACCGTGATGTAGATTCACTGGCCTGCAGTTACCTGGCTTATCCCTGTTGCCATTCCTACTATCCTCCAGTCATCCAGTGCCTCACCTGCAGCTAACGGAGACGTAAATATCTCCATCAGCAGTTTCCTCCTTTGCCTCTCATATGGCAGTCTGGGAGACATCACATCAGCCCTGGGGATCTATCCACCATTATGCACTCTAAGACATCCAACACCTCCTCCTTCTTAATGCTATCATGCTCCAGAATTTCACTGTCACTCACGCTGAACTCTCTATCAAGTCTTCCTCCTTTGTGAATACAGATGAGAGGTATTCGATTAGGACCTTGTCCATATCCCTCAGTCCTATGCACTGATTGCCTCTCTTGCCCTCAGGGGACCCACTCTTTACCTGGTTACCCTTTTGCTCCTGATATATTTATAAAATACCTTGGGATTCTTCTCAGCCTTGTCTGTCAATGATATTTCATGGCCCCTCTTTGCCCTCCTTTCTTTTGTAATAGTCTCCTACACTCTCTACATTCCTCAGGGAACTCGCCCAATTGTAGTTCCCTTTTCCTCAACACCCTCTGACTACCTGTCTCACCCTCTGACTACCTGTCTCATTACATCGTTGACTTCTTCCAGCTCCACCTATTTTCTTTAAACTATTTCATTGCAAGTTGTTGTTTCCTCCTGTGTAGTGGTGTGTGCTGACCTTTCATTAACCAACGTAGGTTGCCATTGTGCGGCAGTAAGATTAGAGTTCCAGTGAATTGCCTAAAGGAGATTCCTCATGCCAGATGTGTTGTCTGAGGAGGAACTGATAACACATCTGCTGATGGCAACCCACAAATTGTCGAATGAGAAATCAGCAAATGAATTCTGTATTCCAGCAGTCTCTGAGGCAACACATGGAGACAACACAACAGCTCCCTAGCTTTTTGAAAAAAAAATTAATCCATCTTTTAAATGTAAACAGAGGTTTGAACTTAATAGATCATCCATTTATTTA
Organism: Pristis pectinata; assembly: GCF_009764475.1. NCBI lineage: Eukaryota > Metazoa > Chordata > Chondrichthyes > Rhinopristiformes > Pristidae > Pristis > Pristis pectinata. Next base: position 31,073,805 of record NC_067431.1, read on the forward strand.
TTTAGTATACAGGAACTAACAGATCTCATGGGATCCGGGGGAGATCACAGATTGGATTCATAACTGGCTCAGTGGTAGGAAGCAGAGGCAGATGGTCGAGGGTTGTTTCTCAGACTGGAGGCCTGTGTCTAGTGGTGTGCTGCAGGGATCGGTGCTGGGACCTTTGTTGTTTGTAATTTATCTAAATGATTTGGATGTGAGTGTACAAGGCACGGTTAGTAAGTATGCAGATGATACTAAAATAGGCGGTGTTGTAGATAGTGTAGAAGGTTATGAAAAATTACAGGGGGATCTTGATCAGCTGGGTATGTGGGCTGAGGATTGGCAAATGGCTTTCAATCCAGATAAACGTGAGGTATTGCATTTTGGGAGATTAAACCAGGGTAGGATTGTACAGTGAATGGTAGGGCCCTGGGGAGTGCTATGGAACAGAGGGACCTAGGAGTGCAAGAGCATAGTTCACTGAAAGCAGTGGCATGGGTAGACTGGGTGGTGAAGAAGGCGTTTAGCACCCTGGCCTTCATCAGTCAGGACACTGAATATAGGAGTTGGGAAGTTATGTTACAGTTATTCAAGACATTGGTGAGGGTGCACTTGGAGCACTGTATACAGTTTTGGTCACCCTGTTATAGGAAAGATGTTATTAAACTAGCAAGAGTGCAGAGGAGATTAACCAGGATGTTGCCTGGACCTGGGGCCTGAGTTACAGGGGAGGTTGTGTAGACTAGGACTTTATTCCCTGGAATGTAGGAGGCTGAGGGGTGACCTTATAGAGGTGTATAAAAGATCATGAGGGGCATAGACAGGGTGAAAGCACATAGTCTTTTCCTCAGGAAAGAGATGCTAAAAACAAGAGGGCACAGGTTTAAGATCGGGGGGAGAGATTTAAAAGGGACATCAGGGGCAGCTTCTTCACACAAAGGGTGGTGCGTATTTGGAACGAGCTGCCAGAAATAGTGGTTGAGGTGGGCACATAAGCAATATTTATAAGCCATCTAGATAAGTACATGGATAGGTAGAGGGCTACGGGCAAAACGTGGGGAGATGGGACTGGCTCGCTGAGCAACACAGTTGGTCTGGACGAGTTGGGCCAAAGGGCCTGTTTCCGTGCTGTATGACTCTATAATGTTATTAGTGTTACGTCTGCAGACAGTAGAGTTACAGATTTGACCCTGGTTATTGGTGACAGCAAAGAAATACTGGGAGAATTTGCCGATCTATATTTAGTGGGTGAAATGTCGGACCATTACTTCTTTTTTATGGATTCCTATACTGCTGGTTTACAGTCACACTTTACAGATGATAAAAATAACCAGTAGCAAAATGCTGAAATCCTCCAACAAATAGATGTTAAGACTACAAGCAAAGATGGAAACTGAAAGGTTGAGTGTGGTGGGACTGATGTTCTGAGCTGCATCTATTTCAATGCAAGGAGTATTGTAGGTGAGGCAAATGAACTTAGAGCTTGGATCCGTACGTGGAATTATGATGTTATAGCCATTAGTGAGACTTGGTTGCAGGAGGGGCAGTACTGGCAGCTCAATGTTCCAGGGTTCCGATGTTTTAGACATGATAGAGAGGGACGTATTAAGGGGGGAGGGGTGGCACTACTCATCAGGGAAAATGTCACGGCAGTGCTCAGGGAGGACATACTGGAGGGCTTGACTACCGAGGCAATTTAGGTGGAACTGAGAACTAAAAAAGGGACGACCACGTTAATGGGACTATATTATAGACCTCCCAATAGTCAGCAGGATTTAGGGGAGCAAATTTGTAGACAGATAGCAGACAGTTGCAGGAAATATGAAGTTGTAATAGTAGATGATCTTAACTTTCCACATATTGACTGGGACTCCCATACTGTGAAAGGACTGGATGGGATAGAGTTTGTCAAATGTATTGAGGAAAGTTTCCTTAATCAATAATGTAGAGGTCCCAACTAGAGAGAATGTGATACTGGATCTCCTCTTTGGGAATGAGACAGGGCAGGTGCCAGAAGTGATTGTATGTAATGATCATAGTTCCATCAGTTTCAAGATAATTATGGAGAAGGATAGAACTGGTCCTAGGGTTAAGATTTTAAACAGGAGGAAGGACAATTTTGATGGCGTCAGAAATGATCTGGCAGGTGTGGATTGGGACAGGTTGATTTCCAGCAAAGAGATGCTTGGTAAGTGGGAGGCCTTCAAGAGTGAAATACTGAGAGTACAGAATCTGTATGTTCCTGTTAGGATAAATGACAAGGCTAACAGGTTTAGGGAACCTTGGTTATCAAGGGATATTGAGGGCCTGGTATATAAGAAATGCAAGAGAACACTTAAGAGAGAAATCAGGAGGGCTAAAAGAGGACATGAGGTTGCTCTGGCAGACAAGGTGAAAGAGAATCCAAAGGGTTTCTACAGCTATATTAAGAGCAAAAGGATAGCAATGGACAAAATTAGTCCTCTTGAAGATCAGCGTGGTCATCTAAGCGTGGAGCCGAAAGAAATGGGGGAGATTTTCAATGGATTTTTTGCATCTGTGTTTTACTCGAGAGACAGACACAGAGTCTATAAAACTAAGGAAAAATAGTAGTGAAGTCATGGACCGTATCCGGATTATGGAAGAGGAGGTGCTGGCTGTCTTGAGGTGAATTAAGGTGGATAAATCCTCAGACCCGATGAGGTCCCCCCTTGGACTTCGTGGGAGGCTTGCAGGGGCCCAGGCAGAGATATTTAAAATGTCCTTAGCCACGGGTGAGGGGCTGGAGGACTGGAGGATAGCTGATGTTGTTCCATTGTTTAAGAAATTATAGGCCGGCGAGCCTGACGTCAGTCGTGGGTAAGTTATTGGAAGGTATTCTGAGGGACAGGATATACAAGTATTTGGATAGACAGGGCCTGATTAGGGATAGTCAACACGGCTCTGTGCGTGGCAGGTCATGTCTAACCAATCTTATAGAGTTGTTCGAGGAGATTACCAGGAAGGTTGATCAAGGGAAGGCAGTGGATGTCATCTACATGGACTTTAGCAAGGTCTTTGACAAAGTCCTACATGGGAGGCTGGTCCAGAAGGTTAAGTCACTTGGCATTCAGGATAAAGTAGTCAATTGGATTCAATGTTGGCTTAGTGGGAGAAGCCAGAGAGTGGTAGTAGATGGTTGTCTCTCTGACTGGAGGCCTGTGACTAGTGGTGTGCCACAGGGATTGGTGCTGGGCCCGTTGTTGTTTATCAACTATATTAATGATTTAGATGATAATGTGGTAAACCGGATCAGCAAATTTGCAGATGACACCAAGATTGGGGGTGTAGTGGACAGCGAGGAAGGCTGTCAAAGCTTGCAGCGTGATCTGGACCAGCTGGGAAAATGGGCTGAGAAATGGCAGATGGAATTTAATGCAGACGTGTGAAGTGTTGCATTTTGGGAGGACAAACCAAGGTAAAACTTGCACAGTGAATGGTAGGGCACTGAGGTGTGTGGTAGAACAAAGGGACCTGGGAATACTGATCCAATATTGAGAACAGGAGTTGGGATGTTATACTGAAGTTGTATAAGACGTTGGTGAGGCCAAATTTAGAGTATTGTGTGCAGTTCTGGTCACCTACCTACAGGAAAGATATCAATAAGCTTGAAAGAGTGCAGGGAAAATTTACACGGATGTTGCCGGGACTTGAGGACCTAAGTTACAGGGATAGGTTGACTAGGTTAGGACTTTTTTCCCTGGAGCGCAGGAGAATGAGGGGAGATCTTATAGAAGTACACAAAATTATGTGGGGTATAGATAGGGTGAATGCATGCAGGCTTTTTCCCTTCAGGTTGGGTGAGACTAGAACTAGAGGACATAGGTTTAGGGTGAAAGGTGAAATATTTAAGGGGAACCTGAGGAGGAACTACTTCACTCAGAGGGTGGTACAAGTGCGGAAAGAGCTGCCAGTGGAAGTGGTGGATGTGGGTTCAATTGTAACATTTAAGAGAAGTTTGGATAGGTACAAGGATGGGAGGGGTTTGGAGGGATATGGTCCGTGTGCAGATAGATGGGACTAGGCAGAAAACCAGGCCGGCATGGACTAGATGGGTCAAAGGGCCTGTTTCTGTGCTGTAGTCCTTATGACTCTATGCATTTTAATGGAGCTGCAAGTATTTGAGTAAATTGCATAGTTTAAGGCTGTGATTCCCTCTCAAATATTGACAGTTAAGTTGATAGTTAAGGCATTATTAGGAACCAGTTGTTTTTTTGCCAAGCAAATGTTTAAGGCACATTTATAGCACTGCCACTCCCCCTGCACCCTCCCCAACAGCTAACGTCAAAAGCTCACATTCTGGGCAATGGTGAGAATGAATTTCTGAGTTACTACTTCTGGCACCTGGTTTCTGGAAGGAATTGTACCATTGTGAACAGCTTTGCAAGACAGCTGTAAATCAGAACATTGTCCATTGTTCAAGACTTGCTGGTATGTCTGCTCTCCCTCTAGCTGTACTTCAAATCCTAACCCTTCCGCACCAGCTGTTTGAATTCTGCAGAAAGATTGCTCTTAACCTCAATGAAACGAAGATCCAAGAGAGGCCAAAATATTACTAAATCATAGAACAGTACAGCACGGAACAGGCCTTTCAGTCCATGATATTGTGTCAATCTAACTAAATTAGTAATCAAATGCCCAACTAAACTAATCCCTTCCACCTAAATATCCATATCCTTACACTTCTCACACAGCCATGTGCCTATCTAAGAGCATCTTGAACGCCCCTATCATATTTGCCTCCAAAGCCACCCCAAGCAGGGCATTCCAGGCACCCACCGCTTTCTGTGTAAAAAACTTGCCCCGCACGTCTTCTTTGAACTTACCTCCTCTCACCTTAAATGCATGCCCCCTGGTATTAGACATTTCAACCCTGGGAAAAAGACACTCGCTGTCTACTCTATCTATGCCTCTCATAATCTTATAAACCTCCATCAGATCTCCCCTCAGCCTCTGCTGCTCCGGAGAAAACAACCCAAGTTTGTCCAACTTCCTTACAGCATGTTCCCTCTAATCCAGGCAGCATTGTGGTAAATCTCTTCTGCACCCTCTGCAAAGCCTCAACATCCTTCCTATAATGGGGCGACCAGAACTGAGTGCAATACTCCAGATGTAGCCTAACCAGAGTTTTATAAAGCTGCAGCACAACTTCCTGACTCTTGAACTCAGTGCCTCGACTATTGAAGACAAGCATGTTATACGCCTTCTTTACCACCCTATCAACCTGTGTAGCCACCTTCAGGGAGCTATGAACTTGGACCCCAAGATCCCTCTGCTCATCAACATGCCATTAACAATGTGCTGTCTCTTTACATTTGATCTCCCAAGGTGCAACACTTCACACTTGGCCGGGTTAAACTCCATCTGCCATTTCTGATGCTTTCCAATTTATAAATATTCAGAAATTATGTCTCTGGGTCCCTAGTTATGAAACGCACATCCCTGTTCTCAAATCGTTCCATGACTTATCCCACCCTTTCTTTAAGCTCCTTCAGCCCCTTTCCCTCCAATTCATCTTCTTTGGCACCCCCGAAAACGATGGCTCTGTGCTGGTCCATGCCTTCAGATTCCAAGCCCTGGAATTCCATCCCTAACCCTCTCTGCCTCTCTCTAAAACCTTTGATCTTGCTTTAGTGACCCTACCATTTTTTTTTCCATTTGGTATTCTTCCTTTGGGTGTTGTGCTACAGTAAAATCACTGATTAAATAGGAATTGTAAGAAATGTCTAAATTAGTCCTTCAGTTGAGCAACCAGCATTTTAATAATGGGGGACTTTAAATAAAAAAGTTGGGTTTTTTTAATGTTACTTAATAAAACCATTTACTTAGTGAAGTAACTAGCACAAGTGCACTGACTTGGGACAATAGTATGGGCGCAGTTTCTAGCATAGAGAAACTGGTGTGAAAATTAATTCTAGACTTGCAGTGTTTAAAGACATTACTGTACTTTCATCAGATATTTTACACCTTCTGTATCGGCAGAGATAGGCGTGTGTTTCTATGTTCCCAAGCAATTGAAGATGGACTGTGGGACAAATTATTTCTCTCACTGCAAGCAGAAACTAACTTTACACAAAGTATGAGCTTTATCTTCATGTTGCCAGGACAAGAAACATGTTCAAGGTCTCTGTCTGCTGGAATGCAACTTTTCCACAGAAGATCAGGATTTTTAGAACAGGGAGTTCCAGTTTGCTCCAGAGAACTGAACATGCCAGAACATAGAGTCATAGAGTAATACAGCACAGATACAGGCCCTTTGGCCCAACGAGTCCATGCCAACCTCATTGTCCACACAGCTAGTCCTAATTTCCTGCATTTAGCCCATATCATCGAGGCCCCTCACCTACATGTACCTATCCAAGTGCTTCTTAAATGACACCATTGTACCTGCCTCACCCTCTGGCAACTCGTTCCATATACTGACCGCCCTCTGTGTGAAAAAGTTGCCCCTCAGGTCCTTTTTAAATCTTTCCCCTCTCACCCTAAACCCATGCCCCCAAGTTTTGGACTCCCCTACCCTGGGGAAAAGACGGTTACCGTCCACCTTATCTCTGCCTCTCATAATTTTAAACATTTCTACAAGGTTGCTTCTCATTCTCTTATGTTCCAAGGAATAAAGACCCAGCCTCTCCCTATAACTCAGGCCCGAGTCCTGGCAACATCCTTGTAAATCTTCTCTGCACTCTTTCCAGTTTAACCACGTCTTTCCTGTAACAGGGTGACCCAAACTGTACACAGTGCTCCAAGTGTGGCTTCACCAATGACTTACACAACTGCAACGTAATGTCCCAACTCCTATACTCAATGTCCTGACTGAAGGCCAGCATGAGAAATGCCTTTTTCACCACCTCTAAGCCTCGTGCATTCACATCCAAATCACTTACCGTATATTAATAACAAATAGCAACACCGACCCCTGCGACACACCACTAGTCACTGGCCTCCATTCCGAGAAACAACCTTCAACCACCACCCTCAGCTCCCTACCCCTGAGCCAATTTTGAATTCACCCAACAAGCTCTCCTGGATTCCATGGGACCCAGCCTCCAGACCAGCCCACCATCTGGGACCTTGCGGAAGGCCTGTCACATGCACCCTACCATAAACTCTTCACTGAAGATTCGGTCAGTCCAAGCAGAAGGATATTTCATTACTATACCAGGGATGAATTAAACGGCATCTCAATGTGTGGTAACCATCGGTACCACGTGGTCCGTAACCCATTCCCTGATGGGAGTGGGGAAAAGATTTAATGTTTCGCAAAACAGCCCGGTGCAATATGACAAGAAATCGGTCAGAAGGGCGTTGGTGTCCCGCTGGGTGGAGCTGGGCAAACATATAAAGCAGAAACTGGGGCAGAACTAACGTTATGGGTCTTCAAAAGTGCTGGAGCAGACTCGACAGGCCGAATGACCTCTTTCTATCCCGCACTGTTCCGTTGTTCTAAAGTTCTCGTTTGCCCGGTACTTGATTAAAAATAAAGAATATGCCCTTTAATGTCCGTAAATAAATCCATTCCCCTACTTGTCTTGATTGGATTCCAGCCGTGACCCTCACGGGTCTGAGCCCCGGGATAATCCTCTCAGAATTCACAAGTGACAAAGCCATTTTAAAAAGCAGCCTCAGGTTCTTAATGAATTTATTGACAACAACTTTACTCCTTCCAGAAACTTCTCTCTGTTAAAACTAGCGTTAAATCTGTATAAATAGTTGCGTTCAGCCCGTACAAACTTTTGTTTGCACTAAATAGCTGAGAGAAAGTTTCACTGCAGTTACTTTAAACAGGTTAACGAAATAACGCAGTTTAAAGCTTCCTTCACCTAACCCGGGGCCACGACCAATGACGCCTTAAACTAAAGCCCGTGTCTGGCTAAATATTTTGAAGATGAGTCAAGGCTAAGAGTCATACGTTACTTTTTTAAAAAGTTTTTAATAAAAAAGCAGCAACGAGAACTTTCCCAACAGCAGACGTTTGTCAACCCACGGCTGCCGGTACTAAATCTACCAGGAAACTGGTAAACAAACCCGAGTAAACTCGCGCTTTCGCGTTAACCCAGGAGTTTAACCCTCCACACCTCTTTTTGAAAAGTTCCAACGCTTAAATATTTGTCTAAAAGAATGGGTCTTACGCGGTTGTGCAGAGTCGAAGGACGTTGCCCATCGCCTCCTTGGCGCAGAGCCATCGACCTTCCCCAAGGAGCAGCTCGACGTCAGTTGCCGAGACTAAACTTGATGACTTTCCCTATTTCCTTATTTACTCTGCAATTCGCCTTGGCACAGGGTCAGGTGAGGGAGGAGGCAGTGGGATCTGCCGCTGAAACCAAGGCTGGGGAAGGTGCCCACGGGTCTGGGCAGGGAGGTGGTCTATACCGTCACAACAGGTGGAGAAACTATTTCTGTCCGGCACCTTTCCAGTCATTTCATCGCGTCCGGTCATTTGTTCATTTGTTTTACGTGGCAGAGAAAGGCAGGATTTGCATTTTTACAGATGTTATTTTCATAATGTTTCAGTTTGATGTAAAGTAAAACTCCGGCCGCGGAGCGAAACACTCGTTTTGTAAACTTGTTTTAACCCCGGTTTGCTCTGGCCTGCATCGGCAGTGGGCGTTGTTCCTGCCCGAAGCGGGGAGACTGGGAATAATTCAATGGTTAAAATGTTCACCACACAGGGGCAGAGTCCTCTGTGTGCGCGTCATGTGTGCGCGCGTTCATGTGTGGTCGTGTATGTGTGTTCATGTGTGTGTGTGTGTGTGTGTGTGTAATGCAAATACAAAATGCAAATCCTGCCTTTCTCTGCCACGTAAAACAAATGAAGATAGGAAGAACAAATGACCGGACGCGATGAAATGACTGGAAAGGTGCCGGACAGAAATAGTTCCTCCACCTGTTGTGACGGTATAGACCACCTCCCTGCCCAGACCCGTGGGCACCTTCCCCAGCCTTGGTTTCAGCGGCAGATCCCACTGCCTCCTCCCTCACCTGACCCTGTGCCAAGGATCTTACAGAAACATATGACATTATGAAAGGGATAGATAGGCTAGAGGCAGGAAGGTTCTTTCCACAGGTAGGGGAGACTAGAACTAGGGGACATGGCCTCAAGATTCGGGGGAGTAGATTTAGGATGGAGATGAGGAGAAACTGCTTTTCCCAGAGAGTAGTGAATCTGTGGAATTCTCTGCCCAGGGAAGCAGTAGAGGCTACCTCATTAAATATATTTAAGACACAGAGAGATTTTTGCACAGTAGGGGAATTAAGGGTTATGGGGAAAAGGCAGGTAGGTGGATCTGAGTCCACGGCCAGATCAGACATGATCTTATTGAATGGCAGAGCAGGCTCGACGGGCCAGATGGCCGACTCCTGCTCCTATTTCTTATGTTCCTGTGTGCGTGTGCGTGTGTGTGTGTGTGTGTGTGTGTGTGTGTGTGAGGCAGGGGGTGCTGTCTGGATACCTTGGCTGTCCTCGCACTGGGATCAAGCGATCGCTCTGTCATGCCTCTGCATTAAAAGAATTTGCGCATAGGCATACATTCATAGAATAGTGTTATACAGTGTGGAAACAGGTCCTTCAGCCCAACTCGTCCATGCTGACCAACACACCTACCTAAACTAATCTCATTTGCCCGATATCTGACAGACTGCCACGTTTCCCTCTGCCTGCATGATCCACTTGTGGCCAGAATAAGGTGTTGAATAACTGAAGCCAATGCAGAATTGTACTTAAGGCAAGCCACGAGTTCAAATTGGGATTTCAACTTAGTTTGATAAGGTCAAGGATAATGGATTTATTTTGCAGAATGCACAGTGTGTCAAAACACTGTGTTCTTAGTTCCAGCAATGACACTAAACGAGGTGCAAAATCCATAAGTTCTGAAAAGCTGACCAAGATGTCTTACCTGCCATTTTATCCCATCTTGGCCTCATGCCTCTAAATATCTTCCCAACTTGCCTCAACCCTACACACCCTCTCCTTCTGGTCTTTTATGCTTCCCTCGTCTTTTTGCTGCAAATTTTCTGAAAATGCCTTCAAATGTCTTCATTGTTTCACATGGAATTCCTTCCCTAAGTTTACTTGCCTTTAAGGTCCTTCTTTAGACGCATCTCGTCAAACAAGCTTTTAATCAATCATCTTGAAGTCAAGGTCTATGACTCCATGTCCATTTTTGTTTGATTATTTTATGCTTCAGGAAACCTTTCTGTGTTGAAGGCACTATATGAATCCAAATGTGGCGTGAGCTGTGTCTCAAAGGGCACCCTTTGTTTCTGGGTCAGAAGGTTGTAGGTTTAAATATGAAAACCTATTATAGTGGAGTGTTCACTGTGGGAAGTGTGTCTGATGTTAAACTGAGGCTCCACCTCTTCACTGTACTGGATGTAAGAGATCCCTGGACATTACTTTGAAGATGTGGGGAGTTTCTCCTGTATCCTTAATAGTACTGAAACAAATGCTCTGGGTATTATATTGCTGTTTGTGGGAGCTTGCTGTGCACAAATTGGCTTCAGCTTTCTACTGTGCAGAAGTGCCTATAAAACTAAAAGATCCTCCAATGGTTGTAAAGTGTTTCATGACATTCTAAGGTTGTACAAGACGTCATGGAATGTAAGACTTTTCTCTTGGTCTTATTGTTGTACCTATCTCAGAAGAAGCCTTAATGGTGCGAATGATCCATAAATACATCCAGTTCTGATGAAAAGTCATCAACTTGAACAGCTTCTCTCTCCGTGCATGCTGTCTGACCTGCTGAGTATTTCCAGCATTTCTTTTTTAATTACATAAAGATGACAGGCTTTCATCATGTAGGATTATGATGACACAATACCGACACACTGACCAATTAGAATTAATGGCTCATAATCATTAAAACATTGGATAAATTTTTATACATTTGGCTGCAAATAAAATCCTACTTTAAAACTATACTTAAAGATTCCCCTTAGAAACCAGTGAATACCTTGAGGACACTTTAAGAGGATTTGTTAATTAAGCACTTCTGCTTGTCAGACCTGCTTCATATATATTGCATTTCTCACATTTGTGTCACACCCAGAAATTCCTTTAAAACAGAAACCTGCTGTGTGTCAGAGTGCAGCTACAATTAACTTTTGTCCTCCCAATACTAGGTGATGCTCTATCACCCAAATCACCATCTATCAGTCCCATTCAACATTGCCAACAAAACACAAGTAAGGACAACAAAAATATTAAAAGTGCAATATTTATATGATAATATTACAAAAGCAAAATATTGCAAACTCTTGAAATTTAAAATAAAAACAGAAAAAGCTGGATACTCAAGAGACTGCAGATGCTGGAATCTGGAGCAACAAACAATCTGCTGAAGGAACTCAGCAGGTTGAGCAGCATCTGTGAGGGGAAAGGAATTGTCGACATTTCGAGCCAAAGTCCTGATGTAGGGTTTTGACTCAAAATATCGAGAATTCCTCTCCCCCCACAGATGCTGCTTGACCTGCTAAGTTCCTCCAGTAGATAGTCTGTTGCTCCAGAAAATGCTGGAACTGCTCAGTAGACCAGGGAGTGTTTATGAACCTTGCAAAGTTAACTCAACAAAAGGGGTTAAAATATTAGAACATAGAACAGTACAGCGCAGGAACAGGGCCTTCGGCCCACCCGTGATACCAATCTTGCTAATCCCATCTGCCTGCACGTGGTCCATATCCCTCCACTCCCTGCCTGTTCATGGGCCTGTCTAAATGCTTCTTAAATATTGCTATTGTATCTGCTTCCACCAGCTCCCCTGGCAGCACGTTCCAGGCACTTACCTAGATAAAGAGGATACAAAGATCTCTGTCAAGGCATTAGCAATCTCCTCCCTTGCTTCCCTATGATAGATTCTGTCAGGTTCTAGGAACTTATCCCCTTTAATGTTTTTCAAAACACCTACCACCTCCTCCTTCTTAATATCGACATGTCCTAGAATATCAATGTACCCCTCCCTAATCTCACCATCATACTCTCCTCCTCCTTGGTGAATACCAATGCAAAGTGCTCATTAAAAACCTTGCTCACTTCCTCTGGTTACACGCATAAATTCCCTCCTTTGTCCTTGAGTGGACCTACCCTTTCCCGAGCTACCTTCTTGCTCCTGATATATGTATAAACTGGCTTGGGATTCTCTTTAATCCTATTTGGCAATTATTTCAGAAAGCTGCCATTTAATAATTTTTGGAAAGGAAGCATTTTTTTAAGAACAAATCAGGTGAGTTTGTTCTTCCTGAAGTATTAGAATACACCTTTTGAATTAAGCTAACACATATATTTTATATCAGCTTCAGATTACCCACGGAGATTGGCAAAGCCTCAATGGAACCAAAACCAGTAAACAGATATGGAATATTTAACTCTTGGAATAAACACATTTCCTATGGACAAGTCAAACAAAATGCTAACAGCCTCTCACCTTGGCAAATGTTGAGATGGCAGGTGTTGAGATGGCAAGTTGAAATTGTTATGTCTTTTCAACAATACGAGACTTTTTATGGAAAATCTACGTTTATATGGCCACTTTAATTTGTTATTTGAATTTACAAAGGCTAAAGTAGGAATTCTTACTTCTAGCTGCATCTTAGTACAGCTCAGAAGAATGGGGAGAGAGGGGCACGATAAAATCACTGCCTACAAATTCCCACCATATTGACTTGAAACACTGTCACATTTCCTTCATTGTTTCTGGTCTGAAGTCCTGGAAGTTCCTGTCTGGAAATTCTATGGGGGTACCTTCAAAACAAAGACATCAAGAGTTGAAATAAATGGCTCACAGCCACCTTCTCGGGGATAATTAGTGCTGAGCAATTAATTCTGGCCTTGCTAATGATGTGAACAGCCCACAAATGAATGAGAATGAAAAAAAGCTTTGTGTAAGGCGAATGTCACAAAGCCCAGATGTTTACATGAAATAAGACTTCACATATTTAGCATTAGGTGCAACAAAAGATTTGACCATTTCAATGTGAGACAGTGCAGAGGACTTGTCCAATGGTGCAATGCATACTTTTGATTTCAAGGACCTGAATTGTGTGGATGTGAAGAAATAATTTTATAAAGGAAGGTCAGGGCTGTGACTTCTCTGATGGAACAGTGCACTTGGGCAAATGAACATGAAAATATGGCAGTCAGGAAAACCAGTGGGCTGGTCCAGTGAATCTCTCATTCTGCCATACAATCTGCTAGGAGGAGGAAATAAATGGAAATATCACAGACATTAATGACTTAAAAGTTGTCAGAGTTACGACCTGAAACGTCGATAATTCCTCTCCTCCCACAGATGCTGCGTGACCTGCTGAGTTCCTCCAGCAGATTGTTTGTTGCTTCACATATCTGTCCAGGTTATTGGGAGGCTATACACTGGATAGAAGTGTATTCAAAAACAATGGGCCAAACTGAAAATGATGGAAAAGTTGCCAGTGGTACTTATTTATGTTGGAGCTTTTCTTCTTTGTAAATTAACAATTCATAAGAACATAGTCTCTTAGAAATAGGAAGAGGAGTAGCCTTTGAGTCTGCTCCGCCATTCAATAAGGCCTTGGATGATCTGATTTTGACCTCAACTTTACATTCCTCCCTGATCTCCAAAACCTTTGTCTCCACACAGTTCCAAAAATCCGCCTTGAATGTATTCAATGGCTCAGCCTGTACAGTTCTGTGAATTGGAGAAGGGTTCTCAGTCCTCTGAGAGAACTCCTCCTTCACTTCCATCTTAAGTGGGGAGCTCATATTCTGAAACTATGCCCCCTCATTCTAATTATGATGAAAGCATCCCCTCAGCACCCAACCCATCAAGGCCTCTCAGAATCTTGTGTTTTAAGAAAATCATCACTCAATTTTCTTTACTCCAATAAGGCAATAAATACTGAGCTTGCTAGCAGTGCCCAGATCCCCCCCCAGAATGAATGAATAACTCTCTCTTGTTCACTCTCTCTCTCCCCCCCTCTCTCTCTCTCTCTCCCTGGAACAGTTTCTCCTTCTCAATAATCAATTTCCCCTTACCCTACTGTAGTGGACAGGCAAGTAATCTACAATGGTTCTTTTCAGTACTTCTCGCAGATAACAACCAAGTTCTGCCGACCCTCCAAAGGAAAGTATACAGCCCCTTCTCCTCAATTTCCCTGAATGACAAGTAGGAAATACAAAGTAACCATGCGCAGAATTTCACACATACCCCATCACGGCATCATTCACTAAATGCTTACCTTGCAAATGCCATAAACCCATGACCACAACAAATTATTGCAATAAGGTCTGAATGCAGGGTTGGCACGACATGCAGTAGCGATCAGGAATTTGCAGCATCATTGGTTTGAAGTTTTAATTCCCTTTGCTTTTGCTTTTTAATAATTAATCCCATTTGCATTCCTTAGCAATCAGTTCAGGTTTTCAAAGGTCAATTTGCCTGAGAGTATTTAGTGAATGTGCTGACAGCAGTATTCACTGCACACATAAAACTTATTCTAAAGCACAGGCTACTAAATGAAAGGCCTAGATATGTTTATTTCATATAATAATTGTAGATCAGAGGAAAATAATACTTGCAGCTTAAATTTGTACGGCTGTATCACACAGTAACAATAGCATTGTTGCAGATAAGTTTTCATCTGTATGGTATTGGATTTTAATCCATATTGCGGGCCCAATTTAACATCAGAGTGTAAATTCAAATCCATAACACTGCACTTTTCCTGTGAATGCACCCCAAGTTACTGAAGTTTCAACAGATTAGATGCAAGGTTTAGAATCACGACTGGATAACCTGACTGGATTGACAAGTGCTCTAGGCATTCAGCTGAAATATTGAGACTAAAATAAGTCTATTCAGTGGGCTCAGAATCCAGAAGGGATATAATTTGTTGGACGAGATTAAATTATTTGCTTGTGTGATGTAGCATTGGCTGTAAAAGCAATAATTTTTACACTAATGTTGTCATCCCCCACTTAATGATTTTGTTATGTGGTTAGCTGCCCTCTGGACTGCAACAAAGCAAACAGAAGGTCCCAGAGACTGAGAAAAGGTCTCAAATGGATTGCACATGACTTGTTTGAGCTCCATGTGTCTCACATGTTTCAGTGTGTTCACCTTTTGAGGTTAAGAGCCCACTGAATGGTCATAGTTCAGTCTCTCAATATTTCAGCTGAGTGCTTTATGCACTTGCCTAGTATATGACTGCTATATATAAAAAAAGACTTGCATTTATCTAGTGCCTTTCACATCCTATTCTACATATTCTAATGCACTTACTAGCCTTTGGAATAATTTTGGATTGTACTCACTATTGTAAAACATGAAATATGGATAGCCATACAATAACAATGGAGTCACGTAAATCAGTATATATTGTCTTATACAGAATCCATGTTTTGCCTTTTATATTGTAAAAAGAAATTTATAACTTCATGTTTTATGAGATTATTGAATTTCAATCAGTTGCATCCACCATGTGTCATTGACTAAAACAGTCTCACTTATATTGAAATAAAATTAATAATTAAGCAGTATTTTCCTCACTGACAATGGTTTGACATGACAGAGAGAGGCTATGTACCATTATAATGAGCAGATGAATATTTGCTGCATAGCTGCTCCCATGGCATCCTTATCATACTGTAGGTATACAGCTTGTGTCAAGCTTCAGGTCGTTCTGACTGATGTGACTGTATGATGGATCTGTTTTGTGTTCTGAAATGGATGCCAAGGAACTCCCCCTTCCTTGACAGATTCATTATTAATTAATGTAACTACCAAGAACATTACCAAACAACCAAAATGGTAAATGAAGGATCAAATTAACAAAAGAAATAAAGTTAAAAAAATGGCACCGCAAAGGAATTCTTGGTGTTATAATTCCTCTGACACAGCAAGTGACAGGAAACCTGAGCAACTTTATGGAATAAGTTTAAACTGCAAACCGTTTGACTGCATTCTGGATAAAGGATTGCAACATCTGAGAACAAGTGTCTGGTAGTTTTCTGTCTAATTGAGGAGGGAAATGTGCCAGAAGACTATTTTTGTTCCACCTGCTGTCTGTTTATTAACTAACAGAATAGATTTGACCAGAACAGCCCCTGCTCCTACCCACCATTTAAACCAGAACCATACCTATTGCGATCATCTGTTTTCATTACAGAGCTACAGGTTCAGGGGCCAGTGTTGATTTGAAAATGCCACAGTGAAGCTACAAGAGATGTTTCTGTTTTGTTGAAGGTGTAATATAGTGGAAATTGTTGCTGTTAAGGTAAATTGGGAGTCAGAACTAGGCTGTGTGATGCAGATTGACCACCTCATACATGTCTCATGTATGCAGACCTATCATCTCATACATGTCTCATGTATGCAGGTCTACCATATCATACATGTCATGCATGGAGCACCCCTTCCCCTGTCCCTGTAACCCTTTGCCAAGCCTGCTGTCACATAGGGAAATGTCATCAGGGCAAGACCAGACATAATGGGATTTGCCAACAATTGCAATCTAGATACAATAAGATGAAAACTTCATAAAATACGCAAAATATGGATCTGTCAGGAAACTGTACAAATAGAACAAACCCAATAGTTTTTTGCGTAATGAGACAAGTAGGAGCCAAGGTGAGAGGAACAATCTAACTAACATGAGCAAAAGCAGACAATTAAGGGTAATTTAGAAAAGGAAAGGAAATTATGTTGCATTTATGTTGCACCTTTAATATAGTCAAACTTCCCACAGGATTGTCCACAGGTGTCTTCAAACAAAAAATTAAAATGCATGATGTTTCTGTTTCAGAGATGCTAAACAGGTCAATGCAACAAGAGTAGGAGAGCTGAGAGCATGGGAGGAACCAGTGATAGACACCATAACTATTTGGTAATTATCTTTTTCATCTGGTTTCCAATATTACTTCATACAGCTTATCTTCATACAACTCCAGCATCCTTCTGCTAGTACAGCAAGTTAATGAACAACTGAACCATTAGTGCCTTCCTCCAATATGTACTGACAGTGGGATTTACTCAGGTATTTCTCACATTTGGAAACTGAAAAATCATAAGAACCTTCTCTGAGATAGTGTAGGGGTTGGCCATGTATACTTCCGGCCTTATCTGCCATTTAATATGGCTGATCTGGTTGGATGGCCTCAAACTCATTTTCCTGTCCAATCCCATAACCCTTGAATCTCCTGCAGTTCAAGGATCTATTTGTCTCATTCACACTCTGGGGCAACCCTCTGGGATCCCCTCTTCACAATTTTAAGTGGTATCCTGGTGCTCCCTTATTTTAACAAGCTACTTTTAGAAAACACTCTGACATAATGAACACATGTCCTGAAGGACACTTTGTTGTAAATGTAATTACTTTCAACTGAATGCAAATAGCAAGTGAAATTACTTTTGTTCAAATTCTGTTTTGGTAAACTTTGGGAATTTTGCAGTGTACACTAAATTTAAAAATATTTGGTGTTGTATTCTATTGTTAGATATGGGTTTTTTTAACTTCAGTTTTTTTAATGACCAGCTGATTCTCTGACTTTGACAATATACAGACCTCACCCACCCTGAAAAAATAGGCTGTTGCATTTATCAGTAGGTTGGTACTAATGCAGGGTGTCATTCTGTTGTTCATAGATTCCATTCTCACAGAAAACAGATTTATCTCAACCTATTGATGATGTTTCCAACTGACGCAAGCTTCTTCTTTTAATCTTCCTCTGGCATAATTGCTGAATCTCAGCCTTCTAACACCAGCCATTTGTCAGCAATTCCAAAATGATTAATGTGTGAGGTGGAACTCTTTTACAATAATCTGCCAACAATTGAGACTGAAAAGTTGTGGACTGAAATGAGCGTCACTGGCTGGGTAGATAAATCCATGTTGGCTGAACAAAATTAACTGAAGTATTTATAAAATAATTGGAAAATTATGTTTTAAATATGGATTCGTTCTCAGGACATGCAGGACATGGTGGTCACTGGCATTTATTGTCCATCCCTAATTTTTCCTTAACAAATAAATCAGCCATGGGTTTGCTGCATTAGTGGCTCTGGAGTGACACATGGGACAGAGTGCCTGGGGATCGCAGGACAACTTTAGAAAACTAGCTGTGTTTTTCACGTCAATTCAATATTTCATGGTCACCATTACCGACAGCAGCCTTTTTATTCTAGATTTATTTAATTATTTGAATTTAGGTTCTCTTGTTATCATGGTGATATTTGAAATCATGTTTCCACATCAATAGTCCAGGCCTCTGGATACTAAGATTTAATCACTGTGCTATCATACTTTAAAATCACATTAGATAAAGCATGGTCACCTGCAATAAGAGCTGAGGCAGAATTTTAAAAATCTGATTGAATAATCTGTTACTTCTAAGAGGTTAGTTTTCTGACAGGAGATACAAAAGACCGCAGATGCTGGAATCTGACAGTTTTCTGACAGTTTGTTATTAATGCATGGAGTATGCTGAAAAAAATGCTTGATTTTCTTTTTCAAAGAATCACCAACTTTTCCAAAAAAATGAGTTCCATATTATTGTTCCTTACAATAAGCTATAGTAGTTTATGACACTTTGTATTCATGGATGCATTTCAACAAATATTGAAGCAAGAATACATTTCACCAAACATTAGAAGAGGTAGCCAATAATCTCATAAAGCAGTTAAACTTCAGTTGAATTGACAGTGTGGTCCAGATGCTGGTGATCCCTCAGTGTTACTCATTGAGAACATTTCAGTGGATACCATTAGATTGGATTGCCCCAGGACAACAGTTAATGCAACAATTATACCTCTTCCGTTGTTGATCTGAATTCCAAGACTCGTTTCTTCCTTTCTGATGGTAACTTTCACCTTCCAACTTCATCATTTATAAAATGTAGTCCATTGAAAAGCAATTTTGCAGATTTTCATTCCCTCCCCTTTCTGCCAGCATTGATTTCATTCTGTATTTAATGGCAGCTCCCCTTTGAATTTCCCTCTCCCTCCTCTCAAGGCAACATCTTGCATAACATTGTCCCCCACCCGCACCAGAACAAAAACTCATGGATAACTTCTCACTCTCACTCATCCTTATGATGGAATACCTTTCTGTAATCACAAGCCATTAAAATCCAACTCTGGAACTAACCATTGCTTTAATTTAGTTCACTATTTCACACTTGGTTGCCTCCTGCCACATAAGTTCTTCTCCTTTACCCCAAATCAGCCTTGGAAACAATACTGCTGTTTTCAGCATTCTGAATTCTCAGCGTTCCCAGTTTAGAAAGTCGCCACTCAGGAATTGGCAGTCCAAGTCGTCTCCGTAAACTGACCTTTATATAGATTCATGCATCCCAGTTTAGAGCTATGAAATTTAAAGCCGCAAATAAACTAACTATGCAGAGAGGTTCTCTGCTTCCATTGCCACTCTCTCCTGAATTAATCCATCTCAATGGAGTTCACACACAGTAACCAGCCAGGTAGCTACTCTGCTCAAGGAAAGATTACGCTGGAAAGAATGCAGAGGAGATTTACGAGGATGTTGCCGGGACTTGAGGGACTGAGTTATGGAGAGAGGCTGAGCAGGTTGCGACTTTCTTCATTGGAGCGTAGGAGAATGAGGGGTGATCTTATAAAGGTTATAAAATCATGAGAGGCAGAGATAGGGTGAATGTGCACAGTCTTTTTTCCAGGGTTGGGGAATCATGAACTAGAGGTTTAAGATGAGAGAGGGGAGATTTAATAGGAACCTGAGGGGCAACGTTTTCACCCAGAGGGTGGTCAGTATATGGAACGAACTGCCGGAGGAAGTGATTGAGGCAGGTACATTAACAGCATTTGAAAGGTACTTGGACAGGTACAGGGATAGGAAAGGTTTAGAGGGATATGGGCCAAACACAAGCGAATGGAATTAGCTTAGATGGGAATCTTGGTCAGCATGGACCATAGAACCATAGAACACTACAGCACAGAAAACTGGCCATTCGGCCCTTCTAGTCTATGCCGAAATGTTATTACGCTAGTCCCATTTACCTGCACCCAGTCCATAACCCTCCAGACCTCTATAGAAGTCTAAGGGCCTTGTTTCCATGCTGTATGAGTCTATGACTCTATAACCAGTGTACCCCCCTCCCTATCAATACCATCAGTAGAAATGAGAAGGAGAGAAGAACAAAGTTTAGCTCAGGAATCTGACACCTCACTGCAGTGCTGGTATAATTGGGAAGTACAGTAAAGCTATCCAACTATTCAGAAATCCCAACAGTTTGGCATCTGGCTCACCAAGTGCCCATTCTCACACTCCCCTTGTTCCCTGGTTCTGTTGCCCACGCTCATTTGAAACTTACTAGGTTCACTGCAAATGTTTTATTCCACTGTCTAACATCTAAAAAAGGTGAATTTAAAGCGTATTGGAGAATTAATATAGAATAACTTCCCATCGTCCAGAAAACCTGCTGGTCCGATACCACCAAAGTCCTGAGCAGATTAAACACAGTTTTACTGTAGTTGGGATTAAATTTGAAAATCTACTCAAATTGTTGGTCAGTTCAATAACTTGGAAGTGTACACTTTTGGTGGTGGGAGTTTGGAGTGGATAGGAGGACCTTTGCTGAGGTGGAGCTCTATTACAGGCCAACGAAGAAATCTTTTTCTGCACATTAAGTGTGATTTGAATGATGACGTTTCACCCTTGAATAGCAAAGCATTCCTGTTCATGACACTGACATCCCTTAAAAACCTACACTCTCACACAGATCTACCCAGTCAACTCACAGGGTGACAGTGGTTCTTTAGTGATTCCATACTACTGAGACATTTCAGTTACATTCAGATAAATAGTGATGTTTAGGTACCTGCTGAGCCACTAATACGGTCATTCAACCCCTCATTCCTGCTCCACAGCTCAACAAACTCATGGCTAATCATTTACCCCAGCACCACTTTCAGGCACAAACCCTATATCCCTTGATTCCCTGCGCTTCCACAGTTAGTCACCTGTTTAGTAATTCAGGATCTAGCAGTTTTTACCTTGAAATGTTTTAATTATAAAAGAGATTTAATTATAAATCTGCTAAACTATGGAGTGTAGCAGTTAGCATAGCACTACTACAGTGCCAGTGACCCGGGTTCAATTCCCGCTGCTGTCTGTAAGGAGTTTGTACGTTCTCCCTGTGTCTGCGTGGGTTTCCTCCAGGTGCTCCGATTTCCTCCCACATTCCAAAGACGTACGAGTTAGGAAGTTGTGGGCGTGCTATGTCGGCACCGGAAGCGTGGCAACACTTGCGGGCTGCCCCCAGAACACTCTACTCAAAAGATGTATTTCACTGTGTGTTTCAATGTACATGTGACTAATAAATAAATCTTATCTTGTCTAAATCGGTTTTATTGCAATTTAGGGATCTAAAAAAAAATTAGAATCATCAAGTTATACAGCACAGAAACAGACCAACTCAGCCATGCTGACCAAGGTGCCTTCCTGAGATAATCCATTTGCCTCCATTTGGCCCACATCCCTCTGAATTGTGATCAAAATATATGGAAATTTTTCTTTTGATTTAACTTGTCTAAGATAAATTAATAAAAAAGAGATATTAGCCTTAAAACTATCGATAATATCCCCACAGTAATGGCAGAACAGCCCCTCCCTCTTCTTCCCTTGGCCAATTCCCCCTTTTTTCCCCTTCCTCAGTATTTCACTCACTTCAGATGTCTCCTATGTTCGATGATGCCTTCTCCACACTGAAAATGAAACAACCAATTGTTAAGAAAGTTAGAAACTACATGGTCTGAATTTATGGCAAGTTAATGTGTCCCGGAAAGTGCCTCTCACCCTCGGTATTTATGTTCAGCTATGTGTCACAAACACCAAAACACGAGGTTCATTAGATCACAATTAAATTTGCTTCAGGCATGTGATGAGCAGTTTCACTTGTCAAAGATCTGTGCCTTATTCTGGACCGACACAGCATAAGACATGCATCGTCATGTTTTAATCACAGTACTCGACATGCTGGAATGTGAAGTGTCTAACCATGTGCTTTCCCCTAAAGACTGTATTATTAGCATCTTCTCAGACCTCATTCCTAAGCCAGTCTGTTTATCTACATTTCACTGTTGCTGTTACTGGCTCATAACTTGCTGTGAAAATAATGGAGAAACTTATTTATCTGCAAATCCTCTGGCGGTTTCTGATGAGGTGTAAGTGGTATTAAAAGTAGAAGTGCAAAAGTTGCCGCCCAAGGTAGTTCACAAGTGTGGCATCTCACACCACCGATTGGGTGAGAGGTTCCTGAACTTCCTACGGTAGTTGTAAACTCACCATAAATTGTCAGATTTTGTCCATTTCACTCTATGTACCTTTTTATCAATCTATTAAATCTGGCACTGAAAATTAACTCTTATAGTGCAGGGTCTCATTTCTTCAGGCGTTAATTGTTGGAGATTGCAAAATGTTAATTTCACTTTTAATTTTTGATCCTCTTTTTCTCCTTCTCTAAATCCGATCTTCCTTTCTCTTTATTTTGATTTCTACAACTGATGACATTAAATTTCCCCTTTTCTCAGTTCTTGTGCTGCTTCTTTCATAAACTTTCAATCCTGTTGTTTGTCCTGCTCACTCAGATCCCAGTGCCCCATCTGCTTTGTTGAAGGTGATCAGCTTGCACTTTCAGCAGCTTGCTACATGCAAACTCCTCCTAACTAAACATAAAAAAATCCAACAGGCAGCATTAGGTGCCCTGCCATAGCAACTTATGAGCCTTGTGTCGGGTTGCACACCTCAACTTTCAGATTTTATAGTTATGTGTCACAGACACCAAATCAAGAGGCTCATTAGATTGCAATTACATAGAACATAGAACATACAACATAGAACATAGAGCAGTACAGCACAGTACAGGCCCTTCAGCACATAATGTTGTGCCTTATGTTGTAGATGATACTAAAGGAGGTGCAGGTGAATCTCTGCCTCACCTGAAAGGACTGTTTGGGTCCCTAGATGGAGGTGATGGAGGTGGTGTGGGGGCAGGTGGTACACCTATGGCGGGGGCAGTGGAAAGTCCCCAGGTGGGAGCGGGATGGGTGGGGAAGAGGAGTGAACCAGCGAGTCATGGAGCGAGTGGTCCCTGCGAAAGGCAGAAAGGGGTGGGGAGGGGAAGATACGTTGGTGGTGGGGTCCAGTTGGAGATGGCGGAAGTGCGGAGAATGATGCGTTGGATACGTAGGCTGGTGGGATGAAATATGAGGACAAGGGGAACCCTATCCCTGTTGGGTCTGGGAGGGGTGGGGGTGAGAGCGGAGGTGTGGGGAATGGCAGAGGTATGGGTGTGAGCTCTCTCGACCACAGTAGGGGGGAAGCCCTGGTTGGTAAAGAAGTTGGACATCTCGGTTGTCCTGGAGAGGAAACCCTCAACATGGGAGCAGATGCAGTAGAGGCGGAGAAATTGAGAGAAAGGGATCACATCCTTGCAGGAGACAGGGTGGGAGAAGCTGTAATCAAGGTAGCTGTGGGCATCAGTGGGTTTGTAGAAGATGTCATTGGATAATGAACCTCCTGAGATGGAGATGGAGGGATCGAGAAAGGAGACAGAGATAGTCCAAGTGAATTGGAGAGCAGGATGAAAATTAGTAGCAAAATTTATGAAACTGTCAAGTTCTGCACGGAAACAAGAGGTGGCACCAATGCAGTTGTCGATATGGCGGAGAAAGAATTGAGGAATGGGGCCAGAGCAGGCTTGGAGGAGAAACTGTTCAACGTAGCCTTTGAAAATGCAGGCACAGCTGGGGCCCATGCGAGTGCCCATAGCTACGCCCTTGGTCTGTAGAAAGTGAGAGGAATCAAAAGAAAAGTTGTTTAGAGTGAGAACAAGTTCAGCCAGGTGGAGGAGAGTGTTAGTGGAAGGGGACTGGTTCTGTCTCTGGTCGAGGCCATCATGGTGGGGAATGGAGGTATATAGGGACTGGACATCCCCATAGTGGACTGGAGGTCTCCACCACCATGCCGTCCTCTGACATCACCCCCCCCCTTCCCCGCCCACCTGGACACCTCTGCTCCTGCCCTACACCACTCTCTGCTCCTCCCACCCCCTTCCTCCCTGGGACCTCCCTGTCTCCAGGCTTCACCTTCTGTTGCCTCTGCTCTGTTTCTTCCCCGATCTACTTCTAACTCTACATCCCACCTTACACCTTCATCAGCCCACTCCCAGCCCCTCTTATCCCCTATCCCGACCCTGACCCCTCCTCCTGCTCTCCCTCTTGTTCCGTCCCTGACATCCACCTCTATCCTGCATCGCACTCTTCACCCCGTACCACTCCCAACCCCTCTCACCCCTGTCCTCTCACCAGCCCGGCCCCTCTATCCCCCCACCCCCACCCTTCCTCTTCTAGCCTCAACTCCCACCCCTGCCGAGTCTTCACCATCACCCCTGACCTCCCGCTCTCTGAGGCTGAGCGGTCTGTTCTCAGCAAAGGCCTCACCTTTGTACTTCTACACCACCACCTCAATGAATTCCGAGCCCAGCACGATGCCGAGCTCCTTTTCCTCCACCTCCGTCTCCGTGCCTCCTTCGATTAAAAAGTCCTCTCCTCCTTCTGATGACCCATTCTCCTGCCTCCAGCCCTCTTCTTCCACTTGGACTCTCCACCGGGCCTGTTACCTCCCCTGGACCTATTCACAGCCAACTATTGGCGCGACATCAACTGTCTTGACTTTTCTGCTCCCCTCAACAATCCAACCTCTCCCTTTCTGAACGCTCTGCTCTCCTCTCCCTCCGCACCAACCCTGACATTGTCATCAAACCAGCCGACAAACGTGGTGCTGTGGTAGTCTGGGGTACTACCTTGCAGAGGCCAGACGCCAACCCTCGGACACTTCCTCCGACCTACCCCACCGAGGACCATGACCCCACCGAGGACCACCAGGACATTATCTCCCGCACCATCACTGACCTCATCACCTCAGGAGATCTCACCCCCACAGCTACCAACATGATAGTCCCGCAACCTAGGACTGCCCATTTCTACCTCCTCCCCAAAATCCACAAGATGGACTGTCCTGGCAGACCTATTGTCTCCGCCTGTTCTTGCCCCACGGAGCTCGTATCCTCGTACCTGGACACTATTCTGCTCCCCCCCCCCCCCGTCCAATCCCTTACCAGCTACATCCGTGACACCTCACACGCTCTCCAACTCTTCCATAACTTTAAGTTCTCTGGCACGCACAACCTCAGCTTCACCACATCTCGCCTCTTCTTTTTACTTCCCTTTCCCAGCCTCTCTCTCTTTTTTGTCCTCGCCATTTTTTTCTCTCCCAATTTCCTCTCCTCTTCTCCCCCGATGACACCTGCCTCCATACCTTTGACCCATCCCCCGGTGGATCTGTTCTCCCCTCCTTCCCCGCACCTGCCCATCACTATCTCTTACCTGCATCTACCTGTCACCACCCTGTGCCAACCCCACCTCCCCTCTTTTGTCCACCTATCACTGCTCTGCTTTTCCCTCCTATATATTGGCTTCCCCTTTTCCTATCTTCAGTCCTGAAGAAGGGTCCTGATGTGAAACGTTGACTGTCTGCTTTTCTCCACGGATGCTGCCTGACCTGCTGAGTCCCTCCAGCACCTTGTTGTTTTTTCATCTAGATTCCAGCATCTGCAGTCCTTTGTTTCTCTTGGATCTCCTTGTCATTGGGCCAGGATCTTGCTCTGACAAAACTCTGCAGTTCCTGGTGTGCATTGCCTGCCCCACATTAAATGAGTTTATGCATGGGCTTCATATACACCATGGAATCACCTTCAATCCAAAGGGACTGCCAAAGAAAAAAAGACAAGAGGAAGATGTTGTCGGTCTGACCAAGTGGGGTAGTCGGAATCTTTTTCCCAGGGCAGAAGGGTCTGGAAGGGAACAGATGGGAACAGGTGAAAGGGGAGAAATTTAGAGGAGCTTTGAGGGGTACGTTTTGCACACAGAGAGAAACTAGTCAATGTTGCAGGTCAGGGACCTTCTTCAGAATCCAGTTCTGAGCAAGAGAATTGATCCAAAACGTTAACTGGTTTGTCTCTCCATAGATGTTGCTTGACTGGCTGAGTTCTTCCAGTATTTGCGGTTTGAGTTGTTTTCTTTCTGAATCAGAGGATGTGTTGGTGCCAACTGGGCAACAGCTGATGTGGCCACAGTTAATAAAGCATCATTGGAAAATTGCAGTGTTTGTTTCTAACATCCTATGCCCTCTTGTTTAGGAGCACAGGGACTCCTCTGCCCCGTTAGTTTGGAATGTGGCTGTTCTACTGAACCATGATTGATATTTCACCAGCCAATCATTATTCTTCCTTTTTACACAAGATTTTATGACAGAGTTGATAGCTGAAAGAAAGTGTCGGAAAGTATATCCTGGCCTGAGCAGCTTTCCTCCTCTATCCACGTGTTGCTTCGTTTACTTGTGTTTGTTCTCTAGGTCCTTCTATGATTGTGAGCGATTACTTCCAGCCACTGTTTCTGACCATTTCCATCCATAACAAGCACAGGAGTCAGGGTGGGTGTCCTGCCTCTTGGTATTCTCTCTCTGTCCATGCACAAACATCTCTCTGGGGCTCATTGCTCCTCTCCACTGGTACACCAGATGTATGCACGATAATTTCACACTTGACCTTGTGGACAGTCACTGCATCTCACGTTCCACAAAAGTGCTGAAGATACTGGAAATCCAAACATACACCCAGAACCTCAGAAACATCGAGTGGGTCAGGCAAGAATTTTCACGTTTTCACCATTCATTTAAACCAGTGCAAAAATGTTTGGATAAATTTACACTCTTTTTGATGCCCCATTTAAAATCTGTGTAAAGCTAAATAACAAATGAGCTGGAACGTTTTGGAAAACATTGTATTCTGTGTCACCTACAAAGCTCCCGGCAGCTGTTCCTGTTATATTTTTAGACCTTAACTGATGATTAGAAGGTTTTATCTAATCAGTCCTGATTGGTAGATGGAGTACCAGAAAGAAGCAAAGTAACCGGGCCAATATATTGAAAGTTTGATTTGTCAGACTGATATATATTTAAAAATGAAGCACTTGTACCAACTCCAGATATCTCAGCTTGAAAAGCATACTGAGGGTTAATTTAAAGGACAAATTCATTGAAACTCACTTTATTATAAAGCCATAACATTTATTTTCAGACTTAAACAATTCATTGAGAGGACTTAACATGTTTCTTCATACCATTCCAATACTAACCTCTGCCCCAAACCTCCACACGTGAAGGTTCCCTAACATTAGATGTTATTCTTCTCACCTCCTTCTTCTACATCCTTCCACAGTATCTCACTTCCCACGTCTGTAATCAGTCCGACAACTCTCCAGGGTATCTGTGCTCCTAAACTGTTGACTTGCTGATCATCCTTGAACTTAATGTTTTCAGTTGCCAAAGACCTAAGCCCTGGAATTTCCTCCAAACTCTCTTTCATCCTTCACACAATTCTTAAAAGCTACCACTTTGATCTAATGTTTGGCCATCTGCCCTCATATCTCCTTAAGGGACTCAGCATCAATTTTTGTTTGATAATGTTCCTATGAAAAAGCTTGGGAGATTTTCCTGTATTAAGGGTCTTACGTAAGTGAAAGTTGCAGCTGCTGTTGTAAACGTCATAGAGAGTTATAGAATTATAAGCACAGAAACGGGCCCTTTAGGCCAAGTCGTCCATGCCAACTGTGAAGCCTCTCTAAACTAATCCCATTTGCCTGCATTAGAACCAAACCCCTCTATGACTTTCCAATCCATGTCCAAAAGCCTTTGAAACGTTGTAAGTGTGTTTGCCTCTACCACTCCTTCTGGCAGCTCATTCCAGATAACCGCCACCCTCTGTGTGAAAAGCTTACCCCTCAGTTTCCCTTTAGGTTTCTCCTCTCTCACCTAAAACTTGCACCCTCCAGTTTTAGACTCCCCTGTCCTGGGAAAAAGACAGTGACCATCTACCCTATCTATGCCCCTCATAATTTTATAAACCTCTATACTGTCACCCCTCAGCCTCTACATCCGGTGAGAACAAACCCAGCCTGTCCAATCTCTCTTTGTAACTACAGCCCTCCGTTCCAGGCAATATCCTGGTGAATCTCTTCTGCACTCTCTCTATTGCTACCGCATCCTTGCTGTAGCGTGGTGACCAGAACTGTACAAAATACTCTATGTGTGGTCTAATCAATGTTTCATACAACTACAACGTGACATCCCAACTTTCATACTCAATGCCTTGTCCTACGATGGCGAGCATACTAAATGCCTCTTTCACTACCCTGTCCAAGTGTGTGGCCACTTTCATGGAGCTGGGGCCTTGCACTTCAAGGCCTTTTACTCCATATGTCCTACCAGAATTTGACCTCCAGCAGTGTATTACCTCACACTTGTCTGGATTAAATTCCATCTGCCACCGCTCCACCCAACTCTCCACTGAATTATGTCCCACTGTATCCTTAGACAATCCTTTTCAATATCTATGACTCCACCAATTTTCCTGTCATCTGCAAACTTTCTGATCAGACTGCCTACATTCTCATCAAAGTCATTTATATAGACAATCAACAACAAGGTCCTGGCACGGATCCCTGTGGTACACAACTTATTACAGACATGGAGAAACATCCTTGACTCTACCCTCTGCCTCCTGTCTCCAAGCCGATTTTGGATCCTGTTTGCCGACACGCCTCCGATCCCTTGAGAAAGGAAAGTAGCTCCCAATGGCTTGAAGAGTGTTTATCCTTTCCCAAACTTACCGTAAAAATTATTCATTATCATGTTGCTCTTTTGGGAACTTGCTGTACACAAACTGGCCGAATGTGTATGGAAGCCCATTGAGTCGAAAGCAAGTTATAGAGGTGGTTAGGACTGTTTGGGAGCAACACCACACAATGAGTTGGGGATAATGAGCAGGTGGGATGTGATTAGTGGTGTGTCCTCCAAGAATCCATGCAATCTAGAACATAAGAACGTAAGAAATAGGAGCAGGAGTCAGCCATCTGGCCCATCAAGCCTGCTCCACCATTCAATAAGATCATGGCTGATCCGGCTGTGGACTCAGATCCACCTACCTGCCTTTTCCCCATAACCCTTAATTCCCCGACTGTGCAAAAATCTGCTTCCCTGGGCAGAGAGTTCCACAGATTCACTGCTCTCTGGGAAAAGCAGTTTCTCCTCATCTCCATCCTAAATCTATTCCCCTGAATCTTGAGGCTATGTCCCCTAGTTCCAGTCTCACCTACCCAGGGAAACAACCTTCCTGTCTCTATCTTATTTATCCCATTCATAATTTTTTATGTTTCTATAAGATTCCCTCTCATTCTTCTGAAATCTCTTCAACTATTGACAGTATTTTGAAACACCAGTGGTGGTCGCTGGTAGAAACTCCCTTCTGTGAATGCTAAATGAGCTAGGTCAATTGTTAACTTCAACTCTGACCTTAACAGAGTCTTGTTAACAAGTTATTGAGGGATACACAGTAAATGCAGGTGTGTGGAATTAATTCACAGGTCTGACACAGAAATGCACTGCACCTACTCACCCAGGCTACTCCAACAGCACTTCCCAAATCCACAACCTCTACCTCCAAGAACAAAGGGCAGCAAGCCATTGGGAACACAATCTTCAAGTCATACACCATCCTGACTTGGAATGATGCCACTCCTCCTTCAGCATCACAGGAGCTAATTCCTGGAACTCTTCTCATGAAAGTATCTTTACCAGAAGGACTTTAGTGGTCCAAGAAGGCAACTCACCACAGGGCAATAGAGAGGGGAAATAACTGCTGGCCTTGCCAGTGACACCTGCAACATGAAAAATTAATTGACAAAAAAACAAATAATATAATTTACTTCCACATTTCATCCTGCCCCTACATACAGCTCCTGTCACCTGGGATCGCTCCTGACCTCAGGTGCTGTCTTCATGGAGTCTGCACATTCTCCCGGCCGTAGTGGTTTCCTCCCACATCCCCAATATGTGTGGGTCGGTGGGTTAATTGGTCCTAGTGTGGGTGAGGGGTAGAACCTAAGGGAGTTGTTGGGAGTGTGGGGAGAATAGAATGGGTTAGGTTCGGATTAGCGTAAATGGGTGGTGTGGACTTGATGAGCTAAATGGTCCATGCTGGACATCTCTATGGCTCTGTGTTAATTGGCTCTATCTTAATATGTCAATTACCCAAAGGGTAAGTGGATGACAGGGGAATGGAGGGGGGGGGTGGTGGTGGAGGGGGGAGGTAGTGGATGGACGTGTGAGAGAGAATAGGTTTCAGTGAAACACGTTGATGAGATTGCTCTGAGACCTAGGATGGGTTTTATAGGCTGATACATCTCCTGTGTGCTAAGAAAAGAAAGACACAATTTGAAGCAATACTACAAACAATTATTTAATAAAGTTTTTATTAAAGCAATAGTGGTTGCCAATACACATGTGAAATAAATATCTGTACCACTTGTAAATTAGAGCTATCATCTGACAATCGAGAGAATTCTAAACACCTATCAAAAAGTCACACAGAGAAACAACGATAGGGTTTCCCAATTCCAGATGTTGGAGCACTTGGTTATAGATTAAACTTAAGTATCAGTCCTTCATTGTTGGGCAGGGCTCGGTCCCTCGACAGGATATCCAGGTACCAATCACTGACAGACATGTCTGAATGAACAGATTCAACCTGAGCAAAGGAAGCTCCATTTCTGAAAAGCCGGCAATGTAGAAAAGTGCAGGAATCTCCTGTATAAAAAGAGACTGTGTAAAGGTTCTCCAGCATGACCTATCTTTACCCAGAGACTGTGTAAAGGTTCTCCAGCGTGACCTATCTTTACCCAGAGACTGTGTAAAGGTTCTTCAGCGTGACCTATCTTTACCCAGAGACTGTGTAAAGGTGCTCCAGCGTGACCTATCTTTACCCAGAGACTGTGTAAAGGTTCTCCAGCATGACCTATCTTTACCCAGAGACTGTGTAAAGGTTCTCCAGTGTGACCTATCTTTACCCAGAGACTGTGTAAAGGTTCTCCAGCGTGACCTATCTTTACCCAGAGACTGTGTAAAGGTTCTTCAGCGTGACCTATCTTTACCCAGAGACTGTGTAAAGGTTCTCCAGCATGACCTATCTTTACCCAGAGACAAGAGGTGAAGGGAAAAGAAAAGGAGAGAGGAGTTAAATGTCAAGCTACTCCTAGAGTTTTAGTTCAGATACATTCATCCTTACAATTCCAGCTTCAAACGTACAGCAAATTTCAAAGTTATTCATAACTTTAGTTTCAATGGTTAACAAAATTATTGAACAAGATGCCAATTACTTGCAGGTTAATCTGTTGTAATAACATGGCTTGAAATGTAGAATCAACAAAGATCCTGACACCAGTGCCGACCATTTACCAAGGGTCAATGAGCTCTTTTTGCCTCGAGACTCAGCTTCTCCACCCCAGGCTCCTCTGTCCCTGGTGGAGACTCCATGTTGATTTTCACATTGTTGACTTTGGGCTGGATCTCTCCTCCTTTCCTCTGTGCCTCGATGCACAGAATGCCATCATGGGACAGTGTTGTTTGAACCAGCAGAGGGTCCACATCAAGGGGGAGGATGTAAGTGCGTTTGAATTCTCGGGAGATAAAACCATGGCTGTCCAGCTTCTGAGGGTGACTTCCAGACACCTCCAGCAGGTTGTCCACTGTACGAACGGACAGCTCATCGGGCAGGAACTGACAGACATCCAGGAGCACCTGAAATTTATGGCCCTTTGTTGCAATCTCTGAAAAACCTCGGCCCAGTTGTTTATTGATCCTGGGTCTGATGTAGTAACCATGGTACAAAGTAGGTGCTAAAATATCCTCTGATGACAAACCTGAGGAATTTATTGGAAGTTATAAAACTGCAGATGATAGGCTGACAGATTGTAACTTGATGTCACATTATAGAAAATTAAAAACTGCAGATGCTGTAAATCTAAAATAAAACCAGACAACACTGGGAATACTCAGCAGGTCAGGCTGCATCTGTGGAGTTAGAAACGTTTCAGGTTGAAGACTCTTCCGTCAAAGTTAACTCTGTTTCTCTTCCCACAGCGGCAGCCTCACCTGCTGAGTGTTTCCAGCATTTTCTGTTATAACATATTATGGAACGACCCTATCAGTGAGACCATAGTTTTGATAGATTGATATAAAATGGCCTTGTTTTACATTCCAAAAATTGGATGCTGATTCAGGAGGAAAAAATTTCACTTCTTTACAATATCACGTTACAACAGCAACCAATCACTGGTGCCGCTGTGCAAACTGATCCAAGCGGTTTGACGGATCTGTGCAGAAACTACCTGCCTATGCCCATCGATCCACAT
Organism: Pristis pectinata; assembly: GCF_009764475.1. Classification (NCBI taxonomy): domain Eukaryota; kingdom Metazoa; phylum Chordata; class Chondrichthyes; order Rhinopristiformes; family Pristidae; genus Pristis; species Pristis pectinata. The sequence continues at coordinate 31,106,108 of NC_067431.1, forward strand.
CACTCCAGGCTCTCCTAACGTTCCCACCCCCTCCACCGGCCCACACGGGGAGCGGTGGAGCAGTTCAGCTGCCGGACCAACACCCAGGGCTCTGGGCCATTGATCCAGAGGCTAGAGTTCAAATCACGGGCAGCTGTGGCATTTAAGTTCAAGAAGGTGGATAATTGTGGAATGAGGAAGTTCTGGGGACCATGAACCTGCCTCATCCACTCCCTCACTGAAGGAGATCTGCCCACCTCACCTTTCTCAGTTCAGGGGCGGTCAGGGATGGGCAATAAATGCTGGCATTGCCGGCGGCTCCGCTCCTCCTGAACGTTGAGTCAGCCCGAGGCGGAGGGAGATGCAGCTGGAGGAGGACACGGGCTTTTCGGGAGGGGAGGTTTTGATGTAAGGACGTGGGGGTTGGCAGGTTCCCCGCCGGGGTCGGCGGTTTGACTGTGCTCAGTGGGTGTCTGCGCCGGAGTGGAAGTCGACCACCATTTCCAAGGGAATTCCGTAAGGAATCTCTGAGGCGGGCTGGGCACCTTCCACACTACAGGCTGAGCCAGCAAGCAACAGCGTCATTGTGGTAAACTTACCCTCGCCGAAGTTCTGGTCGTAGAGGGTGGTTGGGGTGTCCTCCTCGTACTCCACACTCATGGGGTAAGCGTGGGGGATCGTCCTGTCTTCCATCGCAGACTCCGGGTGTGTGGCGAACCAGACCGCCGTCACTCCCTCGGTGTCATTTATGGCAGGACTTTGGTGAGGGAGGGAGGGAGTGGAATTAGGACAGAAATAGACACCGGCGGCTGGAACCTTCTCACGGCGGAGGGAGTCTCCTCTGGAAATGATCACACCCCGAACTGGAGTGGCGATTTCCTTTGCCCGTTGTTTCCCTCACCACATCCCCAGTACACCCTAGAAACGTTGTCCCGTCAGCTCTGGGCTGCTGGTCAGCTCAACCTTTGGCACTGAAGGGAGGGAACTGTTGCATGAGCACAGTTCTACAGTTGGACCAGTCCACGGTAATAACAGAAAAATGTCAAATAACCAGTTAGTGTGGATTTACAGCTGAAGCCGGCAATCTTTCTGTTGCTGAGGATGTGTCTGTTTCCGTTGAAAACACAAGGATCCCACGGACCAACACATCGATACAACCAGGGATCAGTTGAGGTGCATTTATTGCGCCCCGTTGCTACTATCACCCGGTAAACGGATCCGGGGTTTGCACAAAGTCCTCCCACCCGAGCGCTCAGTAACCGGGAGCCTCACCACCCACAACTCTCTTCTGGTGGCTGCTGACTTTGCACTAGAGAACGTTTACTTCAGATGTGCCCAACGTAAAAGGAATAGATTTTGAATCAAATCAAATTTGTTATCACAGACATATGACCTGACATTTGTTGCTTTGCGGCAGCAATACAGTGCAAAGTCAGAAAGTTACTGTAAATTACAAAAATAAGTAAATCGTGCAAAATAAAAGAAATAACGAATTCAGAATCAGGTTTATTATCACTGACTATGTCATGAAATGTGTTGTTTTGCGGCAGCAGTACAGTGCAAGACATAAAAATTACTATAAATTACAAAAATGAATAAATAGTGCAACAGAGGAATAACGAGGTAGTGTTCAAGGGTTCATGGACCGTTCAGAAATCTGATGGCAGAGGGGAAGAAGCTATTCCTGTATCATTGAGTGTGGGTCTTCAGGCTCCTGTACCTCCTCCTGGATGGTAGTAACGAGAAGAGGGCATGATGGTGAGGGTCCTCAGTGATGGATGCTGCCTTCTTGAGGCACCACCTCTTGAAGATGTCCTTGATGGCGGGGAGGGTTTTGAATTGAATTGGAATTGGTTTGTTACTGTCACTTGTACTGAGATACAATGAAAAACTTGTCTTGTGTTCAGATCAATTCATTACATAGTGCATCGAGGTGGTACAAGTTAAAACTATAATGGAATGCAAAATAAAGTGTTACAGTTACAGAGAAAGTGCAGTGCAGGTAGACAATAAGGTGCAAGGTTATAATGAGGTAGATTGTGAGGTCAGGAGTCCATCTTATCTTACTAGGGAACTGTTCAATAGTCTTATAACAGTAGGATGTAAGCTGCCCTTGAGCCTGGTGGTATGTGCTTTCAGGCTTTTGTACCTTCTGCCCAATGGGAGAGGGGAGAAGAAAGAATGTCCGGCGTGGGTGGGGCCTTTGATTATGCTGGCTGATTTACCAAGGCAGTGAGAAGTGTAGAGATAGTCCATGGAGGGGAGGCTGGTTTCCATGATGTGCTGAGCTGTGTCCACAACTCTCCACAGTTTCTTGTGGTCCTGGGCAGAGCAGATGCCATACCAAGCTGTGATGCATCCAGATAGGATACTTTTCTGTAGTGCATCGATAAAAGTTGGTGAGAGTCAAAGGGGACATGCCAAATTTCTTTAGCCTCCTGAGAAAGTAGAGGTTGTGCCCGTGATGGAGCTGGCTGAGTCTACAACCCTCTGCAGCTTCTTGCGATCCTGTGCATTGGAGCCTCCATACCAGGCAGTGATGCAACCAGTCAGAATGCTCTCCAACTGTTCATCTATGGATGTTTGTAAGAGTCTTTGGAGAAGTATCAAATCTCTTCAAACTAGATCCCCTGAGATGTTGATGCCCAGGAACTTGAAGCTGCTCACCCTGTCCATCATTGACCCCTCAATGAGGATTGGGGTGTGTTTTCCTGAATTCCCCTTCCTGAAGTCCACAATCATTCCTTGGTCTTGCTGGCAAAAATTTTGTTTTAAAATTTGGAAATTAATCTTTGGCAGATAGTAGATAGCAGACAGTTTATAGCAGATAGTACTATACAGAAATTTGTAACTTTATCCCGACAGGGCAAATGGTACAGCAAGCACAAATTTATTGTCAGAAATGAGTAAGAGTCCTGGGCTCTCACCGTGCCCAATGTAAAGCAAAGTGAAGTGACGTCACACTGCTTAAAGTGAGGAGGAACAAGAGCTGAATGTTTCTGCCAAGCTCTTGTGTTCAGTTAGGGGGAAACGTGTCTGTGACATAATCAGTTCCACTCTGACCTCCTTGCTTCCAAACACCCCAGATTGGACCAAGAGTGGATTAGGTGCACAGTGCTTATGTTACTACTGGTAATTCAAGACCTGGACCAATGATTGGGTTCAAATCCCATCAAAGCAGCAGGGGTATTTATAGGATCATTACAGCACAGGAGGAGGCCATTCAGCCCATCAGGTCTGTGTCAGCAGTGATCTTGCCAATCTTGTTCCCTGGCTCCTCTCCAGTTATTATCCAGTTTCCTTTGGAAAGTCCCGATGGACTCCACATCTCCCACCACCACAGGAATGAGTTGCCGGTCACAGTCACTCTGTGTGGAGAAAGCTCTTCCTCACCCCCCGTGGATTTACTGCCCAAAACTTTCTATCGAGGCCTGGGCTCCATCAGCTGTCACTGAATGGGAACACTTTCAATCTTGTACGTCTCTCTCAACACCCCTGCAAGGAAACAACCCCAGCTCCTCTGCTCTAACCTTATAGCTGAAGGTTCAACTCTGGAATAAAAAGCAGCATCAGTAGTGATGATACTGCGATGAATTGCCTGTTGTTTAACCCTTCTGGTTTCCCACCGCTCTCAGGAGAGGCAGAATGAGGAGCTGTGACTCTGGGCCCAGAACAACGTGGTGACTCAAACTGTCCAGTGAAATGGCAACACAACCCACACAGTCCAATAAATGCCAATGATGTCTACACCTGCTCAAAGAGTAAAAATAAATCACAGCGAGAGGGCAGGAGGACCCAGCAGGACTTTGTGTCACTATGATCTGGTAATGCAGGACTGTGGAATGATACCATTCAGTACAGCCAGAAACTAAAATATCCTTCTGGGCTACGTTATAAACTGATCACCACCGGCCTATTTCTAGGCTGAAACATTTATGATGACCGTCATCACCATTCCAGTTAAACTTCTGGATGACCCAATACACAGACAGAAGAACAAAAGAAACTAAAATCTTTAATTGTTAATAAAACTGAAACACCATAATATTTCTCCTGATACAATAGCTTCCCTTTCAAATGCTATGAGGTCATCTGGTGAAGCATTCGGAGGCTCTGCCAGCAGAGGAAGAGGTTGATCAGCAAGCCTTTGTTCAACAGTAGAGAGATTGTGTTACTGTTGGTGTCTTTTCTAATCCCAAAAATAATAAACCCCTAAAGAATGAAATCACATGACAGGCTCATCAGCCTTGCATCAGTTTTCCAGAAGGTTCAATGGGTGGGTGTCATTGTATATATAAGGATCACAGCCACCAGCTGGCCTTCAAGCACTTCTTGGACTGAAGTCGGCACAAGCTGCACAGCTAAACGTTCTCCTTCCGTTTAAGAGAAGATGGACATTGCAATTCAGCATCCATGGTTTCGACGTTCCCTCTTCCCGAATTCTATCTTCCCCTCCCGTATCTTTGACCAGCACTTTGGGGAACACATTGACCCTGACCCCTTCCTCAACTTCTCCTCCTTGGTGAACCCCTTCTACTGGAGGTCAGCAGCTCTGGCCAGGACACCGAGCTGGTTACAATCTGGACTTTCAGAGGTACGTTCTACATGACCTTACACTTGCCGAGTCCTTTTCTTGTTACTTAACAAACATGATTGTTTACAGTGCACGTGTAGTCTGTGTCAGGACAATGGCGAATGTCTTCAGTTCTTCTGTGTGTAGATAACGTAAAGTTTGGATGGCTCAGTAGTGCAGCTAACAGACCCACTGCCTCACAGCTCAGCAGTCTGGGTTCAATCCTTGCCTCAGCTGCTGTCTGTGTGGATTTGCACGTTCCCCCTGTGACCGCGTGGGTTTCCCCTGGTGCTTCAGTTTTCCTCCACTTCCCCAAGACATATGGGTTGGTGGGTTAACTGGTTGCTGTAAGTTGTCCCTGGTATGCAGGTGAGGGGTAGAATCTGGGGGAGTTTATGGGAATGTGGGGAGAATAAAATGGGATTGGCATAGTATTAGTGTAAATATGTGGCTGATGGTTAGCACAGGCTCAGTAGGCCGACGGGTCTGTTTCCATGCTGTATGGCTTTATGGCTCCATAACTGTGAAGATAATTAATGTAGTTCATTGGTGCAGTTAATGATAAATGTCTGTTCAGATGTTTTCAGTGCTGATGCATCACTAATCTGGTCAAATGTTGGTCCAGGATTGAACATTGGGATCTGTTATAGCAATCCCTATTTATTTAGTACTGTTAAAGAAGCTAAAACACCCAAGTCATTTCACAGGAATATTGTTAAGTATAAAATGGACCAGGTCACTGAAGAAGATTAGGGCAGAAGACCAAAAGCTTGATCAAAGAGGTTGGGTCTAAGGAGCAGGAAAAAAGAGCAGGAGAGGGAACTCCAAGGCTCGGCACTTCAACAGCTGAGGCAATTCAATTCAGGCATCATCAAGGCATAGGAATTGGAGGAGCCAGATTTCTCATGGAGTTATCGGGCTGGTGGTGATTACTGAGTTAAGGAGGGGTGAGACTGTGGAGGAATTCAAAAACAAATTTGAGAATTTTTAAGTGGAGCCAATGCCCTGGAGTGATGGGTGAGTGAGCCAGTGATGGTCAGGGTATAAGCAGTGGAGCTTTGAATGACCTTAGAACGAGGCTTTCCAAATGCAGTAATAATAATGAAAAAGAATCTCATTATTAGGAACTGGAATCCAAACAGGAAATGTTGGAACCAAAAATTTGATCAAGAGAACAAAAATAAATGATGAGAGTAAACTCGCAGGGAAACATAAAATACAAAAATGAATTGTAGAAACTTCTACTGAACTGAAAGTTTGCGTATTATTTAGGTGGTGTTAGATTGGGAAGTGGTAATATCCAAAGAGATTTGTTATTCTGTTCCTTGGTGTCACTGAAAGGAAACATGCTGGTGCAGCAAGCAGTTAAGGCCTTCACAGCAAGAGGATTTGAGTATAGGAGCAAGGGTGTCCTGCTACAAATATAAAGAGCCTGGCTGAGACCACACTGGAGTACTGCTGTCATTTAATTCTCTTTACCTGGATGAAGAATACTCTTGCCGAGAAGATTCATCAGACTGATTCCTAGAATGATAAGACTGTCACATGAGGAGAGATTACGTTGACTAGGTTTATATATAGAAGAATAAGAGGGGATTTAATTGAAGTTTACAGAATTCTGACAGCGTGAGACAGTTTGGATGGAGTGATGATGTTATCCTTGGCTGGGGAGTCTGGAGTGAGGGTCACAGTCTCAGGGCAAGAGGTACAGTACTAAGAGAAGAAGAAGTCTTCACACTCAGAAGGTGGTGAACCTGGGGGATTCTCCACCACACACAGCTGTAGTGGCCAAGCTGCTGAAAATCTTTCTCCATCTGAATAAATTTCTAGTCGCAAAACATAGTAAGAGATATATAGGATAAGGGGCAAGAGATTCAAAGGGTATTTGAGGGGGACCTTCTACACCCAGGGAGCGGTGAGTAGCTGGAACACACTGCCAGAGAGAGTGGTGGAAGCAGAGTCACTGACAGTTGTACTGGGCTTCCATGTGCTCCAAACACATGGACTCATGGTTTTCTGTGCTGTCCTGAACCATGGTCCTCGACTCTGAGACATTCAGACCATCATGCTGTGTCCTAATTACTTTCTATCTTTTCTCCATTGCCAAATTACGTTTCTTTTCTAACATATATTCAGTTTCTCCCATGAAAATTACCGTGGGATCTGTCCCACGCTTTCAGACAGTGCATTCCAGATCGTCACAACACAATTACCTTAAATCTGCCACCACATGATGATTCGTTCCCACTCCTGTTAAACAATCAGCCTCACTGAAAGTCAACGTTACACTTTAAAGCAGCGTTACTCCCATATTGTACACTGATGGGACAATTGATTGGAATACTTTCTGTGAATCTTTCTTGGTCTAGAGGGGTAAGAACCTTCTGTTCTTGCCCTGTTTTATACCAGGTCTGTAAAGCTCAAAGGCACCAGAACATTATCCCAAAGAAATGAGGCATATTCTTTATCCATCACTTCCAGAGGAAAACTATCGTTAAAAAATTACAGGTTTTGGGAAATTTGAATGACTAGTTAAGACTTGCAGTTAACAACATAGCCCATGTTTGATGAAGTCCTCTGGGTACATGCAAAAGATTGAAATATAGAGAAGTCATGAGAAATGCTCCCACTATCTTTGCACTGGAGAGTTTGCCAGGATTGGGAGAGTGGTTAATAAATCAAATGATATCCTTGGCTTCATACAGAGAGACTAGAGTAGGAAAGAAGTTATGATGAATCTTTATAAAACATTGTCTGGGCCATAATGGGTGTATCGTACCTAACTTGAGGAAGGATGTGGAGGTCTCAGAGAGGATGCAGAAAAAGAAGTCTCTCAGGGAAAAAGAAACTTCAGGCAGAGGTTATATTAGAGAAGCCGGCTGTTATTTCAGGAGCAAAGAATGAAGATTTGATCAGCGTGTACAAGATCATGGTGAGTTTAGACAGGGTAAATATAGTGGTTTGAGGACGAAAGGATGTGGAATCCAAGTGAAGAGCAGCACACACTGGGGGTGTACGCAGAAACATTCCCCTTATGCAGAGGCTGGTGATGATGTGGACATTGCCTGTAGGGGTGAGGGAAATGGAACCAGTCAGGGCTTGGAAAGACTTGTTAGAAAGTCACGTGTGTCAACAAGGAGAAAAGGGGAAGGGGACAGCATGACTTGAAGGGTGGAGTGGTCTCTCACTCTGCCATTCTGACCCACTGACTGTGGGGTAGAAGGTGAGTGCTGAGGATGAACACTGTCACCGTGTGCCGGCTTCACGGTGGCTCATGCTGTGCTGGGACAGCTCTACACACGAAGAACTGGCACCTTCTTGTTGTGACACTGGGAGATATATGGGTCTGCTGAGCCTGGGGGCAGGGAGCAAAGGATGATCCCATGTTGCTGCAGCTGGGCAATGAGTGCAGGCTCAACAACAGAACATGGGCAGGGAGTCCCCGGTCCCGGAGCTGGGGGCTGGGTTACACATAGACAGGTGGCAGATGGACGGGCAGCTCACTGTCTGAGGGACTATCTCCGTCTCCGGATGTGAAGGGGTCTTGTCTCCATAACGATAAAGTGGGTATTGGGAGGGAGTTTCATAGTCACCATAGTAACCCCTCCTCAGTGAAGCACTCCAACTCTTGGATTGAATGATGTGGGGTCCCTCAGTTCGTCACACCAACCCCACCCCCCATTTACCCATCCAGCCTTGGCCAATGAGCCCAGCCTGAAGGGAGCCGACCACATGTTGGGTTCAGGTTGGTTCTCAGAAAGGTTAATGGTCCTTGGGCTTGAGTTGTGTTCAGAGTGACCACGGTCAGGTCAGCTTTGTGTTTACTCCAGCTCTCGGGCCAGTTCCACAGTAAAACTTGTCTCGTACATGAACAGATCTTGTGGTGGTTTCAAGTTAAATAAGTCTGAGTCTACAGGACAAAAAAATGAAAGCTTGGAAAGAATGGTAATAATTTGAACTCCAAACAAAGGAAGACTGATCCCCTTAGAGTGAAGTTCTGATTTAGGGTCAACTCTGCACTGTTGGAACAGGGATAATGGAGATTAAATGTGCATCAGGTTGCCAAGACATTGGGACGTAGTTGGCTGCACCATCTGTCCTTAATTTGACAAACATGTAAATTAATTCATTAAAAAATTCTGAAATATTTTAAATCAAGGGTCTAAAGAATATCTGGATGTTCTGTGTAATTCTGAGAATAATTTTCACCTCACAATGAGTTAGCATTTCCCAACAATGTGCGTCTTTGTGTGATGCAAGGTGCCTTTTCAGATGACTATGTCCCTTGCTCTGTGGGCTGTGCCGGAATGTTGTTTATGAAAAGAACGTTTCAGCGGTCCCAGTACAGGCTGGCGAGGAAAATTCCATTCTACTGATTATGGCTGATTGAAGACACAATGGTGTGATTACAAAGCACCAGTGTCAGAACTGAATATCTGATGCACTTGCTGAGATGGGTCACCCTTGATATTCTCTGTGCTGCTCCTGAACCCATTGTTTGAAGGTGTACAGTAGTAACTTTCTCAGTCACCCAAGGAAAGACTCCCCCCCCTCACTGTTCACTATTAATGCAACAGGGATTAAATATATTTGACCTCTCCGGAATTATTGGTGTGAATCTATGCCAATAAGAAAGGCTTAGGATTAGAAAACTTGGACCCTCAAAACTTCTCTTTGGTGATACTGTTAGAGAGCTTCTTTCCCTTAACTTGAGCCTGAGTTGATAAACGCCAAGTAATATTCTTCACACCACACAATGGCCAACTTGAACAAAATTGCTTAACCACCTCCCCTTGACATTTGATAACATTACCACCAGTAAACCTTCTACCTCAACATCCTGGAGTCAAGTTTTATAGAAAGCTCCACTGAACCTGTCACACAAAGTCCACAGCCACTGGAGAAGGTTGGTGGCCTGGTGTCCTGTGGCAAGTATCTCATCTCCTTGCTACGTAAGCATCTTTGCCATTTATCAGAAGGGTGATGGAATAATCTACTCACGCCTACATTGCACAGGTCAAAGCTGCCTCACTTGGTTACAACATTCACCACATCCATAACTTGCATCAACCCCTCCACCCCATCATACCATGGCTGCACAGACACCAACTCACCAAGCACCTTTAACTTTAAACAAAGCCAATCAGTGGTTAGAAGATGTGTAACCTTGAGTCTGTGTGGCTCAGGAGTTCCAGGATGTTAGCCTAGGAACAACAAGATATGTCCAAGTCAGGTTGGTGTGTGAGTTGAGACACTTGGTGTTTCCGTGCACCTCCTGCCCACATCCTTTCACCTGGTGAAGGGATGGCAAAGTGCCTTCAATAAAACTTTGGTGAGTTGCTGCAGTGCATTCAGCCCATACCCATCGCGTGCTGTTGATGGATGGATGTCGACCTTTAGACTTGAGGTATATTGTATAAAGTTGCATCCCCAGTGCAGTACAGGTGGTGTTATCCTTCATGGAAGTCGGCAGCATAAAGTTGCCTCCTTACAGCCAGAATTCCTGACATGCACTTCCCTGTTGCACAAAGCTCTGCACTGATAGACTGCCTCAGAACCTAGTCTGCAAGGTACAAAGGTTTGACAGGTCTATTTTATTTGTTGTGGGAAATTAGAAGGTTTTTGTACTGGGACAAAAGTAGATTTAAGAAAATGGGATGGGCCTAATTGATCCACCTTTTAAAAAAAATCAATGCAACTGGTTAAGCTTTGGCTAGCTACTTGCAGGTTTATGTGGCTGGGAGTTGTGTAGGACACAGAATATTCAGAAAAAGATTCCTAAAGTTACTTTAATTTACTGGGAAAGAGTATTTATGTTGTTAATTGCAGGCTGTACCCAGGTCATATTATTTGGCTGCTTACAGGGAGATATATCATTGTACTCTTCCAGCCACAATAGCTGAAACAACGTTAGCAAATAATTGATTGATTTGTGCACTGAACCAATATAGTTTGTACCTATTACAATATCCTGACAGAGATATCGGCATCGTTGGAGCTGAGCTGTGGAACTTCAGAATCCTACTTCTGTCGAGCTGTCTTATCACCTTTGGTAATATTGAAGAAGACTTGTGAATTTGGCATCTATACTTCACTGAGCATCTATAATCCATTTCTTGCAGCTGAGACTGGACAAGGATAAATTTGCAATTCACCTTGATGTCAAACATTTCACCCCTGAAGAAATTCGAGTCAAAATTCTGGGTGAATTTATTGAAATCCAAGCTCAACATGAAGAACGTCAGGTATATTTTATTTACCCATTATAGATGTGTCCTGTTTTGTTACTTTCATCTGCTGGATAAGCTTTAGAGAATACTCGGTACAAATGCTGGCTTGGATTTAATTTGCAGGAGTCATACTTTAGGTAGGAATGAGATAAATTTTATACCAATTCCTTCACGTGTTAATCTGTGTGGGAGCTGAAATTTGTGTTTGCTGATTAAAACTCTTCTTCCCTAATGAGATTTTAAAATCACCTGATGCAGCACATGTTAAATCAGGTCTGGACAATTTCTAGTTCCGTGGAATACATTTTTATTCTTGGAGACTTTGTATATTGCGGTGTTGCTCTGTTTTTACATCTGTAGTGGTGCACACCGGATCTGTCACCATTGGAAGAGTGCCCACTGCAATGGCAGCACTTTAACATAAGATAAGATTTCTTTATTAGTCACATGTACATCGAAACAAACAGTGAAATACATCTTTTTGCATAGTGATTTGGGGGCAGCCCGCAAGTGTTGCCACGCTTCCGGCACCAACTAGCATGCCCGCAACTTCCTAACCTGTATGTTTTTTGGAATGTGGGAGGAAACCGGAGCACCTGGAGGAAACCCACACAGACATGGGGAGAACGTACAAACTCCTTACAGACAGTGGCTGGATTTGAACCCGGGTTGCTGGCGCTGTAAAGCATTATGCTGACCACTATGCTACCATGCCCACCAGTTGTGCATGCTCGCAGTTGTGAAGCATTCGGAATATGTACAACCATGATGAAAACTACAGACATTTATCAGTACTGGTGTCGAATTGGCCACTGTTTGCATTTTAGTGAGATAGTACACAGGCTGATAATTCATCAGTGACAAGGTTAACGAGGTAGTGCCTACACACAGCACAATGCAGACTGTTCTAAACAGAGAGTAACACTGAAATGCAGCAAAACAGCACACTCCTTACATTGAACTAAGCCACCACATGCACTCTCTACAGAATTAAATATAGAATTGTTCCTGGAAATTAATTACGAGACTGTAGTCATGAACTTTAGATAACAACACAATATGTGACAGATGCATGAACCTTTTGTTATTAGCTAACATTTCATGATTCCATTTCTCCCAAGTGACGAGTGCAGTAATCATCAGGAAGTTATTTGACTAACGTAGGCATCACAGTTGAACCTAATGCTGTCTTCACTGAATAGCCCCAGCAGTACAGTACCAACAGAGACCATTGACTAGCAGTTAGCAACATGAATTATTCCAATCCACAATCTGAGGTGCTTACACTGCTTACACTGTCCTGGTTAATATCAATTAATTCTAAGCAAACTATGAAAGTAGCAAAGTTCCTGCCGTATGTGACCTTGCATTTACACTGCAGCTTTTATCTCTTCAGGACTCTTCGTACAACACTACAACCAATGAATCACTAATGAGCTATAGTTACCATTTTACCTCAGTAAGTTGCTGGGGCAATGAGACTTGTTGGAACTGATTTTATAAATACATCTTTTGCTGAGATAAGGTGTCTGAAGCAGTCAGCAGTCTCCAGTCTCAGCTCAGTTATACATTGACATCAATCCAAAGCTCAAATACTTGAACATGATATTTGGCCTGAGTGTAAATTCAGCACAGGAGAAGTATTCACTGCTGTTGCAAGATTCTTTTTCTCCTTTCAAATCCATCCTTTACTAGTTTATAAAGAGTGAAATTATATTTTAATAGATTAGAGTACTTCAAAATGTTGTAAAAATCAAAATATGTCCATTTGTAAAGTTGGTGCTATTAAACCTAACTGAATGGCAAACCACAGTTCCTCTGCACAAACACCATTATACCTGGTGTTCAAGAAGGCAACACATATCAGTTTGTAATAATTTTGCACGTAAGATTATCCTGAGATATTGTTGACATTCTATAGTAAACTCAATGCTCCCATTGATGAGTCCCTTACAGGGAGCTCGAGTGTGGTGGCTTTCTCTTGCTGACAGCCACTCTCTCCTGCATGTGTGACATTAATGAATTTACACCTCTTAAACAGGTCTGACTCATTGGAAAATCCACAAATCTCTGTACTTCCTCTGGATGTTTTGTGCTACAATATTGTAGAGGGATTCTCAAATGAGTTTTTCTTTTACAAACATCATTCATGGCAAATCTGTTTTATAGCAAACTTGCCAGGAATTACATGCGACCAACTCTAACACCCAGAACAAGGTGGTATGCCCAGTCAGCTTTTCATCACTTGAAAACAGATTTCTAAAGCTGATTCAGCAGGACAGTGATCTAAACAGTCTGAATGGATCCTGGGTAGAAAGGTTTGACAGGCTGGGCTTGTATCCTCTGGAGTTTCGAAGCACGAGAGGAGACTTGACAGGATGGATGTGGAAGGGATGTTTCCTCTTGTGGAAGAATCTAGAACTAGGGGTCACATTTTAAAGAAGAGGTCATGCATTTAAGACAGATGAGGTGAAATGTTCTCTCTCAGAGGACTGAGTCTTTGGAACTCTCTTCCTCAAAGGTCAGTGGCAGCTGAGTCTTGGAATACTTCTAGCGCAGAGGTAAACAGGTTCTTGGTAAGCAAGAGTGTGGGAAGTTACTGCAGGTAGACAAGAACGTGGCTCCACCTTCCTCTCCTATTAGATTCCATCATCTTCAACCCTTTGTCCCCTCCACTTCTCACCTCCCAGCCTCCATCACCATTCCCACTCTCCCCTCCCCCCAGCTGCCTATCACCCCTCCTCACCTGGATCCACTAATCACCTGCCAGCTCTTGCTCCATCCCTTCCCTCCACCTTTTTATACCGGCTACCCCCCCCTCCATCTTTCAGTCCAGATGAAGGGTCTCAGCCTGAAACGCTGACTGTCCATTTCCCTCCAGCAAAGATGCTGCCTGACCCACTGAGTTCCTCCGGCATTTTGTGTGTTGCCCCAGATTCCAGCACCCGCAATCTCTTGTGTCTCCAAGAACGTGAGTTATTTACAATCAGCTCAGCCGCAGTCAATGTTCCCATGTCCGTACGTGAACCGATTGAACTGGACCTGTTTGCTTTCTTGTGATTCCACAATCGACAGGCAGAATTTTGAAGTGCGGTTTCACACAGCCCATGTTTAGGACCATTTCTCAGTAGTTCCCACACTGACACTGTATCCAGATAACGTTTTGTCGTCCAGCCAGCACACATCTTGTTTTCTGAACAAAGGGTTTATGCTTTTGTGTCATGCATGTTAATGTTACCTATAGTCACTGAGTTCCAGAAACAATTCTATCTTTCACTTCAAAGCATTTACAACTTTCAGAACCACACCAGCCAAGGATGGAAGATCCTATGATACCCGAGGGACCTGGATTTTCCTTACAGTACCTCTACTTTGTTAAAACAACAGGAAATACTCACCAGCTTAAACCCTCTATTCTGCAGGATGAACATGGCTACATTTCTCGAGAATTTCACCGCAAGTACAAGATCCCAGCAGGAGTGGACCCAACTGTGATCGCCTGCTCCCTGTCTGCAGATGGAGTGCTCACCATCACTGGGCCCAGGAAAGTGGCCGACGTTCCTGAGCGATCTGTGCCCATCTTCCGAGAGGAAAAGCCTGCAGTCGCTGGACCTCAGCAGAAGTAGATCTTTGGCTCTTTTCTGTTAAGTTCAGCATGAAACAACTTCAAGCCATTAAAGTATTTCCTTTCGCTTTGTGTAACATTTTTGTATTGCTATATAATCACACATTCCTTAATATCTGTTAGCTTGCAATAAACATTTATCTTTACTGCCTTAGTTAATCTTACCTTAAAATAAAATCAACAATTTGAACCAAATTGATGCATAACTTGTCTTTTTGTCTTTACTGATCTATGAAGTGATAAACCATACATTGTACAAATTAACTACATTTATACACACTCTACATTATAGAACACAGAAGGTCACTGTCACGTCAGCCAGTCTCCCAGCTGTGTGTGTGGTACAATGGTTAATCTGCTGGAAAAGTAATCTAAAGACCTCTGCTCAGTCCAGACATGAGAGTTCAATTCACACCATGGCAACTCTGGAATTTGAATTAATTAAATAGAACATAGAACACTACAGCACAGAACAGGCCCTTCAGCCCATGATGCTGTGCCGACATTTTATCCTGCTCTAAGATCTATCTAACCTTTCCCCCCCACATAGCCCTCTATTTCTCTATCATTCATGAGCCTATCTAAGAATCTCTTAAATGTCCCTAATATATCTGCCTCCACCACCTCTGCCGGCAGTGCATTCCAAGCACCCACCACTCTCTCTGTAAAAAAAACTTACCTCTGACATCCTCCCTATACCTTCCTCCAATCACCTTAAAATTATGTCCCCTTGTGTTAGCCATTGTCGCCCTGGGAAAAAGGCTCTGACTGTCTACTCGATCTATGTCTCATTATCTTGTACACCTCTATCAAGTCACCTCTCATCCTCCTCTCCAAAGAGAAAAGCCCTAGCTTACTCAGCCTATCTTCATAAGACATGCTCTCCAATCCAGGCAGCATCCTGGTAAATCTCCTCTGCACCCTGTCTAAAGCTTCCACATCCTTCCTATAATGAGACGACCAGAACTGAACACAATACTCCAAGTGCGGTCTAACCAGAGTTTTATAGAGCTGCAACATTACCTCACAGCTCTTGAACTCAATCCCCCGACTAATGAAGGCCAACACACCATACGTTTTTTTAAACAACCCTATCGACCTGCGTGGCAACCTTGAGGGATCTATGGACGTGGACCCGAAGATCCCTCTGTTCCTCCACACTGCGAAGAGTCTTGCCATTAACCTTGTATTCTGCCTTCAAATTCGATCTTCCAAAGTGTATCACTTCACACTTACCTGGGTTGAACTCCATCTGCCACTTCTCAGCCCAGTTCTGCATCCAATCGATGTCCTGTTGTAACCTACGGCAACCTTCTACACTATCCACAACACTCCCAACCTTTGCGTCGTCTGCAAACTTACTAACCCACCCTTCCACATCCTTATCCAAGTCATTTATAAAAATCACAAAGAGCAGGGGTCCCAGAACAGATTCCTGCAGAACACCACTGGTCACCGACCTCCAGGCAGAATACGCTCCATCTACAACCACCCTCAAGCTTCCCTGGATCCCATGCCTCCTGACTTTCTGAATGAGCCTTCCATGAGGAACCTT
Organism: Pristis pectinata; assembly: GCF_009764475.1. NCBI lineage: Eukaryota > Metazoa > Chordata > Chondrichthyes > Rhinopristiformes > Pristidae > Pristis > Pristis pectinata. Next base: position 31,122,070 of record NC_067431.1, read on the forward strand.
ATCAAATGCCTTACTAAAATCCATGTACACCAAATCCACCTTCATCAATGTGCTCTGTCACATCCTCAGAGAATTCAGTTAGGCTCATGAGGCACGACCTGCCCCTCACAAAGCCATGCTGACTGTCCCTAATCAGCCTATGCTTCTCCAATAATAGGTCCACCACTGAAGTAAGACTCACTGGCCTATGATTCACAGGATTATCCATACTCCCTTTCTTGAACAAAGGAACAATATTTGCCACCCTTCAATCATCTGGCACTACTCCTGTGGCCAATGAGGACGCAAAGATTGCCGCCAAAGGCGCAGCAATCTCTTCCCTCACTTCCCGTAATAACCTTGGATGTATCCCTTCTGGCCCCAGTGACTTATCTATCCTAATGTTTTTCAAAAGTTCCAGCACATCATCTTTCCTCACATTGATATGCTCTGGCATATCAGCCTGTTGTACAACATCCTCACAAATGTCAAGGTCTCTCTCTCTCTCTGGTGAATACTGAAGCCAAGGTATTCTTTAAGGACCTCCCTTACCTCTTCCAACTGCAGGCACGTGTTTCCTTTTTTATCCCTGATCGGTCCTGCCCTCACTCTAGTCATCCTCCTGTTCTTCACTTTGGAATCTTAAAAAATCTCAGTAATGGGAACTACCTAACTACTGAATTTTCAGAACAGAAACATCTGTGGTATAACAGACCTACAACAATGAGGTTTACTCTGAAATGGCCCTGAATGCTGTGCAATTGTGCCAAACACTGTTGTGATGGAAACCCAACTTCTCACAAGCAACAAGGCCTGGCCTTATCAGCAACACCCACTTCCTGAAAATAAATTTTAAAAATCTACAGTGCAAGAATGATGAGGCAAGAGTGTTCAGTTAAAATGAAATTATTTAAATATTGTGTTAAAAAGCACAAGAAAAATATTCAATTATTTGTTCCACCTACCCATTTTATCAGCTATGACAGGTTAATTTTAATGATGCATTGATTTGGTTGTAACAAATAACATTTTTTTGATTCACAACCTCCAATTATCCTCTCTGCAAGACTGTGTTATACTTTGCCAAATTTCATTCAATAAATTACGCCACCAGTCTTTGAAAAAGAATAGCATGGCCCTCCACAGGCACAATACTTCTGCAGCAATGTGTAGGATTTGCAACAGATTGAGATGAATTGTTAGTTTTGGAACATATTAACGGAATTTGCCTAAAAATGGATCAGCTGGACAAACAAAGTAATCATCAGTTGGGACGGTGAATCTCTAAACTTTAGATGCAACTTTATAAAAGGCATGTTTCTGTGGTAACACAAACACAAGCTGCTGTGAAGCATGGGTTTTATTTTAAGTTTTGGAGTTTGTTAAGCTCATTGATTTGCCTCCTGACTTCAGCAGCCACACATAGCATTCCATGAAGCTGATTCTCTCGATAATTCTAAAGGGTCCAGGTAATCGAAGAATGTGGAATTCGCAGGTGATGGACAAACCTGGCTGTGTGGGACTGAGCACCCCAGCTCGCAGCAGAGCCAACACACTGCAGGAGCAGCACGGCCTCCTTCTCTGCAGCTTGTCTCGGTTTCCATCACTAACGAGTCACATTTTATTTCTTGAAGTTGGCCACTGGCTGAGTAATAAATTATTTCAACATTTAAATAAATCTCACAACTCAGCGCAACAGGTACATCATTCCCTATTTATTAGAAGTCATTTCACACTACTAATTAAAATGAAAGTCTTTTTCTCATTGCATCATTGTGGCTCTCACTGATTTTTCTTCACTGTGGCAAAGCTCATTCCCTAGGGAATGATGGGTCCACAACATGCAGCCAAGCCTGGTCTGGAAGGAACTACAACAGGTGTACAAGGTTCACAAAGTTCAGCTGTGCACTGCCCTAAAGGCCCTTCTGTAGGAATGTAAGATCCACAAAATCGGAAATCTTCTGACTGCCTGCCTTTCACTGCAGCCACGTCTGTCGGTGAACAAGGTTCCAAAGGAATGTAAGAAACACATAACTGGTGTTTCTCTGCATCTGTGTCCATGTCTGGTGGGACTGGAGGTCCACAATATTCCAACTGCTTCTTCTCCACTGTGTCTGGCTGAGATTGTGGGAGAGGATTCATTTGGAGCACAGGGTCCACGTAATCCAGCATGTAAGTAGTCTTTGGGACTACTTTGGTGTGAGGAGGGTTTAACTCTGGTTGATGCCCGGGGAAAACATGGGGCTCACATTTAAACACTGAGGAAAGAATTATTTTGTACACAATAATGTTAGACAGAAATGTTATTCAAAGTTTATCTTTTTTGTTAACTGAGTTTTATTTTATTGTTCAAAATAAACTAAGTTACAATAGCAATGTCCAAGTGCATGCAACCAGACAGATGTACAGAATATATTGTGCCACATATGCCTTCTAAGTCACACATAGCCTGCATTCCTCCAAAGATGAAATTCCATGTCTCACCTAATTGAACAATTGGAAAGGGGACAGGTGAATGGGATTATACAGCTGCAGCATTGACATTATCTAGATCTAAAATTTCTCCAAATGGACCCACACCACAGGCTACAGAATCATGGATTGTATAGCACAGATGGAGACTTGGCTCGTCACACCAGCAATTTGAAGATGAATCCAGTCAGTTCCAATCATTGGTTCTTTCCCCATTTCTCACCGATCTTTGAATATTTATCAGATTCTCTTCCTGTGCCATTATTGAAACACTTACTCCACCAGCCTTCCTAATCCTAATGACTCACTGAATAAAAAAGTTTCTCCTTTTGTCACCACTTAACCTTCAACCTACACCTCCTGTTATCCAACCCTGCAGTTGCTGGAAACAACTTCTTTCTTTACTCTAAAACCTTCCTAACTTTAAACATTTTTGCCACACCTCTTTTTGATCTTCTCTTCTACAAGTAGGAAAACACCAGCTCTGCAGTCTAGCCAAGTAATTGTAAGCTCAGATGTCAAGGAATCCTTCCTGTACCTTAGTTGTAGAGTTATAAGAGCCATACAGCACAGAAACAGACCCTTTGGCCCAACTGGTCCATGCTGACCAAGATTCCCATCTAAGCCAATTCCATTTGCCTGCGTTTGGCCAATATCCCTCTAACCCTTTCCTATGTACCTGTCCAAGTACCTTGTGTTGTTAATGTACCTGCCTCAACCACTTCCTCTGGCAGCTCGTTCCACATACTGACCACCTTCTGAGTGAAAAGGTGCCCCTTGGGTTCCTGTTAAATCTCTCCCCTCTCACCTTAAACCTATGCCCTCTAGTTCTTGAGTCCCCAACCCTGGGAAAAAGACTGTGCGAATTCACCCTATCTATGTGCCTCATAATTTTATACACATTGATAAGATCACCCCTCATTCTCCTACGCACCAATGAATAAAGTCCCAGCCTACTCAACCTCTCTCCATAACTCAGTCCCTCAAGTTCCAGTAACATCCTCGTAAATTCCCTCTGTGCTCTTTCCAGCTTAATGGCATCTTTCCTATAGCAGGACAACCAAAAGGGAACACAATATTCCAAATGTGGCCTCACCAATATCCTGTACAACCGCAACATAACTTCTATACTCAATGCCCTGACTGAAAATGATTTTCTACGAAATGTTGAACATGCATTTAATCACAGTGTAGTACAGCACAGAGAGCTACGTAACAAAATAATATTCACTGCTAACCAGTGTACGTTTCCTACCTTGTTAATTGGTTTATTCATCAGAGGATTATAAGTAATGTTAAGTCTAAAGTTAATGATTGAAAATTAAATGCCAAAGACTTTCATAACTGGTGCAGCTTTTGGGATCAGTTCTGAACAAGCAGTTCCATTTGCTGCATATTTCCTTACCACGAATCTTTCATTCCACCTCACTTGTCGACTTAATTCCGTTCCGGCAATCTGGCAACTACCAACGTTATCGTGATGCCAATGGAGGCACATTGGACACCAAAGCAAGTCCACAGAGTGTTTTTGGGATATGTTCTTACAATGGTATGTTCTAGAGCCAAGGATTGTGCCTGGTATTGTGCAACAGAATGCACTTAACTAATGACCTCATCATAAGGCACCCAAGGCAGCAGTGAAGATGATATGGCTGAATTTTACTTTCAATTCAAGGGAGAGGAGAATCCATTTTAAACTTAAATAAGGGCAACTACAAGGGCAAGAAAGCAGGACTGGCAAAGATGAACTGGCAGATCCAGTTAAGGAATTGGTCAGTTGAGATGTAGAGGAAAATGTTTGAGAGGATTTTCAGAGTACACAGAATAGATAGACTGCAACAGGGAAGAAAAGTTTAATAAAGAAGGACGAATTAGAGTAAAATGAAGAGATAAAGTTAGCCAGAAATGTATAAAAAAACATATAGTAGGCGATTCTACAGATATTTTAAAAGGAAACAAGTTATCAAGGGCAGTGTTAGTCAAACAGAAAGTTAGTTCGGGGAACTGTGGAAAACAAGGAGGTGACAGACAAATTAAGCAGGTGCTTTGCATCAGAGTTCATCGGAGAGAAAACAAGTCACATCCCAGAATTAGCTGTAGACCAGAAATTGGGAACTCAAGAAAATCAGTCACCAGGGCGGTGGCACTGAGCAAACTTTTGGAGCTGTGAGCTGACAAGTCCCTAGGTTCCAATAGACCTTATCCAGGGGTCCTAAAAGAAGTGGTTGGTGAGATAGTTGATGTGTGGGTTTTAAATTTCTAACATTTATTGGAATTGCAGATGGTTCCATTAAATTGGAAAATAGCAACTGTAACTGCTTGATTCAAAAAAGGAGGAAGAGAGAAAGCAGGAAACTACAGGCCAGCCAGTTTAATGTCCGTCACAGAGAAAATGACTGAAGCTTTTATTAAAGGAATTATAGCAGGGCATTAGAGAAATCAAGGTCATTAGGCAAAGTTAACATGATTCTGTAAAAGGGAAACCACGTTTGGAGCCCTGTGAAGAGGTTTTCTGTGCTGCTGAGAACAGGGAATCTGTGGACTTACAATGACTAGATTTCCAAAAGACATCTAGTGAGGTGCCACATCCAAGGTTATGGGAGAAGATAATAGCTCATGGTGTAGGAGGTGACACATCTTCATGAACAGAAGATTTGTTGGCTAACAGGAAATGGACAGCAGGCAAGATGGACATGAAGTGGTTGAGGGATCAGTGCTGGGCCCCAACCTTTATCAATTTATACAAATGATTCTGAAGATTTGGTTGTTATTAGTGCTGATGACACAAAGGTCGGCAGAAGAGTAAGTTCTGAAGGGGACATAAAGAGACTATAAGGGAATAAAGATGTGGACAAAGAGCTGACAAATGGAACATTATGGGGGAGAATGTGAAATTATCCATTCAGGCAGACAAGCACCTACTGAATAAAAATGATTTGTGAGAATATAGAAAGAATAGCTGAGAACCGCAGAGCTGAGGTACAATGGACTTCCAACCAGTTCTAGAAAAGGCAAACTCTTTGGTTTTGAGAAGTACTTCTCTTTGTCACATGACACCTGCTTCTATCTTCCCTCATATTTCGAGTACATGATGCAGGCTTCATTGTCACTTACTTCTACGTTTTATCTCTGGCTTGCCATATGAATCCATATATATTGTTCGATAGGCATGCTCAAACTGCAAGGAAAAATATTGAAGTATAATTAATTTCAAGATTTACATAATGCTGAATTCCAATAATACTGTCACACCAGAAAAAAATAGAATTATCCCATTATTTAAAGCAGGGTTTAGCAGAGAAAAATTGCATCTTAATGACAAACATGGATTATGAGTTGTTGCAAAATAATTCAGTTTAAGTTAAAGGAATAGTTGTACAATGGTTGGAAAATGTTTTCCAATATTTGTTTTCCCACTGTAGCTCACTGTATTCCATCCATTCCAGGGACATCAGGAACACAATCCGAGCTGACACTTCAGTGCAGTGCTGGATGAGTGCTACACTGTCAGGGATCAGATGAGACATCAAACGGAAGCCCCGGCTGTCCTCCAAGGTGAATACTAAAGGTTTCATTCTCTACCTTGGAGAAGGGAAGGGGAATTATCCCAAACTTCTGACCAATATTTATCCCTCAGTCAACATTACTGAAACAGATTATCAGGTTGTCCTTTATCAAAGCTGATGATGTGCAAATTGGGCCTTGCAGTTCCTAATGAAACAGGGATGCACCTCAGAAAGTACTTCATTAGTGTTGGAAATGTCCTAAAAGAGAAGTGAAAGGTTTGATATAAATGCTGGCAAACCCTGGAATTTTTAACATGGTTTGTTCAACTTACATTTTCTACTTGCACTCGTGTCCTTGAGAAAATATATATTATGGTTCCAGACATTATTTTGTATGATTCAACACATTTACAAATTGGAGAATAATGAATAAGATTTATTAAAGGTATATAAAACTTGCTTTTTCTACGTTAAGAACTTCCAAAGTGTTTTACATGCAATTAAATATTTTTGATGTGGTTACTGCTGTGATATATAACAGTGCAAAGTGGTATTTTTGTTTTGTGATATTGGATGAGGAACACATTTTGGCTTATACATGAGAAACAAGGGCAGGGGTCAGTCATCTGGTCCTTGGAGCCTGCTCCACTATTCACCAAGGTCATGGCTAACCTTCTAACTCAGCACCAACCCCTGCACTCTCCACATGTCCATCCAGTCCCTTCATATCCAGAAGTCTGGTTCAACACAATTAACTCAATGACTAACCTTCCACAACCTGCCAGAGCTTCACCACCCTTTGAGTGAAAAGGTTTCTTCTCAGCTCTGTCCCAAACAGCCCACTCCTGACTCTGAGATGGTGACCCCGTCTCCAGGCTCACCCTGTCACACCCTGTAAGAATTTTGTAGGTTACAGTGAGATCTCCCTCCTTCTAAACGCTGGGGGATATAGTCCTAGCCTACTCAACACATGACAAACACCAGGTAGAACAAGTCTGCTCCCCATCACAATGTGCCACATCACATCTTCCTATTGGGATCTCTAAGATTTACCTGGAATCTTCAGGCATTTATAAATATTATCGGGGGTCAGGGGCCTTGCAGGAGAACTCTGGGTCTGGGGACCTTCTCACCTTCTCTCACATACTTTCTGTGACAAGTTAGAAGACCCCATTCAATGTGTTACCCGCGACTCAGTGGGATCCAAAACTGAGGAGCAGGAGGGGCGGATTTCTCTGTCCAAGATTTTACCAAGAGCAAAATAGGTCCTTATTTTGTAAATCATGCATCTTCCTTATAATGCCCAACCATCCTTAACGTTACAGCATGAATTATCGTTATACAAGACGCAGTAAGTATATTGTGGTAACATCAAAACGTTGGTGAGACGGCCAATGCAATGATTCGGTGGAACTAGGAGAGGAGGGTTGACTTGGTGACCATCACTCCCACACATCTTTAGCCTCCTCCGCTGCTCTTTTGCAGACTGAGTTGGGACCTTTCAGCTGCGGCCGATAGGTTGGACACAGCCTTGGTCTAGCCCGCTGGTCGAGTACTGAGCACCACCGGCTGAACCACCACAAGCTGGCTGACAAAGGTCCTTTTCTCCTGACACTTTGGGAATTTTATGGAGACCGCCACACCCTCTCCTGAACAGCACCCTGTACAATGTCCTTGGGGAACGCGGTGTGATGCAGAAGGAACAGACATCGTTGCTCGACGCCACAAGTCACCACCTGCGATGCTAAAGGCTTCATTTTCTGAATTTCATCCAGCCCGTTCCTCTCCTCCAACCACTTGGCCAGCAGAGTTCCCGGCCCGTAGTGATTCTTCCCGTCTCCGGTGTGCTCACTGTGCAAGCCCGCAAGGCTCGGCACCCCCGTGAGAACGGGGCAAATCTGTGCCCCCCCGAGAAACGACCGCCGTCTGAGTGCTGCCATGGCGGAGAGACGTGAACGTGTCTGTGGGTGACTCGTCCGCGGGAACCTGGGCGATGTACCCCCCCCCCCCCCCAACTCCCGGCTAACTACATCACAGAGCGGGCAGTGTGACACACTGACCCCCACCCCGGGCACGTCTGAGCCGCGCCCTGTCGATCCGATTCCGCTGTTTGATCCACTGGGAAACTGCTCGCCCACACTCTGCCCCCGAGAACGGCTTCACCTGCACTGTACCCCATCCGTGAGCTCGGCACTGACGGGGTTAATCCAACATGCACTCGATAGGCCGAGTGTCCTCCCGCGTGCCGCGACAATGTTACGATTCCCAGAACCAGCTCCAGATGTTATATTTGTAGGGACCGAGTCTTCCCAGCTGTTCTCTCCCTTGCAGGAGTTGAAGGAATTTGCAGGTCACAAGGTGAACAACTTGGATTCCTTACCTGGCCGTGTTAAACTTACCAATACTGAGCTGTTGGCTGGGCTTGTCCTAGGCTGAGGCACCTTCTCCCGGGGACTGACTGGTTGGGTCTCCCTGCTCCGGTACAGATGTTCACATCTTCTCCATTCACATCTGTGGGCGTGTCATCAGCTGCACCTGCAGTTCCCTATTGCCCACTTGGCTCGGATTCAGAGCAGACAAGTTTATCGTCACACACACCAGGGTGCAATGACATTCCTGCTGATGTGAAGCTCACAGAGTAAACGGTGTCCGTGGTAATAATAAACACAACAGTGAAAACAGGGGCCGGCAGACTGCAGTGCGGTCTGAGGCAGTGCGGAAAGGAAAGCTTCAGTGACAATAACAGAGTCCGGGAATGTGGCAGCACCATCGGATGCACCACCTGTAACTCCTCCCCGTCCCTCCTGCCCTCTAATATTCATGTCTTTGTTTGTCAGTCATCTAGTGACAACCTCATCTGCATGTGATATTTTCACAACTGCAGGAGCCTTAGGCTAACATGGACAATGCTGCTGCTTCTGATTAGGTTGCAGTCTCAGTTAAGTCAACAATAGGCCTCCTGAGTATTGATTCTCAAGAGGATAGGTAACTAGTACTAGTTAGAGCTTCTACAAATTTAACAATAAACATCTTGAACCTTGAGCAGTTTCTTCTGTTGTGCTGAAAAGCTGAGGTTAGCAAACAGCCTCCTGACCCTGGATAGTGAACATTCATCACACTGGCTCCACTGAGAATTGATCTGCACACAGGAAACTCTGAAAATCTCTGCTCAGTTGAGCAAGTCTGTGGCTGTCATCATCCACAAAGTGCTGTCAGCCCTGCCTTTTCAAAGTAAATCCTGCACTCATTCATTGCACCACACACAAACACACAAAGGGCGAAGTGGTGTCTGTGGGGTCAGTGGGATGTGCTGCCACTGAATCAGAATCAGGTTTATTATCACCGACATATGTTGTGAAATGTGTTGTTTTGTGGCAGCAGTACAGTGCAAGACATAAAAAATTACTTTAAGTTACAAAAATAAATAACTAGAGCAAAAGAAGAATAATGAGATAGTGTTCATGGATCGTTCAGAAATCAGATGGCGGAGGGGAAGAAGCTGTTCCTGAATCATTGAGTGTGGGTCTTCAGGCTCCTGTACCTCCTCCCTAATGGTAGTAACGAGAAGAGGGCATGTCCCGGGTGGTGAGGGTCCTCAGTGATGGATGCTGCCTTCTTGAGGCACCGCCTCTTGAAGATGTCCTCGATAGTGGGGACTGATGGAGCTGGCTGAGTCTACAACACTTTCAATCCTGCATATTGGAGCCTCCATACCAGGCGGTGATGCAACCAGTCAGAATGCTCTCCACCATATATCTGTAGAAATTTGCAAGAGTCTTTTGTGACATACCAAATCTCCTCCAACTCCTAATGAAGTAGAGCCGCTGGCATGCCTTCTTCATGGCTGCATCAATGTGTTGGGCCCAGGATGGATCCTCTGAGATGTTGACATCCAGGAACTTGAAGCTGCTCACCCTTTCCACTGCTGGCCCCTCAATGAGGACTGGTGTGTGTTCTCCCGACTTCCCCTTCCTGAGGTCCACAATCAATTCCTTGGTCTTGACGCTGAGTGTGAGGTTGTTGTTGCGACACCACTCAACCAGCTGATCTACCTCACTCTTGTACACCTCCTCATCACCCTCTGAGGTTCTGCCAACAGCAGTGGTATGGACGAATTTATAGATGTCATTTGAACTGTACCTTGCTTCAACCACACTTCAACTTCCCACTCACTAGTCAGACACGCACTCCGCCTCCAACCATGGTCGGTCTTCTGCGGGGCTTGAGGCAGGAATTTGCTGCCTTCACTCATTGCCCTCTGCACCTGCTCACTTTGCAACTCTCCTGCTTCTCACCTTCCACCTCTCACTTTTCCTCTCTCCACTCCTACTGCCCTCTCCTCTGCCCCTTTCTCTCCTCCGCTGCTCGGGTTTTGCTCGGTGTTAGAGCGCTTCTTCTGCTCTTTGGACATTACGTTTGAAGGACCCAGGAACGGTGAGCGGGCGGACGCCCGGCGCTAGGACCCGGGGACGGAGAGAGACCAGCCGGGCGCTAGGACCTGGGGACGGTGGGAGCCCAGGCGGGCGCTAGGACCCGGGGACGGAGAGCGGTCAGTCGGGCGCTAGGGCCCGGGGAACGGTGAGAGACCGGGCGGGCGCTAGGACCCGGGGACGGCCGCTGGGGCCGACGTCCGCCAGTCACGGCAGCCCGGGGCTCGGTGAGGAAGCTGGGCCTCGACCCCCGCTCCGGTACCGGGCCGTGGATGAGGCAGCGGGCCTCCGCCAGCTGGCCGGCATAGACATGGCTGGCCGAAGGGCCTGGTCCGGGGGGCGGGGGCTGTCGGGGGACGTCCGCCGAGGGAGGGGGTTTGACGAGAAATCTTCGCGTCTAAGCGACCCCCGCGTTACGGAGGTCCCATTCCGAGAAAACTCCGCAACGCGAAGTGGTGTCACCTGCGCATGCGTCAAGCCTTGCGAGCGGAAAAATAACATTCTGCTTATTTACTTTTTCACGTTAATTTTCTAAGAGCGAATTTTTATTCCGCATCCCAGCTCTTTGGTCGTGTGTTGTGAAGTCTGTAAGGGCGAATTTCCGTCCCCAGCGGGATTCTCAGTGAGGCTCCGCACCGCAGGTCAGTCAGGAAAGTTGGAGCGTGGGTGGTGCGCGGACCGGGGGCAGAATCATCCCAGGGTGGAAATGATGAACCTTTCTCAGGCTGTGGGTGGTGGGAAGGCAGGGACGGTGCTTGGGCTCCAGCTTCATCAAACTTCATCAAACTTCATCAAACTTCATCAGAGATTCAGCCGAAGGGACCAAATGTCGTGCTTTAAAGTTTGCCGAGGACAACGTAGCTGCCCGAGAGGGAGGGCGGTGAGGCTTCACTGGACTGGTTCCAGGGATGGTGGGTTTAGTGGACTAGGCGTGCGGTTTTGTCGGTTTAGCAGGTGAGAGGTGAGCTCATTGAAATTGTCAAGGTTTTTACAGCGTTTGACAGACTTGATGAAGGGGAAATCCTTCCCCTGACAGAGAGATGTAGGAAATGAGTGGTGGATTTTTTGAATTCTCATCCCTGAAGGGTTATGGAGGTTTAGTCGTGATAGATTTCTGGATATTAAGGGAATCAAGGGCTGTGGAGCTAAGGCAGGAAAATGGCATTGAGTTAAAACATCAGCCATGATCTTGATGAAACGGTGACCAGTGGTGTTCCGCAGGGATCTGTTCTGGGACCCCTGCTCTTTGTGATTTTTATAAATGACTTGGATGAGGATGTGAAAGGTGGGTTAGTAAATTTGCTGATGATACAAAGGTTGGAGGTGTTGTGGTTAGTGTAGAAAGTTGCAGTAGGTTACAACAGGATATAGACAGGATGCAAACCTGGGCTGAGAAGTGGCAGATGGAGTTCAATCCAGAGAATTGTGAAGTGATACACTTTGGAAGATTGAATTTGAAGGCAGAATACAAGGTTAGTGGCAGGACTCTTAGCAGTGTGGAGGAACAGAGGGATCTTGGGGTCCACATCCATAGATCCCTCAAGGTTGCTGCGCAGGTTGATAGGGTTGTTAAGAAGGCATATGGTGTGCTGGCCTTCATTAGTCAGGGGATTGAGTTCAAGAGCCGCAAGGTAATGTTGCAGCTCTATAGAACTCTGGTTAGACCACACTTGGAGTATTGTGTTCAGTGCTGGTCGCCTCATTATAGGAAGGATGTGGAAGCTTTAGGGAGGGTGCAGAGGAGATTTCCCAGGATGCTGCCTGGATTAGAGAACACGTCTTATGAGGAAAGGTTGAACAAGCTGGGGCTTTTCTCTTTGGAGCGACGCAGGATGAGAGGTGACTTGATAGAGGTGTACAAGATTATGAGAAACATAGAGAGAGTGGACAGCCAGCACCTTTTCCCCAGGGCAGCAATGGCCAATACCAGAGGACATTTGTTTAAGGTGAGTGGAGGAAAGTTTAGGGGAGATGTCAGAGGTAGGTTTTTTACACAGAGAGTGGTGGGTGCCTGGAACGCACTGCCGGGGGTGGTTGTAGAGGCTGATATAACAGGGACATTTAAAGGTCTCTTAGATAGGCTCTTAGGATGTAAGAAAAATGGAGGGTTATGGGCTGTGTTGGAGGGAAGGGTTAGATTGATCACGGAGTAGGTTTATATAGGTTGGTACAACATTGTGGGCTGAAGGGCCTGTACTGTTCTATGTTCTATGAATGGTGGAGCAGGATCAAAGGGCCGAATGATCTGCTGCTGTTTCTGTTTCTTTTGTTCGTATGTTTTTACTCCTGAGCGGAGACCCAGGCAGGTGTCACAAGGTTTAGTGAGGCATTCCCGTGCCAGGAGTAAAGAGCATGAGTGCTATTGGTGGAGAACTAAAATTGTGGGTGTGCAAGAGATCAGAATTAGAGGAAGGAATGACCTTGGAGGATCTTGTATGGAGGACGTTACGAACAGGAAGGGATGAGCTGTGGATCAGCTTGAAAAGAATAAAAATATAAATGAATGTAAATAAGAGAGATGAAGGAGTCTGCTGGAGGGACTCAGTGGGTTGAGCAGCATCTGTGGGGGGAAAGTTCCAAGATGGTGCCAAAGCGTGGTGACTCGTTGCAAGCTCCTGTCTGCAGATCTATTCAATTCCAAGTCCTGATGCAGGGTTATGAACCAGAACATTGACAATTCCTTACCCCTGCGGGATGCTGCCTGATCAGCTGAGTTCCTCCAGCAGATTGTTTGCTGAATGTAAATAAGGTTCCTTCGTGGAGACTCGTTGTTGATGGACATGTTGGTGTGAGTCTGTGTGGCTTTTCTTATAAGCGAAGGATTTGAGATGTTTGCCTTTGTCGTTTCAGACTGAACAGGCGATGAAACCTGCAGCCAGTATCCTGCTTGTGGGAGAGGGGAACTTCTCCTTTTCTGCCTCCCTGTGTGATCGTGTGTCCAGAGACACCCTGATTGTTGCTACTTGTTATGAAAGTGAAGAAACAATAACCAAGCATGAACGTGCAGTCAATAATGTTAATTACTTACTGGAGAGAGGTAAGGGGAGTGTGGAGGGAAGAGGAGTGTTGGGCGTGCGTTGAGAGTGATGTAAGAATCGCAAACACTAAAAATAAAAGATCTTGAGATTGAAGAACGCGTCTGAAAGCATCCAAAAGACAAAGATTACTGGTGATTTCAAGTGAATTTACTTTCATAAAAGGAATGCTTGATTGTTGAAAAATAATATCAAACACTGATTTTTGACAATTTTTAAAAAGTTACAAACAATATTAAGGGCTTCAATATGAGAATTACTTTAGTGTAAATTAGTTAAAATGTAGTAACTTTATTTTAAACAATATCATTTTAAATTGAACCTGGGCAAATGCCAAAATTTAAAAATCAATAGTAAAACAGTTAGCCTGGTGATATTCTCATTATCCTTGCCTGTGTTTCCATGAAGTAAAGCTGATGTCTGTAGTATATTCCCTTAATGATTTACTAATCCTTAGTACATCACCAGAACACAAGAAAATTGGAGCAGGTTTGGCCACTTGCCCCCACTTCCCCCATTCAATATGATCATGACTGATCCATGCTGGCCTCAACTCCCCTTCTCCCCTTCTCTGTCAGTTTCAGAAATATCTCTAATGGTCTGGCCTTTGCCACTCTTGGGCAGAGATTGCCAAAGATTCACTGCCTCCTGAGAGGAGAAATTTCTGCGCACCTCAGTTTTAAATTATTTTGCAGCCATGTTCCCTGTCTGTGACTCTTCCAGGAGTGGAGCCATTTACCCTGTCAAGCCTTCTTAGGATCTGGTATGTTTGAAAAAGATCACCCCTCATACTTGCAAACTCCAAACACAAACTGCCCAGCCCCTCTTTACGGGACAACCCTCTCATCCCAGGAATGAGCCTGGTGAATTTCCTTTGGACTGCCTCCAATGCTACCATATCCTTTCTTGGGTAAGGGGACCAAACCTGTCCACAGTACTCCAGGTGTGGCCTCACCGACACCCTGTCCAACTGTAACAAAACATTCTCTTAAATTTAGACCCCTATGCATCAAAGACCAACATGCTGTTGCCTTCTGATCTACGTGTTGGACCTGCCTGCAAACTTCCTGTGATCCATGCACTGCAACACACAGAACCCTCTGAACTTCACTCATTTGCAGTTTCTCTCCATTTAGATAATAATACGCCTTTTTGTAGAATCGAACAGCACAGAATTGGCCCATCTCGTTTGTGCAACCTTGATGTCTGTTTACACTAATACTAAACAACAAGCAATGTTACTACTACATAAATCCTGTTTGCCTGCATAAGGCCCATATCTCTCTATGTCTTTCCTATACAAGTAGCCGTCCAAATGCCTTTTAAATGTTGTATTTGTATCTGCTTCAATCACCTCTTCTGGTAGCTTGTTCCAGGTAAACACCACCCTCTGTGTGGAAAAACTTATCCCTAAGGTCTCCTTTGAATTTCTTTCCTCTGACCCTAAACCTGTGCCCTCTAGTTCTACACTCCCCTGTCCTTGGAAAGAGACTCTGACTTCCTGTCCTACCTATGCCCCTCAATTTTATAAACCTCTGTAAGGTCACTCCTCAGCCTCCTACGTTCCAGTGAGGATAAACCCAGCCCATCCAATCTCTCCTTATAGCTACAGCCCTCCTCTCTAGGCCACATCCTGGTGAATGTCCTGCTTTGATCCCTGTGGAACGCCACTGTTACAGATTTCCACTTAGAGCAAGGTCCATCCACCACTACCCTCTGCCTCCCACCAAACCAACACGCCTTGGATCCCTTGTGCCTTAACCTTCTGGACCAGCCTACCATGTGGGACTTTGTCAAATCCTTACTGAAGTCCATGTAAACCATGTCTACCACTCTGCTCTCATCAATTTTCTTGGTTATCTCCTCAAAAGGGTCAATCAGATTTATGAGACATGGTCTCCCCTGCCAAGTGAACATAAATCCTGTCCCTTAGGATCTTCTCCAACAACTTCCCCACCACTGATGTAAGGCCCACTGGCCTAGAGTTTCCAGGCTTATCCCTACTGCCCTTTTGAACAAGGGGACAACATTAGTGATTCTCCAGTCTTCTGGTACCTCATCCATGACTAATGAAGATGTAAAGATCTCTGTCCGAGCCCCAGCAATCTCCTCCGTTACTCCCCTTAGCATCCTGGGAAAGATCCCATTAGGCCCTGGGGATTTATCCACCCTGACGTGTGGTAATATTTCTGTCTCTGTCTCACTCCTTCATCTCACCCCTTTATACTGGCCATCTTCTCTCTAAGTCTCAGTCCTGATGTAGGGGCTCGTCAACTGTTCCTTACCCTCCACAGGTGCTGCTTGACCTGCTGATCTCCTCCAACATCTGCAATCTCTTGGATCTCTGGTCAATAGCTCAGCTTTAAATCTATCACTGAATACACTCAGGAGATGTACCTTGCTAATGCACTGCTCTTTGCAACCCCTTCCCCAGGAGCAGAAGTCTGCTTTCTAGTGGACTGTACCAACCTCCAGGGATGTCCATCCTTAAGAAGCAGGCTGTTTGACAGGATTATATTCAATTTCCCTCACTGTGGCAGGAAGGCTGGAGTGAAAAAGAACAGAGAACTTCTGGCTAAATTCTTTTTGAGGTAAGTCTGAAGATGAACCTCTAAGGTGGACAGATCTCTCTGCCTGGAGCCCAGCGTTTGCCATGGATTTCCAGCTTGACACAAGTCAGTGTAGATCTTCTGAAGCTACTTAGAAGCTCAGTATTGTCTTCATTGTGTGGTTTTACCTGATCACTTCATCGCATGTCCTGTATTTGTTGCCATTAGAATTTTTCTGAAACTGGAATGTATTAGTGTGTGTAATAGAAAGAGGAAGGTGGAGAGATTAGGGCCAAGTTGCTATGGTGCCTTTCATATCCCTGTCAGGACTTCTCGCTGTACTTCAGACAATGAGAGACTTCTGTAATTATAAAACAGCCACTTTGCCCTGAGCATGCTTCCAGAAACAGCCTTGTGACATGACCAGATTATATATTTCAGTGATTTTGTTTAGGGTATAAATATTAATCAGGACATCTGGGTGAACTTCACTGCCGTCCCACTAAAAAAAATAATGCCAGGGAATTGTTTCTGATAACCTGAGCGACAGTGGCCCAACAGTTAGCGCTGCTGTAGCCCGGCTCCCTTGGCATGTGTTTGATTAGTGTGGAGTTTGCATTATTGGGAGTGTTCTGAGAGTTGGCATGGACCCGTTGGGCCAAATGGATTCCAATGTTATAAACAATGTAGAGTAAAAGTATGAGAGCAAATTGTGTGCATGTCAAAAAGCTGCAGATGTTGCGTCTCAGAAATAAAACAAAATGTTTAAACACTCAGCAGGTCAGGCAATGTCTGTGAAAAGAAAAACAGAGTTAATGTTTCAGGTTGAAGGCCTTTTGCCGTAACTGAGAAAGAGAGAAAGTAAGTAAGTTTCAAGTTTTCAAAAAGGTGGGGCTGGGATGAATTGAACAATCAGAATCACTGACTTAGATGACATGAAATGTGTTGTTTTGCGGCAGCAGTACAGTGCAAGACATAAAATTGCCATAAATTACATAAATAAATAAATAGTGCAAAGAAAAGGAATAACGAGGTAGTGTTCATGGACCGTTCAGAAATCTGATGGCGGAGGGGAAGAAGCTGTTCCTGAATCATTGAGTGTGGGTCTTCAGGCTCCTGTACCTCCTCCCCCAATGGTAGTAACGAGAAGATGCCATGTCCCGGGTGGTGAGGGTCCTCAGTGATGGATGCCATCTCCTTGAGGCACCACCTCTTGAAGATGTCCTTGATGGCGGAGAGGGTTGTGCCTGTGATAGGGCTGGCTGAGTCGACAACCCTCTGCAGCCTCTTGTGATCCTGCACATTGGAGCCTCCATACCAGGCGGTGATGCAACCAGTCAGAATACTCTCCACTACATCTGTAGAAATTTGTAAGAGTCTTTGGTGACATACCAAATCTCCTCAAACTCCTAATGAAGTAGAGACAAAGGGAGTAGCTCTGATAGGATGAGGCTCTGGTTACTGTGGGGTCAGATGTACAAGCCATCTGGTCAATGGGTTAATGGGGGCTGTTATTGAGAGAGACACTAAACAGAAGCTAGGGAATGAAGAGTGAGAATACCAAGGAGTGTGAACGTGCAGGGCTGTGGGACTTCCCCAGGAGGATGGCAGTACTTATGGAGAGAACAAAACTGAGCCAGTGTCACAGTGGTTAATTCTGATCCAGACACAGGAAGTGTGTTCCCTGAAGTTGGAGAATTCGAGATCAAGTCCAGAAGCTATGAAGTGCCCAGATGGAAGATGAGGTGCTGTTCATCACTTGCATTGGGCTTAGTTATAACAGTGCAGGAAGCCACAGATGGACAGGTTAAAGTGGGAATGGGATGGAGAATTAAAGCAGCAACTGCAGGGAGCACTAGGCCTGCCTTTGTATTCTCCAGTGTAGAGACCACAAATGTACTCTGGATCGAAAGAAGGGCAACTTTTACTTCACTTGCAAGGATGGTTTGGGTCCCTGGGTGGTGGGAAGGGACGAGGTAAAAGGGTGGGTGTTGCACGTCCTGTGGTTACAAGGGGAAAGTGGGAAAAGAAGGGGAGGGTTGGAAGGGCAGGCCAAGGTATTGTGAAAGGAATGGTCCCTTTGAAATGCTGAGAGGGGAAGGGAAGATGGTGGTGAAATCTCATTGAGGCAGGGCAGAGATTGCGAGATGAATTATTGAATGTAGGGGTGGTGGAAGCTGAGGAACAGGGAAACTCTGTCCAGGAGGAACAGCAGAGTTGTGGGCAATGGATTCGATACAGTAAAGGTCTCTATCAGCTATGGTGGAGGGGAAATAGTGGTTGAGGAAGAAGGCATTTTAGAGTCACCTATGTGGAAAAGTCTCGTCATCAAAGCAATCATGAGAGATACAGACAAACTGGGAGAACGGGATGGCGTCCTTACAGAAGGCAGGATGGAGGAAGTATAATGGAGATATCAGTGGGAGTCCATAGCCTTGTAATGGATGTTTGTGGCCAGTCTGTCCCCTGAGATGAACATAGAACATTACAGCACAGTACAGGCCCTTCGGCCCACGATGTTGTGCCAACATTTTATCCTGCTCTAAGATCTATCTAACCCTTCCCTTCCACATAGCCCCCCATTTCTCTATCATTCATGTGCCTATCTAAGAGTCTCTTAAATGTCCCTAAGGTATCTGCCCCCACCACCTCTGCCGGCAGTGTGTTCCATGCACCCACCACTCTCTGTGTAAAAAAAAATGCCTCTGACATCCCCCTTATACTTTCCTCCAATCACCTTAAAGTTATGCCCCCTCATTTGAGTCATTTTCACCCTGGGAAAAAGTCTCTGACTGGATACAGAAGAGGGGAAGGGAAGAGTCAGAGATGGACTGTTTGAAGGAGCAGGGTTGGAATTATCATCAAAAGTAATAACATTTTTGACCTGTGTGAGTGTAGGAAGCAGCACCAATATAGACATCAATGTACCAGAAGGAGGTTGAGGGAAGGGTTTAAATGGTTCATCTTAAAGATGTCACTCCATATTACAGTGAGCCACTGGCTTGGATTCTCTCCGATACCACTGCAGTAAATCATATTGTAGTTAATCTTAATAACACAAGGCTACATTTATTTAGAAATAAGTGATGATTATGATGGTGTTTCTGTAATTAATAATTAAGAGTTATGATTTTTCAGAAATATATAGGCTGAATTTTCTATAGTCATTATTTAGCAAAAACCTGAAAAATATCTTTAAATTTTAATATTTTTAGATTTTAACTACATGCACACTACAAACTGAGTATTTTGTTACTCTTTTAAAGTTTAAGCAGGTGAACTGGTAGTAAATTAAAATCTTAGTTTCATCCACTCTTAGAATGTTTAGTGCAAATTAAGCAAACCATTGTGGATGACTTGGTTTTCACGATCAGTCGAATGGTCCAACTGTTCTTCCAATATAAACATACTGTGTGTCAAGGGCAGTTGAATTCAGCTGAGAATTATTTTGGACTAGTGTTAGCTTTGTCCTGCAAATGGTTAATTGTTACAAAGGGAATGAACAGTAACAACACCAATTCAGTGGAACTGCAAACACATCCGTTGAGAGTTCTGCCATACTTGGATGTTCCGGCCAGATGCCTAGGGCTGTGATGGAAGCCTCTGGTCCAACAGTTGAGTCTCAATAACGTGCTACTGGTAACCTAAGAGGGGATCAATGAGTCCCTTTGATGTTCAGGCTTCTAACACCTAAACTTTGTCAAAGCGTATTACTGCTCTGCTGTTAAGATTTTGCAGGTTAGGAGTGGTCCTGTATTTTGAGCTTCACTGTCCCACCGTGGTTTCTGACTTTGTGCTTACTCAATGTGGCCATTTGCTTCCCTTCCCTGTCCTCAGTTGAATGTTATCATCTTGGCCGGCAGCAGTAACAATAACTCCCTGATTTTTTTGTTCCCAGTTGTGCAGATGTTCTAACTGCGAAAGGTGATGTGCATGTAACCCTGTGTAAGGGGCAGGGAGGGACCGGTGCTGATCAACCAACACGAAACTGGCACAACAGCTGGCAAATAGTTGCCATGGCTGCTGGAGCTGAGTTCATTCTGACTAAAGTGCACGCATTTGACACTACTTGTCACTACGGCTACACAAGCACAGGCTATAGGTAGGTAACTGGCAGCTAACACATGGATACGACTAATGCCTTTTGTATAATTTATGTTAATGTAAGTTTATCTAATTTATGTTTGTAAGCTACTGTGCTGATGAAGCAAAAAGCTAATTTTCATGGCATTTATACCCGGGGTATGGCTGCACATGACAATAACCTTGAACGTGTATTTACCTGTGAGTGCATGGCTTCCTTGCTTGTTCAGTGTAGTTTCTGCAGAGTGAACTGCAGGTTCCAGAACAGGAGCCTTGAAATACAAAAGCAAAATATTGTGGATGCTGGAAATCTGAAATCCAAGCAAAGGTCATTGATCTGAAATGTTAACTTTGTTCCTCTCTCCACAGACGCTGTTTAACTTGCTCACAGTATTCTGTTTTTATTACCCTGACAAATGACCAGGAATTTTAAGACCAGCCATTGGTGGTGTTCATATTCCTTTGGCAATATTAGCGCAAGCACTTGATGTTACGTTTGTCTCGATTTTAATCGGAGATGTTAACCCAGTTATTTCAGGTGCTTCCATTGTAACTGTTGCTGCTGTATCAGCTGCTGGAGCTTTCGCTGGACCTTCACAGATGTGTAAATTGCTGGCAGAATATAATGGGGGCTTTTATTAAAGACAATGCAGTTGACATCCGAAAATACCTTGTAGCAAATAAACAATTTATTCACCAAACTCCGAGACCTAGGACTCAACACCTCCCTCTGTAACTGGATTCTTGGCTTTCTAACAAACAGACCGCTATCAGTGAGGATAGGCAGCAATACCTCCAGCACGATTATTCTCAACACTGGTGCCCCACAAGGCTGCGTCCTCAGCCCTCTACTCTACTCCCTATACACTCATGACTGTGTGGCCAGATTCTGCTCTAACTCCATCTACAAGTTTGCAGATGATACCCCTATTGTAGGCGGTATCTCAAACAGCGATGAGTCGGAGCACAGGAAGGAGATAGAGAGCTTAGTGGAATGGTGTCATGACAACAACCTTGCCCTCAATGTCAACAAAACAAAAGAGCTGGTCATTGACTTCAGGAAAGGGGGTGGTGTACATGCACCTGTCTACATCAATGGTGCTGAGGTCGAGAGGGTTGAGAGCTTCAAGTTCCTGGGAGTGAACATCACCAACAGACTGTTTTGGTCAAATCACGTAGAAGCCACGGCCAAGAAAGCTCAGCAGCGCCTCTACTTCCTCAGGAGGCTAAAGAAATTTGGTTTTTCCCCTTTGACTCTCACCAACTTTTACTGATGCACCATTAGAAAGCATCCTATCTGGATGTATCACGGCTTGCTACAGTAACTGCTCTGTCCAGGACTGCAAGAAATTGCAGAGAGTTGTGGACACAGCCCAGTGCATCATGGACACCAGCCTGCTCTCCTTGGACTCTGTCTTTACCTCTCGCTGTCTTGGTGAAGCAGCCAGCATAATCAAAGACCCCACCCACCCGGGACATTCTCCCTTCTCTCCTCTTCCATCGGGTAGAAGATACAGGAGCCTGAAGGCACGTACCACCAGATTTAAGTATAGCTTCTACTGTGATAAGACTATTGAACAGCTCCCTTATACAGTGAGGTGGATTATGACCTCACGATCTACCTTGTTGTGACCTTGCACCTTATTGCACTGCACTTTCTCTGTAGCTGTGACACTTTACTCTGTACTGTTATTGTCTTTACCTGTACTACCTCAATGCACTCTGTACTAACTCAATGAGAGACTAAAGGAGCTAGGGCTGTTCTCATTGGAGAGAAGGAGGATAAGGGGAGACATGATAGAGGTACACAAGATATTGAGAGGAATAGATAGAGTGGACAGCCAGCACCTCTTTCCCAGGGCACCAATGCTCAAAACAAGAGGACATGGCTATAAGGTATTGGGTGGGAAGTTCAAGGGAGATGTCAGAGGGAGGTTTTTCACCCAGAGAGTGGTTGGTGCATGGAATGTGCTGCCTGGGGTGTTGGTGGAGGCTGATACATTGGACAAGTTCAAGAGATTGTTAGATAAGCATATGGAGGAATTTAAGTTAGAGGGATATGTGGGAGGAAGGGGTTAGATAGTCTTAGGTGTGGTTTGAAGGGCAGCACAACATGGTGGGCCGAAGGGCCTATATTGTGCCATATTGTTCTATGGTAACTGCACTGTGTAATGAATTGACCTGTGCGATCGGTATGCAAGACAAGTTTTTCACTGTACCTCAGTACAAGTGACAATAATATACCAATACAATTGGTGTTGTTTTTGTAAACAGAGAATCTATTCTGGGTTTGGGAAGGCCCCACACAAAGCCATGAGGTAAATAATGACCCATTGATTTTTTTTGGTTAAGGAAACTTGAAATTTAAAAACAAAACATGGCTCTGGGATTTTTTTATCCCATCTTTGTGGTAGATGATGATGAGGCATGTATGTGCTTCGTCACATCTCACTGCCTTGCAGTCACATTGATGATTTTGACTTTGAACCTAAAAATTTCTGTTTAAGATATCTGCATGTACTCGTGGAGCAGATTTTTCAAAATCCATTATAACGTGTAAAGTTGTATCTTTTACCTTTTTCTTTCAGGAGTCAAGATAAGCCCTTCTGTGTTGATGGAGCTGTAACCCATGTGTTCACCAGAAGTTTACCTATCGGCAAGATGGAGCCCATTGTTATGGAAACCGTGATTGGGAATGAATGCTGTTCCTTCCAGATCCCTGAAGAACTTGTTGATAAAATAAACAGGTTGAGTTTGGTACCACATTTTGCAAAGTATTGGACCAGATCTTGCTTCCATTGTCAGCTATTCTGCAGTGAACTGCCATTCTTTACTCTGTTTAAATGATGGAAGATTCCGGATTCGATGCATGGATATGTTTGTGCAGATGTGCCAAACTTACTGACAGATTCAGATTGCAGATCTGTTGGGTTGCTCCACTGCTGGAGCACATGTTGACTCCAGCGCTGGAGGACGTAGTCACTTACATTCCCCAGCAACACTGGGGAACTCTCCACGTTATATTTTGCAATTAAAACAGCCAGTAACCTTCCAGTAATTTTCTTTTACTGCAATAATTTGCTGATTGTTTATAGTTTTTGAAATTATTTCTAAAACTATACATTGCTTTATAAAATTTACTCATAGTTTGCAGAATGAATTTGATGATCATGGGGGATTCTCTTCTGACCCAAATCCCCTTTTGAGAGCTATGATTGAATCTGTTCCCACCACCACAGTCAGGTGGTGCCTAACTGCTCATTCTGTGAATAGGTTGTTCCTGTTACCTTTTTCTTTTGACAATGACAGAATCATAGAATTGTAGAGCACAGAAACAGACCCCTTCGGCCCACCTTGTCCATGCCGACAGCCATGCCTGCCTATGCTAATCCCATTTGCCCACATCAGATCCGTATCGCTCTATGCTGTTCCTTTCCAAACTCCATGTAGTAAATTTGAAGCATTTGAAAAATATTTTATAATAATGTAAAGATTTTTGTGGCCATAACATAAACAAGCCGCTCCCCCCCCCCCCCCCCCACACTTCACTGCAACAAGAGGTCAGAGAAATGCAGAGAAACACACAACTGCACATCAGCACTCTCTGATGTATGACCTTGGCATGGAGAGACAGGATACCCAACATATTCACACCAGGCTCCCACAGGTGTGTTAAGTCTGTGCACTTTGGTCCTTGACTCTCCACCAATGGAAAGACTTCCATCCAGAATTCCCCATGTTGGAATATCTCAATCAAATCACTTCTCGTCCTTTTCTGCTCCAGGGACAGTAACCTCGGCTCATCCACTGTATTTAACTGAAGTTCCTCATTTCCATAACAATTCTAGTTTTCCTTCACATCCTATAAAGTGTGGGGTCAGATTTAGATACTCTTCTTCTAATTGCAACTGAATCACAGTTTTGGTATTTTTTTATTTGCATTCAAAGGTGAACATTTTCACTCAAGCAGTGAGCTTGTTTCACCTTAATGAAATGTAGTGCTTTCAGTGGATATGGAAGCTTGAAAAACATTCATTTCACAAGTCCTAGGCATTTTTGCACAATAATAACATCATGTTGATCGTGGGTAACAGTGGCTTTTTAAAAAAAAGTTCTGCAAACAGATGGGTGTGTCCAAGAAACTTTCACAGGAGTTTGAAACATTTGCTTCACAATGTAAATTTTTCTTTAACCTTTTTTCTATTTTTCATCTGATTTTTTTAAAAGAATTTAATTGGCAACATGAATGATTAACTAAGTTTTTTGCTTATTTGTTGAATGTACGTTTGAACAGTGAGCACTGATTACCTTGCTGTCCATTATCCGCTGACCTGCTTATTTTAAACACAATCGTGCATAATTCTCCAAATGCTGAATGTTAATTCTGTCAAAAAAATTTATTCAGGAGAGAAAAGGTAATTGTGGAGGATCACCTGGATTTTGTGGGCCAAAGTCAACCATAGTAGTTTTTCTGAAGGCAATGTAAAGTTCCCGTTCATGTGCCTCAATGCCAGCAAAGTACAGTTGCTACATCTGATGGCACCATCACTCCTAACCATTGACTTGTGTGTGTGAACCATTTAGGACCAACACTGGATGAAGAGATCCATGACATAAAGAATGCATTAAAAAAGCTATCGACCAAATACTAGAAAACATTAACCTAGAGCAGAAGTGTTCAGACATTTTTGGCCAAGTCCTTGCTTGGTGCTTTGTCCCATTCCTGGAGACATCTGCTGCGCATGATGTCAGATTCTGGGTTGATGTGGATAGGAATGTACTTTGTTTATCGAAAAGGTGGTATTTTGTGTCTTTGAAAAGATGTTGAAGTGAATCCAATTGGTTTGAAAAACAAGGGCTAGTTGGGATTAGAGACTGAGTGAAGCACAAAATGCTCGCCTTGACTTCAGCCATAAAGAGATTATAGAGTCATGGGGTTAAACCACACAGAAACAGGCCTTTTGGCCCATCTAGATTCTGTTGTAATCTTAGACAACCTTCTTCACTGTCCACCAGTGGTGGTGTCATCCACAAACTTACTAACCGTGCCACCTACATTCTCATCGTTAACATGAATGACAAACAACAGAGGACCCAGCACCGATTCCTGCTGCACACGACTGGTCACAGGCCTCTAATCTTTAAAACAACCCTCTACTACCACCCTCTGACTCCTTCCACCAAGCCAATCATATCCCTCAAAGAGCCGATTGCTTCAAAGATCTTTTTTTATTCAGCAGAGGAGATTCCGGAGAAACACCTTTCATTTCAACTCGTGCATCTTCACAGAGACAGAGGTGGATTACGTAGGGATCTTAGAAACAGACATGGCACTTCAGGGTTGCTGGTTCGGTGCACCAAAAGCACCTCTGAGAGCATGTTCTGTGCTGCCAGTGACTGGCCTTTAATGGATTCCCTTAGCCTAGGCAAGATTGTGTTGGCAATTATCTGTGGCCGTGGAAGCCCCCTTCATACTACCTCTCCATCACACTAACTTTTGTTTGAGAATCTCTTAACGTAAAGAAATATTCACCTTTTACAACATCTCAGATTTTGTTTCTTATCTTCGCAGGAATTTTATTCAGAAAGGTTCGAATCATCCAGTGAATGTCATTAAAGAACTGTTAACAAAGCAGATTGCAACCAAAGTAGCTGTTCAGGAGCTGGAAAATGACTTTCCACTGCTGTTAAAGTTTGATCCTGGAGACCCCTGCTTCAGATCCAAGGTTCCCGAGTCTGAACTTTATTTTGTTACCTGTCCCAGCTGTTGGGTAGATCGATGCAGAAACTTAACCGGGCCCCCCTGTTATGAATGTTCTGTGCCGATGTCTGATCTGAGCCTAGGGAACAAGACGGGGCAGAAAATAGATTGCAAAATGCTAAAAGGAGCTGAGCTTCCTGATGTGATGGTTTGTGGCAGGTACTATTTCCGCCCTACTCTGACGGGATACCTGGACAAAGTGCTGCAAAGACCAGACTTCAGAGCTGAAGTAGTCTACGTCCTCAGTGGCATAGTTTTCAGGAAATGCCTGATTACACCACAAACGACGCCTGCCTTCCACGAGATGGTTTTGGTTGCTGCTTTTAATGATAAAGGACAACCAGATTTCTTCCACCAGTTTATGTGCTCTCTGGAGGACACCATCATGTTCCTTGTGAAGTTGACCTCAAGGACCAGCAGTTCTGAAATTTACCAGATGGATAATAGCTTACCTCCAATTGTCTTTAAAGAGGAGACCGGTGGAAAATGCTGGAGTATTTACTTTGAGGACGTGGTACAGCCAGACTTTATAAATACAGCAATTGGAAAATTGGATCTTACTCATCATCAACAGATCAGTGGTGAGCCAAGTATCTGTGTTGCTACGATAAACCTTGACTTGTTGTCTATGGTGCTTTACCAAGTAAGTGACTGGAGGCTGCTCTGGACATTCGATGAACGCTTTCTAAACCAGATTAGTGGATCAGAATTGAAGCCTCTCTCTGGTTTCTCGC
The DNA here is from genome assembly GCF_009764475.1 of Pristis pectinata. Classification (NCBI taxonomy): domain Eukaryota; kingdom Metazoa; phylum Chordata; class Chondrichthyes; order Rhinopristiformes; family Pristidae; genus Pristis; species Pristis pectinata. The sequence continues at coordinate 31,148,619 of NC_067431.1, forward strand.
TCTATCCACCCTCTTACATACACGATGTCAGCTTCTGGGTTGATACCGATGTAAAACCAGATGAGCTGGAACTCCATGCCCTTGTGAGGCGGGTCAGCAGAGAGTCAGTGAGAGGAATGAAGCTGATTGACAGTTTCTGTCATCCTCAGAGCAAACGTACAAGTTACTGTTATCGGTTAACATACCAGTCATGTGACAAAGCATTATCTTACCAACAAGCATTCCAAATGCAAATGGATCTCAGAGAGGAACTGCAGAAAACCCTACAAGTAATTCTCAGATAAAGACCTTGGATCAGGGTTTTTTACCATTTGAGCATAAGATTGGTTGTTAATACCATCACTGTTTCAAATCCCTTCCTGGTCTCACCACTTCCCAAAACTTTCTCTGCTACGTTGACAGTTGCATTACTGCTGCTTCCTGCAATCATGCAGAACCATCAGTTCCATTGCCATTACCACCAACTTCCACCCTGCCCTCAAATTCCCCTGGACGATCTCTGACACTTAGCGCCAGAGTTGTACAGCCTAGAAAGAGGCCCTTCAGCCCACCACTTCCTACTAAACTTCAGGCCAATCTATACTAATCTTACCTACCTGAATTACCTCCACATCCCTCTGTGCCCTGCTCATTCAAGTACCTGTCCACATACCTTCAATGTTGTTACTGTTCCTGCCTCCACCACCTCCTCTGGCAGTTCACTCCAGATACCAACTGCTCTTTATTTGAAACATTTACCCTCGGATCCCCTTTAAACCTTCTCCCTCTCACCTTAAACCTATGCCCTCTAGTTTTAGATCAATATCTGCTGTAACCTTAGACAACCTTCTTCACTGTTCACCACACCATCAACTCTGGTGTCATCTGCAAACTTACTGATCATTGCCTCCTACATTCTCATCCAAATCAGTAATGTACGTGACAAGCACAGGGGACCCAGCACCAATCCCTGTGGTACACCACTGGTCACAGGCCTCCAATCTGAAAATCCCTCCACTGCCACCCTCTGCCTCCTACCACTGAGCCAATTTTGTATGCAATTGACTAGCTCACCCTAGATCCCATGTGATCTAACTTTCTGCACCAATTTACCATGCGGGGCCTTGTCAAACATCTGCCACCCTGCACTTATCAATCCTCTTGGTCACCTCTTCAGAAAAAAAAAACTCCATCAAATTTGTGAGACATGATCTTCCACGCACAAAGCTGTGCTGACTATCCCTAATCAGCCTTGCCTTTCCAAACGCAAGCAAATTTTTCCCACCACTGATATTCTGCTTATTGGCCTGTAGTTCCCTGGTTTATCCCTGCTGCCCTCTCTTCCTCTTCTGGATCTCTCTGGCTTCCTCTCAGGAGACAGACTTGCCACTGACATTCACAACAAACCCACCTCCTCCCACCCTGCCTCCTGTAAGGATGCCATCTCTTTTTCTCAATTTCTCTGCCTCTGTTGCATGTTCTCAAGATGAGGCCTTCAGCTCTAGGGCTTCTGAAGTATCCTCCTCCTGTCCACAACAGCTATCTCCAGCTTCCAGCCTCCCTCCCACTCCCACACCAACCTGTCTGTCCTCAGCCTTTCCATTGCTATGGAGAGGCCAAACGTCATTTGGAAGAATGATGTCTGATATTCTGCTTGGATAACTTACAACTCGATAGAATGAACACTGGATTATCTAATTTCAGGTAACCCACACCCCCGTGCTCTCTTCCCACACTCACCCATCCGCCTAGTTTTATGCTCCTTTCCCACCCTCTTCCCCCACCTGGTTCCACCGATCACCCACCAGCCTCTATCCCACTCCCCCGCCCCTGTACTGCTGTACACTGGCAATCATTCCTCTTCCCTCTCAGTCCTGATACAGGGTCTCGACCTGAAACATCGACTTACACCCGTTGCCTCCACAGATGCTGCTTGACCCCCGAGTTCTTCCAGCATTCTGTGATTTTGTTCCAGATTCCAGCATCTGCAATCTCTTTTATCTTCATGGTCTCACCCTTCCCATTTTGTCAACTTCTGCAACCCTCTGAGATAATTTCAGCCTCTTGATCATTCCCATGTTGAATTGGTGGTTGTGCCTTCAGCTTCCAAAGACACAGGCTCTGGAATTCCCTCATGAACCTCTGTCTTTTTCAGATGATCCTTAAATGAATAAATAACTTTTATTTTTGTATCCAAGTTTTTGGTTATCTATTGTAACACTTCCTAACGTAGTCCAGCCCAATTTCCTGTTAAGTACTTTGGAACATTTTGCCTCAGTCAATTTGAGGCAAATATAAATTATTGCTGCTTCAGGAAGAATCTCACAAATAAATGGCCATGTTTGTGATGTGCTCTCTCTTCTGTTGTCTTAATTCATCACCTTGGTCATCTCTTGCTACCAATGACAGTGGTAGTTGGAACTGAGAATATTTCACCATAGCTTTCACTAATTCAAAAAAGCACTCCAGATATAATGCAAATGTGGAAGAGTAAACTGGTAAATTGTACTGCTGAGGGTTTTACCTTGATCAATTTAATTTCAGGTTATAACTACATAAAATTCCCTGAAATTCTACAGGGCAGGGAACTGCTATACTGCAAGTGACTAGTTATTAACTGGTCATATTATCTTGTAGAATTTATATTATTTTAAGGTTTTATGGCATCATGAAAAATAATCTCTTACAGGATTCCGATTAAATATTGTACATAAACGTATTCTAGAAATAGGTAAAGATGGTAGAGTGTGAAGAGGTGAGATTCAGATCATAAATTTAAACAGAAGATGGCTGCTGGTCATCTCTTTCATTCAGTGAGATCTTCAATTGGTATTGATATTGGTTTATTATTGTCACTTGTACCAAGGTATAGTGAAAAACTTGTCTTGCATACCAATCGTACAGATCAATTCATTACACAGTGCAGTTACATTGGGTTAGTACAGAGTGCATTGATGTAGTACAGGTGAAAATAATAACGGTACAGAGTAAAGTGTCACAGCTACAGAGAAAGTGCAGTGCAATAAGGTGCAAGGTCACAACAAGGTAGATCGTGAGGTCAGAGTCCATCTCATTGTACAAGGGAACCATTCAATAGTCTTATCACAGTGGGGTAGAAGCTGTCCTAAAGTCTGGTGGTACGTGCCCTCAGGCTCCTGTATCTTCTACCCGATGGAAGAGGAGACAAGAGAGAATGACCCGAGTGGGTCGGGTCTTTGATTATGCTGGCTGCTACACCAAGACAGCGAGAGGTAAAGACAGAGTCCAAGGAGGGGAGGCTGGTGTCTGTGATGCGCTGGGCTGTTTCTTGCGGTCCCGTGCATAGCAGTTGCCGTACCAAGCTGTGATACATCCAGATAGGATGCTTTCTATGGTGCATTGATAAAAGTTGGTGATTATTTTCTCCCTCATCTATTTTCCTGGAAAAATCTCTTGATTCTCCTATCCAAAAATCTATTGATTCCAAACTTCAACATATCCTGTCACCATACATTTAAAAAGAAATCCTTGGTCCTAAATGACTGCATTTAACTGAGATCATGTTCAAGACGCTCTGCCTAGCCAGAGGGAACAGAATCTCAATGGTTACAGCTTAGAAGGGTATTTGGCTCTTGTGTCCATACAGGCTCAAAGCAAGAGCAATCCATCTGGTCCCACCCCGCAGAGGGAAGTGGACCTGAAACATCAACTGTTCATTTCCCCCCAGATGCTGCTGGACCCACTGAGCTCCTCCAGCAGGTTGTTTGTTGCTCCAGATTCCAGCATCTGCAGTCTCCTGTGATTCCCAGCCTCCACTCTCTTCCCACGGCCATGCAAGTTCCTTCTTTTCCAATGCAGTAAACCCGACAATCCGGCACCCTCGGGATCTCCATGGCGCCAGCATGGATGATTTTTTTTGGACCATAGGATTTTACTCTGATTGATATCCCAACATATTTTTATTCACGTTTTTTAGGATGTCCAATTAACCCACTGAATTTAAAGGAACTTGGGAAATAGGACCCTGGTGCACTTAAATGGAGTGTGGGAAAGGGTCCCAGTAGGTTTAAATGGAGTGTGGGGAAGGGTCCCAGTGGGTTTAAATGGAGTGTGGGAAAGGGTCCCAGTGGGTTTAAATGGAGTGTGGGGAAGGGTCCCAGTGGGTTTAAATGGAGTGTGGGAAGGGGTCCCAGTGGGTTTAAATGGAGTGTGGGGAAGGGTCCCAGTGGGTTTAAATGGAGTGTGGGAAAGGGTCCCAGTGGGTTTAAATGGAGTGTGGGAAGGGGTCCCAGTGAGTTTAAATGGAGTGTGGGAAGGGGTCCTAGCAAGTGGGAACGGAACCAGGTGAGTAGATACCGAACCATCGGGATTCGAGACAATCAGATAGCAGATTATCGGAGTTTTACTGTAGATTTTCAGCTCTCTTTTGAACACTGCAATGGGCCAACACTTCTACCCCTTCCAGATTGTCATGTGCTCGGTGACATTGTGAATGTGTACAAGGCAGCTGCTTTCAGTCCTCTCAGAATCTTGATTCAATGATGTCACTGCCCTTTTAACGCAAGTGAGTGTAAGCCAATCTCTCACAAGTCATTTCCCTCGTCCCAGCAATCTGCCCAGTCCCTGTCTGTAGAGAGAGAATCATACAGCACAGAAACTACAGGCCATTCGGCCCACCATGCCTATGCTGACCATCAAGTACCTGTCTACACTAGTCCTATTTACTAGCACTCGGTCCATAGCCTTCTCTGCCTTGACAATTCAAGTGCTCCAGCAATGCGTTTCAGATTGCAACCACCTTCCTTCAGAACTTTGCCTTTGGGAATTTTGAAGCAGGAGGCACTGGATAACTTGAGGAAAGTATAGATAAAGATTTGTAACCAGAGGATGAAGAACAACGTGCTTGGGTTGGACTGCTCCGATCAGAAGATGCATATCCATAATGGTTGAGCTGCAGACCCCCGGTCTTGGTACCCAAGTTACTGCTCACTTCAACATAGATCACAAACCGGCAAAGGAGTTGTAGAATAATGTATGGAGTGCATCAGGAATTGCTTTTTACAACAGTGTGTTACTAGACACTAGTATTGAGGAAGGATTAGTAAGAAATCTTGTGTTTAAAGATCCCTGGAAGTAGTGACCACAATATGATAGAATTCCTGATGCAGTTTGAGGGTGAACACCACGGGGCCAAGACCACTGTCTTCACCTTAAATAAGGCCAATTATCTTTTTTTTTTCTTTTTCAATCTTTTTATTAGTTTTCAAATTAATACAGATTAATATATAACATCAATGTTTGTACATGTAATACAAAGAGATTGGAAGAACAATCATGGCATAGATAATCATAAAGAACAATAAAGTATAAAAAAATCTGTAGATCCAACGACCTCTTAGTGAATGAATATAATATAAAAGAAAGAAAAAGATTTATTATATAAATATAAGTGAAAGAAAAAATCCCCAAAAAGTAAGAAAAATTATGAACAATATCAAACCAAACTAAGCTAAACAAAAAAAAATTTCAAACAAAAAACAGAAAAAAAAACTGGACTAAAATTTCTCAGTAGAAACAGAGCAATATTATGTCGTCAACTCCATTCCTCTAAGTTGAAAGGTTATTACAAGGGGATCTATATCATGTGAAAATATTGAATAAATGGACTTCAAACTTTAAGCGAAGGATCAACAGTACCACTCCTAATTTTTTCCACGTTTAAACATGATATGGTTTGAGAGCCAATTCTCAATGGTATGAAGTCACATACGATTTGGTGTTAGTTGTGGAGTACCCCAGGGATCAGTTCTTGGCCCTCAGTTGTTTACATTAATGACTTGGTGGAGCGAACAAAATGCAAGGTTACCAAGTTTGCCAATGATATGAAAATAGGTGGAAGAGTATGTTGTACTGAGGACGTTGTGATTCTGGAACGGGATGTAGGTAGGTTGAGTGATTGGGTGAAAATCTGGCAAATTGAATTTAATGTGGGGAAGTGTGAGGTCATGCACTTTGGTAAGAGAAATCAAAAGACATTATTATCTAAATGGAGACGCTGCAAATGTGTATAGGACAGGGGGACCCGGGTGTTCTAGTGTACAAATCACAAGAAGTTAGCAGACAGGTCCAACAAGTAGGACCAGTCAAACCAGCGTAGGACGTATACTGTGAATGGTAGGGCACTAGGGAGTGTAATGGAATCGAGGGACCCAGGAGTACAAGCGCATAGTTTGTTGAAAGTGGTGTCAAAGGTAGACATGGTGGTGAAAAAGGCGTTTGGCACACTGGTCTTCATCAGTCAGGGCATTGAGTTGGGACAGTATGTTGCAATTGTACAAGTCATCGGTGAGGCCGCACTTGGAACACTGTGTACAGTTTTGGCCACCCTGTTATAGGAAAGACGTGGTTAAACTGGAAAGAGTGCAGAGAAGATTTACGAGGATGTTGCCAGGACTCGAGAGCCTGAGTTATAGGGAGAGGTTGGCCAGGCTGGGTCTTTATTCCTTGGAACGTAGGAGAATGAGGGGTGACCTTATAGAGGGTTACAGAATCGTGAGGGGCATAGATAAGGTGGACAGTAAGTCTTTTCCCCAGGGCAGAGGAGTCCAAAACTAGGGCGGCATAGATTTAGGGTGAGAGGGGAAAGGTTTAAAAGGGACCTGAGGGGCAACTTTTTCACACAGAGGGTGGTGAGTGTGTGGAACGAGCTACCAGAGGGAGTGGGTGAGGCAGGTACAACAGTATCATTTAAGAAGCACTTGGATAGGTACATGGAGGGGCGGGACTCAGAGATATGGGCAGGGTGCAGGAAATTGGAACTAGCTGTGTGGGCACCATGGTCGGCATGGACTGGTTGGGCCGAAGGGCCTGTATCTGTGCTGTATTGCTCTATGACTCTAAGTAGTTGGAATGGTTAATAATTCAAAGAAGGCAAATGGCATGTTGACCTACATTGTAAAGGTGTTGGCATTTAAGAATAGGGAGGTTCTGTTACAGTTGACCCGAGGGGCAAGTGTTTGTCTCAGAGGGTGGTGGGTATATGGAATGAGCTTCCAGAGAAAGTGATGGGGTGGGTACAATTATAACATTTAAAAGTTATTTGGACAGGTTCATTGATAGGAAAAGTTCAGGGGGACATGGGCCAAATGCAGGCAAATGGGACTAGCTCAGGTAGGCAATTTGGTAAGCATGGATGAGTTGGGCCAAAGAGCCTGTTTCTGGGCTGTGTAACCCTAACTCTGTCCTGTACACCGCCATCACCACCTTATCTACCTGTGCTGCCACCTTCAGGGATCCTTGGACTTGTTTCCCAAGGTCCCTCGGTTCTATTCTTTAGACGCCACCATTTCATTGTGTTGCTAACCCTCGCTCACACTTACTGGGATTAAATTCCTTCTGCCATTGCTCTGCCCGTTTTACCAACCAATCAATATCTTCCAGTAACCGAAGACTATCCTCCTCACTATCCACACCACCACCAACGTTCATGTCATCTGCAAACTTACTGATCATACGTTCACATCCTCATTGTTATTGTATATAATAAACAGCAAGTCCCAGCCCTGATCCGTGGGGTACATCACTGGCCACCGGTTTCCAGTCACAAATATAACACTCCCCATCACTTCCACCTCGCATCACCACGCCAATTGGCAACTTGCCGTGGATCACATGGGGTCCAACCTCTCAGACAGAAGGAGGCGAATGGTAACTAACATTTATTACAAACAAATAAAGAGTAATGAGGCGAGAGAAGGGGAATCAACTCTGGTACGATAAACAAAATGATGCTGGCGAAAGGACTGAGGAATCTGAGGCAATATAAAATGGAACAGTATCTTAACAATAACCCAGCGTGCAGCAGGACCATCGGACCGAGGGGTAAAGTACCTGAGAGCAGATATTGAAGAAACCAGACTTGGGGCCCACAATCCTCACTCACCCACTCACACCTACCTGGTAGGATGCTGAGACCCGAACAAAGAATCTCTCACTGAAGGAGGCATTGCAGTGATGCAGACCGACACCTTGGTAACCAATAGGCCTCAGGTGACAAACACCCCAACAACCTTTGACAGCAGAAAAGGCCGTGAGCTTGCCCTCATTCAGAGACACAAAAAAACTTGAAATTTCTTTCAATAATTACAACAAATATTAAAATATTTTAAAAGTAGATTAAAACATTTTGTAAAGTTAAGAAATAATTGAAAATATTGAAGGAGTAAAATAAGTTCAAAAGTGCCTTCATTATCTTTTCCCACCTGTTCTGCAGGCCCGAGAATTTCCATTTTCAAGAACAGGGACTCCCAATTCAGCGCCAGATCACTGAGGTGGATTTGCAGCCATCCCCAGGATCTCAGTTTGATCAGGCTCCACGTGGAGTCCGATGCTGTTATCTGTCACAGAGCTTGGCCCAGATTTGGGGCCAGTTCAATTTGATACATTAATAAACATGCCCATTTATTTAAGATGCAAGGTGAGTTCTCTAAGAGAGCAAATTCAGTGGCAGAATACACGACATGAGTGCGTTACAAAAGAAAAATTATTCCTGGCACTCGTTTCCTGTGGCTCCACATTTCCCTGGAGTTTTGAAGTAGATTGGAATGCTGCAGAAGAAATGAAGATGTTTTGACAGATGGGATTGGGAAAGATCAGCCGATACCTGCCGGAGTTCAGGAGAACAAGAAGCGATTGCATTGTAAAGTCTTTGGAGGGAGCCACAGTAAAGCAGCGGGGGACGTGGGCCGAGGATAACAGGTCACCATTCCGAAGAGTTGTAAAGAATAAGATTAGGCCACTCGGCCCCTCCAGACCATACTGCCATTCAATGTGATCATGGCTGATCTATACTGACCTCAGCCCCTTTTCTGAGCCAGTTCCCTGTAGCCCTTAAGTCCTCGATCTTTCAGATATTTATCCATCTCCACATCAGGAGGTTGTGCATACTCAGTAGCTGTTACATCAGAGCCGAGGATGGACCGCCGTCAACACTCAAGGAACCCAAGAACTTAAACAGGAACGGAGAATTAAAAAGATGTAGATACTGGTAATCTGTAAACCAAATAGAAAATGCTGGAAACACTCAGCACCGTCTGTGGGAAGAGAAACAGTTAATGTTTCAGGACTGGATAAGTCAGTAATGATTCTCCGCGATATCAGCGAGCAGTCGAGGGGCCAACGTTGTCTGTTCCTGTTCATGTTTCCTAACAGAAACCCTGAAAAAGCAAACCGCAGAAGGGGAGCATTTACGCTAAAGTATTTCCTCAACAGTTAATAAAAAGTAATTGAAAGTTTAACCAATTTGGCTGCAACAAATACCGCCCGCATTATTTTTCCCCAATGAAAGTTCAAGCTGAAGGTTTCACTGTGTCTCCCTCCACAGATGCTGCCCGACTGCTGAGTGTTTTCCACTTTATTTCAGATTTCCATCACACGGAGTATCTCGTCCCGGAGCTTTTCTCTGCCGAGATCCAGGTGACCAATGGGCAGAGGATATTCAGCAACAGGAGGCAGCGCGTGTGGACACATTCGCGGCTCCTCCTGGCCAAGTGCAGATTTTGAGCCTCGCCGCCTGCCGTAGCAGTGACGAGCTGAGCTGAGCCGGGCCGGTGCCTGCAGCCGGCTGTCGGGACATGGCCTCGAAGATGAGGCACAGGGCGGGCGGCAGAGGCAGCAGGCAGTCCCCGGACGGGAGCGGCGGCCCGGCGGCGGACGGCGGCCGGGCTCCCAGGGAGGAGGGCAGTGCCGACGAGAAGAGTCAGGAGAGCAGGAATGGGTGAGGGTGCATTCCGGTAACGGGCCGCCTGCACCGTCAGTAACCGGGCCTGGCGGAGGGGCACCGGGTCCCCGGGCCGGCGTGGGACCGGGACCGGGACCGGGACCCGGGCTGAGCGGGCGGCGGTGCCCCTGCGGAGCTCGCCCGGCTTCGTCCATTCATTCCGCCCCCACCCTCGCTGCAGGGTCTCCCCCCCACCCCCCGCCCCCACCCTCGCTGCAAGGTCTCCCCCCCACCCCCCCCCACCCACCCTCGCTGCAGGGTCTCCCCCCCACCCTCGCTGCAGGGTCTCCCTCCCACCCCCCGCTCCCACCCTCGCTGCAAGGTCTCCCCCCCACCCCCCCCCCACCCTCGCTGCAAGGTCCCCCACCCACCCTCGCTGCAAGGTCCCCCACCCACCCTCGCTGCAAGGTCTCCCTCCCACCCCCACCCACCCTCGCTGCAAGGTCTCCCTCCCACCCCCCCCCACCCACCCTCGCTGCAAGGTCTCCCTCCCACCCCCCCCCCACCCACCCTCGCTGCAAGGTCTCCCTCCCACCCCCCCCCCCACCCTCGCTGCAAGGTCTCCCTCCCACCCCCCCCCCCCCCCTCGCTGCAAGGTCTCCCTCCCACCCCCCCCCCCCCCCCTCGCTGCAAGGTCTCCCTCCCACCCCCCCCCCCCCCCCTCGCTGCAAGGTCTCCCTCCCACCCCCCCCCCCCCCCTCGCTGCAAGGTCTCCCTCCCACCCCCCCCCCCCACCCTCGCTGCAAGGTCTCCCTCCCACCCCCCCCCCCCACCCTCGCTGCAAGGTCTCCCTCCCACCCCCCCCCCCCACCCTCGCTGCAAGGTCTCCCTCCCACCCCCCCCCCCACCCTCGCTGCAAGGTCTCCCTCCCACCCCCCCCCCCCACCCTCGCTGCAAGGTCTCCCTCCCACCCCCCCCCCCCACCCTCGCTGCAAGGTCTCCCTCCCACCCCCCCCCCACCCTCGCTGCAAGGTCTCCCTCCCACCCCCCCCCCCCCACCCTCGCTGCAAGGTCTCCCTCCCACCCCCCCCCACCCTCGCTGCAAGGTCTCCCTCCCACCCCCCCCCACCCTCGCTGCAAGGTCTCCCTCCCACCCCCCCCCACCCTCGCTGCAAGGTCTCCCTCCCACCCCCCCCCACCCTCGCTGCAAGGTCTCCCTCCCACCCCCCCCCACCCTCGCTGCAAGGTCTCCCTCCCACCCCCCCCCCCACCCTCGCTGCAAGGTCTCCCTCCCCCCCCCCCCCCCCACCCTCGCTGCAAGGTCTCCCTCCCACCCCCCCCCCACCCTCGCTGCAAGGTCTCCCTCCCACCCCCCCCCCCACCCTCGCTGCAAGGTCTCCCTCCCACCCCCCCCCCACCCTCGCTGCAAGGTCTCCCTCCCACCCCCCCCCCACCCTCGCTGCAAGGTCTCTCCCCCATCCTCGCTGCAAGGTCTCTGCCCCCCCCCCGCTCCCACCCTCGCTGCAAGGTCTCTGCCCCCCCCCGCTCCCACCCTCGCTGCAAGGTCTCTCCCCACCCCCCCCCCACCCTCGCTGCAAGGTCTCTCCCCACCCCCCCCCCCCACCCTCGCTGCAAGGTCTCTCCCCACCCTCGCTGCAAGGTCTCTCCCCCATCCTCGCTGCAAGGTCTCTGCCCCCCCCCGCTCCCACCCTCGCTGTAAGGTCTCCACCCCCCCCCCCCCCCCCCCCCCCCGCTCCCACCCTCGCTGCAGGGTCTCCCTGCTTACTGTCAATCACTTTGTGTCCGTCAGCGTCTTCAGCCCTGCAATTACGAGGGAAGTTTCCCGTTAAATTGTACAAAGTGTTTCGTTATAGTGAAGTGGGTAAACCACATCCCTGTCACTTTCGGCCGATGCTGCCCTGCCCTGCCGTGTACGTCCAGGGCGACACTGTCAGATTTTACTAGATCTGTGATATCCAACGTGTGCAGCTTTTTGATTTTGCATGTACTGGATCTGTGGCTGGAAAATGTCCTTTGAAACTTCCTGGACACAAGCCTTCCCATTTTCCACCCTCCCAACGATTGCGGGTAGGACATGCAGTAAATGGTAGGGTACTAGGGAATGTTAATGGACAGAGGGACCTGGGGGTCACAACTTTACAAAACACTGGTTAGACCACACTTGGAGCACTGGGTGCTGCACTGGAAAGGGTGCAGAGGAGATTCCCCAGGGTGTGGCCTGGATTGGAGGACTTCAGTTACAGGGAGAGATCAGACAGGCTGGGCTTGTTTTCCCTGGAGCGAAGGAGGCTGAGGGGTGACCTGTTGGAGGTGTATAAAATTATAGATAGGGCAGAAAGTCCAAATCTGGATATCTGGAACGTGCTGCCAGAGGAGGTAGTGGAACCAGATACAGTCACTACATTGAGAACATAGAACAGTACAGAACAGGAGCAGGCCCTTCGGCCCACAATGCTGTGCTGAACTAATTAAGCTAATGACACCTAACCCCTGCTGTCAGAGCATGGTCCATATCCCTCCAGTCTCTGCACATTCTGTGCCTATCCAAGAGCCTCTTGAACGGCTCTGTCGTATCTGCCTCCACCACCACCCCTGGCAGCACATTCCAGGCACCCACCACACTGTGTGTAAAAAAAAAACTGCCCCGTGCATCTCTTTTGAACTTGCTCCTTCTCACCTTAAATGCATGCCCTCTAGTATTAGACATTTCAACCCTGGGGGAGAAAGATACTGGCTGTCTACTCTATCTATGGCTCTCATAATATAAACCTCTATCAAGTCTCCCCTCAGCCTCTGCTGCTCCAGAGAAAACAATCCAAGTTTGTCCAACCTCTCCTCCAGCTCATGCTGTTAAATAGACAAGGTATAAAAGAATAAGGGTCTAATGTGGGCACCTTCTCGTTAGAAATAGTGAGTACACTCACTTCTGCCCCCTGACTCTCACGAATTTCTGGCATGTTGCTGGAGTCTTCCACAGTGAAGCCTGATGCAAAATACTTATTCAGTTCATCTGCCATTTCTTTGTTCCCCATTACTATCTCTCCAGCGTCATTTTCCAGTGGTCCGATGTCCACTGTTGCATCTCTTTTACTCTTTATATATCTGAAAATACTTTTGGTATCCTCTTTTATATTATTGACCAGCTGACCTTCAGATTTCATCTTCTCTCTCCTTATTGCTTTTTTAGTTGCCTTCTGTTGCTTTTTAAAAGTTTCCCAATCCTCCAGCTTCCTGCTTATTTTTGTAATATAGTATGCCCTCTCTTTTGCTTTTACGCTGTCTTTGACTTCCCTTGTCAGCCACAGTTGCCTCTTGCTCCCTTTAGAATGCTGCTGCTGCTTTGGGATGAACTGACCCTGTGTCTTCCGAATTACTCCCAGAAACTCCTGCCATTGCTGCTCTAGCGTCAGCCCTGCTAGGGTCCCCTTCCAATCAGCTTTGGCCAGCTCCTCTCTCAGGCCTCTGCAGTTACCTTTACTCAACTATGGTACCGATACATCTGATTTTAGCTTCTCCCTCTCAAACTGCAGGGTGAATTCTATCATATTATGATCACTGCCTCCTAAGGGTTCCGTTACTTTGGGCTCCCTAATCAAACCTGGTTCATTGCACAACACCAAATCCAGAATTGCCTTTTCCCAAGTGGGCTCGACCACAAGCTGCTCTAAAAAGCCATCTCATAGGCATTCTAGAAATTCCTTCTCTTGGGATCCAGTGCCAACCTGACTTTCCCAGTCTACCTGCATGAAGTTCCCCCATGACCACCATAACATTGCCCCTTTTACATGCCTTTTTTATCTCCTGATGTAATTTGTACCCCACATCCTGGCTGCTATTCGGAGGCCTGTATATAACTCCCATCAGGGTCTTTTTACTCTTGCGGTTTCTTAACTCCACCCACAAGGATTCTACATCTTCTGATCCTATGTCATTTCTAGCTAAGGATTTGATTTCATTTTTTACCAGCAGAGCCACCCCACCCCCTCTGCCCACCTGCCTGTCTTTTCGCTAGGATGTGTATCCTTGGATGTTTGGCTCCCAGCCGTGATCTTCTTTCAACCATGACTCTGTGATGCCCACAACATTGTACCTGCCAATTTCTAACTGTGCTATGAGCTCATCTACCTTATTTTGTATACTGTGTGCATTAAAATATAACACCTTCAGACCTGTATTCACCAGCCTTCTTCTCAAATTTGTCTCTACGTTGCCTGAAGTTAAATTCTTTTCTGTTTCTAAACTTTCTGTCTTATTCTTTATTCTGGAGAGTTCAGGAACCTCTCCTGCACTCTCCTTCCCTTTTACTTTATCCATACTTTTCCAATCTGTTAATCCCACCCTCTACTATTTTGTTTAAGCCCTATCCACAGCCCTAGTTATGTGATTTGCCAGGACCCTGGTCCCAGCGTGGTTCAGGTGGAGCCTGTCCCATCGGAAAAACTCCCTCCTTCCCCAGTACTGGAGCCAATGTCCCATAAATTCCAACCCACTTCTCCCACACCAATCTCTGAGCCATGCCATTAACTCTCTGATCTTATTGACCCTGTGCCAATTCGCACGTGGCCCAGGCAGCATATCCAGAGATTATTACCTTTTTGGTTCTGCTTTATAATTTTGACCCTAGCTGCTCAAATCCCTCAGCAGAACCTCTTTCCTTGTTCTACCTACGTCGTTGGTACCCACATGGACCACGACAACTGGATCTTTCCCCTCCCTCTCCAAATTCCTCTGCAGGTCGGATGAGATGTCCTGAACCCGGGCACCAGGCTGGCAACACAGCCTTCGGGACTCTCAATCCTTGTGACAGTGAATTGTGTCCATTCCCCTGACTGTACTATCCCCAATCACAACTACGTTTCCCTTCTCTGCCTCCTCTTGAATGACTCCCTGAACCATGGTGCCACAGTTTGATTGCTCATCCTTCCTGCAGCTCCCACTCTCGTCCGCACAGGGAGCAAGAATCTCAGACCTGTTGGAGAAGCTCAAAGGCTGAGGCTCCTCCAGCACTACCTCTTGGATCCCCCTACTTGCCTCACTCACAGTCACACCCTCTTGTCACTGACCACAGACCGAATTTGAAGTAGTTAATCTAATGGGTGTGACTGCCTCCTGAAACATAGCATCAAGGTAACTCTCCCGCTCCCTGATGTGTCGCAGTGTTTGAAGCTCAGGTTCCAGGTCATCAACTTTGAGCCTGAGATCCTCGAGCAACCAACGCTTGCTGCAGATGTGGTCACCAGGAACCACAATGGGGTCCACCAGCTCCCACATCATGCAGCCACAACACATCACCTCATCCTGCATCCCTACTTTATTTAATTAGTTGTAGTTTGGTGTCTTTTTATTCAAATATTATAAAATTCTTGCCTCAGCTCCCCACTCCTACACTGGCTCACTCACACAATGGCCGCTCCACTTTACTCTACCTTCCTTTTACTGGCTGAGTTGCCACACACTTAGCCAATCGCATAACTTTTAAAACAAAAGCTGCTAGCTCCTCCCATCTGCTGCTCTGGTCAAGACCCTTCATCTGCTCTGGAGAAACATAGACTGTCCATTTACCTCCATAGCTGCTGCTCGACCTGCTGAGTTCCTCCAGCAGTTTGTTTTTTGCTGGGAATCAAGAGTGTTCTCCAAAGAAAAAAATGGAACATCCTCACCAACTAAAGGAATCTGTGACTGCTGGAAATGGAGAAAGAGAGAAGTATCTGAGAAAGTCTGAGCACCTCGAGCCTAAACGACCTGCTCACCCTTCCCTTCAAGCATCACCCACCCTGTCTGTAGCAGAGTCTACATGTCCCATCAGACTCTTCAGCCATCTCAGGACTGGAGTGAAGGAATTCCTCCTTGCCCCCAAGGAATGGCCTAAGAAGAAAAGTAGATCAGCTGTGAGTCCAGGGGAATGACATGCCTGCAGTTGCAGTGCAGGGATATCGCCAATGGACCTGTTCAATGGACATTGCCAAGCTCCAAGCTCTGCTATGACAATGCCTGAAATACTCTGGAATACTGTGGAATACTCTGGCTTTCACTGTGGTTCAAGCAAGCAGGAAATGGATACTCGTTATTGCTGCTGGGGAACTTGGAATTATCCCAATCTCTCTGACCATCTGGGGGCTAAAGAATAAAACTAACACAGATTCCTGACTTTTGTTGCGTAAAGTCCTGTTTGGAGAGTTTCTGGTTACTTCCACAGATCTAACAAAAGTCATTTGTTTAAGTCTGAAAATCTTTGAAATTTGGAAGCTTTGATAAGGAAATGTTAATTATTTAATAGAGTCATAGAAACAATCCAAAGGGAAATAGGATTTTGTGTTACAGAAAATCGCGATGCAGGTGGAATGCAATCCCTCTGTAAGGTGGGGGTTGCCTGTAGTACGTGGGTGGTTTTGATTAAAATATAAGTGGTCTGATTAGTGAGTTTGCAGATGACATGAAACTTGGTGCAGTTATGGACAGTGAGGAAGGTTGTCAAAGGATAGAGCAGGATGTAAATCAGTTGGAAATTTGGACAAAGAAATGGCAGATGGAGTTTAATCTGGACAAAGAGAGATTCACCTGGATGTTGTTGGGAATGGAGGGCTGTGGTCACAATGAGAGATTGGACAGGCTGGTTTATTCTCACTGTAACCTTGGAGGATGAGGGCTGACCTTTAGCGGTTAATAAAATTATGAAGGGTATGGATAAGATGGATAGTCAGAATCTTTTCTCCAGGATAGGGTAGTCTAGATCTAGGGGGCAGAGGTTTAAGGTGAGAGGGGAAAAATTTAAAGGAGACCTGAGGAGTGAGTTTTTCTACCCAGGGGGTGGTGAATATCTGGAACGAGCTGCCAGAGGAGGTGGTGGAGGCAGACACAATGACAACGTCTGAAAGACATTTGTACAGGTTCATAGATAGAAAGGCATTGAGGGATATGGACCTAATGTGGGTAAATGGGATTAGTGTAGACAGGCATCAAGGTCAGCATGGATGGGGTGGGCCAAAGGGCCTGTTTCTGTGCTGTACAATTGGATTGAATTGGTTTATCATTATCACATGTACTGAGGTACAGTGAAAATCTTGTCTTGCATACTGTTCATACAGATCAATTCATTACACAGTGCATTGAAGTAGTACAGAGTAAAACAATGCAGAATGCAGTACAAAGTGTAACAGCTACAGAGAAAGTGCAGTGCAGGTCAGCAATAAGGTGCTGATTGTGAGGTCAAGAGTCCATCTTATTGCACTAGGGAACCGCTCAATAGTCTTATAACAGCAGATAGAAGCTGCCCTTGAGCCTGGTGGTACGTGCTTTCAGGCTTTTGTATCTTCTGCCTGATGGGAGAGGGGAGAAGAGAGAATGTCTGGCTGGTTATGCTGGTTGCTTTACCGAGGTAGTGGGAAGTATAGACAGAGTCCACGGAGGGGAGGCTGGTTTCTGTGACGTGCTGAGCTGTGCCCACAACTCTCTGCAGTTTCTTGCGGTCCTGGGCAGAGCAGTTGCCGTACCAAGCCGTGATGCATCCAGATAGGATGCTTTCTATGGTGCATTGATAAAAGTTAGTGAGTGTCAAGGGGGATATGCCAAATTTCTCTAGCCTCCTGAGGAAGTAGAGGTGTTGGTGAGCTTTCTTGGCCGTGGCATCTACATGGGAGAACTTTAAGTAAATATAGCTCCCACTTTCTCCCTCTTTAAGTAATCCCCACCCCTCTTCCCCACAACCTCCCCCCCAACCATGTTTCTTCTCTTCTTCCCTTTCCTCGCCAATCTCCCTCTCTATTTTTACCCCTTCTTTTTCCTTTCTCTCCTTACCTTTGACCCATTCCCCGGTGGATCTGCTCTCCCCTCCTCCCTGCACCTGCCCATCACTATCTCTTACCTGCATCTACCTATCCCCACCCTGTGCCCACCCCGCCTCCCCTCTTTTGTCCACCTATCACTGCTCTGCTTTTCCCTCCTATATATTGGGCTTCCCCTTTTCCCACCTTCAGTCCTGAAGAAGGGTCCTGACCCGAAACTTTGACCACCTGCTCGAGTCCTTTGTTTCAATAGTCTAATATAGGTGTCTTTACTGTCTAGATGCTCCAGAGATGAGTGTAGGGCCAGGGAGATGGCATCCACCATAGACCATTGAACAAGGTGCAAATGGCTGCTTCAACTGCTGGGAATGGTTGATGTGTTTTGAACTGTACACAGTATGCCTTTGTAATTGACACTGATGTCAGAGGCTGTGGTTGGCACCATTTAAATCCAGGTGGTTGTCCGAGGTTGGAGGAGAGGAGATGGTGAAGACAGAAGATCCTTACTGTGAATAGGGACACCACCTCTAGTTGTTGGAACGAATGTTCAGAGATCCTGGGGAATGAGTTGGAGAAGGCCTGGGACTTTTCTTTGCATCCTAACCTAAACTTCTCGCTTAAATTCAAACTATTAAATACAAATCAGTTGGTCCTTGATTTCAGTTTGTTACCTGCACAACTTTGCCACATTTCAACAAGTGCTTCATTGTGTTTGGTACCTTGTATCCTGTTAACGTTATAAGCATTATGTTAACTTAGAGCTTTTTTAAAGTAAATTTCTAATTGTTTATTGGTTTTGTGTCCTGCACCAAATCCTGCCATCCCCCAATCTCTCAGCCTATACCCAGACCAGTCTGCCTCCCCTTACCTTCAATATTTGCCCCTTTCCAGGCAATCAGTGAAAGTCTGGGCACCAGAGGGATCTACCGCCTTTAAGTGTCTCATCTCGGCACGGTTCTGCGCAGCGTTACTCAGTAACATTTCAGACTGCGATGAAACGTTCAACTATTGGGAACCAGTAAGTCTTTGGAAGTCCACAGATGTGGAAGTTGGTGATTTGTTTGGAAAAACTAGAATTTAACTTGAGCTAATATGTGAGATACTTAATAAGAATTCTGTAATAAACTTGCAGTTTGTTACTTTCTTCAGTTAATTGTAGTGACTGGGTATTGATCTGAACCACTTCAAGTATAGTAAAAGTTTACACGTGAAGGGAGGTCCCTCCTGATTCCCAGTGTGGCAGTACGTGACGGGGGTGGGTGGTGTACACTGGGAGGGGCTTACCACGTGGAGGGGGTGTCTGGGGGGTGGTGAGGGGGATGGAGGATACTTCCACAGATATGATATATGATGCAGGTTTGGCTGCTTTTGCCACCCTGCAATTTATTTCTATCCTCAACAGCTGACTGTGATCAAGAGAATTTCCTGAGATGGAGGGAAAGGAAAGGCAAGTTGTGCAGGAGAGGACGAGGTGTTTACCGGTTGTCTGGTTAGACTAAGGGAGGGTTTGGTAGTGGTGTGACCAGGTGATGATATTTTCCTCAGCCCAGCACCTGAACACAATTTGTCCAGTTTGTAAAGGGTTAAATCTCTTTGTGTAAAGAAGAGCTAAGATTCAGTCTTCTCTTCCAGGGTTTACCAAGCCTGCCCTCCCATACCTGTAATCTTTCCACACCACAGACCCGAGGTCTTTGTGTTCCTGTGGTTCTGACACCTTATGTCGATCCCCGACGACAATCCCACCATTTACAGCCAAGCCTTGCCCTTGAACTGCCAAGCTCTGGAATTCCCTTCCTATGCTCGCTGATCCTCTTCTGCTCATCCCTTCCCCAAAGCCACCCGTCACAGCTGCCGCTTCGGTTTGTCCGAGCGTCTCTATGTGGGTCAACCTCAGTTTTTTCTTGATACCGGCCTTGTGAAACAGCTTGGATAGTTTTGCAGTATTAATGCAGGTCATGTTTGTGGGAGTGAGAATAGGAAAAGTGTGATAATGCAATAGGAAGATGGATTTGTCGAGCACCCATGTGATCTATGCCTTGTGTCTTTGTTTTCAGACCCATTTCCTGCTGTACGGAACGGGATTCCAGACCTGGGAATATTCTCCAGCGTACGCTGTTCGTTCTTATGCTTATCTGTGGCTTCATGTTTTACCCGCCTGGTTCCATGCAAGAGTCTTACAGACCAATAAGGTGCTTTTTTTGAAAGATGTTATAAAACCTTGTATATAAAATTATGAGGGGTACAGATAGAGGAGACTGCAGGAAATTTTCCCCATATCAGAGGTAGATAAAACTAGAGGACACAGATTTAGGGTAAGGGGGTAGGGATTTGGTGGGGATGTGAGGGGGACCTTCCTCATCCATAGAGCGGAGAGTACGTGGAACACACTGCTGGAGAGAGAGTGGTGGAAGCAGAGTCACCGACAGTATTTAAGAAGTTTTTAGACAATTACTTGAATCGCATCAGTGATGGAAGATGTGGGTCAAGTACTGGACGATGGGGTTAGTACAGAAGCGTGCCCATTGGTCAGTATGGAATTGCTGGGCCGAATGGCCTGTTTCCCTGCTGTATGATTCTGTGATTTGGTGTGAAGAAATATTTCCTGATATTTGTATCTCCTGTGCAGCCAAGTTTTAATTTGGTCTCAATTTCCCTGCTGGAGGAAAGTATTTCAGTTGTACAAAGAGTGCACTGTTTACTGGGGGAGCTCCCCCAGTACACTGCCCCCAAGTACCTACGTACCTATCTGGACAGTAAACTGTTGGTGAGCTCCACCGCTGAATACTTTTTAATCTTTGAGACAATTCGATTTGCAGCCACGTACGTTCTTCCAGCAGATGCTCCTGTTTTGTGATCCCGAGGGACAGCCCTGGAATATTCTTCCCTCTCCTTACCAAGCCAAGTATTTCCAGGCATTGTGGTTTATAAAGTTGAGCTAGGATCCACAGGTTAGGAGTGCAAATCCACATCGGAATTTCAATAAACCTGGGATAGTATCAGGACAAAATTGAGCATGGAAGTCACAGGAATGTTGGAAAAGGTCAGCTGGTTTACTTAATGTCTGCTGACTCTGTTCCTACCTAGTCTTGGTTGTGCTGAATTCTCATCCACACAGTTGTTGATGCCCAATTGTCCACTGCTGTGAACTAATCAGGATCTCCCATGTCTACAGTTACAAGAAGTCCGTGTAAGAACTTGACATGGTTCCAGTGGCTCAGTCACACACATGGGTGCTTCATCTGTGTGCCCCAGAGCACTTGGCATTCTGCGAATCTGGGATTCCTGCAGTACCATGCCAGTCTTTAGAAGGAGCTTCCAATTATTCCCACGGTCGTGCTCATTTCTCACTGCATTGCAACTTTTCCTGTCCCCTTTGAATGTTTTTATTGAATCTGCTTCCACTACCTTTCAGGCAGCTTGTTCCAGATCATAATTTACTTTTAAGAAGTGAGTTTGTATTCTCATTGGTAAGTGTCATTGATGATTCTTATTGATTTCTCTGATTACCTTAGATCTGTGTCCTCTGTCAAAACCCCACACAATGATGAACAGTTCGACTGTAGCTTGCCGTAGTCTTGGGTGTTATAAGGAGAGCAATCTTAATTGCCTACAGTTAGATTTCATATCAAGTCACTTCCAGAAAAAGTGTAGGCTACTGCACATAGTTATAACTTGGTCACCTCCAGGCTATGTCACAGCTCTTTGCAGGTTTTATTCATAACAGTGAAATAATGACTGTATCAGCATAGAACAGCACAGGAACAAGCCTGTAATGAAACTATTCCCATCTGCCTGCACATGGTCTACATCCGCCCATTCCCTGCCTGTTCATGTGTCTGTCTAAATACCTCCTGAACGTTGCTACTGGATCTGCTTCCACCACCTCCCCAGCAGTGTTTTCCAGGCACCCACCACTCCCTGTGTGTGGGGGGGAAAAAACCTGCCTCATAAATTTCCTTTGAACATTTCCCCTCTCACCTTAAAGCTATGCCCTCTATTATTTGACATTGTTGCCCTGGGAAAAGATTCTGACTGTTGACCCTATCTGTGCCTCTCATAATTTTATAAACTTCTATCAGGTCTCCCCTCAGCTTCCAATGCTCCAGAGAAAACAACCCAAGTTTCTCCAACCTCTTCCTATAGCTAACACTTTCCATTCTGAGGCAATGTCCTGGTGAATCTCTTCTGCATCCTCTCCAAAGCTTCCACATCCTTCCTGTAATGTGGTGACCAGAACTGCACACAATACTCCAAATGTGGCCCAACCAAAGTTTTATACAACTGCATTGTGACTTCCCGACTTTTATACTTAATGACCCGACTGATGAAGGCAAATATCATCACTGGTGAAAGTAAAAGGGAAACCAGGAGGGCAATAAGAGGGTATGAGATGGATTTGGCAGATAATCCCAGGAGGTTCTTCAGTTATATTAGCAGTAAAAGGGTGACCGGGGAGACACTAGGTCCTCTTAAAGACCACCAGGGTTGCCAATATGTGGAGCCACAGGAGATGGCCGAGATTTTTAATGTCTATTTCTCCTCGGTGTTTACTAAGGAAAATATCATGGATGCCAAAGTGAGCGTAAGTACTGAGGTCTTGGAACATATGCGTATTATGAGGAAGGAGGTATTTGTAGCCTTAAAGCGCATTAAAGTGAGCAAATCCCCTGGGCCTGACCAAGTGCACCCCCGGACCTTATGGGAGGCCAGGGAAGAAATAGTGGAGGCCTTTGTCAAAATATTTGCTTCATCGTTAGCCACTGGCGAAGTTCCAGAAGACTGGAGGGTGGTTAATGTTGTTCCATTGTTCAAGAAGGGTAGCAAGGACAGGCCAGGAAACTACAGGCCCGTGAACCTGACTTTAGTTGTAGGGAAGTTACTGGAGGGAATTCTGAGGGACAAGATCTACTGTCACTTGGATAGTCAACGCCTGATCAGGAATAGGCAGCATGGTTTTGTGCATGGGAGGTTATGTCTGAGGAATCTTTTGCAGTTTTTTGAAGTGGTAACTAAGGGGATAGATGAAGGTAGGGCAGTGGATGTTGCCTATATGGGCTTCAGTAAGGTGTTTGACAAGGTCTCACATGGCAGGCTGATCTGGAAGGTTAGGTCGCATGGGATCGAGGGGGAGCTAGCAAGGTGGATTCAGAATTGGCTCAATGATAGGAAGCAGAGGGTGATGGTTGAAGGTCAATTCTCCGATTGGAGGCCTGTGACTTGTGAGGTGCCCCAGGGGTCAGTGTTGGGACCTCTGTTATTCATTATTTATGTAAATGATTTACATGTGTATGTACATGGCACATACCTTGTCTCCTTAACTTTAACCCATCCCCCAGTGGATCTGCCCACCCCTCCTCCCCTGCATCCGCCTATCTTACCTGCATCTACCTATCATCACCTTGTGCCCACCCCACCTCCCCTCTTTTGTCCACCTATCACTGCTCTGCTTTTCCATCTTATATATTGGGCTCCCCCTTCAGCCCTGAAGAAGGGTCCTGACCCAAAACGCTGACCGCCTGCTTTTCTCCACGGATGCTGCCTGGCCTACTGAGTTCCTCCAGCATCATTTACTAAAGTCCATGTAGACAACATCCACTGCCCTGCCCTCATCAATCATCTTCATCACCTCTTCAAAAAAAACTCAATCAGGTTTGTAAGACAGGACCTCCCCTGCACAAATCCTGTCCCTAAGAATCTTCAATAACTTCCCAACCACTGATGTAAGGCCCACCGATCTAACAGTTGCTGCATCAGCAGCTGAATGAGGAGCTTTGTTCCGATGCAGGAGAAGATCGATAACAATGGAAGGGAGTTTGTGGAACTGCATTTAAGATAATGAACATGTTGTTTAATATCAGTTTGATAGTTAATGTTTAACCTTGGCTCTGTTACAAAGGGTTTTTCTGTTCACAGGTCCTTGTCTTCTATTTCTTACGATGTCTTTTAGCCTTTTTCTGCTGTGTTTGCGAGCTGTATTTTTACAAGTAAGTCAACATAATGTGTCTACCTTGTTTGTGTCTTGATAAAACTGTGAATGCTGGGAATATACAGAAGGTAACATAACCAGTGAAGTGAAAACACTGGGAGAGGAATTTGTCCTAACCATATAATGCCCTTCTCTACCAAAATTTTATTCTGAATTATGGAACTAAATCTCAGGACTGGAGTGGAACAGCTGTATTGTACTTTCATCATGAGTGTTGAGGGCAAATTTCTGCTGCAGGGAGTGTAGGTCAGATGTCACCAGCGCTGGCACCCACGTTAACCTGTCCCTTCATATACTGGCAGACCTGTGGAGTACTTGGACCATTTTCTGCATCTGTTTCCTCTTGTAGTTCTCTCCTGCAAACAAACTGTGACCAATGTTCTACTTCCTGTCCCTCCTGAATTAATTCTTGGGATAATGAGCTGTTTTGTGAAGAGTGATGGATCAGTGAAGTCTGACAGAACTGGTGATCTCATCGAAGCAGGATGTGGAGAGGGGCTGGCAAGGTGGGCAGTGAGGTGTGTCTAGACAATCGAGAATTAAGAGTCCTTGTCTCAATTAAGGATAAATCATTTGAGAATGAGATAAGGAGAAAATTCTTCTCCCAGAGTACTGTGAATCCCTGGAATTTTCTATCCCAGAAAGGTGTGGATGCTCCCTTGTTCAGACCAGTAGATGTGGTGGAAAAATGATATTGAGGTTGAGGATCTGCTACTTAGAGGGAGGTTCAAGGGATTGAAAGGTCCACTCTCGATTGTTCCATTAATTCACTTTTATGAGCAATGATAACAAGACAAGCTTAGGACAAACCTCCCCATACTCACCCCCACCATCCATGCCCAAGTTAGCAATTAAGGGAAAAAGCAGCTGGTATTAGTCATAGTAACTATTAAACTACCAGAATGTTTGTAAAAACCCATCTGGTTCACTCGTCTCCTTCAGAGAAGGAAAGCTGCCAATAATACTAGTGTGGCCTGTATGTAACCCCAGACCCACTAATATCGTTGACTCCTAACTGCCTCCTGAGTTTGGGGCCAATTAGGGATGGACAATAAATGCCTCCACTTGTCTGCAATGTCCACAAACCGTGAACAAATAAAACATATTAACATGGATTTCTCATCAGTGGACAATGCAATGTTTACTTTTCTCGGTGTACCTTCTTGCTACATGTAAATCTGCTGACTGACTCTCTGCCGGTTGTGTTGTAGAGCTGTTTGCAAGAAGTTTGGACTCCATGTAGGCCGTCTGATGTTGGCATTCTTGGTTTTGAGTACCGGAATGTTCTGCTCAGCTGCTGGTAAGTGATGAAGTCTTGTCTAAATCCAGACTGGGACAGGCTCATGCCTAAACAACTTGTTGCCTTTTTTAATTGGTTTTCTTAATTAGAATTTGTGAGAGATTGGACCTTCATTGTTTGGCATGGATAGGGTTTAGGAAGCTGAAATTGGACAAAACCCTTGAAAGAAGCAGGAAAGGATATAAGCAAGGAATTATGAGGGCTAAAAGGGACCCTGGCCCCCGGGCGTGTGGTCGCTGGGTTTTGGGGGCTCAGTTATGGGACAGTTTTCCTGTCCTGTGTCATTCTTCCTTTAATGGTGGTGAATGATATTGTCAGTCACTGGGTGTCTCTGTGTTGCAGCTTTCCTCCCCAGCAGTTTCTGTATGTACACAACACTAATTGCGATGACTGGCTGGTTCACGGACAGGAGTGCTGTGGCTGTGTTGGGAGTGGCAGCTGGAGCCATCATGGGGTGGCCGTTCAGTGCTGCTCTTGGGTAAGAATGTCTTGCGGAACACTTTGATGATGAAAGTTATGTCTGTCTTGTTCTGTTCATCCTTGGGGAGTGGATCAGATTGTTGGATGATACAAGAAGGAGACCATTTGGCCCATCGTGCCTGTACCAGCTCTTCTTGCTCCACTGTTCTGTACTCTGTGAATTCCTCCCCGCTCTGGGTATGTAACACGCGTGTAACCTCCTGAAAGTTACTTTTGAGCCTGTTTCTACCAAGGTTCTTCAGCACTGGTTACAGCAACTTGTTCTGAATGGT
Source organism: Pristis pectinata (assembly GCF_009764475.1). Lineage (NCBI taxonomy): Eukaryota > Metazoa > Chordata > Chondrichthyes > Rhinopristiformes > Pristidae > Pristis > Pristis pectinata. The sequence continues at coordinate 31,174,135 of NC_067431.1, forward strand.
TGGTCATTTTCTTGTCCTTTCATGTGACAAAACTGTTGTACGTTTCCTCTGTGTACCTCTAACAAAAAAACCAGAAAAGGCTTAAATCGTTTCATGCCTTGCTGTTTCATTTATTTTTTACCCAATGGTCTGGTTTTGCAGAATGAGCTAAAATTAAGTTTAATTAAAGCAAGTCATGGGATGCACTTTGCAAAAACTATTAAGTTGTTGCAAAGTTAATCCCATGATTTGCTTTAATTTTCCCTCTGCACCCTGCCCTATCCTCTCCACCTCATGAAGGGGAGGGAAACTCTGTTGTGGCTTGGATGTATTACTGGATGCATGAATGGAAGGTACAGCTGCCTAAGGCATGCTTTAGTTAATCACAGTGAAATTAACTCCTTCACGCACTCTGTCTCAACCTTGCATTGATACCAGAGGAACCAAAGTTGAAGTGTTGGTTTGAAATGACTGAGGGACTAATGGACACCCTGTAGGAATACTTTGTGTTCTGTGGTGCAGCACAGATTCCCTTCTCCCTCTCGCACAACTTCCACTTCCTCACATTTGTCGTATTACTTCATAAAAAGCTATTGCTAACTTAAAAAAAATTTTATATCCATACTAACTTTCCAGCATGGATTTTTTTAAAGTTGAAGTTCTGAAATAAATGTGGAAAATGCCCAAAATATGGTTAGTGGCTGGGGCAGGACACAGATGTCGGATCCTCACCTGTAATATCAATTTATCTCTTGATGTCCTGGCCAGTTATACATTTCCTGTTCTCTATTGCTTGATTCATTTTCCAGAACCCTTTGCAGTTATTTCTCTGAAGAAAACTCAGTCTGGTCTTCTGTATCTGTGCAGTCTATTTTCTGAGAAATCTGAATGTTTCTTTCTAATAGCTTTTTGGAAAGTTAATCCAATGACTTGTTTTTCTCTTGCTAGATTGCCAATAGCATTTGACCTGCTGGTACTGAAGAGGAAGTTCCAGAGTTTTATTACGTGGGCAGTCGTGGCTTTGTTGCTGTTTTTGGTAGGTGTGGAACAGGAAGATTATCAAGGAACTTGGTTGAATTACCTACACCAGAACTAGGTCTAGATCTTTGTGTGAGCCACTCCTAAGCCTTGCTCCTGGGCTGTGTGGAAAATGCTCCCTGCTAGATCCTGGTGGAACATCTACGTTGTGGGGCCTCCCAGCTGTCTGTTCATCCCTTTATTTATAAAACTACTCCATGGGCTTTCTTGCTTATACAGACTGAGTATTGTGGAATATTTCACACTTTGTCCCTTCTCGATCCTAAGGATGGTTTCTGTTGCTTTTTGTCTGCGTTTTTCTGAAACAGAAGGCCAAGTTTGTGATGTAACGTCTCCTGGTGGTTGTCTGCAGCTGCTGCTATGAAAATATATTTGATGACCTCGCGGTACGACAGAGATGTAATCATAGACATCGCCCCTGAGGGAGTGCAGTACTGAGGAAGTCTTGAGCTGTTGGAGACACAAGAAACTGCAGATGCTGGAATCTGGAGCAAAAAAAAACTGCTGGAGGAAGTCAGTGGGTCAGGCAGCATCTGTGGAGGCAGAGGGATGGTCAATGTTTCGGGTCGAGACCCTGCATCAGGGCTTAGAGTGTAGGGGGGAGATGGCTGGTATGAAGAGGTGAAGCAGGAGCTGGCGGGTGATAGGCAGATGGATTGGGGGGCGGGAGGGAGTGGGATGGAGTTGGGAGACAACAGGTGATGTGTAGAAATAGATAAGGAGAACTGTAGGAGCTGCTTTTATATTTGGAGAGACGTGTTGACACAGAAGATCCTGTGACATCAATTTGACCCAGTGCAGCAGAGTGCTCAGCAATGTCCTGAACACACAGAACGCTTCACGCAAAAGATGCATTTCACTGTGTGTTTTGATGTACGTGTGACTATCTTAACTCTTCACATCAAAAGAACAGATCTGTCTGTGCCCCTCGCTACTGGCTAGAGCTGGCAGTGCACAACTTGGGCACATGTCACAAATTAGAACAATGACTGTACCCCAAAATGTTTTAGTTGTTGTTGTAAAGTACTTTGAAACAAGTTGATGCTGGGAGAGGTGCTATCCAAATGCAAGTTTCTCTTTCCTGTGTTGCAGCTCCCCCTTGTGGCAGTGGACAGCTATTACTATGGGAAGCTGGTGATCGCCCCTCTGAGCATCGTTCTGTACAATGTTTTCACCCCACATGGGCCGGACATCTACGGTGAGCTTTTGCTTTGCGTGCATCAGGTTTTAAAAGGTTTCATGTAGAGTATGACAAGCAGCACTGTGAAGATGTTAAAGTATTTTTTTTATTAAAGATGCTGAGTTTAGTTTTGAAATGTGTTGCTTAGTTACATTGTTGTATTAAGAAACCACAACTAAGTTTTTCCAGATCACTTTGCCTCTCTGTTGCATCAGTGTTTCAATTTAGATTCTAATCAAGTCTCTATGTAATTTTCATGCTTTGTGATTGTACCCATTTCTGCCACTGACAAATCATTACTTTAAAGACTATTGAATTGCAACAAACATGAATTGAGCCTGACTGTTTCAAGCTAATTTATTGTGAAGGTTGTTCCCTGCAGATGTGCATTCACTTAGCCCTTGCATGTGATGTGTCCAAAGTTCAGAACAAGTAAATTTAAGTTAAATCTCTCCATCTGTACTGTCTTTTCCTGATAGATCATCAAATTTCACACTGTTCAAGCTAATCATTTGAATAGAACAACATTGACTAGAACATTGGCTTTACAATCAGATCTATTCTGACAGGCCAGTGACGATGCCTCCCTTCAACCTTCGCTATTTGGGATTAACACTTTAATGGATGAGGTTGTATTGTGAAGCCTTGTCAGAATGAAAGCAATGTGCCCAACACTAATGCACTCTCGTAAACTCTGAAGAAATGTATGAAGATGAGAACTGGGGGCAGGACAAGGACACTTGGACCTTTGAACCTGCTCCCTGTTTAATAAGATCATGATTGATCTGACTGTATGTATTCCTACTCACCCAATAACCTTTCACCATTTTATCAAGAAGAACCAATATATTTTATCTTTCCACATCGACTGGGACTCCCATTACTGTAAAGGGATTGGGTGGGATAGAGTTTGTCAAATATGTTTAGGAAAGTTTCCTTAATCAATATGTAGACGACCCAATTAGAGAGAATCGTCGTTGATCAGGAGGGCCGAGGTTCCACCGGGACGGATTCCTGGCGGATCTCTGCAGACACCAACATTGAAGGAAAGATATTGAGGACTCTTCACAATCAAGCGGCTGCCTAATGAGAACTTAACCAGCTGACACAGAGGTGGATCCTAATGCTGATTGGGAAACCAGTCTAACTCCTCTGTTCAGCAATTGACCACATCGGGATGGCGGCAGCGGCAAGCCCCTCGGAAGGAGGGATCCGTAATACCATCAGAGTGATGGCGAAGGATCTCAGCGATCGGAACCCTTTCACACGGGACCTCTTCATCAGGAAGGTCTTGCTGGATACGTGCAAGTTTGAGGCAAAGGACATCTACTGCCTCCAGGACTCCATGGGTAACGGATACTTTGACTTTACCTTCAAGCACCTGGTGGGATGGCAGAAGCTGCTACAGGACTTTCGGGAGAAGGGGAATGAAGCTCCACTGTCACTGCTGAAGGTGCAGCCTCTTCACCCTCCCCACCCAGAAGGAATGTGTGGTAACGGTGCACATGTTTCACCCACATGTGCCTGTGCTGGATGTCCTCACCTTCCTGGCTCAGTACGTCGAAGGAGCGGGAAGCTGCGTCGACATCAAGGACCTGTTCAGGATCTGGACCAGCAAGCGCCAGGTGAAGGTCAAATTGAGAGTACAGTTCAGTTCAGCAAGCCATAAAGTGAAGCGTGAGCAAAGGCTTTTGCAAAACCACCGTTGACTAAAGAGAAAATGGAGAGAAGTTCCGAAATCCAAATGTTCCCAGATGGAACACATACGACACCTCCGTCACTGATGATCTCCACTGCTTTGTTCCGAAGTATCTGCCCAGTGCAGCGCAGTCGTCTGTAAGAACTGCAAGCAGGAAGGTCACCACGCAAAGGACAGTCGGGAGAGCAAACGTTGCAACCTGTGCGGGGAAGCAGGCCACCTCTACGAGGCCTGCCCAAAATGGGCCTGTACCTACGTACAGGCAATAAGAGGGGGTGCCAGCCCCAACAACACGCAGAGGGACACTGACACACCCCCCACCAGCACGGGGGCTCCAGAGGAGACCGTGGTCAGGAGGGGTGAGGACAGCCTGACTGCCTTGAGCCCCCAGCCACGGATGCCCAGCCCCCTCCCCAAGAGGAGGAGTCAATGGAAGAGGGAGTGGGGGAGGGACAGGAAAGGGAACGGCGGGTGGGGAAGAGGAAGAAGGCACAGAAGACGCCACCCAAGAGACAACGGGCCACGGCAACAAGTGGACTGGAAGGAAAAGAGTAATACAGCAGGTGGACACCAGCGACCTCTCCTCGTCAGAGGATGAAACCAGCAGCGGAAGCTGACGACGGAGGCAGAGGAAGCGGCAACGTGGAGGAGGGGAAACTGAAGAGAAACAACAGACAAGAGGAAGCGAGGGAAGAACCCTGCCCGCCGACCCCCAGCTGTGGGAGACCGGGAGCAGCACCTCATCCAATGCACCCCAGCACCTGGAGAGGAAAGAAACTGGACCACCAGAGAAAAGGACAGGGGCAGAGACGGATCCCACCCCCCAGAGACACCTCCAGCCCCACCACAAGGGACCTCACACCCAGGGGGAGACCACTCCTAATATCTGAGCCTGGAATCAGTGAGGCAGTTCACCAAAGCTGTGGGCATGAGGGCCCAGGACAAATGAAAATGGACTGTGTGAGTGGTACTGAACTCCAAAAGAGCCATGGAGATAAAACTGGCTTCTCCAAGTGTGCGCAATGTGAAATGCACTGCGCGATGTGTTAGCGCCTTGCAGTTCCTCGCCAAGGTCAAGGCGGATGTGACTTCCCTGCAAGAGTGCGGGCTACCACACCTCCGCAACTATCGGAGGTGGTCGCGATGGTGGTCCCATGGACTGCCGGTGTGGTCAGGGGGCAATGATTGTCGCGCTTCCGGCTTGGGGATCCTGATGCAGGGGGAGCAACTTCTCAATCACCGAGGTCAGCGAGGTGGTGGGGGGGTGGCTCCTTGTGGCAGATGTGATGTACTGGAACACTCCTCTCCAGTTAATTAATGTGTATGCCTCGCCTGTGTGGAGTGAGCGGCTGGCCGTTCTCCAGTAGCTCCCACCACTACTGGTGACGTCCCAGCTGGTCGTTCTGGCCGGTGACTTCAACTGCATCATCAATGCGGATAGACGATCCGGCAGTGCTGACAGCAGACAGGACAGCACCTCCAGACTCCTGATGGAAATGGTCAAAGGTGCCAAGTTGCGCGACGCCTTCAGCACCCCTGCAGGCGGAGCACAGCCGCAACACACCTGGTCGAGATTGGACGGCTCAGCCCGGTCCCGGATCGACTTCCTGTTCCTGTCGTAGCCAATCACGGTCAGATCCACTGATGTCACGCCGGTGTTCTTCTCTGACCACAGTCTCCTTCGGGCCTTCTGTCACCTACAGGAGGACCAGAAGTCAGGCAGGGGGACGTGGAAGTTGAACGTGAAGCTGCTGACCCCAGAGAGCATTGAACTAAAGAGGGGTACGCAGGTTGGAGAACCGTGAAGCCTCTTTGACTCCCCCGTGCACTGGTGGGGAGCGACAAAGGAGAACATCAAAAGGTTCTTCATCCGCAAGGCGGGGTCCAGAGAGCTGGACAGAGTCAGAGGGGACTGCACCAACTCCAGACAGACCTGCAGTAACTTCTCCTTCTGCAGTCGAGGGGGGTGGATGTGAGGCGAAGAGCCAGCAAGCCCAGCTCCAAGCCTCTGAATCTTCCAAGATTATCTTCCGATCCAGGGTCCGCTCTGTGGAGCAGGATGAGACATGCTCACGTTTCTTCCAAAAGGCGCACGGGGAGCTCTGTGATCCACAAGATCACAAGACAAGGGAGCAGAAGAAGGCCATTCGGCCCATCGAGTCTGCTCCAAGGAAAAGGGAAAAAGAAATGGGGTGGGGAAAAAAAGAAAAGAAAAGAAAAAGAAAAAAAAGAAAAAAAAACTATTCTAATCCCATTTTCCAGCCTTATCCCCATATCCCTTGATACCCTGACTATTTAGATATCTGTCTATCTCCTCCTTGAATACCCCCACTGATCTGGCCTCCACTGCTGTGCGTGGCAAGGAGTTCCACAATTTCACCACCCTCTGGGTAAAGAAATTTCTCCTCCTCTCTGTCTTGAAACTGTACCCTCTAATTCTAAGATTGTGCCCTCTGGTCCTGGACACGCCCACCAAGGGAAACAGCCTAGCCACATCTACTCTATCCTTACCTGTCAACATTTTAAATGTCGCTACGAGGTCCCCTCTCATCCTTCTGTACTCCAGCGAGTACAGTCCAAGAGCCGACAAACGCTCATCATACTTAAGCCCTTTCATTCCCGGAATCATTCTCGTAAATCTCCTCTGAATCCACAGCCTTAAGGAAGAGGACGGCTCAGTAGCATCCTCGCAGACGGACATATTAAGGATCTGCAGATCCTTCTATTTCAGTCTGTACGACAAAAAGGCCACAGACAGCACCACCTCCCAGAACTTTCTGTCCTCTCACTGAGGTCTTAGATGACAGCAAGCGGGAGAGTCAGGATCAACCACTGACCCTGGAGGAGCTGACTGGCTCCATCCGTTCCTTTGATTCGAATAGAACTCCCGGAAGTGACTGCTCACCGGTGGAGTTATACTCGGCTCTGTGGGACTGGATAGGCCCGGACCTGCTGGAAGTGTACAATGCTATGCTTCTGTCTGGCAGCACGTCAGAATCCATGAGGAATGGCATCGTTACCCTCATCTACAAGCAGAAGGGGGAGAGGGCGGACATCAGAAATTGGAGACCCATCTCACTATTGAGTGTGGATTATAAGATCCTGTCCAAGGCCATCACCAATAGGGTCAGGTCTGCTCTGGGACAGGTGATCCACCAGGACCAAACCTGTGCTGCTTAGGGATACCATCGCCTATGTGCAGGACAGAGGAGTGGACACCTGCCTGGTCAGCTTGGGCCAGGAGAAGGCCTTCTTCAGGATATCACACACGTACATGTTGGACGTGCTCTCCAAAATGGGCTTTGGGGAGGGAATCAGGAATTGGATCCAACTGCTCTACACAGACATCCGTAGTGCCGTCCAAATCAGTGGGTGGGAAACAGCTTCCCCATCAAGTTTGGAGTCAGGCAGGGCTGCCCTCTCTCCCGTCTTGTTCGTGTGCTGCATAGAACCCTTTGCTGAATCCATGAGGAAGGACGAGAGCATCAGAGGGGTGGCGTTGCCAGGCAGCGGGGGCACCTAGGTGAAAACCTCCCTGTACATGGACGACGTCGCCGCCTTCTGCTCAGACCCGAGGTCAGTTCGCAGATTGAGCAGCATCTGCGACCAGTTTGAGTTGGCATCAGGGGCCAGAGTCAACTGTGCAAAGAGCCCGGCCGATCCAACGTCCCCTTCACCATCAGGCCTGACTATCTGAAGGTGCTGGGGATCTGGTTCGGAGGGGCTGGGGCATGCAACAAAAATTGGCGGGAGCGGATTGGGAAGGTGAAGCAGAGACTGGGACTGTGGGAACGGCGCTCCCTATCGATAACTGGGAAGAACTTGGTCATCAGGTGTGAGGTGCTCTCAGGGCTGTTATACTTGGCACAGGTGTGGCCTGTTCCTTGCTCCTCTGGCTTGGGAATCACCCGTGCCGTCTTCCAGTTCATCTGGGGATCCAAGATGGAGCGCGTCCAACAGGTCGCCATGCACAAGTCCCTGGACAATGGGGCTAAAGGTGTCCCCAATGTCGCCATCATCCTGATGACCACCTTCATCTGTGGTGGCATCAGGCTGTGCGTGGAACCCAAGTACGTGGGCATCAAGTGTCACTACGTGCCGAGGTTCTACCTGTCCCGGCTGCTGTGAAGGATGGGCCTGGCCCCGGTGCCATGCAATGCCCCAGTCAGCTGGACGTTGCCGCACTACCTGTCCTTTGGGGAAAAGTTCTTCCAGACCAACACCTTTGACCACAAGTCCATCAGGCAGTGGTCAGCACGGAACATCCTGCAGACACTGCAGGAGAAAGACCTGACGGACACTGTGGGGTGGTTCCCTGAGCAGACTGTCCAGACCATCTGGCAGAACGCCTCATCGCCAGAACTCACCAACAAGCACCAAGACCTCGCTTGGCTGGCGGTGAGAGGGGCCCTCCCACTGAGATCCTTCCTGCATAGTCGAAATATAAGTCCAAGTGTGTGCTGTCCCTGGCATGACTGCGCTTGGGGATGAGACGGTCACCCACCTCTTTGTGGGCTGTGGGTTTGTGAGGAGGGTGTGGCGAAAGATGCAGGGGTCCTTGTCACGTTTCATCCCCAGCAGCTGCGTTACAGAGGATTCTCTGATCTACGGGCTGTTCCCAGGAACACACCCCGAGATGGACATCAGCTGCTGCTGGAAGGTCATCAACTCGGTGAAAGACTCCCTTTGGTCTGCCCGAAACTTGTTGGTCTTCCAGCACTGTGAGATGTCCGTAGGGGAATGCTGCCGACTGGTACATTCCAGGCTGCAGGAGTACGTGTTGAGGGACGCACTGAAGCTGGGTGCAGCCAACACAAGGGCTCGGTGTGGAAGGACTACAGCTTAGGGTTCTACTGCCACAGGAGAGGGAGGGACGGGGTCAGGCGAGGAAGCCCCTTAAATATTGTAAATACGGGATTGGGGTAGCACCCAGGGAGCCACACGAGTGGCATCGGTGCTGTGGTTTTTTATATATAAAAAGGTAACACTAATGGTTGATCTGTACATGAATATAAAGGTTTGCACTATTTTATTGTTGTATATAGATGTTTTTTATGATGAATAAAGTTTATTTTGGAATTAAAAAAAGATACTGGATCTCCTCTTAGGAAACGAGACAGGGCAGGTGACAGAAGTGAGTGTAGGGGAACACTTTGGATCTACTGATCATAATTCCATTAGTTTCAAGATAATTATGGAGAAGGATAGGATTAGTCCTCGGGTTGAGATTCTAAATTGGAGTAGGGCTAATTTTGAGGGCATCAGAAGGGATCTGGCAGGTGTGGATTGGGATAGGTTGTTTTCTGGCAAAGAGATGCTTGGTAAGTGGGAGGCCTTCAAAACTGAAATATTGAGAGTACAGAATCTGTATGTTCTTGTTAGAATAAAAGGCAAGGCTAACAGGTTTAGGGAACCTTGGTTATTGAGGCCCTGGTAAAGAAAAATAAGGAGGCGCATATCGGGTATAGGCAGTTGGGATCAAATGAGGCGGTTGAGGAGTATAAGAAATGCAAGAGAACACTTAAGAGCAGAAAGAGGACATGAGGTTGCTCTGGCAGACAGGTTGAATAGGTTAGGACTTCATTCCCTGGAGTGTAGGATAATGAGGGGAGATCTTATAGAGGTATACAGAATTATGAGGGGGTATAGATCGGATGAATGCATGCAGGCTTTTTCCCCTCAGGTTGGGTGAGACCAGAACTAGAGGTTATAGGTTTAGGATGAAAGGTGAAATATTTAAGGGGAATCTGAGAAGGAACTTCTTCACTCAGAGGGTAGTGTGAGTGTGGAACGAGCTGCCAGCAGAAGTAGTAGATGTGGGTTCAATTGTAACATCTAAGAGAAGTTTGGATAGGTACATGGATGGGAGGGGTTTGGAGGGATATGATTCGGGGGCAGGTAGATGGGACTAGGCAGAAGATCAGGTTGGCATGGACTAGATGGGCCAAAGGGTCTGTTTCTGTGCTGTGGTACTCTATGACTCTATTTATATTTAGAAGATCCTGCAGACTTTTTTTTCTGGACCTGGAAGAAATGGAAATGTTTTTACTAATTTTTCAACTTAATTGTAAATGAATACATTAGCTTTCAAGATGGTCAGCCTGTGCTTATTGATAGTATCTTGGATTAATGGTAGAGCACCAGCTAAGTGAAATGTAGTCAGTAGCCCAGATGAAGGGTCTCAACCAAGTGGTTGACTGTCCATTTCCCTCCACAGATGCTGCCTGACCTGCTGAGTTCTTCCAGCAGTTTAATTTTTGCTTCAAATGAAACACCCAAATTAATTCTGTTTTATAAATGTCTGGACCTCTGCATTAATCTGTTGGGAAATGTGATGCTTCAAAAACTGGACAATTGGATTTGTGAGAGTTGTATTAACTGCATGGAGATTCTAAAAGGTTAAGAGGAGTGAATCCTAGTTTTGTTGGTGCTGCAGTGTGCTGTCTGACCACACGATGACTCTCTTGAGCCACGAGTAAATTTGTTCCAAATCAAGGCGATGTGCTGCATTGGCAAAGCGTCATCACAAAGCTGTGGTTTGGTTCGTTGTTGTTGGGAACAATGGTTCCAGCTCCTGAAAGCCTGCAGTCACATGCTACAATGTGGCTGTCAGCCTGAGAATTGATTCCGTTGGGATGTGTTTTCTTTTGTAGCTGACTAGCACTCAGTCAGATTTGGGGTTGTTTGGCTACTGATACAATAGGTTCTGTATGGTCAGAGAAACTAAAACTCTGATTCGTGATCCCCGAGGAAAGGAGAAAAAGCTTAAAAAATTCACATTTTATATGTACCAGGTACTGATACATAACAACAACCTCCACAAGAGATTTATGGATCCTTTATAACAAACAAAAATGACTCTGAACTCCATTGGGAGATTGCGGGGCAGATGAACCAGTTAGAGGAAGGTTTAAGGAATATCTTGTAGGGAGAATGAGGAGGAGAAAGATTTAGAGAGAGGATTCCTGAGGCTTTGCAGCTGAAGACTTGGTCATCAGTTGTCAGCTGATTGGAATTGTTTGGAGGGATTGGTCTCTGTATTGAGGAGGGCAGATGTGTTGGAGAGCTGTATGGTTACAGAGGATGAAGGGAGGCTGAGATTATCAGAAGGCTTTAAAAACAAGATTGAAAACACAGATGAGATTTCATGAGGTGGGATGGTTTCCACCTACATGAGCTCCTCTGATTTGGTGCATTTAACACCTCGCCAGAGAATCCCATTGAGAGTTCATGGATCAGACCAGCAGTGGGTTGAAGGCAACCTCAGGAGGTGAAATTACTAAAAGTGAAATCCCTTTTCTTGTTAAAGGCAACCAAGTTTAAAAAAAACACTAAAGATGTGGAGCAGGTCTAGGGTGAGAACGTTTTCTAGCATGTTGATAGAACCCACTGGGAACTTGCATCTTACCTCACATCCAAGTTTTCCTTCAGTGGAGTGTCTTATTTCACAACGTACAGCACTGAAGCAACCACTTCCTGCATCTCCTGCCAAGACTGTTTGCTGTGTGCCGTGAGTCAAGTCATTTCCTGGAGCAAATGTCCTGGTGAAGCTGGTTGGGCTGAGACTTGCCTTCTTGAAGCTTGATGGTGTTCCAGACACAAACTGATTAACTGGTTAAAGTTCCCTAAGGTGATGGGCTAGGGATAGATAATGGGGGAGAAAGGGTTAAGTGCGTTGTCCACCTCTGACTACTGGTTCCATGTATTGGTTTATTATTGTCACTTCTACCGAGGTACAGTGAAAAACTTGTCTTGCATACAGATCGTACAGGTCAATTCATTGCACAATGCAGTTACATTGGGTTAGCACAGAGTGCATTGATATAGTACAGGTAAAAACAATAACAGTACAGAGTAAAGTGTCACAGCTACAGAGAGAGTGCAGTGCAATAAGGTGCAAGGTCACAACAAGGTAAATCGTGAGGTCATAGTCCATCTCATCATATAAGGGAACCGTTCAATAGTCTTATCACAGTGGGGTAGAAGCTGTCCTTAAGTCTGGTGGTACGTGCCCTCAGTCTCCTGTATCTCCTACCTGATGGAAGAGGAGAGAAGAGAGAATGACCCGGGTGGGTGGGGTCTTTGATTATGCTGGCTGCTTCACCAAGACAGCGAGAGGTAAAGACCAAGGAGGGGAGGCTGGTGTCTGTGATGCGCTGGGCTGTGTCCACAACTCTCTGCAGCTTCTTGCGGTCCTGGGCAGAACAGTTGCCGTACCAAGCCGTGATACATCCAGATAGGATGCTTTCTATGGTGCATCGGTAAAAGTTGGTGAGAGTCAAAGGGGACAAACCAAATTTCTTTAGCCTCCTGAGGAAGTAGAGGCACTGGTGAGCTTTCTTGGCTGTGGCATCTATGTGATTTGACCAGGACAGGCTGTTGGTGATGATCACTCCTAGGAACTTGAAGCTCTCAACCCTCTCGACCTCAGCACCATTGATGTAGACAGGTGCATGTACACCACCCCCCTTCCCTGAAGTCAATGACTAGCTCTTTTGTTGACATTGAGGGAAAGGTTGTTGTCATGACACCATTCCACTAAGCTCTCTATCTCCTTCCTGTACTCCAACTCATCACTGTTTGAGGTACGGCCTACTACGGTGGTATCATCTGTAAACTTGTAGCAATGTATGTGTGAATGAACCTCTGAGCGACAATTTATCTGATTCCCTGGTGGTGGAGCAGAGCCCACAGTGGGTGCGAGGTGGGTTCAGAGAGGCAGTGGTTAAGTGCAGTGTACAGTGGCTGCACTGTAGGAAAGAGTACAAATCAAGGAATAATGGGGTGTGCAAACAGAGAACTGCATTGATCATGGGTGACTTTAATGTTCAAGTAGATCAGGTTAGTTAAATTGGAAATGGTAGTTTTGAGAACAAGTTCACAGACTGATTCAAAGTGTGTGCAGTTGGGAGAGTTTCTGAGCAATATCTTATGGAGATATCCAGGGTACAGGCTGCTGTTCTGGCAATGTGTAATGAGACAAGTTAATAAATGATCTCAGAATGAAAGATCGTCCAGGAAGTAGTGATCACAGCATGATACAATTCAACATTCAGCCTGAGTGAGAAACTTGAGTCTGAAACAACTGTGTTAAAGTTAAATAAAGAGAATTACAGGGGAACAAGGTTAGAAGTGGTAAAAGTGGACCAAGCAACTAGATTAACAGGTAAGCTAATAAACAGACTGTGGTGACCATAGAACAGTACAGCACAGGAACAGGTCCTTCAGCCCACTATGTCTGTGCCAACCATGCTGCAAATCCAAACTACTCCCATCTGCCTGGACATGGTCCATATCCCTCTGTTCCTGCTTGTTCATGTGTCTGTCTAAATGCTGCTTAAAAGTTGCCATCATATCTGCTTCCACTTCCCTAGGCAGTGGAACTTGGGCAAAATACGAGGTGATGCATTTTGGGAAGTTAAATCAGGGCAGAACTTGCACAGTAAATGACAGGGCCCTGGGGAGTGCCGTTGAACAGAGACCTTGAGGGACAAGTACAGGGTTCCCTGAAAGTGGTGACACAGGTAGGCAGGGTAGTGAGGAAGGTGTGTGGCACACTGGCCTTCATCAGACAGGCACTGAGTACAGGAGTTGTAACATCATGTTACGTCTGTACAAGATGTTGGTGAGATCACAGCTGGAGTATTGTGTGCAGTTCTGGTCACTGTCCTCTTGGAAGGGTGTGATTAAACTTGAGAGGGTGCAGGAGAGATTCACAAGGATGTTGCTGGGACCAGAGGGTTTGTGTTATGAGGAGAGACTGGATAGGCTGGGACTATTTTTCTTGGAGTGTAGGAGACAGAGGGGTGACTTGATAGAGGTTTATATAATCATGAGGGGCTTCAGTAAGGTGGGTGGTCCCAGTATTTTTCCCTGTCTAGGCAAGTCTAAAACTAGAGGGCACTGGTTTAAGGTGAGGGGGGAAAGATTTAAAGGGGACCTGAGGGACAAGTTTTTCACACAGAGGGTGGTGAGTATATGGAATGAACTGCCAGAGGAAGTGGTAGAGGCAGGTACAATTATGACATTTAAAAGACATTTGGAGAGGTTCGTGGATAGGAAATGTTTAGAGGGATATGGGACAAATGTAGACAGGTAGGCACCTTTGTTGGCATGGATGAGCTGGGCTGAAGGGCCTGTTTCCATGCTGTGTAACTCTGACTCCTAAACCTATGCCCTCTAGTGTTTGATGTTTCCACCCTGAGACACAGACTCTGACTATCTATGTCTCTCATAATTTTATAAACTTCTGTCAGGTCTCCCCTCAACCTCTGATGCTCCAGCAAAATGTTTGTCCAACTTCTCCTTGAAGCTCGCACCGTGTAATCTAGGTAACGTCCTGGTGAATCTCTTCTGCACCCCCTCCAAAGCCTCCACATCCTTCCTGTAGTGTGGTAACATAAACTGGATGCAATACTCCAAATGTGGCCTGACCAAGTTTTATACATTGTAGCGTGACTTCCTGACTTTTATACTCAGTGCCATAACTAATGAAGGCAAGGATGCTGTGTGCCTTCTTTACCACCCTATCCCCTTGTGTTGGTACGTTCGGGGAGATGGACCTTGTTCTGTCATTTACTGTACACTGTCCTCTTGCATTTGCCCTCTCAAAATGCACCTCTTCACACCTGTCTGCTTAAACTCCATCTGCCATTTCTCTGCCTACATGACCTGCTGTATCCTTGACAACCTTCCTCACTGTTCACAATTCCAATAGTTTTTGTGTCCACGATCTTGCTAATCAGACCAACTAAATTTTCATCATACAGGTCCCAGCACTGATCCTTGCGGAACACCACTGGTCACAGAACTCCAGTCAGATTAACTCCCCTCCACCACTACCCTCTGCCTCCTATCACCAAACCAATTTTGTATCCAACTTAGCAACTCACTGTGGATCCCATGTGATGTAATCTTCTTCACATGAGGGACCTTGTCGAAAGCTTTACTAAAGTCCATGTAGACAACATCCACTGCCTGACCCTCATCAATCATCTTCATCACTTTCTGAAAAAACTCAAACCAAATTTGAGAAGCAGGATGTCCCCCGCACAAATCCATGCTGACTGTCCCTAATAAATTTATACTTTTCCAAATGTGAGTAAATCCTGTCCCGAAGAATCTTCTCCAATAATTTCCCTACCACTGATGTGAGGCTCACCCGCCTATCGTTTCCTGATTTGTCCCCGTTGCCTTTCTTAAACAGAAGAACACCACTGGCTACTCTCCAGTCCTCTGGGACCTCACCTGTGACTAAGGAGAATACACAGATCTCTGTCAAGGCCTCAGCAATCTCCTCTCTTGCCTCCTTTAGTATTTTAGAAGATAATTCATGACTTTTAGCAAAAGTGTATCTCAGTGAGGAGCAAGATTCTGGGGGGTGGGGGGGGGGGGGAATAAACCCAACATTGGCCAATAAAGCAGGTAAGATGTGTTTAGGTTGAAGAAGAGAAATGTATAAAGTGTCAAAAGTTAGTGGTTGGCCCAAGGATTGGGATAAATTCAGAATTCAGCAATGAGCGACCAAAAGAGTAATCAACAAGCAGAAAATGTACTGGAGGGAAATATAAAAAATGGCAGTAAGAACAGGTAGGGCAGTCCAATTGAACAAAGACTCCTAAGTTAACAAAAGTACAGCAGGTAATCAGGAAGGCTAATGGAATGTTGTCCTTTATTCCCAGATGTTGGAGTATGAATGTAGGGAAGAATCACTGCAACTGTACAAGTGAAATCACATCCACAACATTGAACAGGTCTGGGCCCCTTTTGAGGAAAGATGTGTCACTGGAGGGAGATCCAAGGAGGTTCACTGGGATGAACCAGAGGGTGGAGGGAATGCCTCGCGAGGAAAGCTCATACAGGTTGAGTTGTACGCACTGGAGTTTAGAAGAATGAGAGGTGATTTTATTGAAACACACAAGTTCTGAGGGAGCTGAACAGGATAAACACTGAAAGGTTGTTTCCCTTCGAGGGAGAGTCTCAGACCAGAGGGTGTAGTTTCAGAATATGGGGTGACCTTTTAAGACTGAGATGAGGAAGAATTTCTCCTCTCAAAGGATTGTGTATCTTGAGAATGCTCTGCCCCAGAAAGCTGCGGAGGTTGAATCCTTGAAGATATTCCAAGCCAGAGAGATGGGTTTGTAATCGTGGTGGGAACTGAGGGTTT
The DNA here is from genome assembly GCF_009764475.1 of Pristis pectinata. Classification (NCBI taxonomy): domain Eukaryota; kingdom Metazoa; phylum Chordata; class Chondrichthyes; order Rhinopristiformes; family Pristidae; genus Pristis; species Pristis pectinata. Next base: position 31,190,197 of record NC_067431.1, read on the forward strand.
TGGGGATAGGGCAGGCCACTGGACTTGAGGAAAGTTGGATCAGCCGTGATCTAGTTGGATGGTGGAGGAGGCTAGAGGGGCCGAGTGGCCTACTCCTGTTCCTATTTCTTACGGTCCTTCAATTTGTCTTTAATGTCCTGGACATTTAATATTCCATATCATTGTCAACTGTAGCTCAGTGCATACTGTAGCACTCTTGCTTCCTGCATCAGAAAGTTAGGAGTTCAAGTCCCACTCCAGAAACTTGAGCCCTCTGGTCTGATTCTGGTGTAATACTGAGGGATGCATGTAGGAGGATGAGATATAAATTGATGGCCATCTGCTCTGGATACAAGGTCCGCAAGGTAACATTTTTGAAGAAAATGATGTCCTGACCAATATTTATTTAAGATAAGATCTTTATTAGTCACATGTACATCGCAACACACAGTGAAGTACATCTTTGCGTAGTGATTTTGGGGGGCAGCTCGCAAGTGTCGCCACACTTCCGGCACCAACATAGCATCTCCATAACTTCCTAACCTGTACATCTTTGGAATGTGGGAGGAAACCGGAGCACCCGGAGGAAACCCACACAGACACGGGGAGAACGTACAAACTCCTTACAGACAACTGAACCTTAATGTGGTATATAATCTGGTCATTACCACATTGTAAAAGTTTGCTGTGTGCAAAGTGAGTGCTGCGTTTCCAACATTACAACGCCTGCAATTGTATAACTCAGTTTGTTGGCCTGGGGAGCTGCCGACAAAATTATTTTTGAAATGTGGTCACTGTAATGAAGGGAATGGGACAACCAGTGCGTGCACTCTTCAATGTGTATGAAGTGTTTGGGACTGAGATAAAAATGCAATATGAGTTGCAGTTTAGTGTTGAAGTTAAAATCAATATATTGGTGCTTTATTTCAGACACAGACTTTACATGAACATGTTCTTGTGTTTCTGTACTAATCCAACGTTTTGGATTTTATGGATATAGTTACTAATTTGATTAAGAAAATAAGGACAATGATAATAGTAACCAATATTAAATTGTTAGTTAACTCTCTTGTTGTTTAAAGAAGGATCTGGTCATTTCTCAGCAGCCTTCACATAATGAAGGTGTCGAACATATCGTGTACTTCAAGTGTGCAGAGAGTGAAATGCCTTTCCCAGTACTGCTGCCTTGTCTGTTCATTATTCAGGGAAAATGAATGAAGTTTCAATGATTTGATTTGCGTCTTTTGGAGGACTGTGGTTCCTGAGGCACTGTCCTCTGAGCACTGAATGAATAGACAGCGAGTGACACATTTCCAGGCTGTTTGGACAAGTGAAATCATGATCAAGAGATGAGCTGCCCACTGAAACTGCGTCACTGGTTCAGTCAGCTGCCTCTGACACATCTACTCTTTTCGCTTCAAACCTAACCTGTCGCTTGAGTCCAAGTGAATGAATAGGTTGAGAAGCAATTATAATTTGTAGTAAGGGGGCTGAGTCCTGACTTAGTCCCAATTACAATGCCTCACCGTGCCCCTGCTCCCTCCACCGTCCCCTCACTCCTCACCTCCCCACCGCCCCCTCACTCCCCCGCACTTGTGAGGCAATGTTAATGGGCATAAGAGTCCACTATCAATCTCTCCCTTGCTTTCATTGAGGTTGAGGCTACTATGTGGCTGAACTTCACTGTTCTGCCCTTTCCTTTCTACTAATATTGTCAATTATTGAAATCTAACATTGTTGAATTTAAAATTAACAATTAAACCAAGCATCATGTGTTTGTGGATGAGTTTCCAAACTTCAGATCACTCTTTGTGTAGAGAAGTGTTTCCCCAAGAGCCTGGCTCTCATTTTTGTTCCTGGTTCCTGGACTTCCCAACAGCAGAAACAGCTTCTCACAAAAAGCTGGAGGAACTCAACGGGTCCAGGCAGCATCTATGAGGGAAATGAACAGTCGACGCTTCAGGCCGAGACAGAAATGTCGACTGTTCATTTCCCTCCATAGATGCCGCTGACCTGTTGAGTTCCTCCAGCATTTTATGTTCATTGCTCCAAATTTCCAGCATCTGGAGTCTCTCTTGTGTCTCCAGAAACAGCTTCTCTCCGTGTAGCCCACCACTCCCACTAACGCCTCGAGAACCTAGATTAGGGCACTCGGTTCTAAATCCTAGAGGATGCCAACCTGGTTTAAACTCTGGAGTTGTGATATCCTTCTGTTTAATCCATGCGACCCCCCCCCCCCCCCCCCCCCCTTCAGGGCTAACATATTGTTCCTAAAAATGTCCTGTTTATGAAGTTTTTCAGGGCTGCGTTGTGTCGATATGTTGACGCTGCAGCAGTAAAGGTGAGTGAAATGGTTACATGGTGTTGCTTTGTAAACTGAGTTAGGTGCAGAAATGGGGAGCAGTGTGTGGAGGCTGCAGTTACTACGCCATTGTCACAGTGACCAGACAGAAGCAAGTCAGAGCTTAAAGAACAAGATCTCTTGGTGTGGCAGCCATAGTACAGTGGCATGAAGTGAGGGAAACCTGGAAGGCAGAGGATGTGATCTTCTCCTGACCCGGAACAGTAATGCCCCCCGCCCCCATGAGTTTCTGGGGTGACCTGAATCGTCTCCAAGGACACTTGGAGCATGGGTGCAGCCATACCAGAGGTACATGTAATCAGGCTGGTGACCCTCGGATAGGGTGCTGCCAAGGCCAAGTGATGGCTCCCTTAACTGGGTAACAGTGGTTAAGTTAGTGGGTTAAAATCCGAGGCTTGGATTATTGATCCAAGGCAATCCCAGCCCGGTAACAGGGTTAAGTTAAGTCGCACGTGAGTACATTTGGAAGAAAAAGCTAATTTCGTCATGGCATCCACAGAACTACACGATTGTTTATAAATGCCCATCTGGGTTTAGGGATGTCTGTCAGAGAAGGAACGCATCCGTCTGCCTTGTATGTACTTCTGACTCAGGGCAACACACAGGACTCTCACTGGTCTGGTTCCAGGGATATCAGGGCTGCTGTATGAGGAGAGATTGAATAACTAGCACTAAAACTGAATAGGTGGTGTACTAAAAACTGAAATAGGTGGTGTAGATAATGTAGAAGGTTATGAAAAAATCACAGGGGTATCTTGATCAGCTGGGTATGTGGACTGAGGATTGCAAATGGCTTTCAATCCAGATAAATGTAAGGTCTTGCATTTTGGGAGATCAACCAGGGTAGGACGTGTACAGTGAATGGTGGGGCCCTGGGGAGTGCTATGGAACAGAGGGACCTAGGAGTGCAAGTGCATAGTTTCGCTGAAAGTGGCATCACAGGTAGACAGGGTGGTGAAGAAGGTGTTTGGCACGCTGGCCTTCATCAGTCAGGGCATTGAGTAGATGAGCTGGGAAATTATGTGCAGTTATATAAGACATTGGTGAAGCCACACTTGGAGTATTGTGCACAGTTTTGGGTCGCCCTGTTATAGGAAAGATGTTATTAAACTAGAAAGAGTGCAGAAAAGATTTACCAGGGGTGTTGCCTGGACCTGGGGGCCTGAGTTACAAGGAGAGGTTGTGTAGACTAGGACTTTATTCCCTGGAATGCAGGAGATTGAGGGGTGACCTGATAGAGGTATATAAGATCATGAGGAGCATAGACAGGGTGAAAGCACGCAGTCTGTTTCCCAGGGAGGGGGAGCTAAAAACGAGGGCATAGGTTTAAGATCAGAGGTGGGAGACGTCAGGGGCAGCTTCTTCACACAAAGGATGCTGTGTGTTTGGAATGGACTGCCAGAAATAGTGGTTGAGGTGGGCACATGAGCAGCATTTAAAAGCCATCAAGATAAGTACAAGGATAGGAGAGGTTTAGAGGGCTCTGGGCCAAACATGGGCAGATGGGACTAGCTCCCTGGACAACACAGTCAGCATGGAACAGGTTGGGCCGAAGGGCCTGTTTCCCTGCTGTATGACTCTGTGTCTATGACTGTGTTCTCTGGACTTCAGGAAAAATGAGAGGAAATCTCGTCAAACTTGCAAAGTTCTTTAAGTGGTTGACAGGCTAGGTGCAGGGAGAATGTTTTCCCTGGCTGAGTGGTCTCAGAATAAGGAATAGGCTGTTTAACACTGAGAAGAGGAGATACTTTTTCACTCAGAGAGTTGTGAACCTTTGGGAGTTGCTCTTCCAGAGGGCTGTGGAGACTCGGTCATTGTGTTCATTCAGAACAGAGGTTGAAGGGTTTCTGGACATTAAGGGAATCGAGGAGTGTGGAGGTGCTGAGGCAGATGGGCTGCGATCTTTGAACGGCAGCACAGCCTTAAAGGGCTGGATCACCTACCACTGACTGTTCCTATTATTGTGTTCTCCAGCACTCAGTTTGGGGGGGGGTTTAGGATGGGCAATGGTGCCATGTCCTGTGAGCAAATAGAAAAAACTGCTGTGAATCCAACAGATCGGGAGGTGGAACTGAAATATAATCAATAATTGAAGAGTATCTCTTCTCGGAGTGGAAGAAGCCTTGAGAGGCTTAAAAAGCCTTTCCCCATTAAATCAAGAAGTTGGTTTTGAGATGTATCTGTGTTACTTATCTGGGAATTCATTAGTTTTGCTGTGCGCTGACAGATGGTAGCTTGTAAATTAACACCTTTCTGTGATCTGATGTAATGAATATGGTCCACCAGGTATTAATCATTCGAGTACATCAGAAGGAGGCAAACCGTGTTGGCATCCGAGAGCCTTGAATATGCAAAAGAATCTTACACAAAGTGATATTGAAATATGTGTTTGAGTTAACTGTGAGTGCCTGCAGACCTATATTGGTGACACAGTGACTATAGCATCAAGTAATTGGGTGTACTTTGTTAAATGGCTTTGTACCAGGTACAGATATTTAGTTTGGGAATAGCTGCCTTTACTAAAGGATGTCCTGCGCCAGCCTGGTCTGGTTGGACTGAGGGTACCTGCAGCAACGGGGGCACTGAGGTTCTGGGTGATGTTACTGCACAAGCAGTGGACTTCAGATGAAATTTCACTGGCCTCACTCATGGCAAGAGAATTTCTAGCCTAAACTACATTTGTATACTAACTTTCATGACCTTGGGTCTGGATGTCCCCAGGTACCTTTATAGCTGAAAACTTGCCTTGTTGAAATGTAGTCCAGTAGGAAACACCGCAGTTAATTCGAGCAAAGTGACACAATTTGGCATTGTGTTCAGTACAGACATGGTGGGCCGAAGGGCCTGCTCCTGTGCTGTACTGTTCTATGTAATTGGATGGGGGTAGAGATGCGGTTTCACAGCTCCAGTGACCTGGGTTCAATCCCGACCTCTGATGCTGTCTGTGTGGAGTCTGCACGTTCTCCATGTTGCAGTGTGGGATTCTCCTGATGTTCAGGTTTCCTCCCACATCCCAAAGGTTTGCAGGCTGGTAGTTACTTGGCCGGTGTAAGTTACTCCTCGTGTCTGGGGCAGTTGATGGGAATGTGGGGAGAATAAAATGAGATTAATGTAGAATTACTATAAATGGGTACTCAGTGGTTAGTGTGGGCATGATGGGCTGAAGGGCCTGTTTCTGTACAATGACTCTGAAAAATACCAGTGTGATCAGGATCAGTTTGTCTGCTTCAGTGAAGGTGATTGGTTAAGTGTTGCCCAGGAGACTGCAGACATCTTCTGTGATCATTGAAATGATGCCTCAGGAGTGCTTGTATGTACTGACTGTGGATGGGGTGTTGGTATAACATCTGTAGGGCAGCAGTTCCCCAATGCAGGACCCTCGCAGGAAGTGACAGCCCAGCTTTTGGGATCTGGTCTCTGGAGTGAGACTTGTACCAGTGGCAAGGATGTAACCCACAGATCTAAACGTTACCACGTGATTTGGTTAATGCGCTGGACGTGAAATGGAACATGAGTTTCAATTTCTCTACTCCTGGATTTTAAAGCTTTTCAAATATTATGAACAATTTTAATCTGTTAGAGTACAATGAGGTTAAAGGTGTAAGCTTTTCTGCATTATAATTTTATGTACACATTGATTAAAGAACTGCAAGTGCTTGGACATGGAGCAGCTGGTACACTCTCTGAAATTTGACACAGATTGACCTCCCTGGGGCAATAGCTAGATTTCGATTTTCATTTCCAATCTGAGGGGAAATGATTCACATTTGGAAGTTATTTAGCACTGGGAACTGGTGATAGTGACCTAAGAAACAGACTGACAGGATAAATGTACGTATTATAGTTTAAAATAAGTGCAAGCCTTTTTCTGTTGCAGTGGGTGATGGGACCATTCAAATGATGCAGGACAAAGGCTGCCACTTGGCCCATAAAATGTGCAGCAAGTTCTTTCAGGAAGAAATCCAGTTACTTCCCCTCCTATTTTCCTGTATCCATGCAGTTTTATTCCCTTTTGATATGTATCTATCTCCCCTTTGGAGCAAAGAAGATTCAGATGAGATTTGATAGAGACTTACATACTCATGATGGGTTTAGACCATGTCCTGGAGGGAAGTCTTCTTAGCAATGGTTCCAGGGTCAATGGAATCAGGCTAAGAATTCTAATGAAAAGATGCAACAGAGATGTGAGCAAAAATATATTTAATGCAAGTAGTGGTTAGCCTCTGGAATTCACTGCCACAAAGATGATGTGGTGAGAATTAATCAGCGACCTTAAAGAATTCCATAGGCATTTGAGAAGGAATAAGGGCAAGCCATGAGGGTAATGCTTTCTTTGACCAATCCATTCTCTGATTAATTGATGTATGAACATACAGACTTGGTGCATGAGTAGGCCATTTCATCCTCAAAGATGCTCCTCCATTTAATAAGATCACAGCTGCTCTGACTGATTGTAACCTTCACTCTAACGCCTGCAGTAACTTTTCATCCCCTTCCTTTTCAAGTACCTACTCTATTCAAGGTGGCAGTGATGATGTAGTTGGCTAATGATCTGCCCAACAGGACCTTGTATATTAAGACACAACGAGCTTGTATGTAATGGAAAGTCACTTGACTGCAGGAATTTTTAACGGAGACAGCGATTCTGCAGATGCTGGGATCTGGAGCAACACACACAAAATGCTGGAGGAAATCAGCAGGTCAGGCAGTGGAGGGAAATAAACAGTCGACGTTTAGGGTTGAGACCCTTCATCAGTCCTGATGTTGACCGACCTGCTGAGTTCCTCCAGCATTTTGTGTGTGTGTTGCTGGGAATTTTTAGCAGTGTGGTTCTGTCCTTGCAATGCCCCTGGTGCCATTCGACATGTGCCCAGCCAAGGCCATTTCCTTCTCACCATTTAGACAGTAGGTTTTTGGATTTTCCTGATGCGGCTCTAAGGTGGTATTCTACTCAACAGAAAACTCCAAGATGCTTTCCTCTGGAATGTCTTTTTGTTTTTAAGGAGTCATTTTTAAATTTGACCACCACCTTTATTTGCTACTTGGTGCATTTAGTTGTGAGGAAAGGTTTTAATTGACAATATGTTGAATTAGCTTCTAATGCCTAAATAGCACAAGGGACCTGGTATTGGTGTACATAAAATTAATGTTTGTCAGAGGAAATTTCAAATTCTGTGATTCTAAACCTCATGTTTAAACAGGATTAAGTCCCAGATCGACCCCAAAGTAAAGCAGTATTTTTTTTACTTCAGGAAGTATGAAGGTCTATATTGCTCTACTTCACTTTAGCACATAGTTGGACCACTCCCTCTGGACCTTTGCACTAAAACTGTAACACTCATCCAATGTGATAGTTGGTAATTGAGTTTAATATTGTCACATGTACTGAGGTAGTGAAAAACTCTGTTTAGCATGTCATCCATATGGATCATTTCGAAACATGAGTACGTCAAAGTAGTATGAGGGTAAAACAATAACAGAATACAGAATATAGTGTTACAGTTACAGAGAGAGTGCAGTGCAGGCAGACAATAAGGTGCAAGGGCCATGACTAGGGAGATTATGAGTTAGAGTTCATCTTTTTCGTACAAGAGATCCATTCAAGAGTCTGATGACAGTGGGATAGAAGCTGTTCTTGAGCCTGGTGATTCGTGTTTTCAAGCTTTTGTATTTTCTGCCTGATGGAAGGGGGGAGAAGTGAGAATATCTATAGTGGGAAGGATCTTTGATTATGTTGGCTGCTTTTCCAAGGCAGCAGGAAATGTAGACAGAGTCCTCGGAGGGGAGGCTGGTTTCCGTGATGGACTGCAGAGGGTTGTAGACTCAGCCAGCTCCATCACAGGCACAACCCTTCGCACCATCAAGGACATCTTCAAGAGACGGTGCCTCAAGAAGGTGGCATCCATCACTAAGGACTCTCACCATCCGGGACATGCCTTCTTCTCATTACTACCATCAGGGAGGAGGTACAGGAGCCTGAAGACCCACACTCAACATTTCAGGAACAGCTTCTTGCCCTCTGCCATCAGATTTCTGAACGGTCCATGAACACTGCCTCGTTTTTCCTCTTTTGCACTTTTATTTATTTATTTTTTGGTAACTTAGTAATTTTTATCTCTTGTACTGTGCTGCTGCTGTAAAACAACAAATTTCATGACGTATGTCAGTGATAATAAACCTAATTCTGAATTCTGACTGGGCTGTGTCCACAACGCTCTGCAGTTTCTTGTTGTCTTGGGCAGAGCAGTTGCCGTACCAAGCTTTCTTGCTGCACCTAGAAAAGGGACAGTTTCACAAAAACAATGTTGTTCTAATGCAAAAATCACTTGGTAGAGAGATCCAGTCTCTGATTCCTTAAGTGAAAGATTAAACCTTCTAAGTTTAAATTGGCGTCTGATTTATAATGAAGACTCTAGACATGAAACCCATAGTGAAATCAAAGGAAAACCAACAGGATGTTACCAGCCTACGACTGGAAATAACCGGCTATGACATTGAATATCTCAACCTTGTTGCCTTTTTACCCAGCTGTAAACAAGCAACAAATGATCTCATAACCACATTTGTATCCAAGATCCATTTTTATGCTAGTATTATCCAGCCCTTGCCTTTTGTGTGCTCAAAGTGGCCCCTGGAGTATCTGCTACTGGCAGCATTTGGAGAAGAATTTTAAAATGTTTTCAGTTCTAACCCTTTGGCCAGTGACAGATATAAAAGTGAAGTGTATTTGTTTATTTATTTCAGGTAACTGTTGAGAAAATTGTACAGACCGTAAGTTATTGCAGTCAATAATGTGGGAGATCTCTGATTTTGTATTTGCAGTTGACCTTGTGTCAAATTCTCGATTTCACCATTACTGCTGGAAGCAATGACCTTCCACATTCCTCCATCGTAAGAGAGTAAAGCAAGGAAGGGAAAATCCAAGGGAGGTTTTTGGAGAGGGCTGCAATGTTGGAAGTTCATTCTTCCATGTAAGGTGTTAAACCAAGGCCTGCTTACTCTCTTCTTGCAGATGTAAAAGGTTACCCTTGGTGTCCTGGACAATATTTATCCTTCCAATTAATGTTACTGAAAGCAGATTATCTGATCATCTTTACCTTGCTACAAGGAGGTATTTATGTGTAAAATTAGTTTCCAAGTTTTCTGCATTACAACTTAACTACACTTAAGGTACTTAACTGGATGAAAAGCACCATGGAAGCCTTGTGGCTTCATTTGTGCTGCACTGCATTTTTGCCAATGAAGTGAGGGAATACCTCACTTGTACATATTTTAAACTTGGGATGTTCTGAATTCCATGATATAATGGCCAATGTATTCTTTCCATTGGCATTACTTGACATTTCACATTCACAGTTGGGTCCGTTTATGCTCTATTAATCAACATTATGCTGGATTTTTCTTTATCATATATATGGGCATCATTGGTAAGGCCTGAATTCATTGCCCACCCCCATTTATCCTTGGGAAGGTGAATGTCTGCAGTCTGTGTGATGTAGGTGCTCCCACAGTGTTGGCTGGAGTTAGGCCCATGAATGATGAAGTCATGATGGGTGTGACTGAAGGAATGTGGGTGGTGATGTTAATGTAAGCTTGTCCCAGTGAATGGTAGAGCTTGGGAGATATTGGCAAGTCGCTGCAGGATATTTTGTGCATGGTATGTACTGGTGCTACTGTGCTCTGGTACTGAAGGAAGTGACTGTTTAAGAGGGAGGTTTGGGTACCGATCAGATGGGTTGCTTTGTGTATTCTGATGGGTTTATGGTATTGTGCTTCCTGAGTGTTGTTGCCTCATTCATCCAGAATTGTTGAATTGGCTTTCTTGCTGCAGTAAGTTAGACTGAAAAATATTGGCACAAGTGATCTGTTTAAACCCGAGAGTTCAAATTAATTGGAGTAAAATTAATTTACTGCTGGTCATCATAATTCATAGCTAAAATTCACCAAATTTTTTGTCCTTGTTTGGGGCTGGAGGGATAGAGTCCTGCTCACTGGGGGAATCCCTTTTTGATGTGAATTGTGTTCCAGTGTTGAGTTGAGGTAATCGTTTGCAGCGGTTTCAATATTGGTGGGCAAGTGATCGACCCCCACCCATGAAAATAGTCCTGACCCTTGGGTTGACCTGCTACTGGCAGTTTCTGCTAATTGTGCTTGTTTGTGGAGGAAACTCTAAAATTAAGCTGGTTCTTTTGTTCAGAAGGGCACCAGTACTTTCAATAGCTTTTGAATGTATCTCTTTTGAACTTGCTGAGAAGCTGTGCCTCATTATAAATAGCAACATGTCTGTATATTTCCTAAATAATCATTTTTAGTAATCTAAATCGGGTTATGCATAGGTGGTAGTTTAACACTGTAATTAATGAAGCTTATTTTTGGTGATAAATACACTTTCAACAGCATTAGTCAACGGCACTCAGTGGATGTATCAAGGGTTATTTTTTCCAAGTACAGTCATTCTCTGGAGGGAGAGAAATGGGAGGTGGGGGAGGAATCAGTTTTGGATACAACTTGTTGCTGGATTAGTGGTTGTATCCCAGATGGAAACTCTGGCCAGTGTGTTTTGTACGTTGTGAATAGGAGGTGGGACTGCCTGCCCTTGTGAATGTAAGAGTAGAGGAGATCTTCAAGCCCAGGTGGTTTCCATGCCTGACCTGGGTGCACTGTCTCAGAAGCCTAGAGTTTGCTTGCACTGGCCTTGGCCTGGGTAGGCTTGACTCTGGGCAGCTGGGGGTGCTTGTGTTCCCCTCTGCAACTCACTGTATTCCCTTGGAGAATGTTTGGCTAGTGGTGATGTGTGGGTAAGTCCGAGGAGTGACACAGGAGGACTGGTGAGCCAGAGTTTGCCATAGGCAATGTGAAATCACTGAGGTATAAGCAGATTACGTACCTGAAACCTGCTTGTACATTAATTAGCTCAGAAGGGGGAACATGTTGTGGGACAAAGGGAGGAGCATTGTTCTCTCCACAGGATGGGGTTGGAAAAGGATGACTGTTGCTACGAGAAGGAGGCAGGAGGGTCAGAACAGAGAGCTCTGACTGTGACCACTGTCAGGAAGTGGGAGTGTGGCTAGGAGATGCTCAAAACTGTTGCAACCATTTAAAATCTCTTCAGTGCTTTGTGAGAGATGTTCATCTTAAATTACTTCATCTTCAGAAGTTGCAGCAATAACCATATTTGGTAGTTAAGCTGTTTCTATTCCCCTTTGACTCGGGAGGATTTAACTGTAAATCAATGCTGTAAATCAGTAATTGAAAGATGTTAACTGTGGGCAGCAGTTGAGCAATACCTCATCATTCCTTTCTTTTTTTGCACAATTTTGTTTTGTAATTTATAGTAACTTTGCACTGTAGAGCAACAGATTTCACATCGTATAAGACAGTGATAATAAACCAGATTCTGTTGGTGCATTGGCGAGTGGTTGTATGATGTTACTTCTTGTGCTTGCAACTCTGTCATTGGTGGACCCTTCGAGTACCATTGGTTCAGCTACAGGAGGGACTGTGGGCAGGGACTACATGGTGGTACAGCGGTTAGTGCTGCTTCCTCAGCTCCAGTGACTCAGGTTCAATTCTGACCTTGTGTTGTCTTTGTGGAGTTAGCATATTTTTCACCAGATGCCTTGGTTGCCTCCCACATCCCAAAGATCTACTGCTAGGTTGATGGTCACTGTAAGTTGCCCCTCAGTGTGGGCAAGTGGCAAAAGAATCAAGTGGAGTTGATGTGCGTGTGTGAGAGAGAAGTTGTTGCAGGGATACAGGGAAATAAGGAGAGGAGGAATGGGACCAATGGGATTCCTCTGCTGGGAGCCCGCATGGACCCAACAAGTGAGGTCTCGGGTCCACACTCAGTCCAGTCTACACTGTAGGTCATTATCTATTGACCTCTGCTAGAAAACACCCAAGTGTGATCTCTCGCCTCTTCCCTGCCCGAGGCAGCATCAACTTGTATTTTTACGGCACCTTTAATGTGATAAAACATTCTTCAGCTCTTCACTGTGATGTCATTAAACAAACCACATAACTACAGGGCAGATGACCAAAAGGTTGATGAGATGTATAGGTTTTAAGAGTAGAAGAAGAGGGGGATGTAGTGAATGGAAGGAATTCTGGAGCTTTGGGCATCACAGCTGAAGACACGGTTGTCAGTGGTGTGGAGAATAACATTGGAGCTGATTAAAAGGCTGGAAGAGGAGCAGAGATACAAGGGTTGTGAAGCTGGAGAAGATTACTGAGAAAGGAGGGAGCCAATGGAATCTGGAAACAAATGTTTAGTCAATAAGATTTGCAACAGTCACTAGCTATGCTGCTCAAAAAAGGGCCCGTAAAGCAGAAGAGCCAAAAGCCACTCTCCACCCTAGATCCCTGTTTTTGAGGAGCATTCTAAGGAGGGTGAATGGACTTGGGGATGTGATCTTTAAAGGTAGTTTAAAGTAGTAAGGTAATGTAGAAATAGAGAGTGCAAAAGCAGAGATGTCACACTGAAACTTCATACCAAACAGCAAAACCCTAATCACAGCAGTTTAGCTAGGATCACTTTGCACTAAAATAGACTTTTTTTTGTTCTAATTTTGTTCTTTCTTGTAAAAATTGTGTATAATTTATGTTTTTATTGTGAATGCTGCTTATATGTGCCTGTGATGCTACTGCAAGCAAGTTTTCATTGCACCTGTGCACACATGGACATGTGCATGTGACAATGAACTCAACTTTGACTGAATAACAATGGAGAAGGAGGCTATTTGGCCCGTTAGCTCTATGCCAGCTCCTGGTGAGCAATCCCATTTCTCCCATTCTCCTTATTCCCTTTCACATGTGCCCATCAACTCCACTTTTGATTCTTTTTGCCATTGACCTACAATGGGGGATAGTTTACAGCAGCCAGTTAACCTACGAGCATGTCTTTGGGATGTGGGAGGAAACTGGAATGGTGGAAGAAACCCGTGCATTAGGGGGGGAATGTGCAAGCTCCAGAAAGATGGTACTCGAGGAGAGGACGGAGCCCTGGCAGCAGCAGTAGTTGCTGTGCCACTGTGCTGCTTTGGTTAGCCAACAACTAGATTATCGTGATCAGTTCTGTTCACTGAACCTTTGGAAGGATCTGAAGCTACTTGGCGATGCAGAGGAGATTTACCAGGATACCAGGGATGACTTACCTTGACTACTAAGTTAGCTTAGAGAGGCGGGGACTGTTCTCCTTGGACCAGAAGAGGTTGAGGGGAGATGGTGTGCCAGGTTTGGATTAGGTAGACAATGAAAAGCTGTTCCCATTACCTGATGGGAGTAGGAAGGACAGGGAGCACAGATCTTAAGGTACAAGGGGAATGGGGTGCAAGGAAGAACCTTTTTATGTAATGAGTTGTGTCGACCTGGAGCTTGCTGTCTATGAAGGCAGTGAGTGTGGAGGTGGTCAGTGATTTAAAAAGGACATCGGATCAGCACAAGGGAAATGACTTGGCAAAGTAATGGGACCAGACAGGGAGTGTCCTGACTGGGTTGCTGCACACAGAGCTAGCATGCACTCAATGGGCCAAGTGGCTTCCTTCGGTGCTACAGTGACTCTAAATTCTTTAGAAATGTAACAAAGGGCATGGAATGATAAAGACCACTCGGATCATGGTGAAGGGACTGGAACTGTTGACACAGTTAATTGCGCTGCCGTTTGTTCTGTGGTTAGTGTGTTTTCATTGTGTTTGGACAGGCATGGGCATGTCCAGAACCACCAATAAGACAAAAGTAAATTTAATTTGTTCAGTGAAACATTTAATACCCAGCGCCAAATGTACTAATGCAGAGAATTATGGCTCCATGTGTGTGATTATAAGGCAGTTTCTTAACTGCTGGGCTCTGTTGGTGTTTTGCACCACAGGAGTGGATTATAATTGCAGTCTGAATCCCAAGATTCTGTAGCGAATTCCTACAATGTTTGGCAATAAGGTTCTTGCAAAATTTCATGTTGGGGTTATCTTTGATTTTGGGTCCTTGCACAATTTGCCACACTGTGCCAGAACACCCAGTACTGTAACTCCTACAATTACACAATTACAAACTATTCACTTATTTCTTTAAAACAAATCATGTAAATTTATGAAGCAGGTCTCTAGAACAGCCACAAGTATTTTACCAGAACTGAAGAAATTGTGCAGTCAATGCTGTAATTCAGGAAACATAGCAGCCAAAAGTGCACAGCAAGCAGCCGCAGACAACATGATTTGTTTTCAAAAAATGTTGGTTGAGGGAGAAAATGGACGTCAGGACACTGGGGAGAATCCCCTTGCTCTTTTCAGTTGTGCTGTGGATCTTTTATGTTCACTTGAAAGAGGAGACAAGACCTGGAGTTAATCTCATCCTAAAAGAGGCACACCTGACTCAGCAGTCCTCCCGCAGTACTGCATTGCGAGTGTGATCTGGGACCTTTTATACTCGGGTCTCTGGGGTGAGACTGGAACCCACAACCTTGTGAACTAGCGGAGAAGGTGATAACCCAGAGGTGGAGTTGACAACATGCATGATTGAATGTGTGTTGGATGTATATTTTTATATATACAACATCTTCTTTTTCTTCGTAGTCATTCCCTCAGAATCAGATTCCCTCAGATTCTTGGTTCTGGTTCAGTTCTGTGGATGGCTGATGTGACCATTGTGGGTCCTGTAGCCCTGCCACAGGTGGGCTCTAATGGTTCTGCTGTTTGTGCTGGACTCCTGTGTGCTCCCAACACATGGACCTGAGATTTTCTGTGCTGTTGCAATTCTGGTTCCCCACCGTCCAGGCGCTGTGCAGTGCTACCATCTGAGTGAAGTACCTGCATCCTCACTCAGTCTGGGCTGAGCATAAACTTCATCCTTTGAAGTGGTTTAGCTGGTAAATTGCTTGTAGCAAACTGCTTAAAATAGTAACCAGCTTCACCAGCTATGCAGGAACCCTGGGTAAACTTTTTCTTCCACTCATGCAAGACAGCAGGGCTTCTTTTGGCCCTAGTTACATCAGCACAGACTTGTTTAGTGCAGGGCCCTGCCACACATCACAGGAAGGTTACTTGTCACTGACGTGGGGTCTCGGATGTTGATGTTCACTTTGATGCCAGTCACCTGCAGAGGAAGGTTGCTTTCCACAGGCAGCTACAACAGCAGACTTCGTTCTGTAGATTAAAAATAATGCTGCTATATATACAAGATGTGTGGGAGTGATTGCGTTTAAAATTATTGGAGCTTGTGGTTGGAAGAACAGTGGTTCCATCTCTACAATCGCGGCATGTGATGTTATCTGAAGCCCTTTGACAGGATCATTTTCTCATCATTTCCACCCAGCTATTAGACTGTGTATAATCTAAGGTAACAGTGCATTTGGTCTTGGTACACTGAAGCTATATTTATACAAGGCATGGTTATATTGCCAGAAATAGGGCATTATTAAAAACCAGTACAAGCTGATGAGTGTGACCCAAAGTTAAATTTTTAGTGAGCAAAATCTTGACAGAGGGAGTCGCACTGTTATTTACAAAGATGTAGGGCAGGAGTTTGTTCTCTATCTGCTAAATGAACAATGTAGTAATGTACATGAATCGAGTTCTGCTTCTGAAATTTGCTGTGCAGTTCAATTTTGCTGCATTTAAGATAAATTCTACTCCAGATATTTCAGTAGACAAATAAAAATGCTGGAAATGCTCATTAGGTCAGGCAGTATCTGTGGAGACAGAAACATTGTTAACATTTCAAGCTGACAACCTTTCTTCAGAAATGGGAAAAAGAAAAATGGGCAAATGTTATGGTGCAGAGTGGGTGTGAGACCGGATTGAACAAAATCTGTGGTGTGGAAGGCAGGAGATAATAAAAGACAAAAGGGATGATGGTACATAGCAAAAGTGGGTGTTAAGAGACAGGTAAAGGAGAAAAAGATGTAGAGGGAGTATTTGTAGGAGAAGCAGGATTATCTGAAATTATAGAGCTCGATATTGAGACACAAGTGACTGCAGATTCTGGATCTGGAGCAACAAACAAAATGCTGGGGCACTCGGCAGGTCAGACAACAGATGGTGCCTGAATCGCTGAGTTCCTCCAGGATTTTGTTTGGAGCTCAACACAGTCTGGAAGACTATAATCTGCCTGTGAGACAGTAAGGTTCAGTTTCTCGAACCTGCATTGAGCTTCATTGGAACGTTGTTGGAGATCGAGGCTGGGGAGGCTGGACTGGGCACATGACCACGAATTAAAGTGACAGTGAATGTAAACGGGAGGTCCCACCTGGTGCATCATTGAATTGGTTGGGCGGGATAAATTTTGGTTAAAGTTTATTCTCTGCTTCTGTTACTTTATGCTGATCTTAATCTTGTCTAATCCTAACTTTAATGCATTCTGACTAATGTTTTATCTTCTCACTTTTGAAACATTTTCAGAGCTTGCATAATGTCTTTAAGACTCCTTAAAAAAAAAGGGCCTATAATCTCCTTTTTAAAGAGAAAAGACAAGTGTTAAATCTGAAATAAAATTAACGTTGTTGAGACTGCTCATGTCCTACCTCTTCCGCCAAGTCTTGGGCATCTGTCCTGATATTTTGTTTTGTGGCTCAGTGTCAAAAACTGTTAGATAACCCTTTTGTTAAGTGCCTTGGTATTCTACCCCAGTGAAGGCATTATATAAAGATAAATGGTTGAAGTTAACAGCAAGGAGACTGCTTTGATAGTTAATTTTAGAAGCTGGGCAGTAATCGAAAATACTGGAATTGAATTTGGACTCTGCCTACAATATAAATGGGCTTTACGGTCATTTCAATAAACCTGAAGTTTGTTCATTGATGACTGGATTTTCCCAAAAAGAAGCATGGCAAGATTCCACAAAGAGCAAAATGGTGACTGATCTGTCCAGTGTACATAAACTAGAAATAACAAACGCTGGAGAGGTAATGTTTCATGGATTTGAAACGTTACCTCTGCTTCTCTCTCCACAGGCGCTGCCTGACCGGCTGAGTGTTTTCAGCATTTTCTGTGTTTTTTATTGATCAGATTTCCAGCATTTGTTTTTTTTTTGCATTTTGATTTATTGCCTTATGTGAGGTTAAGGGATAATTGTGGACCAAAGCGCCAAGGACACTCTAGCCTAAGAAACCTTTCTCTTCTTCACCACTTATGCCTGTATCCAGATGGTCACATCCCCTTTAATCCCGTGCATCATTATCTTTGCCTTGCATCTCTGTGTGGAACTTTATTAAATGTTAACTTATCAACCAGAGGTCACATCCACCACATTGCCTCTCATATTTCTTAAGAGAATTCTACAAAATTATTCAAGCATGGAATCTCTGTGGTGACTGTCCCAGATTAACTTGGATCTGCAAATGTTTACTTATTTATACTGCATTCTAAACTCCAGCCCATCTGTCCATTGTGTTCTGCCCTGAGGAAGTTCTTAACTCCTGTGAGAGTCTTGAGACATTTATTAAGGAATCCTATCTGAAGTGGTGATCCATTACTGTTCATGTGGTTTTAATTTGCCATTCTCCTTGCTGGACTGTAACTGACATTAAACAACCCCATCTCCCCTCATGGAAGTTGCACTGGTGCTGAGAAGATTGGCACCAGATATTTGAGTATATTTGAGGAGAGAAGCGGTAGGTTTTAGGAAGGAAATTCCAGAGCTTGGAGAGAGGTGGTGGTGAGGGAGAGCAGTGTAGTTTATGTACATGAGGAACTGAAGTCAATTTTCACTTGGTGTGAGTGAGGGGTATTGTGAGAATTTGGTTGGGGGCCAAAAGTGGATCCTTGTGGGACACTTGGGAATAATGGTTCTGGACCAGGAAAAGAAGCCATTGCAGATTATTCTATGAACCATCACAATGTACCCTGCTTCCAGCACACAGACAGGTCCCCATGTCTGCCATGCTTGCTGTCAAGTACCCATCTACATCAAATCCAACTCTTCTGACTTAAGGCTAGGAATGCCACCACTCAACATTGGCTATTGTAGACTCTAGTAGTTAACCAGTAAGCAAGTAAATGTATCTGGTCTATGATTTTATTTGTCTTATCCTTTTCAAAGAAGGTGTTTCCCATTTTCACCCCAAATCCCCCAGTATTTTGCTGGGTGTGGAATTATGTGTAACAGCAACAGCATTATCCTATAGAAATCTGTAGTTTCCATCTTAATCTTATAACTGATCAGATTCTTGTGATTAGTTGACCTTAAACAGGAGTTTCTTCACCATCATTTCTCTTCTAATAATCTTCACTGATGTCAATCCAATATCCACTACTTCATTGGATACTTTCACTGTAAACCTTCCACTCAGTCTCCTGAATGTCACAACATGAATTGCCATTTTCAGGCTTGTGCAGCTTCCTCTCAAAGGCATTATTGCTATTTCCTCCGTGTAACCTTCCACGTTTTCATATCCTATAATGCCTAATTGAATTTATCAATGACTCACATTTATGGCCTCTCCTTCTGGTTTTGTCTGCAAGTAGAAGTATCTAATGTAAACCTTTCCATTATCATATTCTTTCACCAGGTCAATTTTTTTCTGGAGAAACTTACTGTCCCCACATCTCCACAATTTAGTTCAACATTCTTTCATGGTTATAATCTCTCAATTGTGGTGTTTGTAAATTCTAGATTGCTTAATTAACTGAATTTGAATCCAGGAGGGATTTGAATTTGCTTCCCTTGATTATGGGCTACCTCTCTGGATTACTAGTCCAAAAATTGACCTTGCCACCACTGTACCCTTTTTAGTGCACATTATCTAAAAATACATAACCTCATTACAATTGTTATGCTAATTTCCTTGCTATTGTGTAGCAGCTACATTCCAACTCTGCATGTGTGAGACAATTTGTAACTTGTTCTCATTAAGTGAAAGATGTGAAAATGTGACAGGTTTCTCTGTGTGTGAGTTAATTCGGGCTTCACACAATGTCAGTGTTGAATTTAATTGGAGACACGAGTACAGTCTGGAGCTGTTTGTGTCTACTGTTCACCAGTTTATTGAGACGCAGTTGCAAGAACTGAAGTGCGTGCGTCCAATGAGACCCCAGTCCTGAGGAGATTAAATGGAAAAGCACTTGCCATTTGCAGCATGACTCCTGTAAACTGCTGATAACTTGCTGCATCAGCTTTTCCCACACACACAAAAAATATTCCAGTGGCATGGAGACATCTATATAAACTTACACTCAGACAGGATCCAGAGCACACAGTAGCAAGGCCAAAGGTACAGCAGTTGCCACTGGCTCAAGTGCTTATTTCTATTATACTTGCACATGTCAAGGACTCGCTGGGGTCTTGCAGCATCCTGCCCCCTGGCCTGGATCACCTAAGTGCAGCACAGAGGGGGTTGTATTATAACCTTGCTGTGCCTTAGGAGACAATGGGCCAGAAAAGTGTCTCTTTTTAACAGGAGCTGACATTCAGCACGAGGATTCTTCAAACATGGTGGCATAGAACAATGAACCGTACAGCACAGGGACAGGCCCTTCAGCCCACCATGTCTCTGCTGATCAATTCCATCTGCCTGCACATGGTCTACACCCCTCCATTCCCTGCACGTTCATATGCCTGTCTAAATGCCTCTCTAGAAATGCGATGTCATCTGATTCCACCATTTCCCCAGCAGCACAATAAGACCATAAGACACAGGAGCAGAATTAGGCCATTCAGCCCATTGCGTCTACTCCACCATTCGATCATGGCTGATTTATTGAAGAGTAAGGCATTTGACACGGTTCCACATGGTAGGCTTCTTCAGAAGTCAGAGGGCATGGGATCCAGGGAAGCTTGGCCATGTGGATTCAGAATTGGCTTGCCTGTAGAAAGCAAAGGGTTGTGGTGGAGGGAGTGCATTCAGATTGGAGGGCTGTGACTAGCAGTGTCCCACAAGGATCGGTTCTGGGACCTCTGCTTTTCGTGATTTTTATTAATGACTTGGATGAGGGGGTAGAAGGGTGGGTTGGCAAGTTTGCAGACAACAAAGATTAGTGGTGTTGTGGATAGTGTGGAGGACTGTCGAAGATTGCAGAGGGACATTGATAGGATGCAGAGCTGGGCTGAGAGGTGGCAGGTGGAGTTCAATCCAGAGAAGTATGAGGTGGTACGCTTTGGAAGGACAAACTCCAAGGCAGAGTACAAAGTTAATAGCAGGATCCTTGGGTGGTGTGGAGGAGCAGAGAGGGATCTGGGGGTCCATATCCACAGATCCCTGAAAGTTGCCTCACAGGTGGATAGGGTAGTTAAGAAAGCTTATGGGATGTTAGCTTTCGTAAGTCGTGGGATCGAGTTAAAGAGCCATGAGGTAATGATGCAGCTCTGCAAAACTCTGGTTAGACCACACTTGGAGTACTGTGCCCAGTTCTGGTGGCCTCATTATAGGAAGGATGTGGAAGGGGTGCAGAGGAGGTTTACCAGGATGCTGCCTGGTTTAGAGAATATGCATTATGAGGAGAGACTAAGGGAGCTAGGGCTTTACTCTTTGGAGAGAAGAAGGATTAGAGGAGATATGATAGAGGTGTATAAAATATTAAGAGGAATAGATAGAGTGGACAGCCAGCACCTCTTTCCCAGGGCACCAATGCTCAATGCAAGAGAACATGGCTTTAAAGTAATGGGTGGGAAATTCAAGGGAGATATCAGAGGGAGGTTTTTTACCCAGAGAGTGGTTGGGGCATGGAATGCGCTGCCTGGGGTGGTGGTGGAGGCAGGTACATTGGTCAAATTCAAGAGTTTACTAGATAAGCATATGGAGGAATTTAGTATAGAGGGATATGTGGGAGGAAGGGGTTAGATAGTCTTAGGCGAGGTTTAAAGGTTGGCACAACATGGTGGGCCGAAGGGCCTGTATTGTGCTGTACTGTTCTATGATTCTATGAAAAACACAATGATGCTGGAGGAACCCAGCAGTCCAGCATGATCATGTTTTTCATCTTGATTCCAGCATCTGCAGTCCTTTGTTTCTGTAACATGGCTGATTTATTTTTCCCTCTCAACCCTATTCTCCTGCCTTCTTCCTGTAACCTTTGATGCCCTTACTAATCAAGAACCCATCAAACTCCACTATAAATATACCCAATGACTTGGCCTCCACTGTCGTCTGTGGCAACAAATTCTACAGATTCACCACCCTCTGGCTAAAGAAATGCCTCCTCATTTCTCTTCTAAGGGGACATCCTATTCTGAGGCTGTGCCCTCTGGTCCTAGACTCTCCCACTACTGGAAACATCCTCTCCACATCCACTCTATCCAGGCCTTTCAATATTCAGTAGGTTTCAATGAGATTTCCCCTCATCCTTCTAAACCCCAGTGAGTACAGGCCCAGAGCCATCAAATGCTCCTCGTATGTTAACTTTTTCATTCCCAGAACCATTCTCGTGAACCTCTTCTGGACTCTCTCCAATGCCAGCACATCCTTCCTTAGATATGGGGCCCAAAACTGCTCACAATACTCCAAATGTGGTTTGGCCAAACTTATAAAACCTCAGCATTACACCCTTGCTTTTATATTCCAGTCCTCTCGAAATGAATGCTAACATTGCATTTGCCTTCCTTACTACCGACTCAACCCGCAAGTTAACCTTTAGGGAATCCTTTGCACCTCTGATTTCTGAATTCGCTCCCCACTTAGAAAATAGTCTACACCTTTATTCCTTCTACCAAAGTGCATGACCGTACACTTCCCTACGCTGTATTCCATCTGCCACTTCTTTGCCCGTTCTCCCAACCTGTCCAAGTCCTTCTGCAGACTCCCTGCTTCCTCAACACTATCTACCCCTCCACCTATCTTTGTATCAGCCACAAACTTGGCCACAAAGCCATCAATTCCGTCATCCAGATCATTAACATATAACGTGAAAAGTAGCAGACCCAACACCGACTCGCCAACCAGAAAAGGCCCCCTTTATTCCCACTCTTTGCCTTCTGCCAGTCAGCCAATCTTCTAGCCATGCTAGACACAAGATTCTGCAGATGCTGGAATCTGGATCAACGCACAAAGTGCTGGAGGAAAGAAGGTCAGGCAGCATATATGGAATAAAATAAACAGTCAACGTTTTGGGTCAAGACGCTTCATCAGGCCTGATGAAAGTCTCAATCTGAACCATTGACTGTTTATTTCTCTCCATAGATGCTACCTAACCTGCTGCGTTCCTCCAGCACTTTGTGTGTGTTCTATCCATGCTGTTACCTTTCTTGTAATACCATGAGCTCCTATCTTGTTTAGCAGCCTCGTGTGGCATCTTGTCAAAAGCCTTCTGAAAATCCAAGTAAACAACATCCACTGACTTTCCTTTGTCTATCTTGCCTGTTAATTCCTTAAAGAATTCCAACAGCTTTGTCAGGCAAGATCTCCCCTTAAGGAAACCATGCTGACTATTTTATCATGTACTTCCAAGTACCCCAAAACCTCATCCTTAATGATGGACTCTAACATCTTACAAACCACTGAAGGCAGGCTGTGGCCTATAATTTTCTGTCTTTTGCCTCCCTCCCTTCTTCAAGAGTGGAGTGACATTTGCAATTTTTTCCAGTCCTCCGGAGCCATTCCTGAATCTAGTGATTCTTGAAAGATCACTACCAATGCCTCCAAAATTGCTTCAGCTACCTCTTTCAGAATCCTGGGGTATTGTCCATCCAGTCCAGATGACTTATCCACCTTCAGACCTTTCAGCTTCCCAAGCACCATCTCCTTAGAAATAGCAACTACACTCACTTCTGCCCCGACTCTCTTGAATTTCTGGCATGTTGCTGGAGTCTTCCACAGTGAAGACTGATGCATAATACTTATTCAGTTCACCTGCCATTTCTTTGTTCCCCATTACTATCTCTCCAGCGTCATTTTCCAGTGGTCCGATGTCCACTCTTGCCTCTCTTTTACTCTTCATATATTTGAAAAAAACTTTTGGTATCCTCTTTTATATTATTGGCTAGCTTACCTTCATATTTCATCTTTTCTCCCCTTATTTCTTTTTTAGTTGCCTTCTGTTGATTTTTAAGTTTCCCAATCCTCTAGCTTCCAACTAACTTTTGCAATATTGTATGCCCTCTCTTTTGCTTTTATGCTGTCTTTGACTTCCCTTGTCAGCCACGGTTGCCTCTTGCTCCCTTTAGAATGCTGCTGCTTCTTTGGGATGAACTGATCCTGTGTCTTCCGAATTACTCCCGGAAACTCCTGCCATTGCTGGTCTACCGTCATCCCTGCTGGGGTTCCCTTCCAATCAACTTTGGCCAGCTCCTCTCTCATGCCTCTGTGGTTAACTTTACTCAACTATTAGTTCTGGTACATTTGATTTTAGCTTCTCCCTCTCAAACTGCAGGGTGAATTCTATCGTGTGATGATCACTGCCTCCTAAGGGTTCCTTTACTTTGAGCTCCCTAATCAAATCTGGTTCATTGCACACCACCAAATACAGAATTGCCTTTTCCCCAGTGGGCTCGACCACAAGCTGCTCTAAAAAGCCATCTTGTAGGCATTCTACAAATTCCTTCTCTTAGGATCCAGTGCCAACCTGATTTTCCCAATCTACCTGCATATTGAAATCCCCCTTGACCACTGTAACATTGTCCCTTTTACATGCCTTGTAAAATTCCAGAGCACATTCCAGGCACCCACCACTTTCCGTGTAAAATAAAAACTTGCCTTGTAGATCTTCTTTAAACTTTGCCCATCTCACCTTAAACCTGTGAATCTGGATCATACCTTTGGCACATTGAGTCTGCATGGACCATCAGTCACCCACTTACACCATCCTGCATTAATCCCATCTTTTATTCTTCCCATATTCCCATCAATTCTCCCCATGATACTACCCCTCACCTACACACTCAGCGCAACTTACAACAATCAATTAATCTCCCAACCCACATGTCTTTGGGATGGGGGAGAGGACTGGAGCTCCCGGAGGAAACCCATGTATTCACGGAGAATGTGCAAACAGACAGTGCACCTGAGGTCAGGGTTGAACCCAGCTCTCTGGCACGGTGAGGCAATGGCTTTGCTAACTGCACCACTGTGTTGCCCTTCTAAAAGGCAGCACTGTGGCACAGCGGTTAGCACTGCTGAGTCACGGCTCTGGAGACCTGGGTTTAGTCCTGACCTTGGAAGCTGTGAGTGGATGTTGCATGTTCTCCATGTGGCTGATTAGTTTCTGCTGAGTGTTCTGGTTTCCTTCCACATGGCAACACTGGGCTACTTGGGAGGTTATTTGTCTACTGTAAAGTCCCCCTGGTAAGGTGGATAGCAGGAGGGGGAGGGGAAAAATAGGGTGAGTGCAAATAAGATAAGATATCTTTAATAGTTACATGTACATTGAAACACAGTGAAATGCAAATAGTGCTTGATGGTTGGTGTGGATGCAGGGGCTGAAGAGTTTATTTTATTCTGTTGAAACTATTGAGGTTCTGCCTGTGTAAATTCTACATACTTTGGCTCTAAACCCTATGTTTAAAAATGCATTTGCATACTGCCTTTCACAGCCTCTCGATGTCTTAATTACCTTACAGTAATGTTAGGGAGTCCTTCAACCAATCTCTGTCAAGCAGGTAACAATAAACAGTATCCCACCATTTTCTATTAGCCTTTGCAGTGATTAAAAACTTACAGCATTTTCTGTTGTTGTGTCCCATGGACAATAGGGTATCAATGGCCAGATAATTGGTCGATGGAGAAATGTATGGGGCAGCAGAAATACAAGGAGAGCATTTTCTCCTCCCGTTCTTTGAAATGCTGGCATGGCATCTTTCAACAACCTTAAGTAACGGCCTGGGTGTCGTGCCTCAGTATAATTTTTTTCATTACTATACTGAAGTAAGAACCTGGGTTTTGTGATCTAGTCCCTGGGGTAGGACTTGAACCCACAACCTCCTTGCTCAGGAGCTGAGTGTATTACTAACTGCAGCGTGGCAGAGAACAGACGACCACAGTGTCGGATGAGTTAGCTGGTGTTGCTGTAATGTGATGGAGGAGTGTCTGTGGCTAATCCAGTGCTTCCCCCTTGCTGCAAACTGTACATACCTGGACTTGTAGGATGAGAGCAGTACCAACACCTGAAGCTTCTCAGCTACTTTGGAGCGATATCAAAGAAGGTCTGCTACAGGTACCACATAAATCATTGGATCAGATAAAAGCTGATTTCTGTTTTTAGTTCAGATGTTCCTAAAGGAAAATACCATAGAATTCACATTGTAATAAGGCAATAAGTGACTATCTTGTTTTGGGGAAAGAGCCTGGTTACTGAAAATAACTCCCACCCTAGTTAATGCAGCTGGCAAAGAGCATGAGGAAGAGATTTTTTTATATATAATGAAGCTCTGGAGAAAACAGGAACCAAGTAGGGAACTGATGTGATCTCCTGGGATGTATTTTGACAGATTTGTGAAATTACCTTATAAGAAGCACAAAAAGACTATTTCTTTAGAGGTTTCCAATTTATCAGGAGATTCGAAGTAAGGGAGTGTTGTGCGTATGTGATACCTTTCATACCTCTTTCATGATGCACACAGTGCTTTAGGTTCTTATGAAGGACTTTTAAAATGTAGTCATCTTTGTAATGTGAACAACCAATATTCACATAGCAACCTCTCACACAGAGCATTGTGTAAAGGACCAGATAATTGGTGTGGTAACTGCTCCATCCAAGTCCGCAAGAAGTTGCAGAGTTGTGGACACAGCTCAATCCATCACGAAAATCAGCTTCCCCTTCATTGACTCTGTCTACATTTCCCACTGCCTCAGGAAAGCAACCAACATGATCAAAGACCCCTCCCACCACGGCCATTCTCTCTTCTCCCTCCTCCCATCGGACGGAAGATTCAAAAGCTTGAAAATGCACCACCAGGCTCAAGGACAACTTCTATCCCGCTGTTATAAGACTCCTGAACAGTCCTCTTATATGATAAAGGTCAACTCTTGATCTCTCAATCCACCTCAGTGTGGCCCTTGCACCTTATTTATTTACCTGCACTGCACTTTCTCTGTAACTGTAACACTATATTCTGCATTCTGATATTGCTTTTCCCTTTGTACTACTTCAATATACATATTTTGGAATGAGCTATATGGATGACATGCAAAACACTGTAATTTTTCACTGCATCGAAGTTTTTCACTGTATCTCAGTACATGTGATAATGAAAACATTGATAATTGGCTTGTTTAGTTATGATGTTTGATAGATTACTAATGGCCAGGATATCAGGATAACAGAACTGCCTTTTTCCAAAATAATCTATGTTCATCTGAGAGACCAGACAGAGCCTTGAATTAACAACTGTTCAAAGGAATGCTGGATTCTTCAAATGCAAATTTTAACATTCAGGAGTATATGCTGGAGTTTAAATTGGACCATGATCAGAGGGTGGGTTAAACATGAAATGTACACACACGTAGGTGTCCTTATAAGCTTAATTACTATTGGTAGGATTGGGAATGAGGGAGGGATCTGTGTGCCTGTTTGTTCCACTGCTTTACTTCCCCAGCCAACGTTGTTTAAAATCCCTCTCCATTTTGCGCATGCATTGAACACTGTCAACTAGAGCTGTGAAGCACCTTTGGCCATCCTGAGAGGTGATGTTGTACAAAAATCCCCTCCACCAAAAACTGACGGCTTAGGTAAATCAGAGTCAGAGAATATACTGATTCGGATAGAACACATGACCACTGAGGAAATGCATCTGAAGTGTAGTCACTACTTCGTTCCGTGGTGAAATGAAAATGCAGAATTGAAGTGCATTTGATGCATTGCAGTTTAACAGGATGGGTTTTGAGATATCTGCTTCTTATTAACAGCTGCCTTTTTAATTTCCTTCCAGGGACAGAACCGTGGCCATTTTACTTCATCAATGGGTGCCTGAATTTCAATGTTGTTTTTGTTTTAGCTCTTTGTGCTCTGCCTCTCACCACCCTCATGGAATTCCTGCTGCAACAATTCAATGGTAAGGATCGAACTGAGCTATGGCCAGGAGCTTTGCTGAAAATCAATATGCTGTCTTGTCTTTTTTTTAAAAAAATCCTTATCTGAAATTGGTGGATTGAATTTGAATCTAAGTCCCTAAACTGAGCTGTCTAACTTGATTATGTTTGCATCCAAGTTTTCTCGTTGATATTTGTTATAGTTTTGTAAAATGATCATGGATGTTTCCCCTCTGTTGTTACCTTGGATTTGTTGTTCTGTTCACCAATTTTAATCCAATTCGATGGGGATTCTTTGAGCTGTAAACTTCTATGGTTTATTGCCAAATTTTTCAAAGAAAGAGTGCCCATGGCGATGGGATTTGTAGGTCTACTCCTGATCAAAGGT
Organism: Pristis pectinata; assembly: GCF_009764475.1. Classification (NCBI taxonomy): domain Eukaryota; kingdom Metazoa; phylum Chordata; class Chondrichthyes; order Rhinopristiformes; family Pristidae; genus Pristis; species Pristis pectinata. The sequence goes on from NC_067431.1 coordinate 31,217,809, forward strand.
TAAAGCTCCAATTTGAGATGCCAAATTAAAAATGTATCCAAAGGTAAATTAGCATCCTACGTTGTGTCCAGGAGTACGTCATACAGCAGCACTGTAGAACATGAAGACTGGGAACAAGATTCCTTAAACCCATGTTCTTCTCTTTCAGAATAAGTGGAAACTGAAGTTTGAATTAAGCAGATCAGAATATTTACTCAAAGATCAAATCATATGTTGGACCAATGAGAAACATTTAGTATTCCTTAAGTGAAGATATTTACTTCACTTTAACATTTTTTTTATGGCTGCTAGCTCAGTGCACAGAATATAAAGAGAAAAGGTTGTTATCAGTGGCATTGCAGAGAGGAAGATTTGGATTATAGTTTTGAAAATGAAAACCACCAGAGAGCACTCTTGGTTTATGTTCCTTTACATAATGATCCAAGCATGAAAATTAATGAAAGCCCCATTCAAAAAGAGGGTTGATATTCTCTTTAGAGAGGAGAGAATGGAGAATGCGAATAGTTATGTGCAATTTTCATTTCTGAAATGTGATTCCAGTTAATTGAGCCTTGATTTCTCCCCCTCTCCGATCTGACTTAACAGTGGGTGGTCTGCAAAACTGGTGTTGAACTGCAGTGAGTGTTTTAAGTCGCCCATTGCAGATTTGCACAATGTAGGATTTACGTATCCTGTATCTGTACGTGGATGAGGCTACACCATGAGTGGATGTGTTTAAATTTCAACAATAGGGAGAGCAGCTCAAGTAGATTATTTTGTCCCCTCTCCACCCTTCCCTCTATATGTCTCTGCTGTGCATGTTTGATCTTTGATCCTGGGTTTTATATTAATATGAATTTAAAGATGAAAACAATGAATCTATTTACTTAAGTGGGGCTGTAAGTAGAAGGTCTAAACCCATAATGGAAAATCATTAACTTGTACAGTGGGTGTAGTGCAGGTGTGGATAGGTTTAATGTTTGCAGATGTCACTTGCAACTGAAATATACATGGTTTAAAATCATATCTCAGATACTTTGAATAATAAACTACCTGCAGGAACAGAATTCCCAGGACTCTGGGCTATCCATTGGTTCTCAGTATTCAAACGGTGTTTGTAGGATAGGGTAACGAACAGGAGGCTCCATCCTGTTGGGTAATGGACCTTCCTCTCCAGGATCTTTGTGCGGATTTGCTTTTCCTTTTTCAGAACCTTTAATTTGCTGATTTATCCTAAAGTCATAGAGTTGTACAACAGGGAAACAGACCATTCGGCCCATCTCATAAGATTTAAAATTATGTTTTTATCACTATATAAAGCAGAAAAAGGTGGCTAAAGTGAATGACTATTTTGTGTCGGTCTTCACGGTGGAGGACATGTCTAACATGCCAAAGAGAGATGTTATGGATGCAATGGGAGGTGAGGACCTCAATACAATCGCTGTCACTAAAGAGGTAGTGATGAGCAAACTAGCGGGCCTAAAGGTAGACATGTCCCCTGGTCCTGATGGGATGCATCCCAGGGTACTGAAAGAAATGGCAGAAGTTTTAGTAGATGCACTTGTAATAATTTACCAAAATTCTCTGGACTCTGGGCAGGTCCTGGTGGATTGGAAGACGGTGAATGTCATGCCACTGTTTAAAAAAGGATGTTGGCAAAAGGCAGGTAACTCTAGGCAGTTAGCTTAACGTCTGTAGTCATGAAAATGCTTGAAGTTATCATTAGGGAAGAAATAGTGAGACATCTGGATGGAAGTGGTTCCATCAGGCAGACACAGCATGGATTCAGGAAGGGCAGGTCCTGTTTGACAAACTTATTGGAGTTCTTTGAGGATATAATGAGCGCAGTGGATAGAGGGGAACAGGTGGATGTTGTATACTTGGATTTCCAGAAGGCATTCGATAAGGTGCCACATAAAAGACTTATCCATAAGATAAGGATGCATGGAGTTGGGGTAATGTATTAGCATGGATAGAGGATTGGTTAACCAACACAACGCAGAGAGTTGGGATAAATGGGTGTTTCTTTTGTTGTCAATCAGTGGTGAGCGGGGTGCCGCAGGGGTCAGTGCTGGGCCCACAACTGTTCACGATGTACATTAACGATTTGGAAGAGGGGACTGAGTGTAGCGTATCTCAGTTTGCTGATGTCACTAAATTGACTGGAAAAGCAAATTCCGCAGAGATATAGATAGGTTAAGTGAGTGGGCAAGGGTCTGGCAGATGGAGTACAATCTTGGTAAATGTGAGGTCATCCACTTTGGAAGAAAAATAGATCAGATTATTATTCAAATGGTGAAAGATCGCAGCATGCTGTTGTGGACTTGGGAGTGCTTGAGCATGAATCACAAAAGGTTGGTTTGCAGATGCAACATTTTATCAAGAAGGCAAATGGAATGTTGACCTTCATTGCTAGAGGGATTGAATTTAAGAGCAGGGAGGTTATGCTGCAACTGTACAGAATTTAAGAGCAGGGAGGTTATGCTGCAACTGTACAGGGTACTGGTGAGGCCGCACCTGGAGTACTACGTGCAGTTCTGGTCTCCTTACTTGAGGAAGGATATACTGGCTTTGGAGTTCAGAAGAATGGAAGGGGATCATATAGAAACACATAAAATTATGAAAGGGATAGATAAGATAGAGGCAGGAAAGTTGTTTCCACTAGTAGGTGAGACTAGAACTAGGGGACATAGCCTCAAGATTTGGGGGAGTAGATTTAGGACAGAGATGAGGAGAAACTGCTTTTCCTAGAGAGTAGTGAACCTGTGGAATTCTCTTCCCAGGGAAGCAGTAGAGGCTACCTCATTAAATATATTTAAGACACAGTTAGATAGATTTTTCCATAGTCAGGGAATTAAGGGTGATGGGGAAAAGGCAGGTAGGTGGATCTGAGTCCAAGGCCAGATCAGCCATGATCTTATTGAATGGCAGAGCAGGCTTGATGGGCCAGATGGCCGACTCCTGGTCCTATTTCTTATGTTCTTATGTTCACACCCAGGCTGACCAATGGACATCTATCTGTATTGTCTTTAGAGTGGAGAGAATAGTGAGTGAGAATAAATGTGTACAATTTCCACCCAGAGGGTGGTCAGTATATGGAACGAGCTGCCAAAGGAAGTGGTTGAGGCAGGTACATTAACAACATTTAAAAGGTACTTGGCTAGGAAAGGTTTAGAGGGATATGGGTCAAATGCAGGCAAATAGGACTAGCTTAGATGGGAATCTTGGTCGGCATGGACCAGTTGGTCTGAAGGGCCTGTTTCTGTGCTGTATGACCCTGTGTATTAATCCCATTTTCCAGCACTTGGCCCAAAGCCCTCTAATCCTAGGCAATTTAAGTGTTTGCCTAGTCAGCAACTCTACTTCCACCACTCTCTCTGGCATTGTGTTCCAGGTACTCGCTGCTCTTTGGGTGGAAAACGGCTCCTTTAGATCCCCTCAATCTTGTACTCCTTCCTCTAAATCTCTGTCCTCTAGCTTTATCTACCTCTGATATGGGAAAAGTTTCCTGCAGTCTACTCTATCTATACCCCTCATAGTTTTATATACCTCAATCGTGTCCCCTCTTTACCTCAATCCCTCCAGTCGCTCATAACCGAACTTAACAATCCCAGGCAAGGTCCTGGTGAATCTCCTCTGCACCCTCTCCAGTGCTGTCACATCTTTCCCATGGTGTGCCGACCAGAACTGCACCCAGTACTTCAGCTGAGGCCTGACCAATATTTATAAAGTTGGAGGATAACCTCACTGCTCTTGTATTCATTGCCTTGACTGATGAAGGCCAGTATCACATGTGTTTTCTTAACCACATTACCGACCTGTGCTGTCACTTTCAAGGATCTTTGGGGTTGCACACTGAGGTCCTTCTGTTCCTCAGTGCTCTCTAGGACCCTTCCATTCACAATGCATGACCTAGACTCATAAGTGCTCCCAAAATGCAGACTGGGATAAATTTCATCTGACCCAGGAGATTTATCCACATTTAAGCCTACTGAGGTATCGACTACCTCCTCTTTATTTATGGAGAATTGAACTAAATTCACCCTCCCCTTTGAGTTTTCCAACTAAAGAGTCCATTTCCATTGTGAATACAGATGAAAAGTGTGGGACCTCACCTATTCCTTCTGGACCCACTCACACACTGCCCCTGTTGTCCTGAATGAATCTCCTTTTACTCGGGTTATTCTTCTCCTTTCCTTTCTACACTACACCAAATCTGATCAAATAATGTTTCCTGCATCAATGTTATTTCTATTCTCAGACCACCCAGATGGGGGCACTCGAGCAATCGATGAGAGTTTTCTTAAATTACAATTCTCAAGAGAAGTGTCTGATGTGAACTGAAAATTGCAAGCATTGAAACAAAGCCTGGAGCAATCTAATCATTTCATATCTTATTTTGTGTGTCAGAATCTTTATTAGTGTTCCTGGAAAAATTAACTTTTGTCTAAATGGTCAAGTAACTGTCCTTTTAGTGACAGGAGTTACTACTTTCTTGAGATTCCCAAAGCACGGCCCATTCTTGGCTGAATTGTTTTTCTTCCAATGCCTTATCTGATCAGTGGCTGCCAGCTATTGGGTTCAGTGCCAACTGTCCATCAGCAAGTGCAGCACAATGCTGACTTCATCACTTCAAACCTAGCTTCCCCTCACTGATGTTTAGTAAATTGGCACTTGTGCTCTTGTCTGTTCAAAGTGACATCCCTACATGGTCTAAGCAGGTCCATTCCCTGTAGCTTCAAGAGCTCTCCATGTCATGTATTACTTCTTTGTTGGCCTCCTGCTTTCTGTTAAATGTTTGAATTATTTTCCAACATAGACTGAATGCTATACATTTTAGAGTGGCCTCAGTTTGAATTACTTTCAAATTAACCTTCCATTTTTACTTTTAGCCCTGGTAGTCAACTTCAGTAACCTACATTGAATTATGGTAGGAAGACTTACAATTCTTTGGTGTGTTTCATGATCTCAGGAGGCCCAAAGTACTTTTATTCACATCAGTGGTGCTTTTGTAGTTACAGTCCTAAGGTAGGAGAGACAGCAGTTAATTTACACACAGTAAGCTCCCACTAACCAATTGGATTGGTTTGCACTATCCGGGTCATGCCCTCTTCTTACTGCTATCGTCGGGCGTGAGATACAGAAGCCTGAAGTCCCACACCACCAGGTTCAGGAACATCTACTTTCCTTGAGCCATCAGGTCCTTGAACCCTAAACCTACCTCAGGAACAGAACACTACAGACTACCTCTTACACTACCATGGATTTGTCTGTGATCGTGTCTTTCTTTTTTTGCACCAAGGTCTTGCTGGTGCAGGTTCTCCCCCCCCCCCCCCCCCCCCCCCCCCCCCAGTATTGTTTAATTTTATGTATAATTTCTGTATAATTGATATTCTGAGTGTCTGTACCTACATGCCTGTGATGTTGCTGCAAGCAAGTTTTTCATTGTACTTGTAGCTCATAGTACTTGTGCATGTGACAATAAACTCAGCTTGACTTGTTATCCTCTATTATCATGCAGCATTTTGTTGCCTCTTGTGTTATGAGTCTACTTTTCCCCATATTTACGTAATGCTGTGACTTTGCTTCCTGCTGTTACATTTGGCACCAGTGATTTGCCACACAATATGACCAAATCGAAGAAAGTGGGGACTTTTGCATTCCTACACCTTTTACATCCTTTACAAAGTGTTTGGAAGCACTTTGTAATCAGTGAGGTAGTTTTAAAGTACAGTCACTGTTCTGAAACACAGGAGTCCATCTGTGCACAGCAAGCTCCCACAAACAGTTCTGGTAATCAGATAATTTCTTTTAGTATTGATAGTTGAGAGGTAACTACATGCCCTAATTTGAAATAGTGTCGTAGGATTTGTCAGGATCAGTTGATAAGGTGTTTAACATCAGTTTTCCGTTTTCATCACACTTCATCTGAAAGCTGACACCATCAACACTCGGGCATTCCCTTAGTGTTGCACTGGGAGCGTCAGTGTACGGTTTGTTCCCAGTCTGTGGAGTCGGTCTTCTCAGATGGGGGAGTGTTGCTCAGCGAGCCATAGTGCTCCTTGATGTAAGAGGGCAGTAGGTACTTTTCTATCCCACATCAGCTGCATTAACTAAATCCTGTTTGAAACTTCTCTGATCGACTGGACCTTTCTGGTTATCTCCCACTGCTGAGCTGACATTGACCAGGTATGATGTAAGGAGTTGGTGTTCCCTGTCTGAGGTGGTTGAAGGATAACTGCACAGTCCTGTCGGTTTGACACCATTTTGTACTGGTTTCTTGCAAACTCAGCTTAAAACAAACCTATAAAGGGAAAAAGTTGGGGAAGGTGCCAAGACCTGTTCCATTTGAACATCTTGATGAATATTAAGATTAATGAGAAATATGGGTTTCAAGTTAATGTGTGGCTTGGAGACTCCATGGTGAACATTCATGGAGCCCACCAGAGCAAAATAACCTGGATGTCGGCCAGTCCTGTCCTTACCATGTTCAGTCTGCATTGGCATTCCAGCACAGCAAGCAAAGCAGTTGCTGTTGTATTTAAATCCCTGTTGATAGAGAGTGAGGACAACTCAGAAAATAGAAACTTGCCCCGCACGTCTCCTTTAGACTCCCCCCCCCCACCCCGCAAATCTTAAAAGCAGAGTGATGCACTGTTTAATGTACAGTTTAATGCTGACTCCTGTGAAAGAGCACAGCTTGGGTATCACCTCAAGACTGCTAATGACACTTTGGAATGTAAGGGCCATATTGCATGCACTGGTGAAAAGATCAGCTGTATCCACTGATGGTTCATCTGCAATATTTGGTTATTAGTTGGTTTCTTTGGGCAACTTCTCTCATTCTTTCCAACCTAGTTCTCGTGTGTTCTACAGTATTTTGTAATGAAGCATCTTGCTTGTTCAGTTGAAGTGCACGATGATGCTGGAGGAACTCACCAGGCCAGGCAGCATCCGTGGAGAAATGCAGGTGGTCAATGTTTCGGGTCAGGACCCTTCTTCAGGAGTGAAGATAAGAAAAGGGGAAGCCCAACATATAGGAGGGAATATATTGGGCTTCCCCTTTTTCCTATCTTCAGTCCTGAGCATTTGACTCACTGCTGTTTCCATCCAGTGAGCTAGAATGGTCCCTGAGTGATGAGGACGCCTATCCTGTAGCACCTAGAGTGCCTCGATCACACACCTACAGCTCGAACTACTTTGAACATTGATAATCAGCAACATTTTAGACACCAGTTCAAAAGGACTAAATAATTAAAGAATAAATATGTTTATTTGATAATACATTAAGGGATAGGAATGAATTAAAAACACAGCTCTTTTTCTTCATAAAAAAATAAACCACGGACTTGCACTGGTCTCACTCAAGGTTGATGACCTCATTCAAATGAAGGGGCTGCAGTGCATGCACCAGCCAACACTGGTGTAAAGCTGAGGGGCCGGTTCAGATGTTTGTGCTGTGTCCCTGCCCCATGGACTTTGTGCTTCATTGCTGAACCCATCACCATGTCAGATGTGTTGGCATTTGACCACCAGCTCATCTCTGAACCCTGTGCTGCAGTGTGTTGGTGCAGAGGTCAAACAGCAGTTGACCTGTGAAGAGCACCTCCCAGGATTCTCTAGGTCCTCTGGCAGAAGTGCATTTTGGGTCATTGTTTGGTATTTCATTGGTTCTTGGATTATGCTAGGGGTTTGTACACGTCACACAAAACAACTTCCGGCTTGTTTACAAACTATGCAAACAGATTGACTTCTTAATTGCATCATTGATAAAGTACTTACTGGTATTTGCCCTGTTGGCTTGGTACCAGCGTTTGGGAGTTAACGAAACTTTTGTGTTCGGGATTATAAGTGATGGGTTAGAATGTGCATTATAACTAGGCTGAATTTAATTCATATAGAACCATAGAACAGTACAGCACAATACAGGCCCTTCGGCCCACCATGTTGTGCTGACCTTTAAACCACACCTGAGACTATCTAACCCCTTCCTCCCACATATCCCCCTATTTTAAATTCCTCCATATGCTTATCTAACAACCTCTTGAATTTGACCAACCTACCAGCCTCCACCACCACCCCAGGCAGCGCATTCCATGCCCCAACCACTCTCTGGGTAAAAAACCTCCCTCTGATATCTCCCTTGAACTTCCCACCCATTACTTTAAAGCCATGCCCTCTTGTATTGAGCATTGGTGCCCTGGGAAAGAGGTGCTGGCTGTCTACTCTATCTATTCCTCTTAGTATTTTGTATACCTCTATCATGTCTCCCCTCATCCTCCTCCTCTCCAAAGAGTAAAGCCCTAGCTCCTTTAGCCTCCCCTCATAATCCATACTCTTCAAACCAGGCAGCATCCTGGTAAATCTCCTCTGCACCCTTTCCGACGCTTCCACATCCTTCCTATAATGAGGTGACCAGAACTGGACACAGTACTCCAAGTGTGGTCTAACCAGAGTTTTGTAGAGCTGTATCATTACCTCGCAGCTCTTAAACTCGAGCCCATGACTTATGAGAGCATTTGCAATAATGTTTCTGGATAATTTATTGGAATATTTTCGTGTCTCTATGCTTTTCCTTTCAGTGTGGTCAGTTATTTAGCTGTCACTGTGGGGAGTGGTCTGAAATGGCAATGTGATTGCAGACTACAGAATAGCATTGACTTTTGTGCTTGTTAAGGCTGAACTAGAACTTCCGTTGAATGGTCTAACACCTAGGTCAATAATGAACCCCAGCTTTTGTATGGACATAACTCGGGCAGAGTCCGAGTGGCCTGCAACCCATTCAAGAATTCCGTGAATTCTTAAATTGCAATGATCAGAGCCCAAATGAATTTTACCCAACTGAATATATAAACTCCCCTCTGAAATGAGGAAGAATTTATGGAAGGTTGTGAAATTTTCAAACTCTCCACCACACAGAGCTGTAGATGCCAAACCATTCATATTCAAGGCTGGGGTACCTAGACGTTTAGATCACAGGGAAATCAAATGTGGGAAAATGGAGGTGGGCCAAAGATCTGATCAGATGTGACCGTATTGAATGACAGACTGGGCTGATGAGACTGTGACACATTTTTGTTTCTATATTTCTTCCTCTCGGCCACTAGCTGTGTAACTGGCCATAGCATCACAGCTGAAAAGCTTATTCCCCATGGCTCTCTACATTGTATTCACTGAATCTGTGCAAATTACTCTGAACATTGAGGGTGTATGAAGATCAGAACTTGCTTGACCTGGAGAGTCTAAGACCATCTTGTTTACATATTACGTATTCATCATATTTATGCACCACCCATCAATCTATCAGTTAGTCTGCAGCACATCCAGACATTGTACAAGAAAAACCTCAATGGTATAGGGCTGTAAAAACCATTGGTCTAAAGGAATTAGTTCCTCCTAAGCATGATACATGCATTATGTACCAAGTCTTGTATTACTCATCTACATCACAGCATATTTTTTCCAAAGGAATTCTGTCTTATCAGAAGTTGAATTAATTAAGAAAAAACAGACAAATACTGACAATACTTAGCAGGTTCGACAGCATCTGTGGAGAGAGAACTGTTCAATGTTTCAGGTCTGTGACCCTTCAACAGAATTAACTGAGATGTTGCTTTCATCTGCCTCTAGATTCTGCTCTGTAGAATGATCACTCACTGAAGTATCCTTTCCATTCAATATAACAGAGAAATTCCATTTAAAAGTTAAATACTGAGTTGATCACAAAGCAGCAATCACAGCAACAATTGTGTAATCCTGAATTTGTGCATTGTAATAAATGTATAATCCTGCACACTGTTAGGTGAAAGTTTTATTAAGATAAGATCTTTATTAGTCACATGTACATTGAAACACACAGTGAAATACATCTTTTGCGTAGTGATTTTTGGGGGGCAGCCCGCAAGTGTCGCCACGCTTTCGGCACCAACATAACATGCCCATAACTTCCTAACCTGTACGTCTTTGGAATGTGGGAGGAAACTGGAGCACCTGGCGGAAACCCACACAGACACGGGGAGAACGTACAAACTCCTTGCAGACAGTGGCCGGATTTGAACCTGGGTCGCTGGCGCTGTAAAGCATTATGCTAACCACTATGCAACCATGCCTGGTTATCAGAACATTGTTGTGGAAAGGCCTTTTGATATTGCACTGGAATGTGTGCCTTGCATCTTGCAATTATTTAAGAATAAAGAAAGTGCAAGTTTGTTGCATCAAATTAAGAGTTGTACCTGAAGATTCTTTTGATCAACTGTTCTTTATAAGTACCTCTCTGAATTTCTGCTGTGTTTTTGCTATAATGTCCCTCTCTCTCTCTCTCTCTCTCGTAGTGCACAATCTTGGCCGTCCTTATTGGCTGACCCTTTCACCAATGTACATCTGGATTCTGATCTTCTTCACTCGACCACATAAAGAAGAACGCTTCCTTTTTCCCATCTACCCGCTCTTCTGCCTCTGTGGGGCAGTGGCCCTCTCTGCGTTACAGGTTAGTAGCTGAATATTTAGTCTGATCTCTGTCTATTCTCTCCTTATTTGGATGAGATTTTAAGATGAAATTGAGAAGCACCTGATTTCTTTGAATCCATAAGATCCCATTGCACCATTTCAAAAAGAGCAAGGGGGCAGATATTTGTCATCCAATATTCCAACAGGTCATGTGATTTATTATTTCCTTTCCATTGGTGAGAATTTGCTGAGCAGAAATTGGCTGCAATGGTTTCTATAATCGGTTGTAATTGCACATTGAAGTTATTTGCTGCGATAAAAATGGTTGGGATATCCTAAGGACTGAAAGTTGCTGTAAATCGACGTACGCTAGTGTAGTGGGATAGCACGGTGGCACAAGCAATTAATGCTGGCTCTTCCCTGACCTTGTAGTGTCTGCAGACTTTACATTCTCTGAGTGCTCTGGTGTCCTCCAGCTTCTGAAGGATGTGCTGGTAAGTTCATTGGCTTCTACAAATTCCCCTTTAGTGTAGATAAATCGCAAAAAAACCAGAGGAGTTGATGGGTAGGTGGGATGCAGGGCCACAAGGAAATAAGGAGGGAACGGTGCTCCATTTGGAGAAAAAGGGCTGAATGGCCTCCTCCTGTGTCATGGGTCAGGAACTGGATGATTTGTCCGTGATCTGATGCAAAGGAATTGTCTCCCCAGGAATATATTTATGTTAACCCTGTAGATTATTTTTATCCCCTAATTCTCCTCGTATGTTTCTGTAATGTGTCTGGTCGTGGACGTGAACATGGACATCTGTTCACTGCGATGATCACTGCGTGGTGGTTGGGAAGAAGAACCTCCACTGCCCAACCTTTGCTGCCCTCTTTTATCATAGTGGGGAGTAATTTTTCATCCTGTCTCCAATTAATCTTTGGTGCACACGTGGATTCCTAAACAGGAGTATTGCATTGTGGGAACTGTGTCACTTTGTTGCCTGGGTTTCTGACTTTTCTTTCAGTATGTGTTCACGTTCTTGGTCAGAAATGAGCTTGACCACCCAGCACCCAGCTGTTAGTAAATGGAGGTGTAAGACCAGAGGTCATAGGTTTAAGGTGAAGAGTCAGAAGGTTAGAGGGGATCCAAGGAAAATGTTTTTCACTCAGAAGGGGGGTGGAATCTGGGATGCATTCCCCGAGGAAGAGGTGGGTGACAGGTACTGTCACAGTAGCTGAAATGTATTGAGGTGAGCACTGAATCACCAAGGCAGAGTAGGCCACAGCTACTGATAAATGGATCAGTGTGGATGTGTGCTTGTTGGTCGGCATAGACATGATGGGCCGAAGGGCCATATGACTCTGAGGCTTGTAATGTTGGTTTATTTTGACATTCTGACATCTTTGTCATCACCTGCTGATATCAACTTGTTTCAGATTTTGAACTTGTGTCTGGAGTATTATTCCTGACCTCTAGGTTAGCTACAGCCCAGTAATGTAACGGATCACCTCCTTCAACAGCTGGAAACTGCTCCCTGAGTCTGTTCACCGAGAAGAAAATTCACCAACAGTACAAGTGGTTGGCAAACTGTAGAGGTGGGTTAAGGAATTCTGCATAAAGGCAGAGGTTTGCATTTAAATAGCACCTTCATGATATCTCAGAGCATTTTAAGCCAACAAGTAACTTTTTGAACTGTTGTAATGCAGGGAATTAAACAGTTAATTTGGCACAGTAAGATCCCATGGGCAGCGGCATGATGATGACCAGGGTATCAGTGTGAGTGAAGTTAGTTGAGGGAGAATATTGGTCAGGACGCTGGTCAGGGCAGGCACGGTAGTGTAGTGGTTAGCATAACACTATTACAGCGCCAGCGACCCGGGTTCAATTCTGGCCGCTGTCTGTAAGCAGTTTGTATGTTCTCCCCGTGACTGCGTGGGTTTCCTCCGGGTGCTCCGGTTTCCTCCCACATTCCAAAAACATATGGGTTAGGAAGTTGTGGGCATGCTATGTTGGCGCCGGAAGCGTGGCGACACTTGCGGGCTGCCCCCAGAACACTCTACGCAAAAGATGCATTTCAGTGTGTGTTTCAATGTACGTGTGACTAATAAAGATATCTTAAATCCCTCAATCATCTTCAAAAAGTACTGTGGGATCTTTGGCATCTAGCTCTGAGGCCAGATGGGGTCTGAGTTTAATGTCTCATGCAAGAGGCCCTTTCTCCTGTGCCAGTGGAGAGTGCTGTGTTGTCTACCCTGTGATGAGACACTGAGTGCTTCCCACTTACTGCTACGACCAGGGTACTCTGACTTTAGTCCGGTGGCCAAGACCTCTGTAATTTCAGCCCTCTGAGACTTCTGCACTGCTGCAGTTCTGGCCTGGTGCCCAACCCAAGCTTTTCCCTCCACAACTGGAAGTCATGTGTTCACTTGCCAAAAAGCCTGAAAGCATATATCCCACCAGGCTCAAGGACAGCTTCTACCCCGCTGTTGTAAGACTGTTGAATGGTTCCCTAGTATGATAAGATGGACTCTTGACCTCACAATCTACCTTGTTATGACCTTGCACCTTATTGTCTGCCTGCACTGCACTCTCTCTGTAGCTGTGACACTTTACTCTGCATTCTGTATTGTACTACCTCAATGCACTGTGTAATGAATGGATCTGTACAATTGGTATGCAAGACAAGTTTTTCATTGTACTCAGTACAAGTTTTTCACTGTACCTCGGTACATGGGACAATAATAAACCAATTCCAATACCAAAACATTAAACTTGGAAATTCCCTCCTTAAAACCCTCACTGCCTCTCAGTTCATCGTTGACCCTTATTAAAACTAACCTCTCGAACAAACTTTTGTCATCCATGCTAATATCTCTCTGTGTAATTTTGTTTTATAATGTTCTGAGGGGTGTCTTGCAACATTTTGCTTTGTATAAAGTCTTATCTAAGTGAAGGATATTTATAAGAAGAAACAAAATATGAGCTAAATGATTGCAGGATGTGATCTTGAAAATAATGCAGTACAAAATGTGGAATTGCTTTATATCAGAGAACTTCACTCTCCCAGGACACAATTCTCCCCAAATTCTATTATTTAATGTGTCGCTATTCCCACCTCCATCATCCCATTACCTAACCCAGCTGCTTCAAACACTCTACTTTGGCTGCCGTATTTTCTGAAAGTTGGATCAACAAGACCAGAGTCCTGGAGGCCCATTTGTTGTGGCAGAGATCAACTAATAATCCACGTTGCATAATCCACTGAATCGGTGACCACCTGAATTCTAACTCTGTCCCTAAAGGTGTTGATTTTGTTGGGAAATGATGGGCCCTGTGTTTCTCTTCATCACTAGTTTTGTGGATTGACAACTTGAAGGACACTTCGGAAAGTGCTGCAGACATTGTAGAGAGAGGTTCTGCCACCAGGTGGTTTTCATGGACACACAGGGGAAACCAGATGGCTACATTTGACAACCATGTGCACTTATATAGTGCCTTTAATGTGGACAAAAATCCAGAAGTGCCCTTGGAGAGTCACAGTTGGAAATAGGGCAGGTAACCAAAAGCTAAATCAAAATGGTAAGTTTGAAGGACCCTCTTAAAAGTGTAAAAAGGAAATTAGGGGGATCTTCCAGACCATCACCACCCCTCTGTTCATTGTCGACACTTATTAAAATTAACCTCCGGAACAAGCTTTTGTCATCCATGCTAACATCCGTCTTTGTGGAGCTGTATTGAATTTTGTTTTATAACAGCTCTAAGATGTGTCTTGCCACATTTACCATTGTGTATCTAAGTGTAAGGTGTTCATAAGGAGAAACAAAATATCAGGTTGTGAGCTAAATGATTGCAGGATGTGATCTTGAATTCAAGGGGGAGGGGGAATCCAGAACCAGTGCAGCGGGGGGGAGTCAGATCACATGTAAAAAATAGAGCAGGCAAGTCCAGTGGGCAGAGCAGACAGAGGCCAGAGGGGCACTGTGAGAGGGCCGGTAAGTTTAACTGCATTTACCTTAATACAGGGAAGCTCACTGGTGAGGCGGATGAGCTGAGAGTGTGGATCAGTACGGGGGAATTATGATATTGTTGCAATCACAGAACCGTGTTTGAGGGAAGGGCAGGACTGGCAGCTTGGTGTTCTGGGGTATAGATACTTCAGGTGCTTCAGAGGGGATACAGAAAGGGAAGGGGTGTTCCCCATAAATCAGGGAGAACATTACAGAAGTACTCAGGGATGATGTCCTGGAGAGATTGGCCAATGAGCCTACATGGGTGGAATTTAGGAATAAGATAGTGGTGATCACTTTGCAGGGGTTAATTATAGGCCTCCCATTGGTCAGCAGGAATTAAAAGAACAGATAAGTAGGCAGAGAACAGTAAGGTATAAAAGGAATGGGGTTGTAGCAGTGGGGAACTTTAACTCTCCCAATATTGAGTAGGATTGCTTTCATGCAAGGGATCTAGATGGGATGGAATTCAAGAGGAGTTTTTGAAGCAGTTTGTAGGGAGTCCTACCAGAGAAGGGTGTGTATTTGACCCCAGGAACAAGGGTGGACATATGATAGAAGTGTCTGTGCAGGAACCCTTTGGAAACAGTGACCATAGTTCGGTAAGTTTCAGGCTAGTCATGGAAAAGGGCAAGGTTGGTCCTCGGGATAGGTGGTAACCAGTAGGTATACGACAGGACTGGGGAAGGTTGGTCCTCGGGATAGGCTGTAACCTGGTCGGTGTACGACAGGACCTTGGGGAAGGTGGTCCTCGGGATAGGCTGTAACCTGGTCGGTGTACGACAGGACTGGGAAGTAAATCGGGAGCAGCTACTGGAGCGGAAAATGACATCGGAGGGTCCAGAATGTCCCTTGTAAGGGTGAGGAGCAAAGATGGTGAGGTGAGGGAACCTTGGTAAATGAAGGATATTGAAGGTTTGATCAGGGAACAGGATGTTGGTATCGATGGAGATGCTTGAGTTGGGCAGTTGGGGGCATGGTGGCAGATGGAATTTAATCCAGACAAGTGTGAAGTAATGCATTTTGAGTCATCAAATACCAACAGGACATGTGTAGGGACCCCGGGAGTGTTGATGTCCAGAAGGACGTTCTTGCTCCCTGAAGGTGGTGACACAGATGGATAGGGCAGTGAATAGGGCATTTAGCAGGCTTGCCTTCATAGGCTGAGGCATTGATTATAAGAGTTGGGACATCACCTTGCAGCTGTACAAAACATTGGTCAGGTTGCACTTGGAGTGTTGTGCACGGTTCTGGTCACCACACTACACAAGGATGTGGTAGCAATAGAGACAGTGCAGAAGAGATTCACCAGGATGTTGCCCACAATGGAAGGCTTTATTTATAAGGAGAGCTTGGATAGGCTGGGTTCATTCTTACTGGAGCGTAGGAGGCTGAAGCGTGACTATAGAGGTTTATAAAATCATGAGGAGGCACAGATAGAGTGAATATTCATTGTCTCTTTTTCCTGAGCAGGGGATTCTTGAACTAGAGGGCACGGGTTTAAGGTGAGAGGGGACAAATTTAAAGGAGGTCGGAGAGGTATGTTTTTCCACGCAGGGTGGTGGGTACCTGGAATGAGCTGTCAGAGGAGGTGGTGGAGGTGGATACAGTTGCAGCATTTAAAAGGCATTTGGACAGGTGCATTGGATAGGAAAGGTGTTGAGGAATATGGGCCAAATGCGGGCAAATGGGGTTAGTATAGGTGGACTTCATGGTCAGCATGGACAAATTGGGCCGAAGGGCCCATTTCTGTGTTGTACAAGTCTGTGAAAAGAGAGTTAATGAAGGGTTTTGGACCTGGAACATTAACTCTGTTTCTCACTCCACTGCGTTACCTGCTGAATGCTTCTGGCATTTTCTGGTTTTGATTTTGATTTGTAGCATCTGCAGTTTTTTTGTTTTCATTCACACTTTTTAATGTTAGGTTTTATAGTTAGTGAGCTTTTGATTTGTGACTTTTCAGTTATTAAATAACCACAGGACCTGCATGCTGATCCAACTGATGGTGAATGGAGCCTCATTCATGTTTATTGCCTTGTCTGAACTAATCACCTAATCCCTGGCTTAGTTTTATTAATTTTGCTTCCTGAGTTGTCTGTGTTCATGTGTCCCAATGTATCCCACCCTGTGACAGTGAGTTACTGACACTGTCCAAAGTCCACAGACCACAAGATCCAAATTAGTGACCTAAATCAGAAACACGAGGGCCCAGCACAGTTTTCAAGACACAGGAAATATCCACCCAAGTAGAATTACCCGGATATTCCCCAGTGAGGAACGCTGTGCTGTAACGTGGTCAGTGGCCGCTGTCATCAGGAAGAATTTAGAAGGCAGTGTCTAAATCTGACTGAGGACTGAGTTTAAAAGTCCCCAAAAAATTGAATTCAAGGACAGTCAGGATGAAATGCACTGCAGTGACACAAAACCAAAATGTGACCATGTGTTCAATTATTAAATTGAGCTTTCAGTCATTGAACTCAAAAAATGCATGAAAAATGAGGTGATGAATATTTTATGTTGCACTTTTATTATGTTTTGGAATGTCTTGAGTTTGGCTCAAATTAGGAATGAACAAGCTGTCCAGGAAGAAGTCTTCTACAAGCATTTGTAGAACAAGGGGGGGGGGGGTCATCACACTCTGAACCCACATGGCCTGCAACTTGGCATTAACTGTTTTTCAATCAATTTTAGCCCATGTACATGTTCATTGGTACAGTCGTACTCCCATCTCCACACTTTGCAGCACAGTAATTGTGGGTGCTGCCATACAACATTCATTCCACTCCTAATGTGTCAGCCTTGGTCATTTGGTTATGGGTTCAGTTCCTGCTTATGTGACTTGAACACCAAGTCTTCAGTGATATTCCAGTGCAGTCTCAGAGTGCTGCACTGTCAGATGTGTAGTCCTTGATGAGATGTTAAACCAATGTAGTTTCACTCTCTCAGATGGATGTAAAAATTCCCATTGCAGAGGAACTACACCTGATGTATTCCCCAGTATTAACTAATCAACAGCTCTAAAGTTATAACATTATCACTACTCTTTGTTCAGCAGTGTCACAGTGAATAAGTTAGAGGACAGAGCCCCAGACTATTGATGTGAAAACATGGATTCAACTCCCACCATGGCAGCTGGGGACTTGAAAATAACAAAATAAATAAAACTGAAATGAAAAGTTAGTGTTAGTAAGGGTGACCAAGAAGCTTAGAGACTGACCTATAAATGACCCCAGACCCACTGCCCTCTGAAATGTTCCTGCTGGCAACAGTTCAGAGGCAATTAGCACAGACCATAGTTACTGACTTTGTCAATGATATGCACATTCCATGGATTAAGTGTTTTGGAAGCACAATTACGACTGACCACTTTCTAAAACATATATGTGAAGCCTTTCGGGGTGAAGAAGCAGCAAATGCTTTAAAACCTGATTTACTGTTGTTGGAATTGTGTTCTGTTTAGCTGAATCCATGTGGTTTAAGTTGGACTCCCCAAGGAGATAACAGCATGAAGGTCACGTTGATATATGATGCAGAGGATTAATGTGTGATCTTCAAACAGCAACAGTAAAATTCACTGTGCACCAAACGTACCAACTTGGAGTTGTATATCACTTTTACACTTTAACAAAGTCCCAAGGGAAATGCAAAACAATTAATGACAGAAATAAATATCGCCTTACCTGAAATGTGCACAGACGAAAGTCTGCAGAAGTTACTGACGTAAATGCCTGAGAAAGCAAAATCCTAGTAGTAACTGCATTCTCTAGTTTTTCAGTAGATTCAATGGGTGCAACATTCAATGATGCATGTCTGCTGGACAATGTGCTCTGGAGGAGCAGGTTCTTCTACCATGATTTCCTTACTTGTATCTGGAGTGGCATCTCCTGCTGACCTTCTAATTACCATGGACGTTTGCATGCAGGCCTGTTCATGTTGTGTTGGTGGAAGTGGGTTGGAGGTTAAAGCACTTTTCCTGGGGAGTGCTTCTTATTCACAATCAGCCTGTGTGCTTTTCCACACAATAACATTGCAGGAGGGATGTGGTTCAGTAATTAAACTGGCCAACATGGAAAGCCAAAAAAACTCACAACATGTTATTAACAAGTAGCTGAAAATATGTAAATTGTTGCAAGTTGGTTCATGCATTCCAAAACTAGAACAAAAAGGGTAAAAACACAGGGATATCTGCCTGAGGGGATGGGATGACATAGTCCAGCGATCTCCCTTTATCTGTCAGACTTGATGCAAGTCTTCGTTCTTTACCCTGCATTGCTGAAATACTGAGATAAGAAGGTCGGCTGATTGAACTGGATGGATGGAATTCTGTGGAACAATCGATTCAAATGCAGGGGAAGAAATCTCTTTCCAGTTCTGTTGCCCATCTGCAGATATGTGTTCATGAGATTTTCCCTGTAAATCAGTCAGCCTACCAGCAAATGACGGAATGTATTCTTGACAGCCTGTCCTGTTGAATAGCAGATTTCTGCAGGGCAAATGGAATCTAACCAGGTGCCAAAGTAACCAAAGTAGACCTTATTAAATGAAAGGAGATCCTGTGCCCTGAAGCATCACAGCATGTTTCAGTGGTAACAGATGTGGATATATCCTGAGACATCGATGGAGATCTGCATACTTACAATCACATTGGAAATTGTAAATTGAATTAAAATAAAATTGAGAAGAATCTTTAAGCCACTGGTTTGGGGCATTAAGTATAAAAGTCGGGAAGTCATGCTGTAGCTGTATAAAACTTTGGGTAGGCCACATTTGGAGTATTGTGTGCAGTTCTGGTTGCTACATTTACAGGAAGGATGTTAGGCTTTGGAGAGGGTGTAGAAGAAGTTCACCAGGATGTTGGTATTGGTTTATTATTGTCACTTGTACCGAGGTACAGTGAAAAACTTGTCTTTCATGCCGTTCGTACAGCTCCATTCATTACACAGTGCATTGAGATAGTACAACGTAAAAGCAATAACAGAATACAGAGTAAAGTGTGACAGCTACAGAGGAAGTGCAGTGCAGGTAGACAATAAAGTGCAAGGTCATAACAAGGTAGATTGTGAGGTCAAGAGTCCATCTCATCGTATAAAGGAACCGTTCAATAGTCATATAACAGCTGGGTAGAAGCTGTCCTTGAGCCTGGTGGTACGTGCCCTCAGGCTCCTGTATCTTCTGCCTGATGGGAGAGGGGAGAAGAGAGAGTGATCCGGGTAGGTGGGTCTTTGATTACGTTGGCTGCTTTACTGAGGCAATGAGATGTATAGACAGAGTCCATGGAGGGGAGGCTGGTTTCCATGATGTGCTGAGCTGTGTCTACAACTCTCTGCAGTTTCTTGTGGTCCCAGACAGAGCAGTTATCATACTAAGCTGTGATGCATCCAGATAGGATACTTTCTGTGGTGCTTTGATAAAAGTTGGTAAGGGTCAAAGGTGACATGCTTTTAGCCTCTTGAGGAAGTAGAGGCGCTGGTGAGCTTTGTCGGCTGTGATGTCTACATAGTTGGACCAGGACAGGCTATTGATGGTTCACTCCTAGGAACTTGAGGCTCTCAGTCCTCTTGACCTGTGCACCATTGATGTAGACAGGTGCATGTACACCACCCCCCCTTCCTAAAGTCAATGACCAGCTCTTTTGTTTTGCTGATATTGAGGGAAATGTTGTCATGACACCATGTCATTAAACTCTCTACCTCCTTCCTGTACTCCGACTCATCGTTAGTTGAGATACGGCCCACTACGATGGTATCATCTGCAAACTTGTAAATGGAGTTAGAGCAGAATCTGGCCACGCAATCATGAATATATAGGGAGTAGAGGGCTGAGGATGCAGCCTTGTGGGACACCAGTCTAATGTAGGTGTCTTTACTGTCTAGATGCTTCAGAGATGTTGGCACAACATTGTGGGCCGAAGGGCCTGTACTGTGCTGTAGTGTTCTATGTTCTAGATAAGTGTTGGGCCAGGGAGATGGCGTCTACCGTAGGCCTGTTTCGGCGGTAGGCGAATTGCAGTGGGTCAAAGTTGTCTAGGAGGCTGGTTAATGCGTGTCGTGACCAGCTTCTCGAAGCACTTCATGATGGGGGATGTCAGAGCCACCAGTCAGTAGTCATTAAGGCAAGTTACCTTGTTTTTCTTAGGTACCAGGATGATAGTGGGAACCTCAGATTGAAGCAGGGAGAGGTCAAATACCCCCACCAGCTGATCAGCACAATATCTGACGACACGGCCAGGGACACCATCCGCATCAGATGCTTTCCTCGGGTTCACTCTCTGGAAGACTTATCTTACGTCCTCAGCAATGGCCACAGGTTCAGGTGCATTGGAGGCTGTCAGGGTGGGTGGTGACAAACCAATCCCCTTCTGATCAAAACGTGCATAGAATGCGTTAAGGTCATCAGGAAGGGATGCGCTGTTGTTGATTATGCCGACTTCGTTTTGTAGCCCGTTACAGCATATAAGCCCTGCCACAACTGACGGCTGGTCCGGGACTCTATTTTGCACTGGATGTTGCCTGGATTGGAGAGTTTTAGCTATAAGGAAAGCAAGCAAACAATCTGCTGGAGGAACTCAGTGGATCAAGCAGCATCTGTTGGAAGGAAGAGAATTGTTGACGTTTCGGGTTGAATCCCTGCATCAGGACTGAGAGTTGGAGAGGCGAGGTGGCCAATATAAAGAGGAGAGTGGTGAGATGGGCCTGAGACTGTGGACCGAGGGGTGAGGGGTGAAGGGTAGATGGAGCCAGGAGAGGTGGAGTTGGGAGATAGAGGCAGGCAGGTGATAAGTGGGGGCACATTTGCCTTTTTGTCTTTTTTTGATGCAGGGTTTCGACCTGAAACGTTAATTATCTCTTTCGCCCCCACAGATGCTGCTCGACCCGCTCAGTTCCTCAGCAGATTGTTTGTTGCTCCAGATTCCAGCATCTTTAGTCTCTTGCCTCTCCAGCTATAAGGAGAGGTTGGACAAACTTGGATTGTTTTCTCTGGAATGTCAGAGGCTGAGGGGAGACTTGATAGAAGTTTATAACATTATGAGAGGCAGAGATAGGGTAGACAGCATCTTTTCCCCAGAGTGGAAATACCAAATATTAGAGGACACAGGTTTAAGGTGAGCAGGGGAAAGTTTAAAGGAGATTTATGAGGCAGGTTGTTTTACAGAGAGTGGTAGGTGCCTGGAACGCTTCGTGTGGGTGAATGTGATTTGTTTAATTTGGCATTACAGTTGGCACAGACATGGTGGGCCGAAGGGCCTGTTCCTGTGCCATACTGTTCTATGTTCTGTGATATTAAAGGCAAATGCACTTGGAGAGAATCTCAAGTAAAGAAAATACAAACTGGAATTATGTAAAGGTAATGGTACATGTAAGAACATAACACAAGGACATTTGGCCCATCCTGGCTATTCTGCCGTTCATTAAGATCATGGCTGATCAACCTCAGCACAATGTCCTTCACCATCTCCATGTCTTCACTTAATACCCAGAAATGTAATGATCTCTGTTTGGAATGATCTCTCCACGGTCTTCACAGGTAGAGCAACACCTGCCCCCCCAACACTCTACACTTCCTTTTTTTTCTTTATCAGTCCCCCGGCCCTGGACATCCAGGGTTCCCTGGACTTCCCATTGTCACTGTCCATCCCTTTGGGAACAAAATGGCCCTGAACTTTTTAAGATTCCCACTTCCCAAATGTCGATTACCTGCACGTAGCTTCCCTGAGTCTATGTTTATCAAGTCCTGTCTAATAATATTGAAATCAGCCTTCTGCCAGTTCAGACTCATTTCCAGATTATCCTCATCCCTTTACACGACTCCTTTGAAACTTACCAAGTTATGGACACCAAACTGCTCACCCACTGACACTTTACCAACTTGCCTGGCTTCTCTTCCTGGGATTAGGCCTAGCCCCATCCCTAGTAGGACTATCTACTTTTGACTCTCAAATCTGCTTCAAGACTTGAGATCTTTGCTGATCTGTGATCATTTGGCCTTGTGTGCCATATCCTTTCATACCCCTGGTTAACAAAAACCTATCAATCTCAGATGTAAGATTAACAAATGGCCTAGCCTCAATTGCAGAAGAGTTAAATAGGACTGTTTTCTACTTTCTCACCTGAAAAGCTGTACTTCTAGTCCAAGAATCACTAACCCATAGAAATAGATTCTCTTTATGTTCCCTGACAGTTCCCCACTCTCCCTGTCTCTCAAACTGCATTCAAATTACCTGCCCTAATCTAAATTACAGGGAAAACTTCACTTTGTATCTTAATTCTCTTCCCTTAATTAGAGTTCATGTATCAGCCTATACTGTGCTTCTTCCAAGGCCGATACATCTTTTTGTAAGGTGCAGTACTTAGAACTGCTGAAAATTCTCCTGGTGTGTTCTAGCCAAGCTTCCTTTGTAGAGCTGAGGTCCACCTCCCACCCACCTGTACTCCATTGTCCTCAGTATTAGGGTGTACGTTCCCTCAGCTTTTCTCCTTATTTTCTGTACCTGTCCATTGCATTTTAAGGATCTAGGTACATACAACAGTACAACACAGTCTGCACCGGCCATGAAGCCAATATGAACTAATCCCATCTGCCTGCATGTGGTCCATATTCCTCTATTCCTGCCATCCAGGGCATTCTCACAAAAGGTTACAATATCTGCTCCTCCATCAAACAGCCCAGGTTTTCTCTCTGGCCTCTTGTCAGGTGGAGCCCTGCAACCTTGGGCACTTGGTTTGCTCCTGCTGCCCTGATTGCAAAGGTTAAAAGGTGAAAGGTGACTGTCCAACCACCAGAGCATCTCCACTGATTCCGTAGCATCCTGCCCCTGCCCCATCAATCAGGGATTTGTGACTTGAGTGAGATACAGACACAGCATTGTACAAAAGTTCAACAGCTGCATCTTTAATCAAGAGAATTCTTCTTTAATCTTTTTCGGTTTTGTATTGCCCCTATTGTATACCACCAATGTTAAATACAATTAAATATTACACCAATGTGATTGACACCTTCAACTAGTACTTGTGTTCAATGTGTTGCCATCTGGTAACACGATGAAAAAGTCAATGGATTAAAGAGAAGTGCTTTAACTCCCAAAGCAAACAACACTGTATTAATCAGTCGACAGGTCAGGCTGCATCTTGGACAGGAATGAGTTAATGTTTCAGATCTGAGAATCTTTATCAGAACAGGGAAAGTGAGAAAGGAAGTTAGTTTTCAGTTGCAGAAAAGGTGGAGAGTGATCCACAGACACTGCCTGATCTGCTGAGTCTTTCCAACATTTTTGATTTTATTTCAGATTTCCAACATATGCTTTTTTTAATTTTCCTTTGATATTAGTTAGTGTTGCATGCAACAGGGCTTGTTTGAACATACTTGGAACAATCTAAGGCCTTCAGCTAGGATTCCAGTAAGTTTAGATGTATTTGGACTGGAGTATCTGGGTCTGTTTGAAAAATCTATTTTGATTTGACTTCCATGCATTGGGCATACTGCGAGAAAATATTCATCCAGTCAGGCAGCATCTGTGGAGAGAGAAAGAGAATTAATGGTTCACATCTATGATCTCTCACCAGAACAAAGAAGTTATTAGTGAAATCACCACCTTAATGTCCATGAAAGATGGGTGGGAAGAGAGAACAAAATGGGAACCTGTGGTAGGTTGGAGACCAGGAGAGACTGAATGACCAAGTGATGTTGCTGCCTGAAGGCGGGTGTGGAGGAGAAGGATGTTGAGACATGACCTTTATAAAGGTATATGAAATTATGAAGGGAGTAGATGAGATGAATGGTCACAGTCTTTTCCCCAGAGTAAAGGAGTCTAAACCTAGAGGGCATAGTTTTAAAGTGAGAGAGGGAAAATTTGAATGGGACCTGAGGGGCAACTTTTTCACACAAAGAGTGGTGGGTATATGGAATGAGCTGCCAGAGGAAGTGGTAGAGGTGGGTACAATTACAGTGTTTAAAAGACATTGGGCGGATATGTGGACAGAAAATGCCTGGAGGGATATGGGCCAAACACAGGCAAATGGTATTAACTGGGGTAGATATCTTGGTCGGCATGGGTGAGTTGGGCTGAAGGGCCAGTTTCAATGTTGTACGACTCTGACTCTAAGGAGAGAGATGGGGACAAATGAAATCCGAAATAATAGAAACGGAGAAAGACAACATAAGTGATGCTGGAAATGTGAGCGCAAGGCTGCAATGGCTGGCTGTCCAGAGTTGTTCTGCTTAACGCATTTGATGTTGAGTCCTCAAGTTAGAAGATGAGGTGCTGTTCCTTGAGTTACGCTGAGCTTCATTGGAACAGTGCAGGGAAAAAGAAAGACAGTTTGGAATGGGATTGGGATGGAGGAATGAATGGGTGGGAGAGTTTGGGGCATCTGGAAACTCAGGATAACCAGTCAATTAAGGACTACAGCTGTACATTTGCTTGTATTTTGAACTTCTTCATTGCAGCTTGGATTTAGTGGATATAAAGTTCTATGAAGGGTAGTTCTTGATATAGCTTCCTTGGAGGAGAAGGTTGAAATCAGAGTGCCTGTTGGATCAGCAACATGAGATAAATAACAAGTTATAGGCCCAGGTGGTCCTCAGCAAACATCTTCCTGGTCAATGCTGTTAAGTAACTGTGACATTTTTCTGTCTTTTTACAGAAATCTTACCATTTCCTATTCCAACGATACCGCCCAGAACATTATACAGTCTCCTCTAATTGGCTTGCTTTGGGCACAGTCACCCTGTTCGGATTTCTGTCTTTATCTCGCTCAGTGGCTTTATTCAGAGGTTAGTAGTTGGAAATATTTTATCATGTTTATGTGCAGAAATCTGCTCCCGTTTCATGTGCACTGATAAGCCTTCAATGCTTGCAAAACAGGTAGATATTTGAGCAAGTCTCTGTGTACATTATGGTTGTATATGAAATGTTTCTTCCACAGCTTTTTTCCAAGGTTTTATTGCATATCTCCATCTCTCAAAATCTAATAAATCCAGTGTTAAAGGTTGAATCATAATTAAAGGATATATAACATGTATAATAACTTCAATATAAATCAGATGTGGTACAGGAGCAGAGAAATTTGGTGTATAAGATCATAAGTTGTTGAAAGGGCGGGAACAGAATGTGAAATTTGTCTAAAAACATTGAGTATCCTGTGCACTTATAAATAGAAGCATGGTGTACAAGATCGAGGAAGTCACGGTGAACTGTCTTAAAACACTGTAGTCTTGGGCAAAGCACTGTAAGAACCGAAGACATTAGAAAGGATGCAGAAGAGATTTTGGAGGATTCCAGGGATGAGGGAGTTTAGTTACATGTTCAAACTGAAGAAGCTGGGACTGTTTTTCCTGGAGCAGAGGAGGATGTGGAAGGGTTTGATATCAATATTTAAAATTATGAAGGATGGAGACACATAGAGGATTGGTGGGTCAAGACCAGAGGATATAAAATGCAAGTAATTGGCGAAAGAACCAAAAATGACATGAAGAATAATGTCTTTACCCAGTGACTGGTTAGGGTCTGGGATGAAGGGTCTCAATTTGAAATGTCGACTGTCCTTTCCCTCCATAGCTGCTGTCTGACCTGCTGAGTTCCTCCAGTGTTTCATGTGTTCGTCTAGATTCCAGCCTCTGCAGTCTCTGGATTGCCTTTGCTTAAAACTGGCATTGACTTGATGGAGTGAATGGCCTCTTTTAAGGTTGTAACTGGGTGGAACAGTGGTACAGTTAGTAGAGCGACTGCCTCTCAGCTCCAGTGACCAGGGGTTCGATCGTCACTGTGGGTGCTATCTGTGTGGAGTTTGCATGTTCTCCCTGTGACCCATGGGTTTCCCCCCAGTGCTCCAGTTTGCTCCCACATCCCAGACATGAGGGTCAGTAGGTTAATTGGCTGCTGTAAATTGCCCCAGTGTGTGGGTGAGGGGTAGAATCTGGGGAAGTCGATGGGAATGTGGGGAGAAAAACATGGGATTAGTGTAAGTGGGTGGTTGATGGTCGGTACAGACTCAATGGGCTGGGGCCTGTTTCTGTGATGTATCTCTTTATGTCTTTATGCCTGATCTTCCTTGTTGTCGTACAAAGACAGTCAAGACCTTGTGGTCTTGAGCTGAAACTGGTTGGGGCGGGTGTAATTGGATCAAGCAAACAGACGCAATTTAATCCACATTTTAAACCTCTGCAAACTTTTCATTTTTATAAACATTACAAATTCACATATCCAAATTCATGTAAGCGGCCATGTAATTGCACCCTCCTCTCAGTTAAAGTGTGGTAGATTCCCTCAGGTCTGCCAGGAAATGTACTTCTACATAAGAGTGTGTGTGGGCAGACCTGATAGAGGGATGGGGTGGGCTCCAGTGATGGTCATCAGTGGAGTCCTTTCTCTTCTCAGACTGCAGAGATAATGCCCTATTGCATCTTGACTCTTTAGTCTAATGTGCTGATTTAGAGTCATAGAGTTATACATCACAGAACAGGCCCTTCGGCCCAACTTGTCCATGCTGATCAACCTACCTGAGCTCATCCCATTTGCCTGTATTTAGCCCCTATCCCTCTAAACCTTTCCTATCCATGTACCTGTCATGTATCCATGTACTTTGTAATTGTACCCGCCTCTACCACTTCCTCTCGTAGCTTGTTCCACATACCCACCATCCTCCATGTGGAGAAAGTTGTCCCTCAGGTCCCCTTTAAATCTTTCCCCTCTCACCTGAAACCTTATGCCCTCTATAGTCTTAGTAACACACAAAGGAGCTGAAGGAACTCAGTGGGTCAGGCAACATCTGTGGAGGGAAATGGACAGTCAATGTTTTGAGCTGAGACCCTTCATCGGGACTGGAAAGAAAGTGGGGGGAATAGCCAGTATGAGAAGGTGGCGGGAGGGGTGGAGTGAGAGCTGGCAGGTGATAGGTGGATCCAGGTGAGGGGGGCTGATAGGCAGGTGAGGGAGGGGGGAGAGCGGGAATGATGTGAGGAGCTGGGAGGTGATGGGTGGAAGTGACAAAGGGCTGAAGAAGATGGGATCTGACAGGAGAGGACGGTGGACCATGGAATAAAGGGAAGGAGGTGGGGGAGAGTCTCTTGTGTCTCCCTCTTGTTTTAGACCCCCTGCTGTGGGGGGAGAAAAAAGCTGTGACCATCCACCTTATCTATGCCTCTCATTTATTTAAGCAATACGAATTCCAAGATCTGCCTTGTCAAACTAACATTTCCACACTGTAAAGGATTGAGGGTATAGTCTCCGAGTCATGATTTCATTGACCAGTCATGTACCTGGGAACAGGAATTGAGCTTTCCTTGTCAGCTAGCCAAATGTGTCCATGGCATTTTGGCAATGAATAACAGGAGGACACTGACTGAAGGAAGAGCTAGAGGTGATGCCATGAAAACAAGTGTTAAGATTTGTCATGCGGTACCTTATAAGGTGTGGAACACTGCCTCTGTAGTACATTTCACTACGGAATTGGATAAATATTGCAGAGATCTGAGGAACGAGCAGAGAACCAGATTGCTACTTGGAGCCGGCACGGACTCAGTGTGTTGAATGCTGAGCTTATTGCATCCAGTTTTGGAGAGAAACCTTGGTGTTGAACACGTATATCTGCTCTTCCCGTCCTGCTTTAGGACATAGGGAGATTGGTTTTTAAGTAAACAGGCAAGGAAATTCCATCTTGTTTTCTTGCTGGTTAATTTACAGGTTATCATGCACCACTTGACCTTTACCCAGAGTTCCACCGGATTGCCACCGACCCAAGTATTCATACGGTGCCTGAGGGGAGACCAGTTAACGTTTGCGTTGGAAAGGAATGGTATCGCTTCCCCAGTAGCTTTCTCTTACCTGACAAGTAAGTCACTTTAATGCGTCTACGTGCTTGTGTTTCCCATGTAATGTACCATTTCTGTCTAATGCAGCCTTGCTCAGTACAGCACAGGAACGGGCCCTTCAGCCCACCATGTCTGTGCCAAACACAATGCCAAATTAAACTAAATCCTTTCTGCCTGCACACGGTCCATCTCCCTCCATTCCCTGCATATTCATGCGACTATCTAATAGTCTCTTAAATGGCACTGTCGTATCTGCCTCCATCTCCACCTTGGCAGCCCGTTCCGGGCACCCACCGTCTCTGTGTCAAAAAAACTTGTCCCATACACCTCCTTTAAACTTTCTCCCTTTCACCTTAAAATGCATGTCCTCTAGTACTTGACATTTCTACCCAGGGAATAAGATTCTGACTGTCCACCCTATCTGTGCCTCTCATAATTTTATATACTTTATCAGGTCTCCCCTCAGCCTCCAGAGAAAACAACCCAAGTTTGTCCAATCTCTCCTTATAGCCCATACCCTTTAATCCAGGCAGCATCCTGGGGAACCTCTTCTGCTCCTTTTCCAAAGCCTCCACCTTTCCTGTAATGAGACAACCAGAATTATACCTAATACTCCAAGTGTGGCCTTACCAAAGTTTTGTATGTCTACAACATGACTTCCTAACTCTTATACTCAGTACCCCGACCAATGAAGGCAAGCATGCCATATGCCTTCTTTACCACCCTATCTACTTGCGTGGCCACTTTCTGTGAACTATGGACCCCAAATCCTTTGTACATCAATGCTCTTAAGGGTCCTGCTATTAACTGTGTACTTTCCCTTACATTAGACCTCCCAAAATGTAACACCTCACAATTGCTCAGATCAAACTTCATCTGCCATTTCTCTGCCCATATTACCAACCAGTCTATATCATAGAATATAGAACAGTACAGCACAATACAGGCCCTTCGGCCCACAATGTTGTGCCACCCTTTAAACCTCGCCTAAGACTATCTAACACCTTCCTCCCACATATCCCTCTATTTTAAATTCCTTGATATGCCTATCTAACAATCTCTTGAATTTGACCAATGTACCTGCCTCCACCACTGCCCCAGGCAGTGTATTCCATGCCCCAACCACTCTCTGGGTAAAATACCTTCCTTTGATATCTCCCTTGAACTTCCCACCCATTACTTTAAAGCCATGCCCTCTTGTATTGAGCATTGGTGCCCTGGGAAAGAGGCGCTGGCTGTCTAGTCTATCTATTCCTCTTAGTATTTTGTATACCTCTATCATGTCTCCCCTCATCCTCCTCCTCTCCAAAGAGTAAAGCCCTAGCTCCCTTAGTCTCTCCTCATAATGCATATTCTCTAAACCAGGCAGCATCCTGGTAAATCTCCTCTGCACCCTTTCCAACGCTTCCACATCCTTCCCATAATGAGGCGACCAGAACTGGGCACAGTACTCTAAGTGTGGCCTAACCAGAGTTTTATAGACATCATTACCTCGTGGCTCTTAAACTCGAACCCTCGATTTATGAATGCTAACACCCCATAAACTTTCTTAACTACACCATCCACCTGTGAGGCAACTTTCAGGGATCTGTAGATATGGACCCCCAGATCCCTCTGCTCCTCCACGCTACCCAGAATCCTGCCATTAACTTTGTGCTCTGCCTTGGAGTTTGTCCTTCCAAAGTGTACCACCTCACACTTCTCTGGATTGAACTCCATCTGCCACTTGTCAGCCCAGCTCTGCATCCTATCAATGTCCCTCTGCAATCTTTGACAATCCTCTACACTATCCACAACACCACCAACCTTTGTGTCATCTGCAAATGTGCCAACCCACCCTTCTACCCCCTCATCCAAGTCATTAATAAAAATCGCGAAAAGCAGAGGTCCCAGAACCGATCCTTGTGGGACACCGCTAGTCACAGCCCTCCAATCTGAATGCACTCCCTCCACCACAACCCTCTGCTTTCTACAGGCAAGCCAATTCTGAATCCACGCGGCCAAGCTTCCCTGGATCCCTTGGCCTCTGACCTTCTGAAGAAGCCTACCATGTGGAACCTTGTCAAATCCATGTAGACCACATCTACTGCACTACCCTCATCAATCTGTCTGGTCACCTCCTCAAAGAACACAATAAGGCTTGTGAGACATGATCTGCCTCTCACAAAGCCATGCTGGCTGTCCCTGATCAGACCATGATTCTCTAAATGCCCATAGATCCTATCTCTAAGAATCCTTTCCAACAGCTTGCCCACCACAGACATAAGGCTCACTGGTCTATAATTCCCTGGACTATCCCTACTACCTTTTTTGAATAAGGGGACAACATATGCCACCCTCCAGTCCTCCGGTACCATTCCCATGGACAACGAGGACTCAAAGATCCTAACCAACGGTTCAGCAATCTCCTCCCTTGCCTCGCGGAGCAGCCTGGGGAATATTCCGTCAGGCCCCGGGGACTTACCTGTCCTCATATTTTCTAACAGCTCCAACACATGGTCTCTCTTGATATCAACGTGATATCAATCTTACCAACACTGTTCTCAGTGTCATCAAAGCCCCTCTGCTTGGTGAATACTGAAAAGAAGTATTCATTGAGGACCTCACCCACTTCCACAGCTTCCAGGCACATCTTCCCACCTTTGTCTCTAATCGGCCCTACCTTTACTCTCGTCATCCTTCTGCTCTTCACATAAGTGAAAAAAGCCTTGGCGAGTAGGGTTAAGGAAAACCCCAAGGCCTTTTCGTGTCCCCTTCTTGCTCTCCTCAGCCCCTTCTTAAGTTCCTTCCTTGCTACCCTATACTCCTCAAGAGACCTATCTGATCCTTGCTGCCTAAACCTTATGTATACTGCCTCCTCCTCCTAACTAGATGTTCCACCTCTCTTGTCAACCATGGTTCCTTCACCCTGCCGTTCTTTCTCTGCCTCATTGGGACAAATTTATTCCTAACATCTTGCAAGAGATCCCAGAACAACAACCACATCTCCATAGTACATTTCCCTTCAAAAATGTCATCCCAATTCACACTCGCAAGTTCTAGCCTTATAGCCTCATAATTTGCCCTTCCCCAGTTAAATATTTTCCTGTCCTCTTTGCTCCTATCCTTGTCCATGACAATGCTAAAGGTTAGGGAGTGGTGGTCACTGTCCCCCAAATGCTCACCCACTGAGAGATCTGTCACCTGACATGGTTCATTATCTAATATGGCATTTCCTCTAGTTGGCCTGTCAACATCCTGTGACAGGAATCAGTCCTGGACACACTTAACAAACTCTGCCCCATCTGAACCTTTGGTACTAAGTAGTGCCAATCAATATTTGGCAAGTTGAAGTCTCCCATGATAATAAACCTGTTATTTTTGTACCTTTCCAAAATCTGCCTCCTGATCTGCTCCTCAGTATCCTTGCTGCTATCAGGGGTCCTATAGAATACACCCAGTAGAGTAACTACTCCTTTCTTGTTCCTAACTTCCACCCATACTGACTCTGGAGAGGATCCTTCTACATTATCTACCCTTTCTGCAGCTGTAATAGTATCCCTGACCAGTAACGCCACCCCTCCTCCTCTTCTCCCCCCCTCGTCCTCTTCTCCCCCCCCATCACAAGATCACAAGACAAGGGAGCAGAAGCAGGCCATTCGGCCCATCGAGTCTGCTCCAAGGAAAGGGAAATAGAAATGAGAAATCCGGGAAACACTGAAATCCGGGAATATTCAGTATCCTTTCCTGCCCTGGTGATAGCCAAGTCTCTGCAAGAGTCACAATATCATAGTTCCATGTATTTATCCAAGCTCTCAGTTCATCACTCTTATTCCTGATACTTCCTGCATTTAAGTAAATGCACTTTAGCCCATCCACCTTACTACTTTTATACCCTATACTCTGCTTCTCCTTCCTCAAAGCCTCTCTATATGTTAGATCTGACTTTACTCCGTGCACTTCTTCCTCTGACCTATCCCTCCAGTTCCCATCCCCCTTGCAAACTGGTTTAAACCCTCCCGAACCACATTAGCAAACCTGCCTGCAAGGATATTGGTCCCCCTCGAGTTCAGGTGTAACCCATCCAATCTGTACAGATCCCACCTCCCCCAGAAGAGATCCCAATGATGCAAAAATCTAAAACCTTGCCCCCTGCACCAACTCCTCAGCCACACATTCATCTGCCATCTCCTCCTATTCTTACCTTCACTGTCATGTGGCACTGGCAGCAATCCTGAGATTGCTACACTTGAGGTCCTGTTCTTCAGCCTTCTGCCTAGCTCCCTAAACTCACTTTTCAGGACCTCATCCCTCTTTCTACCTATGTCGTTGGTACCAACATGTACCACGACTTCTGGCCGCTTTCCCTCCTTCACAAGAATGCTGTGGACCTGATCAGAGACAACCTGGACCCTGGCACCTGGGAAGCAACATACCATCTGGTATTCTCATTCACATCCACAGAACCTCTTGTCTGTTCCTCTGACTATTGAGTCCCCTATCACTATTGCCCTCCTCTTCTCCTCCCTTCCCTTCTGGGCAGCAGGACCAGTCCCAGTGCCAGAGACCTGGCTACTGCTGCTTGATCCCTGTAGGTCATCCCTCTCAACAGCATCCAAAGCGGAATACCTGTTTTTGAGGGGAACAGCCTCCGGGGTCCTCTGCACTGTCTGCCTGTTCCCTTTCCCTTTCTCTCCCCTGACAGTCGCCCATCTCTCTGCCTTCTGAACCCTAGAAGTACCTGCTCTAAGGGGGGGGGGGTGACTGTCTCCTGATGCACAGCATCTACATAACTCTCTCCCTCCGTGATGCTCCACAGTGTCTGAAGCTGCAACTCCAGCTCATCAATTCTGAGCTGAAGTTCCTCCAGCCTCAAGCACTTACTGCAGATGTGGTCACTGTGCACCACAGCAGGGTCCACTAGCTCCCACATCATGCAGCTGCAGCACATCGCCTTGCCCTTCATCTGAGCTAGTTTTTTTCTTACCTAGCTGTAGTCTACTTGAAAGTTATAACAATAACAGTAAACCTTACTTCTACTTACCAGCTACTCACCAGTGTTGTTGCAGATGGTCTCCGCCTCTTGATGCTGAAGCCTGTTGTGCCAAAGCCACTCACTCTGACTCTGTCCACTCCAACAATGGCCGCTCCAAAATGGCTGCTCCGCTTGATAAAACCTTTTTATTGGCCCTTCTAAATTAGCCCGGACCTGTGAGGGACCCGCTGCTCCTTGGTCTCTCAGCTCCTCTCGTTGTCTTGGCGAAGCAGCCAGCATAATTAAGGACCCCACCTACCCAGGACATTCTCTCTTCTCCCTTCTTCCATTGGGTAGAAGATACAGGAGCCTGAGGGCACATACCACCAGACTTAAGGACAGCTTCTATCCCACTGTGATAAGACTATTGAACGGTTCCCTTATACAATGAGGTGGACTCTGACCTCACGATCTACCTTGTTGTGACCTTGCACCTTATTGCACTGCACTTTCTCTGTAGCTGTGACACTTTACTCTGTACTGTTATTGTTTTTACCTGTACTACATCAATGCACTCTGTACTGACTCAATGTAACTGCACTGTGTAATGAACTGACCTGTACGATCAGTATACAAGTTTTTCACTGTACCTTGGTACAAGTGACAATAATAAACCAAAGTCAAAAGTAAAAAAGCCCATGAAAACCCAAACTTTAAAGGGTTTTAGACCTGACCTGTGAGGGACCCACTGCTCCTTGGTCCCTCAGCTCCTGATCCTGCTGCATCCTTTGACAACCTTCCTCACTATCCACAATTCCGCCAATTTTCATGTCGTCTACAAACTTACATGGTCACAGACTTCCAGTCAGAATGGCACCACTCCGCCACTACACCTTGCCTTCCATGGACACCACACCGATTTTTAACCTAATCTACCAAGTTTCCATGGATCCCATGTCCTTCATCTTCTAGATCAGCCTACTATGAGGGATCCTGTCGAAAGTCCCTGTAGACAACATCCACTGACCTGCCCTCATCAATCATTTTTGTCACCTCCTCAAAAAACTCAATCAAGTTTGTAAGACGTGGTGTCCCCTGCATAAAGCCATGTTGACTATCCCTAATAAATCTGTGCTTTTCCAGATCTGAGTCGATCCTATCCCTAAGAATATTCTTCAATATCTTCCTTACCACTGATCTAAGACTCATCAATGTGTGTCTCTATTGTGGTTTGTAAGACAAGTTTTTCACTGTACCTTGGTACAAGTAACAATAATAAACCAATACCAATACTTTAAACAGAGGAACAACATTAGCTGTTCTCCAGTCCTCTGGGACCTCACCTGTGGCTAAAGAAGATACAAGGATCTCTGTCAAGGCCTCGGTAATCTTCCTTCATATGTCTCTCAATAACCTGCGATAGATCCCATCAGGCCTTGGGGACTTATCCACCTTAATGTTCTTCAAGAGCCCCAACACCACTCTTCCTTGATATCAGCATGCCCCTCCTTGATCCCGCTAACATAGAACAGTACAGCCTACTATCCTACATGTCCTTCTCCTTGATGAATACTAATGTATTCACCCACTTCCTCTGGTGCCCCGGACCCTTCGTGGCCCCTTTTAGTCCTCCTGATTCCCTGTTTTCTTTATATTCCTCAAAGGTCCCATCTGCTTTCAGCTTCCGAAACCTTACATGTGTTCCCTTTTCCTTTTTGACTAAATTTTCAACATCTCCCATCGTCCAAGGTTCCCGAACCTTGCCATCCTCATCTTTCTTCCTCACAGGAATATGTCGGTGCTCCATCCTGGCCAGCCAGCCTCTAAACAACTGTCAGACGTGGACTTTCCTAATAACAGCTGCCCTCCCCAGATCCTGCCTAATACTGATGCAATTAACCTTTCCCCAACTTAACGTCTTCCCCTGAAGTCCAGTCTTGTTCTTATCCATAACTATCTGAAAACTTGCAGAGCAGTGATCTCTGTCCCCAAGATGCTCTCCCACTGAAACCCCAATCACCTGGCCAAATGCAGCCATGCTAATAAGATTAGAAGCACTATTCCACCATTAAAGTCCATGCAGGGAGCGTTGCATTGATTTGCGTTTGTTGTCATTGCTATGCTAAAGTCGAAGTCTTCCCTTCCATATCTGTGTCAGTTATGGCTCAGTAGGCCCTATTTCTGGGTTCTGGGTTTATGCCAGAGAGCCGAACATAAGATTCCTGCTGACACAACCAAAGGGTTGAAGCATTGTCAGAGGTGCCATGTTTCAGATGAGATGTTAAACTGAAGCTTTGTCTGCTCTGTTGGGGAGAGATAAAAGACCGTGTGCTGAATTGCATAACAGCAGCGGAATTATTCCTTGCCCACTCATTATCTCTCAGAACAGCATCATGGTATGCATTTGCCCTAAAGAGTAACAATCTGCAGGGTCCTGATGCAGGATTTTGACCCAAAGTGTCGACAGTTCCCTTTCTCCCCCACAATTGCTTTTTTCTAAACATCAGGATCAGGTTTATTATCACTGACATATGTTGTGAAATTTATTGTTTTGCAGCAGCAGTACAGTGCAAGACATAAAAATTACTGTAAGTTGCAAAAATAAATAAAGAGTGCAAAAGAGGAATAATGAGGTCGTGTTCATGGGTTCATGGACCGTTCAGAAATCTGGTGGCAGAGGGGAAGAAGCTGTTTCTAAAAAATTGAGTGTGGGTCTTCAGGGTCCTGTCCCTCCTTCCCGATGGGAGTAACGAGAAGAGGGCATGTCCTGGATGGTGAGGGTTCTTAATGATGGACGCCGCCTTCTTGAGGCACCGCCTCTTGAAGATGTCCTTGATGGTGGGGAGGGTTGTGTCTGTAATTGGGCTGGCTGAGTCTACAACCCTCTGCAGCCTCTTTTGATCCTGTGCATTGGAGCCTCCGTACCAGGCGGTGATATAACAGTGTGAATGCTCTCCACTGTACATCTGTAGAAATTTGCAGGAGTCTTTGGTGACATACCTAATCTCCTCAAGTTCCAAACACTGCTGGTGTGCCTTCTTCATGATTGCATCAATGGGTTGAGCCCAAGATAGATCCTCTGAGATGTTGATGCCCAGGAACTTGAAGCTGCTCACCCTGTCCACTGTCGATTTGCTGAGTTCCTCCAGAAAATTGTTTGTTACTCCACATTCCTGCATCTGTAGGCTCTTGTGTCTCCCCTAAAGAGTAACTATTCTTACGACTGGAACCTGCTCTAAGATAAGAGGAAGACTAAAGCTGGTGATATTGTTTGTTTCATCGAAGAGCAGAATAAAGCTATGTCTTTCTCTTCCCCAGCTGGCAGCTTCAGTTCATTGCTTCAGAATTTCGAGGGCAGCTCCCAAAGCCCTTTGCCAAAGGACGAAGAGCAACTCGAATTGAGCCAACGGATATGAACGACCAAAACCGTGAAGAACCATCACGATATGTAAGTGAAGGACTTTATATTTGTTGTATGTTTTAATGAATAAAAAGATGGAGGATTAACACAGGAGAACTGGAATCAAATACTTTCTATCTGGTGTAACTTTGGTAATGAAAAGAGTAGATTTCTCCTGAGACACGAGATTCTGCAGACGCTGGAATCTGGAGCAACACATAAAATGCTGGAGGAACTCAGCAGGTCAGGCAGCATCTACGATTTCTCTCGAGCTCTGCACCAACAATCCATGTCAGACTCACTATGGCCACCCTTCACACGTGGATGGTATTTTGCAGCAAACAAAATAGTTTGCTCGTCAGTGCTTCTGAGATTCTTTCACAGAACCTAGTTGGGTAAAAGGCTGTTTCCCCAGTTGCCAGACACACACCATGGTTGGTAGTCATTCTCGACTTGCCCCATCCTCCCACTGCGCCCGGCCCCTCCCTCCCTGTGCCTATCCCCTCCCCTCCTGCTCCCCCCACCCCCTGGTACCCAGCTCCTCCCCCTGCACTCGACCTGCTGAGTATTTCCAGCAATTTACATCTTCAGAACCTTACATGTTTCAACAAGATCACCTCGCATTCTGAATTACTGAACTATAATGACTATATCCCAACCTGGCCAGCCTTTACTCGTGAGTGAACAACAGCAGAGTTGTAACCAGACTTTGGTACTTTTATACTCCATTCCCACTTGCAATAGGCCAGAATTCCATTTGTCTTCCTCAGTATTTGTTGTATCTCAGTATTTGCCTTCCTCAGTATTTGCCTTCCTCAGTATTTGTTGTATCTGTCTGCTCACTTTGTTTCACGTGAGAGGACGTCCAGGTCTGTGCAGTGACATCCTTTCGGCTTTCTTCATTTAAACAATATCCTGGTTGTTTGTTTTCTCTGCCTAAGTACATAACCTAACATTTCCCCACATTCTACCCCCAGCTAGGTGTTTCCTACTCACTTGCCTCTCTGGATAATTCCATCTAGAGGCAGCTTGTTGATGGAATGTAGCAGGAGCTTCTTTGAGGCCTTGGAAATAGATCCTTGAAGGACTTTAAACAAAGGACACAGAAATTATTCTTGGGGACTTTTGTCTGCAGTAGGATGTGTCAGTGTGAAAACGTGTGTTATACTCAGCTGCCCAATGGAGGAGGCGTTGCTGGAAGCTGCTGTGTTTGACCTTGTCAGAAGTAAATGATGCACCAATGGCCAGCATCACGAATTGTGTTGAAAAGGTCACCCCTCAGATCCCCTTTAAACCTCCTCCCTCTCACCTTAAACCTTTGCCCTCTGTCTTTAGACACCCCGACCATGGGAAACAGACACTGGTGATCTACCCTGTCTGTACCTCTCATAATTTTAAGTACCTCCAACAACTCGCCTCTCAGCCTCCTTTGCTCCAGGGGAAACAGACCCAGTCTATCTAACCTCTCTTTATAACTCAAGCCCTCCAATCTTTTCTGCACCCTCTTCAGTGCAGCCACGTCCTTCCTGTAGTGCGGTGACCAGAACTGCCCACAATGCTCCAAGTGCAGCCTAACCAATGCTTCGAATAACTGAAGCATGACATACCAAAGTGTTGGTAGACAAAGTCCGAGTTCCAATTCTTGCAAGTTAGGAGTTCAACCAGGCAGTGAGTTGAATGGAAGTACTTCAGTTCAATATCTCGTGACACCTTGCAAGGCAACTCAAGACACTTAGAAAAACCAACAGTCAGATTGAATTACCCGCTAAAACGTGGTTACACATTTGTTTCCTGGTACTAATTAAATATCTTAATATGTGTATATGGTAGTTTTGAGTCTGTCAAGTATTCCATATTGTTGCAGATGCAAAACATTATTTTGAAAAGAATAGAAAGAGAAAACAAGGCAGTGACTCCATTGAAGAGAGGAGCTGAACAGCTTTAAACTGACGTTCCTGGCGAGGAGTGCCAGTAATTAAACAACAATCCAACACAGTAGGAAGTGCAGTAAATACGCAGCAGGTCCAGCACATCTGTGGAGTGGGAAAAGTTAATACTCCCTCTCCACAGATATTTCTCAGCCTGCTGAATATTTCTAATACTTTTCAGATATCCAGCATCTGCAGTATTTTCTATTTGGCACGGGTTCCATGCTGTTTCTTGTCTGAAACTGGAGAACCTGACATTTATGAGCACCTCCCAATCTACAGAGAAATATCTTCAACAACAAAATCTCCTGACATCAGTCTCAGGATCCAGCTGAGAACAATGAAGCTGCATTCAGCTCAGCAAGTTGGTATTTACTAGTCACACTCATTTTTCCTCTTTCATGCCTATTTTTATTTTAGTGGGATAAGTGGGGCTATATTGAGATGAATCCACCATTTTCATTTTTTATTAATGCCTACCAGTCTCGTAGCTGTTCATCTTTCCGATCCCTGGCAGTTTCATGGTTTAGTGAAAATCACCTGAAATTTTCTTATAGGAGAGACATTTGTCCAATCAAACAGGCCTGATCTTAAACCCAGGCCCAAGGGTTGCAGACTGCAGGACATTTTATTAGCATGTCACCATTTTTCAACAGTTACAGTAATTTACTTAATGGTATATTTAGCACAGTGTTCTTTGCTGAGCTGTACATGTGTTTAGTATGTACATTCAGCTTATTTATTCTTTAAGCTATCTTTAATGTCAGTGAACCATTCCATTCTTGTTCTATCATTGCTTGTATGAGTTCTTCCACCATTCAAGTGGACTTGATGACTGACCAGGAAGTAGTGATTGAATTTCTATCTTAGACCTAAATACTTGCACAGTGAAAATGTACAAGGTAATTAAAGCTTTAAGTTTCCACATACATAAAAAGAGTGCTTTTCTTACTGTTCTGCTGGTGAATCCAAATGCGTCTGTGTGAAAAGTTACCAGTGATGTTCTTCCAATCCTCTACCAGGAGATGTGCATGAATGGGTTTCTGTTCCCCGTTCACTTCCCACAAGACAAGGGTGGAAAACCTTTTGGTTTCACATCATTTGAACCAGTGCGAGTCAAATGAAAATACATCCCTGCTGGAATGACGATCCCCAATAAACAAAAGCATGTATGCATACAGGTACACTGATGTACTCAGACAGAAAAAGTCATCGGCATACATGGAAGAGCACAGCAAACATAGACATACGTGACACCTGCATGCATACAAAAATGGGTAGATGCATGCACACATACAGACACCTGTGCACACACATGGATCAGGCGAGAGTAAACTTTTAATTGTAGCATTGTGCAGATATCATCCACCATTCCATGGAGTGCCCCCATATCGATATCTATGGGAGAAGTATGCCCATTTAATTTTTGCATAACCACATCCAAGTATAGCCTCTAATTTTGCATTTGAGAGCAAGACTAACGTTAAATATCAACCAAGACTGCGATTTGGTTTTGCATTGAAACTGCACTGTAGTCTTGTGTGTAGGTTGATATCTAGGTTACTAAAATATGGAATTTACATCGAAGCTTTTTGCCTCTTACTGAACTTATTTTGTAATATTTTAGTCCTGAAATTGAGTAATTTCCACACTGGAACAACTTGGCATCTTTATGTTCCAAATGGAAAATTATCCATACCCTGGAGTTTCTCCCACAGAGTAGATTACCAGATTGGAAGTCATTTAATAGTTATTTAATTGTAGTAAATGATGTGGTTACAATCTATACTATGATTGTCTCAATATAAAACCACGGTAGCTGCAATAACTACTGTATCTTGTCAAAATACTACTGCACTGTGGAAGTTTGACAACGCTACATTATTTTCTCCAAAGTGGTACTCAAGGGTGGGATTGCAATACTCATTTTATTTGGTATTTAATTATAAATGGTTGCAGGAATCTTAGACTAAGAATAGAATAAAATTTCTGGGAAATGTCATAGGTGCAAAGTGTACTGAATGGTGATGACTGGATGGGAGGTTGGTGTGACTCAGAAGGTAGGAAGGAATTGGAGATGTGGTCCAAAATTGTAGGTACTCTGGTTGAGTTTCAGAGAGCTGCCAGGGAAAGGAAGAGTCAGTGCTAGGAAACTGGTTGTAATATGAACTGAAGACAATCCACTCGGTTAGTTGTAGGAAATTTCTGCTCCGCTGCTGAAAGGCCTGGATAGAGTGGACGTGGAGAGGATGTTTCCAGTAGTGGGAGAGTCTAGGACCAGAGGGCACAGCTTCAGAATAGAAGGATGTCCCTTTAGAACAGCGATGAGGAGGAATTTCTCTAGCCAGAGGGTGGTGAGTCTGTGGAATTTATTCACACAGATGGTTGTGGAGGCCAAGTCATTGGCTATATTTAAAGTGGAGGTTGATAGGTTCTTGATTAACAAGGGCATCAAAGGTTATGGGGAAAAGGCAGGAGAATGAGTTTGAGAAGGGAAAAATAAATCAGCCATGATCGAATGGAAGAGCAGACTCGATGGGCTGAATGGCCTAATTCTGCTCCTATGTCTTATGGACGTTAGACTTATGGTCTGACGACTTAGAGACTATGAAGGGATAAAGGAAGGAGGCAGTGATGATGTGGCGGTGGGTGTCATTAGTTTAGTTTACAAATGAAACGGTGTGTTTTTTGAAGATTTTGCGAATGAAAGTCTATGATGTGACACTGTAGGAAATGGTGTGTGTGGGAGTGAATGCATTGCTGGTGTTTCTCCAAGTTTGTTGGATAGATAAGAATGGAACCCAATGAGTATCGCCTCATGCAGCTTGCTGCTGATGGAGAGGCTTTGAAATATGGTGTGGTCACCCACGTTAAAGGCTGTAGACAGCTGAAGAAGGAAGAGGAGGGATGGATGACTTTTGCCACAGTGTGTGGGATGTCCAGCCTCTAATGACTTTCAGTCTGTGGCAGGGCTGGAAACATTTGGACAAGGAGTTCTAGGTAAAAGGGGTCTGAGTTTGGGAGTCTCCAACGTAATGAGGACTTGAAAAGAACAGGAAGTTGGAGATAGGAGAGTCA
The DNA here is from genome assembly GCF_009764475.1 of Pristis pectinata. Taxonomy (NCBI): domain Eukaryota; kingdom Metazoa; phylum Chordata; class Chondrichthyes; order Rhinopristiformes; family Pristidae; genus Pristis; species Pristis pectinata. Next base: position 31,259,393 of record NC_067431.1, read on the forward strand.
TTTACAAGAATGAAAGGGTCAAGCGTGGTTTGTTTTTGAGGAGAGGGGTGATGTTGGCAAATTTGAAAGAAAAAACATTAGAGGAGAGAATCATTGACAACCTCACGGGGACCCAACGGGTGGCCAGCATTTGGGGGTGGGAGTTGGGTGGTCACTGGGGGTGGAAGTTGGGTGATCACTGGGGTGGGAGTTGGGTGGTCATTGGGGGTGGGAGTTGGGTGGTCACTGTTTGGGGATGGGAGTCTGGGACATCAATAATAAAAGACGCTTGGACAAGTACACGGATAGGAAAGGTCCAGAGGGGTATGGGCCAAACACAGCCAAAGGGATTAGTGCAGATAGGCACCTTGGTTGGCATGGATGAGTTGGACTGGAGGGCCTATGTATGTGCTGTATGACTCTCTGACTCTTTTGCGTATCGAACAATTTCCTAAATTCACCCCCTCCAGAACTGTGCAATAGGTCAGTTGGCTTCTGACAAATAAAAATGGGTTACCTATTCCAATTGCCATTCTCCTGTTATGTTTCAGGTCTCCATCCATTCCTTGGTTTTGTTATTATTTCCTCCATTGAAGTAGCATTTTTTGGTGGTCAATTCTCACGCAGCCAATCAGGAGCCTGGCACGTTACCTACTGTGCAAAAACTTTTGAGTTCCTGCCAACTTGGCCAAGTAATTCTGTGGTGGGGAAAACAAAAGCAGGCTGGCAGCAAGTAGCAGCCTGCTTTAGGCACCAACTGATCACATTGTGTGGAGTCAATTTGTCTATAGCTGTAGATTTGACCACTCGTTTCCTTTTGTGATGGGAACCATACCTATTATCAGCCAGCCTTTACTTTCAGTATGAAGCTGGTTGTTTGCGCTGTTAATCACAGTGCTGCTTTCACAGCCTGCTTGACCAGTAAAGAAAACGAAAGGTGTCAAAGAGATCATTGCAGGCATGATAAATGATGCTGGCTGAAATAAAGAGCAGGCTGACTCCAATACTGGAGTGGAGCCAATTGTTCCAGTGTTTTTGGAAGCTTGCCAATGGAACTGTGGCAGTTTGGAAATAATGCAAAGGAATTGTGGTTACTTAAGTCATTTCAGACACATCTTAAGGACAAGCCTGTGTTTTTTTTGTCTTATTGAAATACCTTCAGCTGAAGCAGTGAGTGTTTTTCTAACTCATCTAAAATAAAAGAGAACTCCATGTCTAAATTTTCAGTTGTGCACAGTCTTTTCAAGGGAAAAGGGCAGGGGACTTCTCCCTGGTATGCTGGCAACGTGCACCTCTCACTCAACAGCAGTAACACACATTATCAGCTCATTATCAGGCTGTTGTTGGGGGAGTTTGCATTGAGCAATCTGGATGTTGTGTTTCAATGTGAGACACAAGAGACCGCAGCTGCTGGAATCTGGAGCAACACACAAAACGCTGGGGCAACTCAGCGGGGCAGGCAGCATCTATGGAAGAAAATGGACAGTTGACGTTTCGGGAGGTAGGGTCACTCCATAGATCCTGCCTGACCCGCTGAGTACCTCCAGCATTTTGTGGTTTCAATGTGAAACTGGTTGATCCAACAGTGATTGAAATTTAAAAGTACTTTATTGGCTATAAACACTGTAGGGTGTTTTGAAAGGGTATGAAAGCTGCTATAGGAATGCAATTATGTCTTTATTTCCTTCCTTAATTTATAAAAGGGAATAAGGAATTGGCAGTTGAATTAAAAAAAAATTTTGTCAAAGAGTCATATAGCACAGAAACAGGCCCTTCTGCCCATCATGTCCATGCTGACCTTTTTGTCTAGCTACACTAATCCCATTTGACTCCATTAGGGCTGGAACCTCTATGACTTGCCTTTACGTCCTTGATGGGAGTGGTCCATGAATTAAAGTCCTAGATTGGGGCAAGGCAGCTTTTGAAGGCACTAGAAGAACATGCAGAGGTTGATTGGTAGAGGCAGTTCGCAGGTAAAGAGGTGCCCAGCAAGTGGGAGGCTTTTAAAAGTGAGATGGAGAGAACTGAGAGCCAGTGTGTTCCTTTGAGAGTGAAGGGCAAGGCTGGCAGGATTAGGGAACCCTGGTTTGTGAGGGATATTCATGCACTGGTCAGGAAAAAGGAGGAGGCATATGTCAGGTGTCGGCAGCTGGGATCAAACAAATCCCTTTAGGAATATAAGAGGTGTAAGGGTACACTTAAAGGGGAAATCAGGAGGCAAAAGCAGAGCAAGAGGTAACTTCAGCAGATAAGGTAAAGGAGAATTCCTAAGAGCTTTTGCAGGTAAATTAAGAGCAATAGAATAACTAGGGAAAGAATAGGTCCCCTTAAGGATCAATGTGGTCATCTATGTGTGGAGCCACAGGAGATGGGTGAGATAGAACATAGAACAGTACAGCACAATACAGGCCCTTCAGCCCACAATGTTGTGCTGACCTTTAAACCTCTGTTAAATGAATATTTCTTGTCTGTATTTACCATGGAGAAGGACATGGAAACTGGGCAATTCGGGGAAATAAATAGTGATATATTCGAAATGTCCACTTTACAACAGTGGAGTTGCTGGCCATCTTAAGGTGGATAAATCCCTGGGCCTGATCAAGTGTGCATCCTCAGGCACGTGGGAAGGGAGGGAAGAAATTTCAGGGGCCCTGGCAGAGATATTTGCATCATCTTTAGCCACAGGTGAGATACCAAAAGACTGGAAGGTGGATAATGATGTGTCTTTATTTAAGAAGGGCTGCAAGGACAAGCCAGGGAACTACAGGCCGGTGAACCTAACATCAGTGGTGGGAAAGTTACTGGAGGGGATTCTGAGGGACAGTATTTACCAGCATTTGGAAGGGCAAGGACCGATAAGGGATAGTCAGCATGGCTTTGTGCATGAGAAATCTTGTCTTACAAATTTTATTGAATTTTTTGAGGATGTAATGAAGAAGATTGATGAGGGCAGGGTGGTAGACATTGTTTACTTGGACTTTAGCAAGGCCTTTTACAAGGTCCCACATGGTAGGCTGGTTCTGGGTCCAGGGTGAGCCAGCCAATCTGGATACAAAATTGGCTTGGTGGAAGGAGTCAGAGGGTGGTAGGGGGAGAGCTGTTATTTAGATTGGAGGCCTGTGACCAGTGGTGTGCCACAGGGCTCAGTGCTGCGTCCTCTGTTGTTTGCCATATATATTAATGATTTGGATGACAATGTTGTCAACAGATGACCCTAAAATTGGTGGTGTAGAGGAACTGGAGAAGGTTATCTAAGATTACACCATAATTTAGATGAACTGGGGAAGTGGCCAAAGAATGGGAAATGGATTTAACTCAGACCAGTGCAATGTGTTGCATTTTGTTCAGTTAAACCAGGGCAGGACTTTCACAGTAAATGGTAGGGCCCCGGAGAGTGTTGTAGAACTGTTGTAGAGTGTGGCTACATGGGTGCGCAGGGTGGTGAAAAAGATGTTTGGCACGCTTGCCTTCATTGGTCAGGGCATTGAGTACAGGAGTTGGGACGTCATGTTACAGCTATACAAAACATTGGTGAGACCACACTTGGAGTGTTGTGTACAGTTCTGGTCGCCCAGCTATAGGAAGGATGCCTTTAAGCTGGAAAGGTGCAGAAAAGATTCATGAGGATGTTACCGGGTCTGGAGGGCTTGAGTTATAGAGAGAGACTGGATAGGCTGGGACATTTTACCCTGGAGCGTAGGAGGCTGAATGGACTTTATTGAGGTATTAATAATCTTGAGGGGCATAGATAAGGTGAATGGTCATAGTCTTTTCCTAGGATGGGGGAGTCCAAACCTTAACGTAGAGTTAAGGTGAGAGGGGAAAGATTTAAAAGGGTCCTGAGGGGCAACTTTTTCCACACAAAGGGTGGTGGGTGTGTGGAATGAGCTGCCAGAGGAAGCTGTAGAGGCGGGTACAACATTTAAAAGACATTTAGATGGGTACATGGATAGGAAAGGTTGAGAAGGATATGGGCCAAACACAGGCAAATGGAACTAGCTCGGATAGACATCTTGATCGGTGTGGACAAAGATGTTTATTTGCTGAAGGGCCTGATCCCCTGCTGTATGACTCTATGACTATTTAAGTGTGTCTAAGCTTCCCTTAAACATAACAATTGTATCTGATTGCACCATCTCTGGCAGTAAGTTCCAGATATCAACCACTATCTGTGTAAAAAAAACTTGCCCCTTAGTGCCCTTTAAAACTCCTTCCTCTCACCTCTAATCTGTGCCCTCTTGTTTTTGATACCCCTACCATGGGAAAAAGATCCTATCTAGCCTATCTGTGCACCTTATAATTTTATACACCTCAATCAGGTCACCCCTCAGCCTCCTTCACTCCAGGGAAAATGAGCCTCGCCTATCCAATCGCACCTCATAATTAAAATCCTGCAATCCAGGCCGCATTCTGGTGAATCTCCTCTGCACTCTCTCCACTGCAACCACAGCCTTCTTATGGTGTGGTGACCAGAACTACACACAACACTCCCAAGTCCAGACTAGCCGGTGTTTTATAAAGTTGCAACATAATGTCCCAGCTTTTATATTCTCTGCCCCGATCTATGAAGGCAAACATGCTGTATGTCCTCTTCACCAACCTATCTACCTGAGTTGCCACTTTCTGGGATGTATGGACCTGACCCCAAGTTCTCTCGATTTATCAACATTCTGCAGGACCTCCACCATCTACTGTACGTAGACCAGTTGGAAATGTGGACAGAGAGGTGGCAGATAGAGCTTGATCTGCCAGTGTGAGGTGTTGCACTTTGGGAGGTCAAATGTAAGAGGAAAGCACTTAGTAAGTACCAGGACCTTTAGGAGCATTGATGTACAGCGGGATCTTGGGGTGCGTGTCCATAGTTCCCTGAAAGTGGCAACACAAGTAGATAGGGTGGTAAAGGTGTATGGCATGCTTGCCTTCATTGGTCAGGGTGTTGAGTATGAAAGCTGACAAGTCACATTGCAGCTGTATAAAAACTTTGGTTAGGCCATGAAAAATACTATGATGCTGGAAGAACTCAGCAGGTCAGGCAGCATCTGTGGAGAAAAGCAGGCGGTCAACGTTTCGGGTCAGGACCCTTCTTCAGGACTGAAGATAGGAAAAGGGGAGGCTGGGTGGGCACAAGGTGGGGATAGGTAGATGCAGGTAAGAGATAGTGATAGGCAGGTGCGGGGGAGGAGGGGAGAGCAGATCCACTAGGGGATGGGTCAAAGGTAAGGAGAGAAAGGAAAAAAAAGGTAGAAAAAAAGAGAGAGCTTTGGAAAAGGAAGCAGAGAAGAAGCATGGGGGGGGGGGTGTGGGGAAGGGGTGGGGGTGGAGGTGGAGATCACTTAAAGGGGGAGAATTCAATGTTCATGCCGTTAGGCTGCAAGGTTCCAAGATGGAAAATGAGGAGCTGTTCCTCCAGTTTGTGCTTGGAATTCTCCCGGCAGTGGAGGAGGCCGAGGACTGACGTATCAGTGATAGTGTGGGAAGGGGAGTTGAAGTGATTTGCAACAGGGATCACAGTTACGGACAAAATGCAGGTGTTCTGCAAAATGGTCAACCAGTCTGTGTTTGGTCTCAGCAGTGTAGAGGAGGCCACACTTGAAGCACCAAATGCAGTAGATGATATTAAGGGAGGTGCAGGTGAATCTCTGTCTCACCTGGATGGAGGTGATCAAGGTGGTGTAGGGGGCAGGTGTTGCACCTATGGCGGGGGGCAGTGGAAAGTTCCCAGGGTGGGAACGGGTTGGTGGGGGGGGGGGGGGGAGGGGGGAGGAGTAAGGAGTGAACAAGGGAGTCGCGGAGAGAGTGGTCCCTACAAAAGGCAGAAAGGGGTGGGGTGGGGAGGATATGCTTGGTGGTGTGATCCCATTGGAGATGGCAGAAGTGGCGGAGAATGATGTGTTGGATACTTAGGCTGGAGGGATGAAATGTAAGGACAAAGGGGACCCTACCCTGTTGGTCTGGGAGGGGTGGGGGTGAGAGCGGAGGTGCAGGAAATGGCAGAGATACAGGTGTGAGCTCTCTCGACCCCAGTCGGGGGGAAGCCCTGGTTAGAAAAGAAGTTGGACACCTCGGACGTCCTGGAGTGGAAAGCCTCATCATGGGAGCAGATGCGGCGGAGCTGGAGAAATTAAGAGAAAGGAATAGTGTCCTTGCAAGAGACAGGGTGAAAGAAGCTGTAATTGAGATAGCTGTGGGCATCAGTGGGTTTGTAGAAGATGTGGGTGGATGAGGAATCTCTGAGATGGAGACGGAAAGATCGAGGAAGGAGAGAGGGGAGTCAGAGATAGTCCAAGTGGATTGGAGAGGAGGGTGAAAATTAGTGGTGAAATTTATGAAACTGTCCGGTTCTGCGTGGGTATAAGAGGTGGCACCAATGCAGTCATTGATATAGCAGAGAAAGAGCTGAGGAATGGGGCTGTAGGAGGCTTGGAACAGCGACTGTTCAACGTACCCAATGAAGAGGCAGGCATAGCTGGGGCCCATGTGAGTGGCCACAGCTACGCTCTTGGTCTGTAGAAAATGAGATGAATCAAAAGTGAAGTTGTTAAAGGCAAGGACAAGTTCAGCCAGGTGGAGGAGAGTGTTAGTGGAAGGGGACTGGTTCTGTCTCTGGTCAAGAAAGAAGCGGAGGGCAGTGAGGCCGTCACGATGGGGAATGGAGGCGTATAGGGACTGGACGTCCATGGTGAGGATGAGGTTGTGCGTGCCGGAGAACTTAAAGCTATGGAAGAGTTGGAGAGAGGTGTCATGGAGGAAGCTGGGAAGGGAATGGACCAGGAGGGGCGGAATTGTGTCTGGGTACAAGTATACAAGTTCAGTGGGGCAAGAGCATGCGGAGACAATAGGTCTGCTGGGACAGTCCTTCTTGTGGATTTTGGGGAGGAGATAAATTTCTACTCTCCCCTCCTCCCCCGCACCTGCCTATCACTATCTCATACCTGCATCTACCTGTCACCACCTTGTGCCCACCCCGCCTCCCCTCTTTTGTCCACCTATCACTGCTCTGCTTTTCTCTCCTATGTATGGGGCTTCCCCTTTACCCATCTTCAGTCTTGAAGAAGGTTGCTGACCCAAAACGTTGACCGCCTGCTTTTCTCCATGGATGCTGCCTGACCTGCTGAGTTCCTCCAGACTCCAGCATCTGCAGTCCTTTGTTTCTCACATTTGGAGTATTGTGTGCAGTTCTAGTTGACCTATTACTGGAAGGATGTGGAGGCTTTGGAGAGGGTGCAGAAGAGGCTCACCAGGATGCTGCCTGGATTAGAGAGTATTAGCTATAAAGAGAGGTTAGACAAACTTGGATTGACTTCTTTGGAGTGTCAGAAGCTGAGGGGTGATTTGTGACATTCTCCCTGATCAGTAGCGCAACCTTCCCACCTCCTTTTACACCCCTCTTGATAGAAGAGAAAATTTACACAGATGTTGCTGGAACTTGAGGACCTGAGTTACAGGGATGAGTTGAATAGGTTAGAACTTTGTTCCCTGGAGCACAGGAGAATGAGGGGAGATCTTACAGAGGTATACAAAATTATGAGGGGTATAGATAGGGTGAATGCATGCAGGCTTTTTCCCCTCAGGTTGGGTGAGACTAGAACTAGAGGTCTAAAGCATCTGAACCCTGAAACATAGAAACCATAGAAAACTACAGCACAAAAAACAGGCCATTCGGCCCTTCTAGTCTGTGCCCAAACATTATTCTGCTAGTCCCATCTACCTGCCCCCAGCCCATACCCCTCCAGACCTCTCTCGTCCATGTATCTATCCAATTTACTCTTAAAAGTTAAGAGTGAGCCCGCATTTACCACATCAGATGGCAGCCCATTCCACACTCCCACCACTCTTTGAGTGAAGAAGTTCCCTCTAATGTTCCCCCTAAACCTTTCCCCTTTCATCCTAAAGCCATGTCCTCTCGTACTTATCTCTCCTAATCTAGGTGGAAAGAGCCTACTTGCATTAACTCTGCCTATGTCCCTCATCATTTTGTAAACCTCTATCATATCTCCCCTCATTCTTCTCCGCTCCAAGGAATAAAGTCCTAACATGCTCAGTCTTTGAGCAGCTTTGTTTCGTGTTTTGTGAGTGTGCAAAGGAATTGGATCAATCTAAGGCTGAGGCATCACTGCTGTTGTTCTGGATTTATTTGCCATTTTCTTTGACTTCAGTTATTTCAAATTAATCTTAACAGGTTGACATCAGACAGTGCCATTACTTAGTCGACCTTGACACTGAATCGGAGACTCCACGAGAGCCAAGATATTCTGCAGATAAAGACGACTGGATGATCGTAGCTTACAAACCATTTTTAGATGCCACGAGGTGAGCTTGTGTTCAGTTAAATAGCTAAACTTTTGCTGAGTGCTGCCTAATCATCACTGAAAACTTTAATCCTGATAAATTTTGATTTTTTTGATGCTGTACAACTTACTCTTACAAGGATTGGATTTGACACGATACAATATGCTATTTGTGATGATTTTACTTGATTGTATTTTCTTGTAAATCAGAGCCTGATGCTGGTTTGGGTTAGGTTATGCGTTATCGAAATATTCACAGTCAGGTTCTGTTGGGTTGGATCTGTTCAAGTCCAGCTCTGTATTTTATCAGAATCTGGTTAATTTGCTTAGTGTAACCATGTGTTCTCTCTTCTTGATTGACAGCAATGTATGTGCAGCAGAGTAGGTCTTGGTCTGGTATGGGAAAAAGGATAGGAATCCTTGGGATATGGATTTAGATTGGCCACAGTCAGGTCAAGCTTTAATTATACCCAAGCCAAGCTCTGCTGCTTCCCAAGAGAGTAAGCAATGAAATTGCATTGTGGTTTCCTGCTGCTGGACCTACTGTCAGATTTGTTGGAGATGTATGTTTGATGGGCTGTTAAATGTGCCAACCTATTCTGACATTGTTGCCTAACACTGAGTTAACCGGCAGTTAGAGTTGTGTTCACACTGATTGGATAAGTTCCATGGTTAACAGTCTTAATTGCCTCCTACTTTACTGTCCAGTAAAGCTGCGACCTTGACCTCATCCCTGTCTCAGCTCATCAGTTGTAACCTTTGTCTATGCTTTTGTTGCCTCTGGATTTGACGATTCCAACAGACTCCCAGTTGGCCTCCCTTGTGCTGCCATCTGTGAGCTTGTGATCATCCGAACTTTGCTGTGCCCCAGATCCTGTTCACTACCATTGCTGTGATTCCAAACCTACACTCCAGAAAATGCCCTGGAGCATTTTCGCTGGGTTAAAAACACAATGAAAATGCAAGTTGTTGATAATCTAGTTCTTGCACTTTAAAAACACTTCTTTAAAATATTCTCTCAATCTGCTTATATTTTGCTGGATTTTTATTGTCAATGGGATACTGCAGCAAAAGTTATTTCGTTTCACTGTATTTAGCACTTAAACCTTAATAGCTTAACAGAGTCTTGTCTGTCAGGAAGGTTTCAGTGTTGACTAGTCCATAGCCATTGTGCTTCACCTGGTAAGCTTGGCTTTTCATTGTATCCTACGGGTCCCTTGGCCAAATCTGCTGGAATAACTGGCTGTTTCTAATCTTCACTTGCTTTGAGTCACAGGGGAATAGCAGGGGGAGAGACGGGCACAAAGCCTCAGCCACCTCAACCTCGGGGATGAGGGATTGGATACTGGCGACCTCCGGTTGTGTAACAGGGCAGCTGGGCTTCTGGGGAAAGCTACCAGGTGCTTGCAAGCAGTTGATACAATGTAGATCTCAGGAAGAAGTCAGCAGCAGTCTGAGATTCCAGTTGGACCAAGTCTCTCCTCTTGTCGTGGAGTCATACAGCACAAAGACAGGCCCTTCAGCCTAACTTGGCCCCCATGCCGACCAAGGTACTGACCTGAGCTAGTCCCATGGACCTGCATTTGGCCCATAAGTCTCTAACCCTTTCTTATCCATGTACCTTCCACATGTCTTTGTGTTGTAATTCTATGCGGCTCTGGCAGCTCATTCCCTACACCCGCCACTCTGTGTGTGGAAATCTTGCCCCTTTAACTTTTTCACTGTAAACCTGTGCCGTCTAGTTTTAGATTCCCCCACCATGTGAAAAAGACAGTGACCATCCTCCTTATCTATGATTTTATTAACCTCTGTAAGGTCACCCCTCAGGCTCCTTCGCTCCAGGGAAAACAGTCCCAACCTGTCCAGTCTCTCCTTATAATAAAAGCCCTCCAGTCCCAGCAACATCCTGGGGAATTTTTTTTGCACCCCCTAAGGTAATAATGTTGAAGGTAGTAATCTCTGGATTACTCCCGGTGCCACGTGCTAGTCAGGGCAAGAACAGGAAGACAGAACAGATGAATGAGTGGCTGAGGAACTGGTGCAGGGGACAGGGTTTCATGTTCTTGGATCTTTGGAACCCCTTCTGGGGCAGGGGTGACCTGTACAAGAGGGATAGGTTGCACCTCAACTGGAGGGGAACCAATATCCTGGCTGGGAATTTTGCTGGTGCTACTTAGGAGGGTTTAAACTGGTCCAGCAGGGGAATGGGAACCAGAGCACTGGGTCAGAAAGTGGAGAGATTGAGAGGAAGGGAGATGATAGGGCCAGTAAACACAGGCAGGAGCAAAGTAACAGACACAATGGGACGGATGTGTTGAAGTGTGTGTATTTTAATGCTAGGAGGATTATGGGTAAGGCTGATGAACTTAGAGCATGGATCAGTACATGGACCTATGATGTTGTTGTCATAACAGAGACTTGGTTGAAAGAGGGACAGGAATGGATGCTTAATGTTCCAGGGTTTTGACGTTTTAGGAAAGGTAGAGAAGGAGGTAAAAGAGGGGGCGGTGGAGGGGAGTTGCACATTAATCAGGGACAATATTACAGCTGCTCTCAGAGGGGATATAACGGAGGGCTCATCCACTGAGTCTACATGGGTAGAACTTAAAAATAAGAAAGGTGCAATCACTCACCCCCACCCCCTCCATGTGGCCACTGGGACATTGAGGAACAGATGTGCAGGCAAATTAGGGAAAGGTGTAAAAACAACAGGTTGTTGTAGTGGGGGACTTCAACTTCCCTAATATAGACTGGGACCTCTTAGTGCAAGAGGTTTAGATGGGGCAGAATTTGTTAGGTGTATCCAGGAAGGTTTCTTAAATCAATATGTAGGTAGTCCAACAAGAGGAGTGGCTGTACTGGACCTGGTGTTGGGTAATAAGCCTGGCCAGGTGACTGGCCTTTCAGTGGGAGAACAGTTGGGGAACAGTGACCACAACTCCTTAAGTTTTAGGACAGCTGTAGATAAGGATAAGTATGGACCTTGTGGGAGAGCATTGAATTGGAGCAGGGCAAATTACAAGAGCATTAGACAGGAACTAGGGAGAATTAATTGGGAACAGTTGTTTTTGGGCAAGTCCACATCTGACATGTGGAGGGTGTATAAAGACCAACTGCACAGAGTACAGGACAGGGATGTTCCAGTAAGAAGGAAGGACAGGGATGGCAGGGGAAGGGAACCTTGGATGACAAGAGAGGTGGTGAATTTAAGTCATAGAGTGGTAGAGTCATAGAGCACTACATCACAGAAACAGGCCCTTCAGCCCATCTAGTCCATGCCAGCCTGGTTTTCTGCCTAGTCCCCTCTACCTGCACCCAGACCATATCCCTCCAAACTTCTCCCATCCATGTACCTATCCATACTTCTCTTAAATGTTACAATGGAACCAACATCTACCACTTCCGCTGGCAGCTCATTCCACACTCGCACCACCCTCTGAGTGAAGAAGATTCCCCTCAAATTTCCGTTAAATACTTCATCTTTCACCCTAAACCTCTAGTTCTAGTCTCACCCAACCTGAGGGGAAAAAGCCTGCATGCATTCTATACCCCTCATAATTTTGTATACCTCTGTAAGATCTCCCTTCATTCTCCTGCGCTCCAGGGAATAAAGTCCTAACCTATTCAACCTATCCTTGTAACTTAGGTCCTCAAGTCCCGGCAACATCTGTCTAAATTTTCTCTGCCCTCTTTCAAGCTTGTGGATATCTTTCCTGTAGGTAGATGACCAGAACTGCACACAATACTCTAAATTTGGCCTCACCAACAACTTCAACATAACATCCCAACTCTTGTACACAGTGTCCTGATTCATGAAGGCCAATGTGCCAAAAGCTCTTCTTATGACCCTATCTACCTGCGATGCCACTTTCAAGGAATTATGGATCTGTTTTCCCTGGTCACTTTGTTCTACTGTACACCTCAGTGCCCTACCATTCACTGTGTAAGTCTTACCCTGGTTTGTCCTCCCAAAGTGCATCACCTCACACTTGTCTGCATTAAATTCCATCTGCCATTTTTCAGCCCATTTTTCCAGCTGGTCCAGATCATTTTGCAAGCCTTGATAGCCTTCCTCGCTGTCCACTATGTCCCCAATCTTGGTGTCATCTGCAAATTTTGCCACATTATCATTTAAATCATTAATATAGATGATAAACAACAATGGACCCAGCACCGATCCCTGAGGAATACCACTAGACACAGGCCCACAGGCCTCCAGTCAGAGAGACAACCATCTACTACCACTCTCTGGCTTCTCCCACTAAGCCATCATTGAATCCAATTGATTACTTCATCCTGAATGCCAAATGACTTAACCTTCTGGACCAGCCTCCCAAGCAGGACTTTGTCAAAGACCTTGCTAAATTAGTGTAGCGGTTAGCGTAACGCTTTACAGCACCAGTGACCCGGGTTCAATTCCAGCCGCTGTCTGTAAGGAGTTTGTATGTTCTCCTCGTGTCTGCGTGGGTTTCCTCCCACATTCCAAAGACGTACAGGTTAGGAAGTTGTGGGCGTGCTATGTTGGCGCTGGAAGCGTGGCGACACTTGCGGGCTGCCCCAGAACAGTCTACGCAAAAAGATGCATTTCACTGTGTGTTTCAATGTACATGTGACTAATAAAGAAATCTTATCTTAAAGTCTATGTGGACAATGTCCTTGTGCTCACCCTGCCTCCCCTCTTTTGTCCACCTATCACTGCTCTGCTTTTCCCTCCTATATATTGGGCTTCCCCTTTTCCTATCTTCAGTCCTGAAGAAGGGTCCTGACCTGAAACATTGACTGTCTGCTTTTCTCCATGAATGCTGTCTGACCTGCTGAGTTCCTCCAGCCTCACAGGATTCTTAGAGATAGGATTTATGAGCATTTGGAAAACCATGGCCTAATTAGGGACAGTCAGCATGGCTTTGTGTGGGTCAAGTCTTGTTACTAACTTGATTAAGTTATTTGAGGAGGTGATGAGGATGATTGATGAAGGTAGAGCTGTGGATATTGATTTTAATAAGGCATTTGACAAGGTCCCTAATGGGAAGCTCATCCAGAAGATTAAGATGCATGGGATCCATGGTGAATTGGCTGCTTCGATTCAGAGTTGGTTTGTGCATAGGAGACAGAGGGTAGGGGTTGAGGGGACTTATTCCGGCTGCAGGTCTGTGTCTAGTGCCGTTCCTCAGGGATCCATACTGGGACCTCTGCTGTTTGTGATGTATATAAATGACCTGGATGAAAATGTAGATGGGGGGGTTTGTAAGTTTGCAGATGATACGAAGATTGGTGGTGTTGTGGATAGCGTACAAAATTGTCAAATGATACAGCGGGATATAGATTAGTTGCAGATATGGCAGATGGAGTTTAACCCGGCCAAGTGTGAAGTGTTGCACCTTGGGAGATCAAATGTAAAGAGACAGTACACCGTTAATGGCAAGACCCTTCATAATGTTGATGTGCAAGGGGATCTTGGGGTCCAAGTCCATAGCTCCCTGAAAGTGGCTGCACAGGGTGATAGGGCGGTAAAGAAGGCGTTTGGCATGTTTGCCTTTATTAGTCGAGGCACTGAGTTCAAGAGTCAGGAAGTTCTGTTGCAGCTTTATAAAACTCTAGTTAGGCCACATCTGGAGTATTGCATTCATTTCTGGTTGCCCCATTATAGGAAGGATGTGGATGCTTTGGAATGGGTGCAAAAGAGGTTCACCAGGATGCTGCCTAGATTAGAGGGTATCTGTTATGAGGAGAGTTTGGACAAACTTGGGTTATTTTCTCTGGAGTGGCAGAGGCTGAGTGGAGATCTGATAGAGGTTTATAAGATTATAAGAGGCATAGATAGAGTAGGCAGCCTGTATCTTTTTCCCAGGGTTGAAATGTCTAATACCAGAGGGCGTGCATTTAAGGTGAGAGGGGGTAAGTTCAAAAGAGATGTGTGGGCATGTTTTTTACACAGAGAGTGGTGGGTGCCTGGAATGTACTGCCAGGGGTGGTGGTGGAGGCAAATATGATAGGGGCGTTTAAGAGGCTCTTAGATTGGCATGTGGTTGTGTGGGAAGTAGAAGGATATGAACATTGTGTAGGCAGAAGGGATTAGTTTAGTTGAGCATTTGTTATTAATTTAATTAGTTCGACACAACATTGTGGGCCGAAGGACCAGATCCTGTGCTGTTCTATGTTCTCTAAAGACTAATCACATCCTTCCCATATGGGGTGACCAGAACTGTACACAAGACTCCTAGTGCGGTCTCGCCAACATCATGTCCAGCTGTAATGTGACTTCCCAACTCTACTCAGTGCCATATGCTTTCTTCACCAACTGATCTACCTGTGTCACCACCTTCAGGGACTTTGTACCTGCACCCCGAAGTCTCTCTGTTCTACAACACTACCGAGGGCCCTGCCATTCACCGTGTAAGTCCTGCCCCGGTTTAACTTCCCAAAATGCATCACTTCACACTTGTTTGAGCTAAATTCCATTGCCATTCCTTGGCCACTTGCCCAGTTCATCAAGATCATGTTGTAACCTTAGACAACCTCCTTCACTGTCCACTACACCATCAATTCTCATGTCATCCACAAGCTTACTGACCATGCCACCTACATTCTCATCCAAATCACTAATATATATGAGGAACAACGCATGAATCAGTGTTGGGGCTCTGTGGTTTCTGATGTGTAGAAATGACTTGGACGGAAATGTAGGTGGGCTGATTAGTAAGTTTGCAGACGACACAAAAATTGGTGGAGTTGCCAATAGTGAAGAAGGTTGTCAAAGGATTCAGCAGGATATTGACCAGTTGGAAATGTGGGCAGAGAAATGGCAGATGGAGTTTAATCCAGGCAAGTGTGAGGTGTTGTACGTTGGGAGGTCAGATATAAGAGGAAGGTATACAGTAAATGGCAGGACCCTGAGGAGCATTGATGTACAGAGGGACCTTGGGGTGCAAGTCCATAGCTCTCTGAAAGCAGCAACACAAGTAGACAGGGTGGTGAAGAAGGTGTATGTCTTCATCGGTCAGGGTGTTGAGTATAAAAGTTGGGCAGTCATGCTGCAGCTGTATAAAGCTTTGGTGAGGCCACATTTGGAGTACTGTGTGCAGTTCTGGTTGCACCACTGCAGGATGTGGAGGCTTTGGAGAGGGTGCAGAACAGGTTCACCAGGATGCTACCTGGATTAAAGAGTATTAGCTATAAGGAGAGGTTGGACTAACTGGAATGTTTTCTCTGGAGTGTCGGAGGCTGAGGGGTGACCTGATAGAAGTATATAAAATTATGAGAGGCATGGATAGGGTAGATAGTCAGAGACTTTTCCCAGGGTGGAAATATCAAATACTGGAGGGCATAGGTCTAAGGTGAGAGGGGGAAAGTTTGGAGGAGATTTGCAAGGCAAGTTTTTAACACAGAGCGGTAGGAGTCTGGAGTGCGCTGCCAGGGGAGGTGGTAGGAGTCTGGAGTGCGCTGCCAGGGGAAGTGGTAGGAGTCTGGAGTGCGCTGCCAGGGGAGGTGGTAGGAGTCTGGAGTGCGCTGCCAGGGGAAGTGGTAGGAGTCTGGAGTGCGCTGCCAGGGGAGGTGGTAGGAGTCTGGAGTGCGCTGCCAGGGGAAGTGGTAGGAGTCTGGAGTGCGCTGCCAGGGGAGGTGGTAGGAGTCTGGAGTGCGCTGCCAGGGGAGGTGGTAGGAGTCTGGAGTGCGCTGCCAGGGGAAGTGGTAGGAGTCTGGAGTGCGCTGCCAGGGGAGGTGGTAGGAGTCTGGAGTGCGCTGCCAGGGGAGGTGGTAGGAGCAGATGTGATAGCAGTGTTTAAGACAGGCACATGAATGAGCAGGAGGGTCATGGACCATGTGCAGCGGACGTGCAGTTTAATTTGGCATCATGGTCGGCACAGACATCATGGGCTGTAGGACCTGTTCTTCTGCTATACTGTTCTATGTTCAACAGAGGACCCATTACTGATCCCTACGGCACACCATTCATCACAGGCCTCCAGCCTGGTAAACAACCCTCCACTACCACCCTCTGTCTCCTTCCATCAAGCCAATTTTGTATCCAATTGGTGAGCTTACCCTGGAACCCATGTGATCTCATCTTCCAGAACAGTCTACCATGCGGGGCCTTGTCAAAGGGCTTGTGAAGTCCATATAGACCACGTCTATCGCCCTGCCCTTGTCAATCTTCTTGGTTACCTCTTCAAAAAAACACTCAAATAAATTCATGAGATACAATTTCCCACACACAAAGCCATGCTGACTATTGCTAATCAGTCCTTGCCTTTCCATATGCAGGTAGATCCGGTCTCTCAGAAACCCCTTCAATAACTTACCCACCACTGATGTTAGGCTCACCGGCCTGTAGTTCCCTGGCTTGTCCTTGCAGCCCTTCTTTAATAAAGGCACAAAGTTGGTGAGTGTCAAAAGGGACATGCCAAATTTCTTCAGCCTCCTGAGGAAGTAGAGGCGCTGGTGAGCTTTCTTGGCTGTGGTGTCTACGTGGTTGGACCAAGACAGGCTGTTGGTGATGTTCACTCCCAGGAACTTGAAGCTCTCAACCTTCTCGACCTCAGCACCATTGATGTAGACAGGTGCATGTACACCGCCCCCTTTCCTGAAGTCAATGACCAGCTCTTTTGTTTTGCTGGACATTGAGGGAAAGGACATTGTTGTCATGACACCATGTCACTAAGCTCTCTACCTCCTTCCTGTACTCCGACTCATTGTTATTTGAGATACGGCCTACTACGGTGGTATCATCTGCAAACCTGCAGATGGAGTTAGAGCAGAATTTAGCCATGAGTATATAGGGAGTAGAGCAGAGGGCTGAGGACGCAGCCTTGTGGGGCACCAGTGTTGAGAATAATTGTGCTGGAGGTGTTGCTGCCTGTCCGCACTGATTGCGGTCTGTTGGTCAGAAAGTCAAGGAACCAGTTACAGAGGGAGGTGTTGAGTCCCAGGTCTTTGAGTTTGGTGATGAACTTGCTTGGAATTATAGTATTGAAGGCAGAGTTGTAGTCAATAAACAATAGTCTAACATAGGTGTCTTTACTGTCCAGATGCTCCAAAGATGAATGTTGGGCCAGGGAGATGGCATCCACTGTACACCTGTTACGGTGATAGGCAAACTGCAGTGGGTCGAGATTGTCTGGGAGGCTGGAGTTAATGTGTGCCATGACCAGTCTCTCAAAGCACTTCATGATTGTGGATGTCAGAGCCACCATTCGGTAGTCATTAAGGCATGTTACCTTGTTTTTCTTAGGTACCGGGATGATAGTGGTGTTCTTAAAGCAGTTAGGAACCTCAAATTGAAGCAGGGAGAGGTTAAATATGTCTGCAAATACTTCCACCAGCTGATCAGCACAATATCTGTGCACTCAGACAGGGATACCATCTGGGCCAGATGCTTTCCTTGGGTTCACTCTCCAGAAGACTGATCTTACGTCCTCGATGGTGACCACGGGTTCAGTTACATTGGAGGCTGACAGGGAGGGTGGTGACAAATCAGGGTGGGTGGTGAATGCATTAAGCTCATCAGGAAGGGATGCGTTGTTGTTGACGATGCTGCCCGACTTTGTTTTGCAGCCCGTCACAGCATGTAAGTCCTGCCACAACTGATGGCTGGTCTGGGACTCTATTTTGAACTGGTATTGTCTCTTGGCATTTCTGATAGCTTTATGGAGATCATATCTCGATTTCTTGTAAAGGTCAAGGTCACCTGATTGGAATGCAGCAAGGAGTTCAGTAAGGAGTGGATCTCCCGGTTTCTTTGTTCTCCCTACATTTAACTGTCCCATGTGTGGGGAAACACCCATTCAGACCATATTGTACTGAAAATAAATTTACAACAGCAAAGATACATTTATAAAAATAAAATAGCACCATCCCTATGGCTGTCCAGGAGCCATCAGGAGTTGCAGAGGCACGTGATTTACACATGAATAGATCGTGATAGAGGGAGTTAGTGACTCATTTATCATCATTTGTTTCTGGAATAGAAAACTAACATTTCTATTTGTATTCAAGTGGTGGGATTTGGAATGCATCACCTGAGAGATGCAATAGGAGCTCGCAAAAATAAATTTGTTAAATACTCAAATATGAAAATATTGTAGAAAATATAGAGAAAGCGAGAGTAAATGGAATTGATCGTTCTTTGAAGGAGCTGATGTAGTCTTGATGGACTGAATGGTCTCCGTCTGAACAGTGCAATGTTATGGCTCTGAAGTCCCAGGAATTCACAGCCAAGGAGTGAGGCTGTATTTAGATATGAACGTGTGAATTTTCCAGTAAGAATTGTTTTTATTTGAGACACCAAGCTCTGCCGGAGAATCCCTGTGAATACGAGCTCTCCGGCTGACCAAATGAATACCAGCTCGACAGGGAGCCTCTTGTTATGTTAAGCAGACAGCCATTTATCTGCAGAGATGGCTTCTGCAACCAATGTAATACATAAGTATTGTTCAAATTCTGCATTTGATCATCCAGAAAAATGCAACCTGTTTTTATTTTCATTGGTCATTAGTCGGGGTATTGAATTCAAGAGCCGTGAGGTAATGTTGCAACTCTATAAAACTCTGGTTAGACTACATGTAGAGTACTGTGTCCAGTTCTGGTCTCCTCATTATAGGAATGATGTGGAAGTCCAGGACGCTACCTGGACTAAAGAACATGTCTAATGAGGAAAGTTAGAGTGAGCTAGGGCTTTTCTCTTTAGAGCGATGGAGGATGAGCGGCAACTTGATAGAGGTGTATAAGATTATGAGGGGCATAGACAGAGTGGACAGCCAGCACCTTTTCCCCAGGGTGGCAATGGCCAATACCAGAGGACATCCATGTAAGGTGAGAAGAGGAAAGATTAGGGGAGATGTCAGAGGTAGGTTTTTCCACACAGTGGTGGGTGCCTGGAACACACTGCTGGGATGGTGGTAGAGGCTGATGCAATAGGGACATTTAAAAGACTCTTGGATAGGTACATGGATGTAAGAAAAGTGGAGGGTTATGGGCTGTGTAGGAGGGAAGGGTTAGATCGATCAGGGAATAGGTTTATATAGTTTGGCACAACATTGTGGGCCAAAGGGCCCGTACTGTGCTATATTGTTCTATGTTCTTTGGGCAAAAATATGTTCTCAACAGACCCATCTCCAGTACAAAGTAATACTGGCAAATCCTTGACCTTTTTACAAACCAGATTGCTTCCAAATTGTCTTTGAAATGGAACTGAAACCCTTTTGAGTTGGAGTGTTATTTCCTGAATATTTTGTTGAATGGGGTCAAATTTTTCCTTTATTCCTGGTATAACTCCCATCCAGCAACAGGTACCCTGTTGTGTTAAAGCCAGTTGTTCTACAGAGGCCTTTAGACCATAAGATATAGGAGCAGAATTAGGCCATTCGGCCCATCGAGTTTGCTGCACCATTTAATCACGGCTGATTTTATTTCAACCCCTTTACCAATCAAGAACCTATCAATCTCTGCCTTAAGTACACCCAATGACTTGGCCTCCACAGCCATCAGTGGCAACAAATTCCACAGATCCACCACCCTATAGCTGAAGAAATTTCTCCTCATCTCAGTTTTAAAAGGATGTCCCTTTATTCTGAGGCTGTGCTCTTAGATCCTAGACTCTTCTACTAATGGAAACATCCTCTCCACATCCACTCTATCCAGACCTTTCAGTCTTTGGTAGGTTCCAGTGAGATCCCCCTTGCTGAGAGGATGATGCACTTCCAACCTCTGATGATCGTGGCCCACTGGTACATTGCAGTTGATTCATCTTTTAATGTGCCACAGGTTCTCGGAGCTTTCCTTGGGGATTGGTCAAGAAACTCAGCGGCTCGAGCAGTATCTGTGGGTTTGGGGGGGGGCGGGGGGTGGCGGAAGGAATTGTTGACGTTCCGGTTTGAAACCCTGGTTGGTTGATTCCGGAAGATAGGTTGGCCCCATGCTCATTTGAATTTAGAAGAATGAGAGGTAAGCTTATTGAATGGGTTAACTGGCCACTGGTAATAGGTGAGAGACTTTGGTGGGCGCTGATGGCAATGTGTGGAGAATAAAATGGGATCTTGATGGGTGTTTGATGATTGGTGTGGACTTGGTGGGCCGAAGGGCCTGGTTCAGTGCTGTATGACTGTACAGCTCTGTGACTCAAAGATTCTGAGAGGCTTGAATAGGTAGATACTTTGAGGCTGATCTCCCTCATGGAGGAATCCAGAAGAAGAGGGCACAGTTTGAGTATTGGGGTGGCCCGTGTAAAAGGAGGGATTTCTTTGTGTTCTGAACCCCAGGCCTTCTCTAACCCAGGGAGCTGTGGGATGGAGTCAGTGAATCTTTTGAAAACTGTGATAGGCAGTTATTTTGATCTTGATGTCAGAGCATGTTTGAAGAGCCTACTTCTTTGTCTGCTTCTTCCGTTCTTATGCCCTATGAGCTCAAATAAGCATGTGGTGATCCATCTACAACCTAATATATTATATAATGGGAGTTTACATCATTAATCATCGATACAGTCCAAAGAACGAATGGTAGATCATCAAGCACTTAAACACGAGATGAATGTGATCCTGCAGTTAGCCAGACATGCAGTTTGATTCAGTTGAAGTGACGCGTTGTGGTGACATTGCTGTGGGTCACTGCTGACTGAGTCTTTATGAAGAGCTTTGCTCATCATGACTGTCTTTCTGAGGGATTTATTTTGTGGTCCTGATTGCTGATTAAATTGTGTGTATTTTGCCCTTTGAGGAAAAAAAATGCAGAAATCTCATCCACATTTCAGTGGTTCTGTTCAAGCACTCACCCAGCATCAAGAGATGCTGCTGAAGAGGTGAAGGTATCAGACATGAATGTCAAAACCAAGCATGAAAATGGCACGCTGGCAAGGAGTCCTCACCCCCACTGATGACCCTTCTCATGTCTACAATACTCCCCTTCATCTTGGACACCCTCTTCGGGTTTATCCCTCTCTTGACCTTTTCATCTTCAATTGCTGTCACATCAACTGCCTCGACTTCTCCGCTCCTCTCACCCACTCCGTTGGCCCCTCCGACGTTGCCCCCTCTGAACATGCAGCCCTCCATTCACCGCACCAATCGCAAACTGCTCATCAAACCCGCAGACCAGTCTGGTGGACTGACCGCCACCTTGCAGAGGTCAGATGGCAACTCTTGGATCCCTAAACCCACAAACCTCTGGACTACGACCCCACTAACGAATACCAGGCTGCCATTTATTGCACAGATCTCAACACATCAGGAGACCTCCCCTCCACAGCCTCCAATCTGATAGTGTCCCAACCCCACATGTCCTGCTTCTACCTCTTATTCATAATCCATAAACAGGAGTGTCCTGGTGGGACCTTTGTTTCTACCTGCTCTTGCCCCACTGAACTTATTTCCACATATCCCGACTCCATCCTGTCTCCTCTCATCTAGTCCCTTCCCAGCTGCATCTGGGACCCCTTGCATGCTCTCCACGATTTTGACAGCCTTCAATTTGCCAGACCCCAATTTGCCAGCCCCCACTGCCTCATCTTCCCTATGGACGTCCAGTCTCCATACACCTCCATTCCCCATCAGGAAGGTCTTAAGGACGTCCGCTTCTTTCTGCAACAAACATCTAACCAGTTCCCCTCCACTAACATTCTCATCTTGTCTCTTTTGACTCCTCTCATTTCTTATAAATCAAAGGTGTAGCCATGGTTACCCACATGGCCCCGAGCTATGCCTGTCTTTTCACTGGCTACGTGGGAAAGTCCCTGTTTCAGTTCCCCTCCCCATTCCCACACTGACCTGTCCATCCTCGGCCTTCTCCACTGCCAGGGGGAGGCCCAACACAAACTATTGGAACCTCACCTCGTATTCCTCTGATTAGTCTCCAGCCCACTGGCATGAACATTGAGCTTTCCAGTTGAGGTAACTCTCACCTCTAGTGTGTTTTACACCTCCCCCCCCCCCCTCCAGTCTTCCTATTTTTGTTGTTGTTTCCATACCGCCTGCAGCTCCCCTTCACCCATGTGTGTCCCGCTCCTACTCCCGGTTCCATTAACCCACCACCCACAAATTTCACCCACCGGCTCTCCCCCCAACTCTTCCCCATCTCGTTCTGGTTTCATCTGCCTTTCACCTCTTCGTGGTTGAATGGTTCCCCACTATCACCTTTGTCACTTATTAGATTCCAACAGTAGCCCTTGTGTTTCTGCTTATCACCCTCCAGCAGCCATCTCCCCCCCACCCTCCCTTCCCCGATCCCTCTCCCCCCCCCCACCTTCCCTTCCCCCGATCCATCTCCCCCCCACCCTCCCTTCCCCCCGACCCATCTCCGCCCCACCCTCCCTTCCCCCCGACCCATCTCCCCCCCCACCCTCCCTTCCCCCCGACCCATCTCCGCCCCACCCTCCCTTCCCCCCGACCCATCTCCCCCCCCACCCTCCTTTCCCCCCGACCCATCTCCCCCCCCACCCTCCTTCCCCCCGATCCATCTCCCCCCCCACCCTCCCTTCCCCCCCGACCCATCTCCCCCCCACCCTCCCTTCCCCCCCGACCCATCTCCCCCCCCACCCTCCCTTCCCCCCCGACCCATCTCCCCCCCACCCTCCCTTCCCCCGACCCATCTCCCCCCCCACCCTCCCTTCACCCCGACCCATCTCCCCCCCACCCTCCCTTCCCCCCGACCCATCTCCCCCCCACCCTCCCTTCCCCCGACCCATCTCCCTCCCCACCCTCCCTTCCCCCCGACCCATCTCCCCCCCACCCTCCCTTCCCCCCGACCCATCTCCCCCCCCACCCTCCCTTCCCCCCGACCCATCTCCCCCCCCACCCTCCCTTCCCCCCGACCCATCTCCCCCCCCACCCTCCCTTCCCCCGACCCATCTCCCCCCCCACCCTCCCTTCCCCCCGACCCATCTCCCCCCCACCCTCCCTTCCCCCCGACCCATCTCCCCCCCACCCTCCCTTCCCCCCTGATCTCCCCCCCACCCTCCCTTCCCCTGATCCATCTCCCCCCCACCCTCCCTTCCCCCTGACCCATCTCCCCCCCACCCTCCCTTCCCCCCTGACCCATCTCCCCCCCACCCTCCCTTCCCCCCCACCCTCCCTTCCCCCGATCCATCTCCCCCCCACCCTCCCTTCCCCCCGACCCATCTCCCCCCCACCCTCCCTTCCCCCTGACCCATCTCCCCCCCACCCTCCCTTCCCCCCGACCCATCTCCCCCCCACCCTCCCTTCCCCCCTGTCCCATCTCCCCCCACCCTCCCTTCCCCCCTGTCCCATCTCCCCCCACCCTCCCTTCCCCCCCGACCCATCTCCCCCCCACCCGACCCATCTCCCCCCCACCCGACCCATCTCCCTTTGTTCTGCCTGCCTCCACTTATCATCCACCTGCCCCTCTCCCCCACCTGGTACCTTCTGCCCATCATCCTTCAGCCCTCCTCAGTCCACCAATCACCTGTGGCATCTGTCTGACCTCTCCCCCTCTCCTCTTGATACTGCACGTCTCCTCTCTCCACTCTGCAGCCTTTCAACCCAAAATGTTGACAATTCCTGCCCCCCCCCCCCCCCGCCCCCACAGATGCTGCTCGACCCATTGAGTTCCTCCTGCAGGTGGTTCAACATTGGGCAGTTCCCGGTACAGCAAAGTTTCTCTCATGCTAATACCTCTGTGGCAACCAAAATGTTGTCATCAAGTTACTTCTGTTAAACAAATTGTAGAATTTATGGAGAATAAATCAGTGTCTGAGCAGGACTGGACATACCAGCATGCATTGGACCTGTTGGTCTGATAGTTTATATCTAATAAGTTCAATTTGGTCCTGATTTTAAAATTACTTCAATCCCTGCTCACATAAAATTCATGTTGTAGAAGAGGTGATTTGACCCATTGTGTCTGTGCTAGTTGAAAGAGTTTCCTGACCCAGTCCCTCCTGCCAACACCTGGTCTGCAGCCCTGCAGATCATGGCTCCCCAACTGCACTGCTAAATACTCTTAGATGTGTTGCCAGTTTCTGCTTCCACCATCCTTTCACACAGCAAGTTCCTGACCCATGCCCCTTCCTGGGTGAAAATATCCCTTTCTGTATTCTAATCCTTCTCCCAGTTATGTTAAAGTTCTGCCCCTTGTTTTGAACCCCTCTGTTCATTCTTGATAGAAGAATCAGTAACAGGTAATGAAGTAGGGAGTTATTTGTATAGTTAATGTTTCATATCAGTTCCATAAGTGCTCTATCCATGTAAAAATTGAGTATGCCAAATGTTATAAAGAAGGACACAGCACCTACAGCACTTGATTTGTACACATTTGGTTCAAAAAAAGTCAGACTAAGATAAAATATCTCAACATAATCACACACAGACACACACCAATGTGAAGTTTAAGGGGCAATGGTTCTGGTGGGAATGGAGGGTGGGAGACTGCCAGTGTGACTTGCAGGGGGATAAGAATGTCAATGTGAGCTGGGAGAATGACAGAGTTTTAAATCACGTCAAAGGTCAATAACATCACTGTGTAATACCAGGCCCAAGACCAGGAGGTCTGAGAACTGTTCTTGTTAAGTTGGGCATTATAAGATGCAGTTAACCTCAACAGTCCTGAGATGGGTGGTGAGAAATGATGGGGAGGAGGAGGCATTACCGAAACTCAGCTGGAGAGGGTATGGTCTCTGATGATGGTTCCCCAAGTTGAACAATTTGCTATACTCATTGTCCTCCTTCCTGTTGCTACAAGGTGCTGGGACCCAGCGTGAGATGTAATTTGAAGCACTCATCTCCTTGTTTTGACGTCATTGTTGCTGTGGTGAATGGTATTTTGGGATCCTTGCCCTCATCAAAGAGACTTGCACTTATTTTTATGAAGATTGTTCCCTTTTATGTCTGTTTGTTGAGTTTTGTGGAACCAGTTGATTCAAGATTCAATTGATGGGGGTTTAATTGGAATCACTTGTGGTTTTGATCATCCGAAAATCAATCCTGTTGTTCGGAAACAAAAGAGATGCAGAATAGGCAAAAAGTAACAAGGTATTACTACCAAATTAGTTATGAATCTTCATAAAACTTATGGATGATTGAGAACAAGTGGACACCAAGCTACTTGGTGTAAACAGAGTAAGAACCAGAGGTACAGATCGAAACTGTCTGGTCTGGCATTCTGTGGTCCAGAGATTCCTGTGGCCCGGTATGTTTTGAATCTGTTGTGCAGATCTGTACTAATTAATTAATTCTAAGAAAGATCTAACTAAGATCTAAAATTAACTAAGACTTTTACTAACCTGTAGCTAATTAACCTACCAGTGCAACCTTTGTGATCTTATCCATCAGTGATCTCAGCGGACAGAGTTTCTGACTTATGGAAACAGGGTTGCGGACCATACTCGGAACCCCTACGTAACCCGGGAAGACTCTGTACTTAAAAAGAACAGTGCTCCTGCTCAGAGGAAGTTGGTCAGGGAGCAATTTCTGTGGTCTGGCACCAGTCACGTCCCAAGGGTGCCTGACGAGAGTTTCAACCTGTATGTGTTTTTCTTCCCGTTGATTTTCTGTGTTGTGCTATCCTTCTTTTCTGTAACTTAACCACCCAGTTGGTTATATGTCACATCTATGGCTGCAGTTAGGATTATTCAAAGTTTGGCAGATTGCATTTTAGTTCCTTGTGCTCAGAGTGGCCAATTTCCTGTGCTTATTTGGTGTTAATGTGTGCAATATGAATTCCAGTTGATACACACTTTCATTTACTCTTGTGGGGTTTTTTTAGTTATGTTGAATCTGGGTTCCTATAATTAGAAAGATCTAGAGCTTCTGTTTCTACAGCAGCTTCCATGACCTCCCACAACACTTCACAGCTAAAGAGGTGTTTTGAAGTACAAAGTACCATTGGTTGTAAGCAGGACATTCCCACAAACATCTGGCGACTAATTTCACCTGTCATTCACTTTCTTAAAGCATTCTGTCACTACAAGAGGGAAGGAAGGGTTTACATTTGCAGAGTGCCTCTGCTGGCCTCAGACCATCCAATACACTTTTTGAAGTGGACTTGCTTGTAATGCTGCCAATTTGTACACAACAAGCTCCCAAGTGAAAATGAACAGATAACCTATTCCAATGATGCTTGGGTGGCACGGTAGTGTAGCGGTTAGCATAACGCTATTACAGCGCCAGCGATCAAGGTTCAATTCCGGCCACTGTCTGTAAGGAGTTTGTATGTTCTTCCCGTGACTGCGTGGGTTTCCTCTGGGCGCTCCGGTTTCCTCCCACATTCCAAAGACGTACGGGTTAGTAGGTTAACATAGGTGTAATTGAGTGGCGCAGGCTCATTGGGCCAGAAGGGCCTGTTACCGTGCTGTATAAATAAAGTAAATAATGTTTTGAAAGATAAATATTGGAGAGGGCATCAGGGATAACTCTTCAGAATATTGCTCTGGGATTATTTATACTCGTTCTAGAGAGCAGGTGGGACCTCAGGTTTAAGGTCTCACCTGAACGTCATCACCTTTGGCAGAGCAGCACCTTTCAGAAATGCACTTCCAGTGGAAACTGATCCTGTCCTGTCTGAATTCTCCAGGAAGAGCCACTGGTTGATCCCTTCGGACGTGCATCTTCCTTTTGAATCCAACATTGCTGAAACCAGTAGAAATGTCCTGATTATATAAACAGAAAGTGATGGAAACACTTAACAGGTCAGGCAGAATCTGTGGAGAGAGAAACAGAGTTACCCCATGAAGAGTTTCCAGCCGGACATCTGCCTGAACTGCTGAGTGTGCTGTTTTTGTTATGAGTTGCATGAAACATTCCTATTGTTGGTAAGAAATGAGATCAGCTAACCTAGTTCCAGAATGTACACGGGATCTTCCTCGAGTACCCTGGCTATCTCTTTGTTGAAAATATTAACAATAGAGAATTAAATAAGTTATGAAAATAACTGTATTAATACAGAAGCTAAAAACAAACTGCTGGAGGAACTCATCAAGTCGAGCAGCATCTGTGGGGGCAAACATTTAGTCAGTGTTTCAGGATGAGACCCTGCATCAGGACCGGTTGACCATCCCTTTGCCTCCGCAGATGCTGCCTGACCCGCCGAGTTCCTGCAGTATCTCATGTCTCTGTATTAATGCAGGTCCTTTTCATGTTGAAACATCCGAATTGATGCTTGCAATGAATATATTTTGGAAATGCAATGACCATTTTCCTGGGAATGAGCACAGCCAACCTTCTTGCACCATGGACAATGGATGGATGTGATGTTGGCACTGACTGAGGGAGAAATGTTGATATGATAGCAATAGGACTTTGCTGTGAATGAAAGGTGTTATGGGGGACACAGTCTATGTAAACCAGTACTTTAGAAATCGATTCTTGTAACAGAATAACAGGATGCCTCCTGCCCTGTTCTATTTTAATTGCCACCTTGAACCAGCAGCTGGGGGTTTGCTTTAAGGTATGAGGTGACAGATGCCACTTCCAACAATGCAGCAGTGGAGAAATGAGTTCAAATCCCACCAGGACACCTGTGAAATTTATAATGTTAATGTAATAACTTTGCAAAAAATGACTAGAGTCAGTAATGATGACCATGAAACTACCAGATTGTCATTAAAAGCCCATTTGGTTTACTGTTGTCTTAAAGGGATGAAAGTGTGCCATTGTTATTCAGTTTGGCTTTTATGTAACTACTGCTGACTCCTAATTGCTGGGTTGTCTCTGAAATGGCCTGGTAAACCACTCAGTTCAAGGGCAATCAAGGATGGGCAATAAATATGGACTCATATATCCTGAGTGATTGTAAGGAACTACTTGGCATAGCACTGATATATCAGCCGGACCTTTGAAACTACAACCTTCCAACTCAGCAGGAGTGCTACCCACCAACAGAGGCATATGAAACAGACCATGTAT
This sequence comes from Pristis pectinata, assembly GCF_009764475.1. Lineage (NCBI taxonomy): Eukaryota > Metazoa > Chordata > Chondrichthyes > Rhinopristiformes > Pristidae > Pristis > Pristis pectinata. The sequence continues at coordinate 31,287,501 of NC_067431.1, forward strand.
TTTGTCAAAACTGGGCTGAAATATTGGTTACACAGTGGGAATGCAATTTGAGCAGAGGAATTATGTTAAAACCTCAACCTATTAAAATTAATTAGGTTGAGGTTGAATTCTCACATTAGCTTCTTTGGGGAAATGTCCAACATCAGCTAGAAAAACACCAAGTGAAAGAATAAGGATCTTTGTGTGATTGCAATATAACCTAGCACTGTACCAGTGCAGAATTCAGTTTACAACATAGAAAGAATTTATTGACTTTAAAGGCTAGGAAATACCAGCACTGCTGCTGGAACCAAATTAGTCAAAGCAACTTCCAACTTTAAGTGCATTTCATGCCTAATTGTGCATAATACCGGATCCCCCTGGGATTTAGAAATGACGTGTGCAACTCTGTCCAGTGGGGTAAATGTTAAATTACTGACGCAAGCAGTAAAGAAATAAAGCAGGTAGTCATATCAGCAACTAAACAAAGCATATCTGTGTTCACTTTGCTTTTCCCAGAGTGAGATTTTAACCCTTCAAGTACAAGTCATGGGATTTGTTATACCAACAAGCTTCTATTTTTTTTTGCTTACTTTTAGCAGAGAGGAATGCTGCCTCAAGTGCTTCATTTCCAAGTGCACACACTCCACTAAGTGTCTGGTTGGTGTTCCACCACTCCTGTAGAAAAGAATGCATCAAACACAAAGTTTGTTCAAAAAACATTCTTTGTATAGCTCCTTTCACACCCTTAGAATGTCCCAAAACATTTTGCAGCCAATGTGATGCATTGGAAATGTAGTTACTGTTACCTTTGCTGCTAATTTCTGCACAAGCTCCCAGAAATAACAATGAGTTAATGACCAAAGTAATCATTTTTCAGTATTGGTGGAGGAATAAATATTGGTCAGGACCTCACAGATAACTTACCTGCTTTTATTCAGTCATGGGAATTTTATGTCCACCTGACAGAGCAGATTGTCATCTCAGTTTGAGATCTCAATCAAAAGATGGCATCACTGACAGTGCAACATACCCTGAATACTGCATCCATGTACACAGCAGAGAGAGTTACCTCAGTTCTCTGGTGATACCAGAGAGGTTGATTGACAGCAGCCCAAGACACAGGTATTTGGAATCAAAACTGTTGAAACTTACAAACTGGAAAGAAGAAATTGTTTCTGAGGACGTTAGTATTTCCTGGCATCCAGTTATTTGTGAGTTTAAGTGGCCACGGTTGTCAGTCCTTGCATAAATTGACTTCTGGCTTTTTGCCTCTATTTAGGCAGAGGTTTATGAGATCTTTTCTCATCCAAATTGTTTGTTGTATAAATCAGTTATAATTTTTTATTTTACCTCTTTCTTTTCACCTGCTTGACATGGACAGTGAACATACAACACAAGTAATTTAGCAGCCTCAAGCAAAGCTGGAGACCACACAGATGTCTCACCAAATGATCCTCCAATCAACCCCTTCTAAAGAGGCCCATGTGGACATCTGATATTCCTGCATTCTTTCATTCCACCATTAACAGCCCAGCGTGATCTTCAGAACCTCTAATAACACTGCTCATCCCCACTTCCACCTACTTTGACTCTACACTTGAAGTTTGGCCACCCCTATTTTCTAGCCTTGCTTTCTATTTTAGATTGTGACTTTGAGAAAACAGCAAGGTCTTTCACGTACGCACTTCTGTGAGTGCAAGTCGTTGTTGATATTATATACAGTGGAAAGTATGAACATTGGAAGGTGGTTGGAAAGTGATCAGTGGGGAAATGTAGCTGCATTGCTGCTTGTGGCAGCTTGCTATACACATATTAGCTGCTACATTTCCTATGCTAAAACCAGTGACTAGACTTCCAAAGTGCATCAGGGGACTGGGGGACTTCCTTAAAAGTGCCTGTGAGGTGCTGTGTAACTATATATCAGGGAGATCCACCACCATTGACAGCCTTCCCTTCCGAGTTCTGAACTTCCTTTCAAAACTTCCTCTGTTCCCTTTTCTCCTCAATGGTGACTGTGTTTAATGCTTTTTTTAACAGGAAGATATTGGTCATCTATTCTAATATTTCTTTTAGTTCAATGTTAATTTTTTTTGTCTGCCTTAAAACCACAATGTAAATGTTAGGCAGTTGTTATTGCTCCAGAGCTCCTATGGTTGTCTTTTCAGGATAGATAATACTTCCTTTGAGAAGTGCAGTTGTTGGAAGCTCTGGGAATTTACCTGGGTGGGTTAGGATCGGGAATGTGGAGTTGTGGAAAAGTGAAAAAATACAGCAGATGGTGGAGATAAGTGCTCAAAATATTCAGCAGTTCAGGTCAGAAGATGGTCAGGGACCTGAAATGTTGGTTCTGTTTCTCTCCCAATAGATGCTGCCTGACCTGTGGATTATCTCCACACTTTCCATTTTTATTTATTTGTCGGTGTTTTTTGTGGTTGTAGGCTGGACCCTGTCATAGCGGAGCACATTGACAAACCTGACACATGAGTAGAATCCAGCATCTCGGAGATTCTGAGCCAGAAAATGTTTTATTTGTGGATGACCTAGATCAACAGATATTAACGATGGCTTTGATTCTGAAATCATTTTTAAAAATCACATTTCCTGTTATCCTTTGTTGTATTCCCTTTTGATGATGAGATATTTGGTACCTGGAGGGTTACTGGTGATCCTGAACCATGACAAAATTCTGCAGATGCTGGAATCTGGAGCAATACACAAAAAGTGCTGGAGGAACTCAGCAGGTCAGGCAGCATCCATGCAGGTTGGAGGAACAACACCTCATATTCTGCCTTGGGAGTCTCCAACCTGTTGGCCTCAATATCAATTTCTCTAACTTCCAGTAACCCCCCCCCCCTTCTTTCTCTTCCCTTATTCCTGTGGCTCCCTTCCCCTACCTTGATGACCTGCCGATCGCCTCTCCTCCTCTCCTCAATCCTTTATTCCATTGTCCACTGCCCTCTCCTACTGGATTCCTCCTCCTTCAGCCCTTTGCCTTTTCTACTTATCACCTCTCAGCTTATTACATCTTCTCCTCCTCCCCCTCCTACCTACCATCACCTCTCACCTGAACTCACCTCTCCTCTGCCTGAGTGCGCTCCTCCCCCTTTCCCCACATTCTTATTTTGGCTTCTGCCCTCTTCCTTTCCAGTCTTGATGAAGGGTCTTTGCCCGAAACATCGACTGTTTATTTCCCTCCATGGATGCTGCCTGACCTGCTGAGTTCCTCCAGCACTTTTAGTGTATTGCTCCTGAACCATGACAACTTTATCTGTTTTTCCTCTGATTCCAGGAGAACATTAATCAGCCAATTGAGCTGCCCAAATTGTGTTTGATTGGCAATTTGAAGTCACTTCAGTCTTCAGAAAGCATTAACCTTTTGACAATGACTGCAGCACTGCTGCATGAACTGAGCCAACAGTAGTTAATTAGAAAGATATAAGGGAAAAGGGTGGGGGAGCGTGCTTGTGCTTATTCCTTGTTCTAAAGTGAACAGGTACAGCAACTTACTCCATGACCATTCAATACAACCTACCTGATGGACTGATAGGCAAATGCAGCAGCTGCTATTTATGTATACACTTGAGTATGGTCCCAGTTTGGTCCCTGGTGTGCTTGGAGTCAGCTGCAATGTGCTGCAGTTTCCCTCAGCAGCACAGGGGACTGGGGCAATACTCCTGATGTCTCTTGGTGGGGACTCTGCAGTCATGGGTTTGATGCCCCACCATTGAATAACCAGTCATCCCCCAGGTACCACGGTATGAACGATTCTTGGTGACGGACAGTGGGTGGATGGCACTTGGGAATCTGCACATGAGCCACAGAAGGTTGGCTTTCCAGGGCCCAGCTGTGGGTGCTCTGCAGTCACTGAGGGGTGCTTCAGTTTGGGTTTCCACTGCCTGTAGGTTGGTCACATCCCACCCTTGGGGTTTAGTTAGTTTACCTTGAGGTTGTTGACCAACACTTTAAGTGAAGGAAGACAACAGCTGACTGACCAAAGGCCTTTGGAACCTATTGCCTGCATCAAACATACTTGCTGGGAGCAGCCGATCAAGAACCTGAGTTACAAGTTATAATGCCCGGCTGCTAGTGGATGGCGCAGTTAGTGCATGTGAGCCAGGAAGAATTTCACCTCAAAAAGCAAAATCTATAGTTGTGGAAATCTGAAATAAACACAGAAAATGCTCAATGGGTCAGGCAGCAACTGTAAAGAGCAAAACAGAAGTCATGTTCCAGTCAATGACTCCTTTTGAAAAAGCTAGAAATGGTGTAGGTTTTGGCAGAAGAGGAGGGGTGGGGAGAGCAGAGTAAGTCTCTGATAGGATGGGGTCCAAGAGTGAGTGAATGACACGTGGGACAGGGTGGGTGGGTTTGTCAGCACACCCCATCTGCCTGGGGGAAGAGAGGACAGAGAACAAAGAGGAGAGGAAAATAAAGTTGTGGAACTGTGCAATAGAAAGGAATGCAGGAAATACTTAGCAGGTCAGGCTGCATCTGTGGAGAGAGGAAGCGTTGATGTCCTTTCATCAGAAATGACCAGTTCTGTAGAAACTGGAAAGGCTCGTTATCTAAGTGTTGGATTCAGTGTTGAGTCCTCAGGCTGTGATATGCCTGGTTGGAAGATAAGATGCAGTTCCTCGAGCTTGTTGGGCTTTATTGGAAAAGTGCAAGAGACCACAGACAACTGTCAGAGTGGGAATGGGATAGAGAATTAGTGACAAGCAACTAGAAGCTCAGGGATGGGAGGTGAACTGACTAGAGGAGTTCTGCAGAGCATCTCCTGAATCTGTGTTTGGTCTCTCCAACGTGGAAGGGACTACATTCTGAGCACTGAATGAAGTACTCTAAATTGGAAGAAGTATCCGTGAATCATTCCTTCACCTGCAAGGAGTGTTTGAGCTGCTGGATAGTGACAAGGAAAGAGGTCGTGCCTGGGATGGTGCCAAGAGAAGGCGAGTGGGTATTGCAGGAGGTGGAAGAATGATCCAGGGAGTCGCAGAGGGAACGCTGTCCTCGGAATACTGAAGGGGAATGAGAAGGGAAGATCTGTCATGTGGTGGCCTCACATTGAAGGGGCATAAGTTGCAGAGGAAGGAGAGTCCTGTGAAAAACAAGGTGGTGGGGACGAAGAGAAGTTCGGCTGATGGTTATTCCTTCCCATTCTATCATCTATGCACAAGGCCAAAGGGAGTTGAAAGTAGTGGAGGGCATCAGAGGTGTCACTCAGACTCACGTGACCTCCGTCCTATCAGACATTCCCTTTGTTCTCTCCACCACCACCCCCCCCCCCCCCCCCCCACAACTCAAACGGTGTTGTTTTGCCAATGTTCCCAGTTCTGATGAAAGGTCATTGATCTCAGATGTTCATTTTGTTTCTTTCTCCACAGATGCTTCTGTCCTGCTGACGTTTCTGGCACTTTTCTATTTTTATTTAGGAATTTTGAGTCCATTGACACAGTGAGGTTTTTCCTAAAGTTCGGCATTGGACTGATATCTCACTTTAGTTCGGCTCATGAGTGGGATCAGTGCTGTGATATTGTTCCTGTCTGGGACAATTTTAAAGTTCTCATACTTTGTTACCAAATTGCTCCCTGACCTTATCTCTCCCTATTCCTCTAAACTTTTACAACCGTTTATGATCTTCCAGTTCTGGCCATTTGACTGTCTCAGTTTTCACTGCTTTACAATTGACAGGAGTGTCTGTCAGGGATCTAGGCTTTATGAACTTGCAGAGAATAGAGGGATACGGACATTGTGCAGGCAGAAGGGATTAGTTTAGTTCGGCATTTAATTACTAGTTTAATTAATTTGGCACCACATCATGGGCTGAAGGGCCTCTTCCTGTGCTGTAGACTTCCATGTTCTTTAGAACTTCATCCCTCAACTTCTAAACCGCATTCACTGCCTCTAAATAGCTCATTAAACAGAATGTTATCAATCAAAACTTTGCAATTCTGTGGCATTTATCCAATTTTTTATTTGTCCTTTGCTGGCAATGTCAGCATTCCTTCTCCGACTCCAGTTGACCCTACAATGAGCAGACAGTTAAGAGTCAGCACATCTCAAACTATAGCATGTTTAAACTTAGAAAAACTTAGGAGTGGTACTGTTGATCCTTAGCTTAAATTTGAGGAAGTTTGGAGTCCATTTATTCAATATTTCCATATGATATAAGCTGACCTTTTTCTGATCCCTTTCAATAACCCTTGAATACAGAGGAGCGGAGTTGACGAGATAATAATGTTTTTTTTAATTGAAGAAATATCAGTCCAGTTTAGTTTTGAAGTTTTTGGTTTCTTTAGGTTTATTATTAATTTTTTTTTTGATTTGGGGGTTCTTTTCTCATATAATTAAATCTCTTTCAATTTTTCCTTTTGTATTATGTCACTCAATAAGAGAGCGGGAGGTCTAGATTACTTTTTTTTACTCCTTGTGATTATATATATTAACTGTTATGATTGCTATCCTGATCTCTTTGCACCAGATGTGTAATTACTAATGTTACATATATTATTTTGTACTAATTTGAAAATTAATAAAAAGATTGAAAAAGAAAAAAAGAGTCAGCACATGGTGCGATAGTGTTCCTGTAAAGTACCTTGGGATGCCTTTATCACATTAAGAAGCAATGTACAGAGATGCATGTTTTATTAGAAAAACTCAGCACAAAAACAGTTAAAACAAATCCTTGTTGATTTTAAATGTATTTCAAACATTTCACTCGTGCCAAAGCTGGTTATTTATTTCAGTAATTATGCCTTTGGAATGTCAAAATTAATATATCTACAGTTTTTTAAGATTAGTTCCTTTGTAATTTGCATTGAAGAATACCAAATTGCCTGTAAATACTCATTGCTGGATATTTGAGAGTGTGCTCGTGCTGAGATGACTTGTTATTGTTTCACTGCGTTCAGGAAGGAAACGATTTGATTTTTAGAAGGAGGATTATGGTTTCCTTGGCAGTTTGAGATATCTGCTTCCCGGCCACATGCTGCCTACCCCAGGACCACAGATTTCTGAAAGGTCACCCATGCATGACCTCGAGCACTTTTGCATTTTTATTTTCAATTACTTCTGGAAAGGAAGAGAGAATGTTGGGGTTGAGGATGTCTTGTTTTCACTCCAGTGTGTTGAGGAGTGGATGGTGGCTATGCGTGACGTCTTTAAACATGGGGTGTCTGTTACACACCAACTACTACACTGTCTTAACAGAACAAGGTCTTGTTTCACTGACAAAGGAGTTCAAGGTGATTGGAGAACTTCTTCTCAGGTAGTCCTTCAGGATGGAGACTGACTTGCTTCCTCTTCAGTTCTGTGGGTTCTGAGGTGACTGAGGTCCATGTGAGAACCACAGACTCTTCTCTGATGGGGCAGCAGGTGCACAATGGGGTGGTCAGGTGTGTAGTTTGTGAGATGATATACTCTTCCACTTACACAAGGTTCTGTGTGCTCCCAATGCATAGACTCAGGTTCTCAAGACCACACCAAATGCTTCTTCTCTAATCTGAGTGGTTATAGGCCAGGGGTTTTCAGCAGTCAGTTGAATGGAGGCTTTGAGCACATCCTTGAATCTTCTCCTCTGTCTGCCTGGTGATCTCTCCCTGTGACAGAACTCATTGGGATATACATAGACCTTGTGCAAGTGCCAGAAGGAGCACATAAATCATCCACCCACCCACTCCATCAGACACTACCCGCCCCATTCGTAGAGTCTGTTTGGGACTTTGGTGTCAGGCATGTAAAGGATGTGACCTGTCTGACGTAGCTGACCCAGTGTAACTAGGGCCTCAGTGTTGGGGGTGTCGGCTGGGAGATTGACATTGGTTTGTTTTCCCCTTCCGTTGGAGACCACACTGTAGCTATCAGTTTAATGTAAAACCAGTGGGTTCACCTGTTGCAGACTCCCTAAATGTTAGTCCAGTATTATAGCAGCAGTTTTCTACAAAACAACAATAACCACACTTCGAAAGTACTTAATTGGCTGTAAAGCCTTTAGGATTCCTGAAAACTACATGAAATGCAATAGTTCCTTTTATCTGCAGCCAGGAAACCTCAGCCAACTATGAATAATGACCTAAGGCAAGGGAGGGGAAGAATGAAACGTCATCCTTCCATCGCGAATTGTGCTGAAACCGTGACAAAGGGAGCAGGGTAACAGAAGGGGTAGATGCATCAGAAAGGTGTGAAGCCTCCAACCTTTGACTTCCTGTGTCGTTTGAAAGACTTGGGTGCTTTTACTGATACATGAAATTCTCGGTGTCTGTGGAATAGAAAACATGAAAATTATGTGTGCTCCTTGCATCTGTCACGGTCAGTGGCCCAGCCAATGCCAGCACAGCAGCTGGGGCTTGCCAGACGCAGGCTGTCATTCCTTCATGCACTTGCGTCATTCGGACCCGTTTGTTCCCTCAGGTGATTCAGGTTGCCAACTACTGCGCCTGCTGTTTGTGAGGTGGGGGACAGAGGGGGTTGTTGGTCAGCCAATGCTGCCTTGTGTTCCATAGTGAGCTGTTGCGTGGTGAGCTCCCACTTCTGCTGTGGAGGAGGGGAAGCAAAAGGTAGAATAAAAATCCTGTTTTTAAAATTTCCATGCACACCGCACAGCTTGAACGAAGAGGCTTCTCAGTGGGAGTATGTTGAGTTGCCATGGTAACATTCCTCATTTGCATGCCACGGTGCACCTTGACAACCTCAGTGTTCATAGCTGATCATGGAGGAGATCTCACTGATCAATTTCATTTGCTTCAGCAGAGTGTGTGAAGGTCCGTGTTGCAGTGGGGCTTCTCAAGTCGTGTCACTAGATGAATGTGCCATATTTTGCACAGAAGTATTTCCCACAGCACTGAGTGCATTTGGCTGGAAGTGAGCAGTGGGGGAACAAAGGGCCTGCAATGAGTGTGGTGGAACAGGTTGGACGTGGCAGTGACACTTGTATTGATAGCCCACACCTCATTCTCAGACAAAGAAAGAGTTGCATTTCTGAGACACCTATTGAAATGTGTCAAAGCTGTTCATAATCAGTGAAATACTGTACATTTGAAGTGCAGTTACTGTTGGAATGTGGCAGGAAAGTTCTGAATAGCAAGTTCCCACCATCTAACAATGTGATGGTTTTTGTTTTAGTTTATTATCGTCACGTGTACCAAGATACAGTGAAAAACATCGTTTTGCATGCCATCCATACAGATCATTTCACTACAACAGTGCATTGAGGTAGTACAAAGGAAAACAGAATAACAGAATGCAGAATAAAGTGTTACAGTTACAGAGAAAGTGCAGTGCAGGTTGATAATAAGGTGCAGGCCATGACGAGGGAGATTGTGAGGTCAAGAGACCATCACGTGGTACGAGGAGACCATTCAATCATCTTATAACAGTGGGATAGAAGCTGTCCTTGAGCCTGGTGATATGTGCTTTCAGGCTTTTGTATCTTCTGGGGCGGGTGGGGTCTTTGATTATGGTGGCTGCTTTACCGAGGCAGCAAGAAGTGTAGACACCCCTGATGAACCGTTGACTGAGGGAATGACATAGGAATTTTGAACATAGAACAATACAGCACAGTACAGGCCCTTCAGCTCATGATGTTGTGCTGACATTTTGTCTTACTCTAAGATCTATCTAACCCTTCCCTCCCACATAGCCCTCCATTTTTCTGTCATTAACGTCTAAGAGTCTCTTAAATGTCCCTAATGTATCTGCCTGCACCACCACCTCTGCTGGCAGTGCAATCTACGTACCCACCACTCTGTGCAAAAAAAACTTACCCCTGACATCCTCCCTATACCTTCCTCCAATCACCTTAAAATTATACCCCCTCGTGTTAGCCATTGTCACCCTGGGAAAAAGGCTCTGACTGTCCACTTGATTTATGCCTCTTATCATCTTGTACACCTACCATATTGTCGTCATCTCTCATCCTCCTCTCTCCAAAGAGAAAAGCCCTAGCTCGCTTCAACCTATCCTCATAGACATGTCTCTCCAATCCAGGCAGCATCCTGGTAAATCTCCTCTGCACCCTCTCTAATGCTTCCACATCCTTCCTATAGTGAGGCAACCAGAACTGAACACAATACTCCAAGTGTGGTCTGACCAGAATTTTATAGAGCTGCAACATTACCTCACAGCTCTTGAACTCAATACCCTGACTAATGAAGGCTGACACTCCATATGCCTTCTTAACAACCCTATCAATCTGCGTGGCAACCTTGAGGGATCTATGGACGTGGACCCCAAATCCCTCTGTTCCTCCACACTGCTAAGAGTCCTGCCATTAACCTTGTATTCTGCCTTCAAATTTGATCTTTCAAAGTGTATCACTTCACATTTTTTCCGGGTTGAACTTCAACTGCCACTTCTCAGCCCAGGTCTGCATCCTATCAATGTCCTGTTGTAATCTACAGCAACCTACACTATCCACAACACCACCAACCTTTGTGTCATCTGCAAACTTACTAATCCACCCTTCCACATCCTCATCCAAGTCATTTATAAAAATCACAAAGAGCGGAGGTCCCAGAACAGATCCCTGCAGCACACCACTGGTCACCGACCTCCAGGCAGAATATTCTCCATCTATAACCACCCTCTGTCTTCTATGGGTGAACCAATTCTGAATCCACACGGCCAAGTTTCCCCGGATCCCATGCCTCATGACTTTCTGAATGAGCCCTCCATGAGGAACCTGATCAAACGCCTTACTAAAATCCATGTACACCACATCCACTGCTCTACCTTCATCAATGCACTTTGTCACACCCTCAAAGACTTCAATCAGGCTCGTGAGGCATGACCTGCCCCTCACAAAGCCATGCTGACTGTCCCTAATCAGCCTGTGCTTCTCCAAATGCCCATAAATCCTGTCTCTAAGAATCTTCTCCAGTAATTTCCCCACCACTGAAGTAAGACTCACTGGTTTGTAATTCCCAGGGTTATCCCTACTCCCTTTCTTGAACAAATGAACAACATTTACAACCTTCCAATCATCTGGCACTACTTCTGTGGCCAGTGAGGACGCAAAGATCATTGCCAAAGGCATAGCTACCTCTCCCCTTGCTTCCTGTAATAACCTTGGATATATCTCATCCGGCCCCAGTGACTCATCTATCCTAATGTTTTCCAAAAGTTCCAGCATGTCCTCTTTCCTCACGTCGACATGCCCTACATATCAGCCTGTCGTACGCCATCCTCACAAACATCAAGGTCTCTCTCACTGGTGAATACTGAAGCCAAGTATTCATTAAGGACCTCCCCTACCTCTTCTGACTCCAGGCACATGTTTCCTCTTTTATCCCTGATCGGTCCTACCCTCACTCTGGTCATCCTCCTATTCTTCACATACATGTAGAATGCCTTGGGGTTTTCCTTAGTCGTACCCACCAAGTTCCTACTGCCCCCTTCTCCTAAATCCATTATTAAGTTCCCTCCTAGCTACCTTGTAACTCTCCAGAGCCCTGTCTGATCCATGCTTTCGAAACCTTAGGTAAGCTTCTTTTTTCCTCTTGACAAGATATTCTATGTCCCTTGTCAACAATGGCTCCCTCACTCTACCATCCTTATCCTGCCTCACTGGGATAGAACCCCATGCAAGTACTCCCTAAACAACCTCCACATTTCCGTTGTGCACTTCCCCAAGAACATCTGTTCACAATTTACGCTCCCAAGTTCCTGCCAAATAACATCATAATTCCCCCTCCCCAAATTAAATACTTTCCCATATTGTCTGCTCCTATCCCTCTCCAAGGCTATGGTAAAGGTCAAGGAGTTATGGTCACTATCTCCAAAATGCTCTCCCACCGAGAGATCTGAAACCTGATCAGGCTCATTACTGAGTATCAGGTCCAGAATGGCCTCTTCTCTAGTCGGCCTGTCCTCATACTGTGTCAGGAATCCTTCCTGGACACACCTAACAAACTCTGCCCCATTTACACTAAGGAGGTGCCGACCAGGATGTCTGAAATAACTCTTTGCTTCTTAAAAGCAATGCCATGCAATTTAAATGTCTGCCTAAGGGACCAGGGTCTCAGTGTAATCTTTCATCTGAAAGATGGCACCATCAACTGTGCAGCACTGAAGTGTGAGTTGGAACGGGAATCCCAGCCTTTGGGCCAAGGCTCAGCCCCAGGTAACTTGCCCAAGTTCTACTTATCAGAGCCTGGATGGAGACCATAGTGCGGTGTCTGAACATATGGAGAGGCAAGAGACTGCAGATGCTGGAATCTGGAGCTACAAACAAGATGCTGGGGGAACTCAGAGGGTCAAGCAGCATCTATGGAGGGAAATGGAGGGGACTCAACCTGAAACGTCGACTGTCCATTTCCCTCCACAGATGCTGCCTGACCCACTGAGTTCCCCCAGCATCTTGTTTGTTGCATGTGATTTTTACATCTGAGCTTGATGTTTGTCTATTTGGATCTTCTGGCCATTAGGATTAGGGGTGCCTCATGGTTTTGTCCCTCATCATTCCAGAGTCCCTGAAGCCACAGTGCCCTCTCTTCCTGACTTGAGTTGATATCTCCTGAAGTAAACCTGCAGATGTTGATGACAGTTTCTGCCTTTCACTGACAGTGTGCTGCTAGATGTTGCAGCCTAATATCTTGCAGGCTAACCCCTGACAATCACTGGAAACAAGTCATGACCAAGGGTAGTGATTTGGAGAAGTGCATCTGCTGAATTCATGCTCTCAGGTTGGTGTTTGACCAGCTTTTGGATTCCTTTTCTCTTCTGAAAGCTCCGCTTCTGACATCTCCCCAAAAGGCAATGCACTGTGTGTGAGCCAATGCTGACAACAGGGTCCCAGGACAATGGGGACACCATGACAGAGGATATCCTGGAGAGATCATACAGTGAAGCCATATAGGTAGAACTTAGTTGGAAGAGAGGAGCAATCACTTTGCTGGGGTGACATTACAGGCATCCCAATGGTCAGTGGGAACTAGAGGAGCAGACGTAAGCAAATTGCAGAAAGGTGTAAGAGCAATTGGGTTATAGAGTCACAGAGTTGTACAGCACAGAAGCAGGCCCTTCAGCCCACCACATCCATGCTGACTGTTTTTTTTTGCCCATCTACACTAATCCCATTTGCCCACAACTAGGTCTGTATCCTTGTCTTGCCTATTGAGTGTCTGCCCAAACATAGTGACTCCCACCACCTTGGCTGCAAACACATTTTTGAGAGGTGACCTCATAGAGGAGTATAAATTATGAGAGGCATAGATAGGGTCGATATCAGAATCCTTTTCCCACGGTAGGAAGATCAAAATCAAGGGGGCACAGGCTTAAGGAGAGAGGAAGGAGTTTTAAAAGGGATCTGAGGGGTAAGGTTTTTTTAAACAGGGAGTTGTTTGATATCTGGAACTCACTGCCAGTGGAGGGTTGGTGGAGTCAGATGCAATCACTATGTTTAAGAGGCATTTATACAGTATGTTGAATAGGCAAGGTGTGGAAGGAAACGGTCCTCATGCAGGCAAATGGGATTAGTGTAGATGGGCCAAAAGGTCAGCATGGACCTGGTGGGCCGAAGGGCCTACTTCTCAGCTATACAACTCTGTGACTTCATGGAGTGCTTTCAGGTGAAATGTCAGATTGCCCTCTCAGGTGCACGTGGCTGCTGTTGTGGAAGAACAGTGGAGGGCCAAAGGTTTAGGTGGGGCGGAGTTTGCTAAGTGTGTCCAGGACGGGTTCCTGACACAATATGTTGACAGGTTGACTAGAGGGAATGCCATATTAGATCTAGTTTTAGGTAATGAACTGGGACAGGTGACAGATCTATCGGTGGGTGAGCATTTGGGGGGCAGTGACCATTACTCCATAACATTTAGAATTGTCATGGACAGGGATAGGAGCAAAGAGGACGGGAAGGTATTTAATTGGGGAAAGGCGAATTATGAGGCTATTAAGGCGAGAACTTGGGAGTGTAAATTGGGATGACATTTTTGAAGGGAAATGTACTATGGAGATGTGGTCGATGTTCAGGGATCTTTTGCAGGATGTTAGGGATAAGCTTGTCCCAGTAAGGCGGAGAAGGAATGGCAGGGTGAAGGAACCGAAGAAGGCAGTATACATAAGGTATAAGCAGCAAGGATCAGACAGGGCTCGTGAGGAATATAGAATAGCAAGGAAGGAACTTAAGAAAGGGCTGAGGAGAGCGAGAAGGGGACATGAAAAGGCTTTGGCAAGTAGGGCGAAGGAGAATCCCAAGTCTATTTTCTCGTACGTAAAAAGCAGAAGGATGGCCAGGGTAAAGGTAGGTCTGATTAAAGACAAAGGTGGGAGGATGTGCCTGGAAGCTGTGGAAGTGGGTGGGGTTCTCAATGAATACTTCTCTTCAGTATTCACCAAGGAGAGGGGTCTTGATGATGCTGAGGACAGTGTTGGTAAGATTAATGTTCTAGAGTATGTAGGTATCAAGAGAAAGGATGTGTTGGAGTTGTTAGAAAATATTAGGACAGATAAGTCCCCGGGACCTGACGTTATATTCCCCAGGCTAATTTGTGAGGTGAGGGAGGAGATTGCTGAACCATTGGTTAGGATCTTTGAGTCCTCGTTGTCCATGGGGATGGTACTGGAGGATTGCAGGGTGGTGAATGTTGTCCCCTTATTCAAAAAAGGTAGTAGGGATAGTCCAGGGAATTACAGACCAGTGAGCCTTACATCTGTGGTGGGTAAGATGTTAGAAAGAATTCTAAGAGATAGGATCTATGAGCATTTAGAGAATCATGGACTGATTAGAGACAGCCAGAATGGCTTTGTGAGGGGAAGATCTTGCCTCACTAGCCTGATAGGGTTCTTTGAGGAGGTGACCAGGAAGATTGATGAAGGTAGTGCAGTGGATGTGGTGTACATGGATTTTAGTAAGGCATTTGATAAGGTTCCGCATAGTAGGCTTCTTCAGAAGGTCAGAGGCCAAGGGATCCAGGGAGGCTTGGTAGTGTGGATTCAGAATTGGCTTGCCTGGAGAAAGCAGAGGGTTGTGGTGGAGGGAGTGCATTCGGATTGGAGGGCTGTGACTAGTGGTGTCCCACAGGGATCGGTTCTGGGACCTCTACTTTTTGTGATATTTATTAATGACGTAGATGAGGGGGTGGAAGGCTGGGTTAGCAAGTTTGCAGATGACACAAAGATCGGTGGTGTTGTGGATAGTGTGGAGGGCTGTCAAAGCTTACAGAGGGATATTGATAGGCTGCAGAGCTGGGCTGACAAGTGGTAGATGGAGTTCAATCCAGAGAAGTGTGAGGTAGTACACTTTGGAAGGACAAACTCCAAGGCAGAGTACAAGGTAAATGGCAGGATTCTGGGCAGCGTAGAGGAGCAGAGGAATCTGGGGGTTCATATCCACAGATCACTGAAAGTTGCCACACAGGTGGATAGGGTAGTTAAGAAAGCTTATGGGATGTTAGCTTTCATAAATCGTGGGATCGAGTTTAAGAGCCACGAAGTAATGATGCAGCTTTACAAAACTCTGGTTAGGCCACACTTAGAGTACTGTGTCCAGTTCTGGTTGCCTCATTATAGGAAGGATGTGGTGGCATTGGAAAGGGTGCAGAGGAGATTTACCAGGATGCTGCCTGGATTAGAGAGTATGGATTATGAGGAGAGACTAAAAGAGCTAGGGCCTTACTCATTAGAGAGAAGGATGATGAGGGGAGACATGATAAAGGTGTACAAGATATTAAGAGGAATAGATAGAGTGGACAGCCAGTGCCTCTTTTCCAGGGCACCAATGCTCAAAACAAGAAGACATGGCTTTAAGGTATTGGGTGGGAAGTTCAAGGGAGATATCAGAGGGAGGTTTTTCACCCAGAGGGTGGTTGGTGCATGGAATGCGCTGCCTGGGGTGGTGGTGGAGGCTGATACATTGGACAAGTTCAAGAGATTGTTAGATAAGCATATGGAGGAATTTAAGATAGAGGGATATGTGGGAGGAAGGGGTTAGATAGTCTTAGGTGTGGTTTGAAGGTCGGCACAACATGGTGGGCCGAAGGGCCTGTATTGTGCTGTATTGTTCTATGGTTCTATGGTTCTAATATCCTGATAATTATTGTTCTTCTTCTCCAATATCTTGGCTAATGTTCCCTTCAATCATGCTGACAGGTTGTTCCGCTACGTTCATGTTTTCTGCAGGCACTTTGACTGCCAGTTTTCTGCTGTTACCACTGTACTGGCTGCAAATTCCCTGGAGATAAACAATAGAAATCCAAGACTTTCTCAACAAAGAATGTTTACAGATTGGTCAATAAAAGTGTTATCAGGTTGGTGGGAGATAAAAAAGATAGACTGGTATTTATTTATCATAAATACCAAATTTATTTCCTGTAAAGAAGTGTCACCATTTGATTTGGAAGTCCTGATGTGACTGACGGAGTTAATTTTCATACTGAGTCATGACACACTGTATGCAAGTTTGATAAATGTGATGCTGTAGTTTCACCAGAATAGTGATAACAATAAGTTAACCATGCGTTAATGCTATTGCTGTACTAGACCATGTATTAAACCATGAAATGTGACTACACTTGAAGCGCTGTGCAAGAAAACACTTCTTCATCTATTGTTCTCCAAGTCACCAAGGGAGGAACCTTGGCCACAACTGATGTTAGAATAGGCAATCTCCTCCTCCACCCGTGTCATTATCAGTTCATGGCTAAGGCTTTGATCAAGTCCAAGAAATACTTCATTTTTCAAAGTAAGTCAATGAAATATTTAACTCTGGCATCTGGCTTAAGGAGTAAATTGTTATGTGCACAGAGATAAAAATCAAACCCAATTCTGGGCAGATGCAGATGTACAGGACACTTGACTTTGGGACATTGTCAGCGTACTCTTTTGTGTGCAGTGATGTGTTAACCCCATCACACCCATCCCATACTCTGTCCAGCACTTAGTTTCACCTTTTGTGGGAGAACTGAACAAATTTCTAATGCACATTAGCATTAGCACACATTGAAAATGAATGACTTCCATTTTAAATGTTACAGCAGCTATTTACACTTCTATAATGGAACGTTCCATTAATAGAAATGTAAATATATATAATCTATAATGGGATGGTGAGGGCTAGGAGTACTTTACAAAATATTGGGCAAGTGGGTTTCAAACAGGTGAGGAAAGGGTACGAGAGAAAAGGTCTTTAGAAAGGTCTCAGTGAAGGTGAGGAGGGAGCATTGTCCAGCTGGGGAGCTCTGGACTATGTGTGACTCACAAGAACCTCAACCTGAAATCCAGACCTTCAGCCTGTAGGAGTTGGTGACTTCTGAAAAGGATCATTCAACTGTAGGAGATTTGGGATTACCTGAATTTTCATCTGAGTTGGGCAAGGGGAGGGAGAGGTTAATAACCCTTGGTATCTTTGGTATATTTGCCTGATTAATTATAATATTATCATGAAATTGTTTAAACACTGAGGACAGAAAGTGCTAACAAATGTTTCTGTTTTGTGACCTTTAATAATGAAGATTTCCTGCCTGTTTCTGGCACATTGCACAGGGTTTGAGCTGAATGTTATGTTCCTCAAAGTCAAAGTCGACCACTGGAGCAATGAGTCATTTGTGACTTGGTACGTTTCTCTGCAGCCCACTTAAGTTTTTGAAATCATCATCAGTTGATAATTTAAGCCATAGTTTTATTTTTAAATCCCAGTACAAAAACTCATCAGCTTGTTAAAATAATCAGCTAGCAATGGACATCAATTAGGAAAACCTTCAGGAATGTATTTTCCTGCTGGTGTCTGCATCGACGTGTTGCTTGAATCGAGACAAGATAAATCATTGCCAGGAAACATCTCCCCAGTAGTAATACTGAACGCACTGTATGGTAGCACACTTCAGCAGTGGAATGGACATACAGCTGCTACTACTGGGGTTGAATTTCTCAGACAATCTCTATTACGATCCTTGTCCAGTCCCTTCCCACCTACATCTGGGACATTTCGCATGCCCTCCTCCATTTTGACAACCTCCGATTCCCTGACCCCTACTGCCTCATCTTCACTATGGTTGTCCAGTCTCAGTACACCTTCATCCCCCATCAGGAAGGTCTTAGCCCTCTACTTTCTGCAACAAAGATCCAACCAGTTCCCCTCCACCAACACTCTCAGCCACTTGGTTGAACTTGTCCTTACTCTGAACAGCTTCTCTCTTGACTCGACTCTCTTCCTACAAATCAAAGGTGTAGCCATGGGCACCCGCATGGTCCCCGGTTGCGCCTGTCTTTTTGTTGGCTACGTGGAACAGTGCCTGTTCCAAACTTTTTCTGGTACCACTCCCCAACTCTGTTTCTGGTACATCAGCGACCATGTTGGAGCCACTCACCCCTCTCTGACCCCTGGCACTTTCCCCTGCCCGCACAGTAGGTATAACACTTGTGCTTACACATCCTATCTCACTACCATCCAGGGACCTAAATGGTCCTTCAGGTGAGGTAGGGATTCATGTGCACCTACTCCAACCTCGTCCCTTGTATTTGGTGCTCCTGATGTGTCCTCGTCTACATCAGCTGAAAGAAAAGAGGAGGTGCTGGAGGTTCCTTCAGCTGCAGTCTCTTGTGTCCTTAATCACAACCCTGCTGCACCACTTTCATCATCTTTGTATTGCCGTCCATGTATCTTTGACTTGTAATTGCTTATGAAGGGCCATTGCAGCATTTGTGCTGGGTTTGGACTAAATTTTTAGATAAAAATGGACGGTGTGAATTGGATGGTAACTAGCAGTGAACATAAATGCACAATTAGATTCATGGTCACCTTGTGTGTGACCATTCATGAAATAGATGAGATTGTTGTCTGTAGGCTGTTTTCAAACTCCCTCTTGGAAATATCTGGGACTGGGATATCGGAGATAAGTTTTTTTTACCACATTGGAGAGGAAATTCCCAAAATTTTTATCCCAAGTTGACCTAGGTTGTTACCTTTCTTGCTTTTCTCTAACGATTGCGTGGTTTTGGGTGGGATAGGGAATAAATCTCACAGGTGTGTGTGGAACAGTCGAGGTGAAGCCAAGTGATTTGGTATGTATGAAGTTTTTGCCCTATAAAAAGAAAATGGTTGAAATACACCACCTGAACATTAGTTAACAATCAAGATGCATTTTGATAAAGGATCTGTTGAACTTAGTACCTTTCTGCATTTGAGTCAGAAGGTTATGTATTATGCCCCAGAACACAGGTTAGTGAATAGTTCAGGTGAACATTTCGGTGGCACGTTGAAAGTGTGCTCCCAGCTAGAGGAAGTACTAAAGCAAGATGCAATCAGGCTGTCCAATGAAGAGTGGTGAATTCACACACATTCCTCCCTCCCTGAACACCACCAGATCTTGCTGTGTAAAATCTGGCTGAGGGTTGCCTACTGAAAGGAGTTCAGAAGATATGGAACAACTACAAAAGGTTGTGAAAGCTGCTGTATCAGTGCACATTTATCTCTGTCTCTTTCAGGTACTTCTTCCTTTCCAACTCTGACTTCCATGAACCAGGATTTGTTTTCTATTATCTTTTCCTTTTTTTTTGTTCTTCATTTTTAAAGGCAATGACCTTAAATAAACCTAATCAGAAGGTACCATTTTAATCTAGATTTAATTTTTCTGGCCGATTACCACAAAATAAAAGATGGCGGCAAATTGCACACAGGGTGACAGAAGAAATGTTTGTCTTTTTCTCCTCTGTGTCAAGGGTTTTTCTCTTTTAACATTCTGATTGCAATTCTTTACGCATTATTGGATTTGCTGCACGCTGCCTCTGCATAATCTCTCTGAGTGGCACAGAGTTAAAGCTGAAGAGCAGCATTCCTTGAGAGCGAGGCTTCAGAAACCTCCAGAGAGGCTGAGCCACAGGGTTTAAAATGAAGAACTATCTCTGCTGCTGAAATTGAGTTTTTGGGTGACATAATTACACATTCTAAGAGAATTGTGACAAGGTGACTTTGTACCACAGTTCTCTAAGGTACTTTCAATTGCACTCGATTGCATTCCAGTATCCAACTTGTTTTAATAAAAATGTAATTCACATTCTTCCACAGACATAAACCTTCTATCTAATGAAAGCACAAGGCTAAAGCTTTTCAGCTCCTCTTACAGAATTACTTCAGTGTAGAGTCATTCAATGGGAGTGTTAGTCTGACCCTCAGAAAGTGGACAACATTTAAATGGGGATAAAAGAATAATGTGAAATTCATTTGCATAACGGCTGTGTCTCTTTTCTTGGTGACATTGCTTCTTTCGAGGCTCATTCTACTTGGGGCACCTATTTGTTGGTACCTCCCCAGTATTCAAAGGATGTTGGCATGTATTCCCTGATGTATATACGTGGTAGTATCACAGGGAATCTGCAGTTCCAACGATGCCCTTATCAGCCAGCTCAGAACCCATTAAACCACTGTTTATTGGTATTGGTTTATTGTTGTCACTTGTACCAAGGTACAGTGAAAAACTTGTCTTACAAACCGATCGCACAGGTCAATTCATTACACAGTGCAGTTACATCAAGTTAGTACAGAGTGCATTGATGTAGTACAGGTAAAAAAATAACAGTACAGAGTAAAGTGTCACAGGTACAGAGAAAGTGCAGTGCAATAAGGTGCAAGGTCACAACAAGGTAGATTGTGAGGTTATAGGTTATAGTCCATCTCATTGTATAAGGGAACTGTTCAATAGTCTTATCACAGTGGGGTAGAAGCTGTCCTTAAGTCTGGTGGTACGTGCCCTCAGGCACCTGTATTTTCTACCCGATGGAAGAGTAGAGAAGAGAGAATGTCCCGGGTGGGTGGGGTCTTTGATTATGCTAGCTGCTTCACCAAGACAACAAGAGGTAAAGACAGAGTCCAAGGAGGGGAGACTGGTGTCCGTGATGCACTGGGCTGTGTCCACAATTCTCTGCAGCTTCTTGCAGTCTTGGGCAGAGCAGTTGCCATACCAAGCCGTGATACATCCTGATAGGATGCTTTCTATGGTGCATCGGTAAAAGTTGGTGAGAGTCAAAGGGGACAAACCAAATTTCTTTAGCCTCCTGAGGAAGTAGAGGCATTGGTGAGCTTTCTTGGTCGTGGCATCTATGTGATTTGACCAGGACAGGTTGTTGGTGATGTTCACTCCCAGGAACTTGAAGCTATCAACCCTCTCGACCTCAGCACCATTGATGTAGACAGGTGTATGTACACTGCCCCCTTTCCTGAAGTCAATGACCAGCTCTTTAGTTTTGTTGACATTGAGGGCAAGGTTGTTGTCATGACACCATTCCACTAAGCTCTCTATCTCCTTCCTGTACTCCGACTCATCACTGTTTGAGATACGGCCTACAATGGTGGTATCATCTGCAAACTTGTAGATGAAATTAGAGCAGAATCTGGCCACACAGTCATGAGTGTATAGGGAGTAGAGTAGAGGGCTGAGGACGCAGCCTTGAGGTGCACCAATGTTGAGAATAATCGTGCCGGAGGAATTGCTGCCTATCCTCACTGATTGCGGTCTGTTTGTTAGAAAGTCAAGGATCCAGTTACAGAGGGAGGTGTTGAGTCCTAGGTCTCGGAGTTTGGTGACAAGCTTGCTTGGAATTATTGTATTGAAGGCAGAGCTGTAGTCAATAAACAATAGTCTAACGTAAGTGTCCTTACTGTCCAGATGCTCCAGAGCTGAGTGAAGGGCCAGGGAGATGGCATCCGCTGTAGACCTGTTTTGGCGATAGGCGAATTGCATCCTGAGGGACAGAGCACAATTACGGAAAGAAGAACAGAAAATGCTGGAAACTCTCAGCAGGTCAAACTGCATCTGTGGAAAGAGAACCAGGCCTTGCCCTTCAGGTCCCAGACCCTTCAGCAGAGCTGGGAAAGAGAAAAACAAGTTAAAGTTGCAGAGAAGGTGGGGGAGGAATAGATTTGTCACTTGGTGCTTCTCTGTGTGTGTTATCATCCTCTGTCATTGACCAGAGAACTGCAAAAATCTACCTCCAACATAATAGCTGTTCTCTTTGTCCTCTCCATTCTTGCCCCCACCTTCTGTAACTTAAAACTAATCTGTTGTTCTCTCTCTTCCAGATGCTGCCTGACCTGCTGAGTGTTTCCAGCATTTTCTGTTTTATTTCAGATGTCCAGCATCTGCACTTTTTTGATTTTAAAGAAAATTATAGGACCTTGTACTTGTCTTTTACCTTGGATACAAATTCAGGTCAAGCAAACAATGAAAATATATGGTTAATGTTTTTATTAAATCAAATCAATCTTGTGTATGAATGACAATATGGTCAGGAGTTAAGTCACAATGTTGCATTCTGCTGACCATATAACAACTTCAGGAGCAGGCTTGTATAGTTTTACTGTTCTGAAGAAGCATGGCTCACACTGATTTACCATAGAAGGCATTTTGTAACTTGTGTATAATTGTGCTGATGTGTGTATCAACCTGTCGGTACACTTACTTGTTTGATGGCACACCATGAAATGAAATATTTTGTTCTTGAGTCAGCTTATTTGGGCTTTAGACATTGTTCCAGCACATTTGCCAGTGTTTCTCTGGAACTGGCAGAGATCCTAAAGGCAGAGCATTTCCAAATAGGAATGACTCGAGTTGGCAGTGAAGCATGCAGCTGAAGTCTTTCTTGATGGGTAGTTCACAAGTCAATGAGATAATGGAACACAGCCTCCTATATGAGATGAGGTACTGAATAAGACTCAGATACAAAGGGCTCATCATGAGCTGCACATGTTAATCTTGCCTGTTTATGTGAGTCCCATCAAAAACAGGTCAAAGGTCCCCCAGGAACTGCAGTGTGCTGTTTCTTTGATAAGTTTCATTTCATTGGAAAATTGGCTCAATCTGTATCAGTAATTATTTTTGCAGGGTGTTGAAACTTGGCTGAAGTTAGTTGCCATCATTGTACATGTGCATTGGGTTGATTATGGACACCAGACATTCCATACAAAAGTGATCATTACTCACTGAAGCACTCACTCTTTTCCCTTCACTATATATCCACAACAAAAGCTGTTATGGATTTAATCTGCTTATTTGCCATAAAGAATTGATGGTTTCTCTTTAAAACATTGTTAATTTTACTTTAAAAGAGCACACCAAAAAATTTACAAGAAAGATTTTGTGTTTTGTCAATTTGAAATGTATGAGATAGGCTCGCATCACCTTCCATCATTGCCTGATGGACAGAGGTGGTTTTGGTTGTAGTAAGTTTTTAAGTCCAAAGTATATTATATTTTCTTATTTTTGGAAGAATTTTAATTTCATCAGTCAACTTTTGATCCTAATATTTACCATTCATCCTTTCTGCAAACCTGCCTCTAAGCTAACTAATGCCACAATAGGTGTCTTTGGATTTCCATTGACTTCTTACCTTTGTCTCTCTTTTAGCTTGTAACTGATGATTTTTCACATTTTTGACCATTGTGTACAATTTGTCCAGATCACTAGTTCTTTCTTGAAACCTGCATTAGGGTCAAATTGAAGTCTCTTCTCCAAGGAAAATATGTCCAACTTTCTCAAAGGTTTCCTTATAACTTAAGTTCTGGTTATCTAAGATTATTTCACTTGCTCAGTCTTGTATCTTCAACAAGGAGGTGATGGACTTGATTTTCCTGGATCTAGCCCACTGCCCAGACTGATCACTTGCTTTGTCCACTCTCCCACACTAGCTCATCTCAGGTGTGGAGAACCTGCTCTGTATCTGAAGCAGAGCAGGCTGAATCCTGAGTCCTGACTCAGACACCTGATGGGCTTTGACAGCTTTGTGTTGTCAAGGTTCTTTAGACCAGTTTTGAAATATCCCTGATAGTCAGAGACATATAAAAAGATTGTTCAAATAGATTTAAATAATTTTAAAAAATAATAAAAATGATTACATTTAATTAAAAACACCTTAAAATTATGGGAAATCATAAGACCATAAGACACAGGAGCAGAGTTAAACCATTTGGCCCATTGAGTCTGCTCTGCCATTTGATCATGGCTGATTTATTTTTCCCTCTCAACCCCATTCTCCTGTCTTCTCCCTATAATCTTTGACACCCTTACTAATCAAGAACCTATCAACCTCTGCTTTAAGTATACCCAATGATTTGGCCTCCACAGCCATCTGTGGCAATGAATTCCACAGATTCACCACCCTCTGGATAAAGAAACTCCTCTGATCTCTGCTCTAAAGGAACAACCTTTTATTATGAGGCTGTGGCCTCTGGTCCTAGGCTCTCCCATAACTGAAAACATTCTCTCCACGTCCACTCAATCCAGGCCTTTCAATATTCAGTAGGTTTCCATGAGATCCCCCCTCATCCTTGTAAACTCCAGCGAGTACAGGCCCAGAGCCATCAAATGCTCCTTATATGTTAATCCTTTCATCCCTGGGATCATTCTCGTAAACCTCCTCTGGACCCTCGCCAATGCCAGCACATCTTTGCTTAGATATGGGGCCCAAAACTGCTCACAATACTCCAAATGTGGTCTTACCAACGCCTTGTAAAGCCTCAGCATTATGTCCTTGCTTTTATGTTCTAGTCCTCTCAAAATGAATGCCAACAATGCATTTGCCTTCTGAAAATCCAAGTAGACAACATCCACTGACTCTCCATTGTCTATCCTGCCTGTTACTTCCTCAAAGAATTCCACAGATTTGTCAGGCAACGTCTCCCCTTAAAGAAACCATGCTGACCTCGGCCTATTTTATCATGTGGTTCTAAATACCCTGAAACCTCATCCTTAATAGTGGACTCTAAAATCTTACCAACCACTGAAGTCAGGCAAACTGGCCTATAATTTTCTATCTTTTGCCTCCCTCCCTCCTTAAAGAGTGGAGTGACATCTGTGGTTTACCAGTCCTCTGGAACCATTACTGACTCTAGTAATTCTTGAAAGATCACTACTAATGCCTCCACAATTTCTTCAGCTACCTCTTTCAGAACCCTGGGGTGTAGTCCATCCAGTCCAGGTGACTTATCTACCTTCAGACCTGATAAGATTTCTTTATTAGTCACATGTACATTGAAACACAAGTGAAATGCATCTTTGCGTAGAGTGTTCTGGGGGCAGCCCGCAAGTGTCACCATGCTTCTGGCGCCAGCATAGTATGCCCACAACTTCCAAACTAGTACATCTCTGGAATGGGAGGAAACGGGAGCACCCGGAGGAAACCCACGCAGTCACAGGGAGAACGTACAAACTCCTTACAGATGGCAGCCGGAATTGAACCCGGGTCACTGGTGCTATAATAGCATTATGCTAGCCACTACACCTTTCAGTTTCCCAAGCACTCCACTCTTTAAGGAGGGAGCGAGGCAAAAGATAGAAAATTATAGGCCAGTTTGCCTGACTTCAGTAGTTGGTAAGATTTTTAGAGTCCATTATTAAGGATGAGGTTTCAGGGTATTTGGAACCACATGATAAAATAGGCTGAAGTCAGCATGGTTTCCTTAATGGAGATCTTGCCTGACAAATGTGTTGGAATTATTTGAGGAAGTAACAGGCAGGATGACAATGGAGAGTCAGTGGATGTTGTTTACATGGATTTTCAGAAGGCAAATACAATGTTAGCATTCACTTTGAGAGCACTAGAATATAAAAGCAAGGATGTAATGCTGAGGCTTTATAAGGTGTTAGTAAGACCACATTTGGAGTATTGTGAGCAGTTTTGGGCCCCTTATCTAAGCAAAGATGTACACTCACTTCTGCCCCCTGACTCTCTTGAACTTCTGGCATGTTGCTGGTGTCTTCCATGGTGAAGACTGATGCAAAATACTTATTCATTTCATCTGCTATTTCTTTGTTCCCCATTACTATCTCTCCAGCATCATTTTCCAGCGGTCCGATGTCCACTCTTGCCTCTCTTTTACTCTTTATATATCTGAAAAAACTTTTGGTATCCTCTTTAATATTGTTAGCCAGCTTACCTTCAGATTTCATGTTTTCTCCCCTTATTGCTTTTTGAGTTGCCTTCTTTTGTTTTTTAAAAGCTTCCCAATCCCATGTCTTCTGAATTGCTCCCAGAAACTCCTGCCATTGCTGCTCTACCGTCATCCCTGTTAGAGTCCCCTTCCAATCAACTTTGGCCAGCTCCTCTCTCAGGCCTCTGCAGTTACCTTTACTCAACTATGGTACCGATACATCTGATTTTAGCTTCTCCCTCTCAAACTGCAGGGTGATCATATTATGATCACTGCCTCCTAAGGGTTCCTTTACCTTAAGCTCCCTAATCAAACTTGGTTCATTGCACAACGCCAAATCCAGAATTGCCTTTTCCCAAGTGGGCTCAACCACAAGCTGCTCTAAAAAGCCATCTCATAGGCATTCTACAAATTCCTTCTCTTGGGATCCAGTACCAACCTAATTTTCCCAGTCCACCTGCATGAAGTCCCCCATGACCACCGTAACATTGCTTCCCTTACATGCCTTTTCTATTTCCTGTTGTAATTTGTACCCCACATCCTGGCTACTATTCGGAGGCCTGTATATAATTCCCATCAGGGTCTTTTTACCCTTGCAGTTTCTTAACTCCACCCACAAGGATTCTACATCTTCTGATCCTGTGTCACTTCTAGCTAAGGATTTGGTTTCATTGTTTTACTAACAGAGCCACCCCACCCCCTCTGCCCACCTGCTTGTCTTTTTGATAGGATGTGTATCCTTGGATGTTTTGCTCCCAGCTGTGATCTTCTTTCAGCCACGACTCCGTGATGCTCACAACGTCGTACCTGCCAATTTCTAACTGCGCTATAAGCTCATCTACCTAATTTAGTTTAAAACTAGAAATAAAGGTTGAAAATGTTGACATTATTTTGGGCTGTGATGTTGGTCCTTCCACGCGAAGATGTCCATGATGGTTTGAGTCACACAGCTGCGGTTCTCAGCACATCTGGCTACAGATGAGCTTCATCTGGCCAACATCCTTCCAGTGATCAGTGAGTGAAACAGTGCATGGTGAACAATAAGCAGACAAGCTGCCTGAGAGGAGAGGGAGCTTCGTTCACTTTTGGCAAAGCTGTAGTCCTGTGAAGCAGGACCACTTTTCGTCAGTACTGAAAAGCCGGCACGCAAATCTTTGGCAAGGATGCTTCATACTGACTCTGGGAAGTGAATGGTACTGCACCCTGGAACCTAGTGTTCCAGGGAAGCCCCTTCAATAGCAAGTTGATATTCAGCAGCCTAGTTTGTAAAAAGTTAACTGTAAAGCATAGAAAGGGATTTAGAAAACTCAAAAGTGATGCTACCCCTGTGGAAATTTCAACCTGGTTTGCATTCATATTTTAAGAACTTAAGTAGTGTCTTTGCTTCCTTGGTTCAAGTTAAACACTTGGCTGTTTTTACTAATTTTTCTTCCCTCTGCCTCTAGGGGTTGATTAGCTGCAGGCAGGGCTTTTACAGAGAAGGCAGGAATCATTTTCTTCTCTGCCCTGTGTATCTCGGCTGAAGCAGATCTTGTAACCCAGCCTACTTGATGCAACCTAACAGCAGAGCCATGTTCAGCATTACCTTCAGCAAATCCCCACGAATATACTGAACATCAGTGAGATCATCATTACTCAGAAACTTCTGAACCAGACACGTGAACACTATGCTACAAAGCAGGTCAAACATTAGCTGTTATACCATGTATTCATCTCTTGACCTCCCAAAGCCTTTTCAACACCAATGAGGCACTAGTCAAGGCTGTGATGGAGGACCCAGTTGCCCAGATGAATGTGGCTTCATAATGTCCAAGAAACTCAACACCATCCAGGGCAAAGTAGCCTGCTTTATTGGCACTCCATCCACCATCCTTAATCATTCATCCCATCCACCTCTGGTGCAGGTATGAAACTATTCAACTCACCAGGGCTTCCATAGGAGCCCTAAATTTGGGACCTCCAACACAAGGCCAGTAGATGCCTGGAAATGCCATTATATCCAGGTTTTCCACCAAGTCAAAAAAAACTGCTGGAGGAAGTCAGGGGAGTTTTTTTCATCCCCAAGTCATTCTGACTTGAAAATATATCAATGCTGCTTCAGTGTCACCGCTTCCAACTCCTGGAACGCATGGTCAGATCGAGCTAAGGAAACACCTTCACCACACAGTGGTTCAAGATGGTGCCTTAACGTCACAGTCTCCAGAGGAGTGAGGGATGGGTAACAAATGCTGAACTTGTGGGCGATACCCTTAAGTGAAGAAAAAAGTCACTGAATAGGCAATCTGATTGGCCCCCTCCATAACTTGGGGACATGGAGACCACTCATGGATTCTCCATCAGTGCCTCACTGAGATCGGCCTCTTCAACTCATCAGGCCTACACACTGTATGGACACTTGTATTGAACAAAACCTCACCATTCTGTTATAAATAAAACAAAGCAAAATGTTATAGAATAGATCCTTACACTCACATTTACAAATAATATTAGATGAGGATGTCAAGGAAGTGATGTAACTTGGTCTCAGGAGAGAAGTTAGGGGCCTGGGACTAAATTGAACATGTCTCAAGGAGCTGGCGGGACATGGTGGGCTGGGTGTTCTCCTACGGTAAAAGATTCTGTGATTCTGAAGCAGTGTTATGGGCAAACCACATCTTATAAATCAAAGACAG
The DNA here is from genome assembly GCF_009764475.1 of Pristis pectinata. NCBI lineage: Eukaryota > Metazoa > Chordata > Chondrichthyes > Rhinopristiformes > Pristidae > Pristis > Pristis pectinata. Next base: position 31,316,010 of record NC_067431.1, read on the forward strand.
AAAGGAAGAAAAGGAAGACATGGTTTTATGTCGCTTTGTTCACATCCCTGCAGGTGCCTCAAAGCATCGTTGAGCTGAGAAGTTGGTTGAGTTTTGTGGTGGGTTTAAGGCGGGCCTTGGTGTGATCCAGCACCAGTTCTCACCTAAAAGAGGAAGGAAGCAACTTGGTAACAAAAGTCTTTGTGCTTCACTTAGAATGTTTTGGGCTAAATGGCATTGACATGGTTTTGGTGATGTCACTGGTTAAACAATGAGTTAGACAAAATCTGTCTTTGCCATTCAGGACAGATAGACTGTGAAATCTGTTGTCAGGGTTTCTCTATTGTAATCTTGTTGTTTAATTTGCTGCAACACACTGTGATCTCCCAAATGTCTGTACCCAGCAGAGCATTAAAAGTGCAACACTACATAAAGCAAATTGAGATCATGTTTGTACTGAGATTGATTTTACAGTCTCCGCAGATCAAGTTAAATTCATCAGTGCGCATCATGACAGGGATATTTTATTGTTATTAATGGAATGCCATCCTATGTCAGTGTGATTAACTGTAAGTTGCCTACAGGTTGACCAAGTGTTTGTTAGGGGAGAAAAGGGAGGTCTTATAAATGTGGTAACTTCCTTAAACACCCACTAACACAGATATCCAGGAAAAGTAGTTTGAGAGAGCCATTAAAAATTCTGGGGGTAAGTTTATTTTTAATGAACATATGTTTAACCATAAAATAAATTTAAGAGGCTCTTAGATATGCACATGAATATGTAGAGAATGGAGGGATATGGACGGTGTGCGGGCAGAAGGGATTAGGTGTCATTACTTTGGCACAACATTGTGGAATGAAGGGCCTGTTCCTGTGCTGTGCTGTGCTGTTCTATGTTCTAAAGTGAAAAAATGTATTCTGAGAGATCAGTTCTACAGGACTTAAGCCCAACATCTCTAAGTGCAGTCTAATAGCTCTTCTAGATACACTTTTCCCCCGGAATCTGGACGCTCTCACTTTCTGTACTCCAACCTTTGCAAAGGTAGAGTCATGAAGTTGTACAGCACAGAGCCAGCCCCCTCAGACCACCACACCCACGACGACCTTTTTGCCCATCCACATAAATCCCATTTGCCTGCATTTGGTCTGATTCCTTCTGTGCTTTATCTATTTACTCATCTGTCTAAATGCCTTTTAAATCTAGTGATTGTATTCGACTCTACCACCTCCCCTGGCAGTGAGTTCCAGGTATCGACCATTATCTGCGTTAATAAAAACCAACCCCTTAGATCCTGTTTAAAACTCCTTCCCCTCTTGTTCTTGATTCCCTTACAGTGGAAAAAGGATATATACATCATTGGTGAGGCCGCACTTGGAGCACTGTGTACAGTTTTGGCCACCCTGTTACAGGAAAGACATGGTTAAACTGGAAAGAGTGCAGAGAAGATTTACGAGGATGTTGCCAGGACTTGAGGGCCCGACTTATAGGGAGACGTTGGCCAGGCTGGGTCTTTATTCCTTGGAACGTAGGAGAATGAGAAGCGACCTTATAGAAGTGTTTAAAATTATGAGAGGCATAGATAAGATGGACAGTAACAGTCTTTTCCCCAGGGTAGGGGAGTCCAAAACTAGGGGGCATAGGTTTAGGGTGAGAGGGGAAAGATTTAAAAGGGACCTGAGGGGCAACTTTTTCACACAGAGGGTGGTGAGTATATGGAACGAGCTGCCAGTGGAAGTGGGTGAGGCAGGTACAACAGCATCATTTAAGAAGCACTTGGATAGGTACATGGAGGGGCGGGGCTTGGAGGGATAAGGGCCAAACACAGGAGATTGGGACTAGCTGGGTGGGCACCGTGGTTGGTATGGACTGGTTGGGCTGAAGGGCCTGTGTCTGTGCTGTATTGCTCCATGACTCTAAAGAGATTCTGTCTATCTACCCTATTTATGCCTCTTATAATCTTATATAACTGTATCAGCTGAGATTTTCCTGTGATTTAATCTGGTGCAGGTTCAGAAGGCAGATTTCCTTGTGAAACTGCAGGGAATCAACACACCATTACTGGTGTCCAACATCAGAGTGTGGCTGGGAATCTGTTGGCAAGAATCCATCAGGAAGTTTGGCACTTTAGTGCTCGAGCAAGAGTCTCGATCATTTTGACAATCACAGAGGGAGTTCCTGTTAAATTCACTGGAGTTCCAGCATTTCTTAGGAAAATGCTGCATCCAAACTTTTAAAAAGTACCACTTTGAGTCACGCAGAAGAGTCTGAAGCTACCATTTGTTATGTCTCCTAATGTGAAGCTTAAATACTAAATACTTTAAGCACGATTAGTAAGAATGCACTCACATAATGCATTAATTGCTCTGAATAAGTGTGATTTCTGATTTATGTAAAGAATTTTATATCTATAAGTTATTTTAAAAGAATCACATTCTCTATCACACCACAGCAATCACATCTGTGTTGGTTTCTAGCTAAGTCACATTAACCTTAAAACTTTAGAGTTTGAATTAACTGTAGAATAAATCTCTTGGAAAGGATCATCTGCAGCAGATGTTGCTGATTCATCTCGGGTCATCTTCAAAGGCTTCAGGCGTTTGGCCATACCTTCGTGCAGACTGGTCCCACAGACTTTAGACTCTTCAATCGTTATAATAATCTTCTGTTTTCTTTCAATTTTTCTTCCTGTCCTGGAGCCAGTGAGTAGATGGCTCCACAGTGTCAGGCAGCTGTCCAACTGATCAGCTTTTTCATGGCTGATATGCAGGAGAGAATCGCTACTCCATCTCAAATCTCATCTTGCGTCCAAATACATACAGCAGGTATTGTTTTCCTGGGAATAGGATTCATGGCTAACTCAAGCAGAAATAATTCTTCCCCATCTGAAATCGGCAAATTATGTACAAAACTGATTCAAAGCTTATGCTTTTATTAGTGTAGGAGTCTGCAGAGTTTCAGTTGCCAGTATCCTCTCACCTCTGAGTCAGAAAGGTTCTGGGTTCAAATCCCACTGGGACTTGAAGACACAATTAAAGCTGACACTTGAGTCTGATGGAGGAAGTACAGCATGATTGGTGAGGAACATGGGAAGAGACTCTTTTCGCACTTTCCAATTATCTCTCCTTCCCCTTTGGTGCCTCTCACTCTCTCTCGTGCTCTCTAAAACTTGTTTAATCTTTCTTTCTCTCAGTATCTTTACACTCCCTCTGACTAACTCTTTGTTACTGATATACTTTCTCTGACAGCCTCTCTACCTCTTTATTTCTTATTGGAGAGATTATATCTGTTAAGTCTTCCATGCAATTTATATAGGATCATTGTATTAATTTATATGGAAGTAGGTTTGGCAAGATGGTCATGAATTTAGCTTGGGGCTACACAGCATGGAATTTGTCTCTGTGGGAATAAAGTGTTTGAATAAACTCTTGCCTTGGCTCGAGAACACTGTCCTTCACCACCTGGCTATCTGAATTTATCAATGGTTTATTAGAATGAAGCTGGCATTGACGTAAAACCCAGAAACAGATACGCTGCTTTAAAGAAGGCCAGATTACAGAACCTTTATGAGTGATAAATTAATGTTATCACTCCAGGGAACATTGCCACATTTGATATGGGTTCTTATTATTTTCTCCAAGAGTGTTCAAGTAAAACTGTGCTCCCAAACTATCTTCCTATCACTGCTGCAAATAATGTCTTTGGCCTGTGGCCACTATTTAAATCTTTTGCAGGATCCCTTAATGGGCACTTTTGATTTTTTTTAATCATTGTTATTATTATTATTTGTCCCATTATCTGAGAGTTTCAAAGTCTGCGATGGGCTGGCCGTGAATTCACTGTCAATTCTCTTCTATCACAGACACTGCAAGTTAATGTTCACTATTCCTGCTTCTGGCTGCGTGTGGTGTAAGGGCATCTTGGAAGATTCTGTTCCTGGAACCATGAGCACTGCACTCTCCCAGAGCGGAGGCACTGCACTCCAGAAACACAAGCACCACAGAACTGAGCCCCAGAACTGGGGAAGCTCAATGTCAATCCCAAGCTCAGAGTGTTTTTCAGCACAGGACCACTCCAAACAAATTGCCTACTTCTGTCAAAGTAGCTCAGAATTTAGTGTTTTGTTGTCCATTTTGGGAGAGATTTCATTGATGGAACTAGCACCTTCACATTCTGTGATGATTTACAGAAAATGTAATATTTTCATTACATTCACAAAAGGAAACATGTCAGCCAGTTTCTGCAGAGTGAACTCCCACAATCAGCAATGTGATAAAGACCAGATAACCTGCTTATGGTAATACTGCATAAAAGATAATTATTGGCCAGGACACTGGGGAAAACTCCTGCTCTTCTTCAAAGCCTTGCCATGAATTTTTTTCAAGATGACAGATGGAGCCTCTGAAAGGCAGCACCTCCAGCAGTCCCATACTCCCTCAGTACTGGGGTGGCAACCTAGATTTTGTGGTCAGCTCTCTGAAGTGGGACTTTTACACAGAACCCTCTGACTCAGAGGCCACGTGCTACTGACTAAGTCATAGATGATACCAGATTGGGAAAACAACTTTCTATTTGGATCTGCTTTTCTTGCAAGGATGTCATAAAATATAACCTTCATGCTTCAACTAAAAAAGAAAAACGGCCCTAATGTTTTGTAGTGGGATACTAAAGGAGCTAAATAGTTTGAACTCTCTGTGCTACCTTTGTAGAGATTTCAGTCCACGTCAGATATGTGGCTTCAGCCATCCATTAGTGGAGAGGCAGGTTTGAAACGAGCGTATTTTCCCAGAGGGGTGAGACACCAATGAGCAAATGGATGCTGGGGGGGGTTTCTTTACCACGACTGTATTGGAGGATAATGAGATGCAGATATTCCAAATCATTATTTTAGAATGGTCTGCATGACACTAAAAGCATCCCAATAATAGTATACGATCAAGAGGGCTCTAGGGAGGGAGGAAGTTAGAACGATCAATATCACTAGAAAAAATTCTGGGTAAGTTGGTCATGTTAAAGGCTGACAATTCCCCTGAGTTGACGGTCCACACTCTGCAGTTTTAAAGGGCGTGGCTGTAGAGACAGTGAATGTGATAGTTGGAAAGCACCAAAATTCCCTGGATCTTGAGAGCTGCCAGAGGACTGGTTTATCTCAAATGTATTCAAGAAAGGAGGGAGCCAGAAAGCAGAAAACTACAGGGCTGTGAGCCTAACACGAGATTGTGAAATTGCAGGACAATTAGGAAATCAGAAGGCAGTCGAGCAGGGACAACATTGTTTTATCAAAGAAAAATGTGCCAGAGTTCTTTGAAGATGTAATGAACACGGTGGATAAAGGGAATCATTAGATGTTCTGGAGTTCCAGAAGGCATTCAATGAGGAATCACATAAAAGATCATCAAAAAGCACATTGGAGTTGGGGGTAACCACTGGCATGGTTAGGGAAGTGGCTGACTGAAAGAAAACAGAGTCGAGATATACAAGTCAGTTTTGGATTAGCAATTGGTTTTTTAATCTCTATCGATGACTTGGGTGAAGAGGCTGAGTACTGTGGTCAAGTTTACTGATGATACCAAGATAGGTCAGTTAGTGGTGAGGTGTTCAAGTATAATGTGGGAAAATATGTGATTATCCACTTTGGAAGGTTGAGTAAAAAGCAAATTATTTAAACAGAATGAGGTGACAAAATGTAGTGGTGCAAAAGATTTTTTAAATCTTTGCTGGCCTCCTTTTCAAAGAGTGCATCAGGGAAAGGCCTGGGAATCACGGATTGGTGAGCCTAACATCAGTGGTAGAGAAGTTCTTGGAAAAATTCTGAGGGACAGGATTAATGATCACTTGGAAAGGCAGGGACTGATCAGAGCTGGCCAGCATGGCTTTGTCAAGGGCAGATCCCATCTGACCAATCTGATTGACTTTTTGAAGAGGTAACAAAGTGTATTGGTGAGGGCAGAGCAGTAGATGTGATTTACATGGACTTCGGTAAGGCCTTTGAAAAGGTCCCACATGGGAGACTGGTCCAAAAGGATTAGGGCTCATAGGATCCAGGGCAAGTTGGTAAACTGGATCCCAAATTAGCTTGGCAATAGGATTCAGAGGATTATGGTAGAGAGTTGTTTCTGTGATTGGATGCCTGTGACTAGTGGTGTTCCACAGGAATCTTTGCTGGGACCCTTGCCGTTTGTAATGTACGTGAATGATTTGGATGTGGATGTCGGAGGCAGGATCAGCAAGTTCGCAAATGAAATAAAGGTTAATGGAGCTGTTGACAATGTGGAGGGTGGTTTTAGGCTGCAGAGAGATATCGATGTGTTGGTGAAGTGGGCTGAGAAATGGCAGATGGAGTTTAATCCGATAACTGTTAGGTGATGCATTTTGGGAGCACTAATAAGGCTAGGTCATACACTGTGAATGGTAGGGTCCTGGGGAGTATTGAGGAACAGAGCAACCTTGGTGTACAAGTCCAAAGATCCTTGAAGGTGGCAGAACAGGTAGATAATGTGGTTAAGAAGGCACATGGGACATCGGCCTTCATTAGTTGGCATTGAATACAGTAGTGGGGAGGATATGCAACAGTTTTATAAACATTGGTCAGACTTCAGCAGGAGTATTGTGTGCAGTTCTGGTCACCACACAATAGGAAAGATACTGGAGAGGGTGCAGAGAAGATTCACCAGGATGTTGCTTGGGATGGAGCAGTCCAGTTATGAGGGGAGGCTGGAGAGGTTGGCCCTGGAGTAGAGGAGGTTAAGAGGGGACATGGCTGAGGGATAGAAAATTACAAGGGTAATAGATAGGGCAGACTGCAGGAAACTATTCCCCATATCAGAGAGAGATAAGTCTGGAGGATATAGGTTTAGGGTAAGGGGGAAGAGATTTGGAGGGGATCTGAGGAGAAACTTTAATGCCCAGAGAGTGGGGAGTACCTGGAATGCACTGTCTGAGAGAGTGGTGGAAGCAGAGTCGTTGACAGCATTTAAGAAATGTCTAGACAAACAGTTGAATCGCCTGGGTATAGGAGGCTGTGGGACACGTGCTGGAAGGTGGGAATAATGTGATTGGGTGCCGACTGGTTAGTGAGGATGGAGGGCCTCGTGGCCTGTTTTCATGCTGTGTGACTCGACGACTCAGAACATATATCCCATGGAGTGGCTGAGAGAAAAGTTATGAACTTTAAGGAAGGTATAGGAAGGAATGCAGTTTTACAAACTATTCTTTTACTGTTCTTTAACTGAAAATGAGGATGTGTAGAGTCACAGAGTGTACAGCACAGAGGCCCTTCAGCCCACCACATCCATGCTGACTTTTTGCCCTGCTACACCAGTCCTATTTGTCTGTGTTAGGTCCATATCTTTCTATTGCCAGGTCTATTGAAGTGACTGTCTGAATGCCTCTTAAACATAATAATTATGAACTTTATCTTTAAAAATTGTCAGTCCAGCTTTAAGTTTCAAAAATATTTTTGATAATACTTGTGAACATGCCGTTCAATTTTCATGAAGAATTGTATATGGCAGGACCCTTAACAGCATTGATGTACGGGGGTTCTTGGGGTGCAAGTCCATAGCTCCCTGAAAGTGGCCACGCAGGTAGATGGGGTGGTAAAGAGGGCATGTGGCATGCCAGCTTTCACTTGTCAGCGCATTGAGTATAAGAGTCAGGAAGTCATGTTGCAGTTGTATAAAACCTTGGTTAGGTCGCACTTGGAGAATTGGCACAATTCTGGTCGCCCCATTCCTGGAAGGATGTGGAGGCTTTGGAAAGTGTACGGAAGAGGTTCACCAGGATGCTGCCTGGATTAGAGGGTATGAGCTATAAGGAGAGGTTGGACAAACTTGGGTTGTTTCTGTAGAGCTTCAGAGGCTGAGGGGAGACATGATAGAAGTTTACAAAATTATGAGAGGCATAGACAGCGTAGGCAGTCAGAGTCCTTTTCCCAGGATGGAAGTGTAAAATACAATAGGGCATATATTTAAGATGGGAAGGGGTAAGCTTAAAGGAGATGTGCGGAACAAGTTTTTTAGACAGAGAGTGGTAGGCGCCTGGAACAGGCTGCTAGGGGTGGTGGTGGAGGCAGATACGATAGTGTCATTTAAGAGTCTTTTAGATAGACGCATGAATATGCAGGGAATGGAGGTATGTGAATCCTGTGCAGGCAGGTAGGATTTAGTTTAATTTGGCATCATGTTCAGCTCAGATATTGTGGGCCGAAGGGCTGCTCCTGTGCTTTCTATGTTCAATATGAAAGATGCATTAATTTTTCCCCTTTGGCCACTGGCTAACCTCTTGTGTATTTCTAACAGCTTCTGTATTTACTTAAATCCAGATCAGTCAGGCATACACCCAGCCCAGCTAAGGCCATCTTTCTGAAATCTCTCCCCTGCTAGGGTATCATAAGTAAGAGGGCAGAGGTTTAAGGTGAGAGGTGGGAGATTTAAAAGAGACCTGAGGGGTAAGTCTTCTGTATAAAGTGGTTGATATCTGGAATGTGCTTCCAGAGCAGGTGATGGGACTACATTTGAGGCATTTAGACAGACTTAAATAGGCGAGGTGTAGAAGTATAGGGTCCTAATGCAGGCAGATGGGATTAGTGAAGATGTGCAAAAAGCCTAGCAAGGACATGGTGGGCCGAAGGGCCTATTTCTGTGCTGTACAACTCTGGGATTTTATCACTTTACTTAGGGCCATTCTGCAGCCATTCTTGACAACCTTTTCCGTCACAGTTGAAGCTCAGTGCCTGAAAGGGTGGGAGAGGCAGAAGTTCTTATCACATTTGAAAGGAACTTTACTGGCTACTTGAAGAGCTGTGACCTGCAGGTCAACAGACCTAACCTGGACTTTATCACCAGCTCAGACATGGTTGGTCAAATGGCCAAAATCCTGACTAGGTTTGATAAGGTAGTTAGTCTTTCCCCAGGCTGGCCATGATTGCGGTGTCAATTCTGTTTTATCACAGCCACTGCAAGTGAATGTTCACTGTTCCTTCTCTGGCTGTGTGTGCTGTAAAGGCATCTTGGAAGATTCTGTTGCTGGCACCCTGAGCACAGCCACTCCTCTCCAGGAACATGAGCAGCACAAAACCGAGCCACAGAAAAGTCCACTGTGACTAGAATCAGCAGCCACAGACTCAAAGTAAGAGGTCAGCAAATCAGGATGAGGATGACAAGAAATTTCTTCAATCTGAGGATAGTAAATCTATGGAATTCTTTACCCAAGAGCTGTGTGGGCTCAGTCACTGATGTATTCAAGACAGAGATGGATAGACCTTGAGATATGAGGGAATCCAGGTGTGTGATGTTAGTGCAGGAAAGTGGGTAGAAGTTACTGAATGATGGAGAAGGTTGAGGGACTGAATGGCCTAATCCTACTTGTGCTTCTTCCAATGAATTGCCACCTTTGTCATAAATATTTGATGACACACTATAATTTCTTCACTGGGATTGGCATGATGGCACAATTGCTGAATAAAATAACTCCATGCACTCCTGTTAAAGTTTCTTGAAACAGATATTAGTGCATTTTGTCGAGTTTCTGTAGAATCTCCGTATGCTAGGGGTTGGGGGTGGGAGAATGGGGTGAATCTATAATGTTCAACTCATTGTAAGCCCCTGATCCTTGCTGGATACAAAGCTGTTCACACCACACAGGACACCAGCTATGAGCTCAGCAGGAACAGAAGCCCATGCCTCTGACCTTACTTGCTATTCAGCACGCACACCAAGTGATATAATTAATGTCAACAGTACTGAGTGTATTGTTTCTCAATAATCCACTCCACATCGTCACTTCACAAAATTACAGCAATTATGCAACAATCATGGCTGCCTGAGTGACTGCTCCTGACTTGAGCTGCACAAAGAGCATCCTCCCTCACCACTGGCTGCTAGTGCCAGGTTACTTTTCAAAGAGAAGCAAGGTCCCTTAAGTTAAGAAGAACCAGCGACTTGTATTTCCACATTACCTTTCACGTCCCTGTTAGGGTGATCCTAAATCCCTTACAGTTTATGAAGTCCTCTTGTTGCAATGCAGGAAATGTAGGTGCCAATTTGCACACAGCAAGCTCCCATAAACAGATGACCAGATAATATTTTACTGTGGTGGTGTTAGGGGAATAAGTATTAGTCTGAATGTAGAAGATAACTCCCCCATTCTGCAGTGTCAAGGAGCTTTAACATCCTCTTCAGAGAGGCCTCTGATCGGTATCTCATCCGAAAGTTGTCACCCCCACAGAACAGCAATCCTCCGTCAGCTGGGATCCTGTGATGTCTGATCTGGGGCTGGAACCTGGAACCTCCTGAAACAGAGATGAGTGAGGTACCTACTGAGCTAAAGCTAGCAATAAATAACATAAGCTGACCCTTAACAATCTCAAACTTGAAGTAGTGAGACATAGAATGCACTTCCAAACAGTGTAGGAGCAGATTCATTAGTAAATTTCAAAAGAAAATTAGATAAATACTTGGGAAAATAACTTAAGATGCAGAGAGAGGGAGTAATTACAGAAGTCTCTCCAGGAGTCCAGAACAGGTACACAAGGCCAAATGGGCTCCTCCTATGCTATATCATTCTGTGACATCAGCGCTTTGCATTTGTGGCTGTAATAGAGGAAAGTGGAAAGTATATCCAGAACCATCTGAACATTAAAAGGGAATGTTTGACTTTTGTTCAAAAAAATCTATTGTAAAGGCTGAACTATTTTCAGTAACTTTATTATTCCATTCTGCTCCATAATTTTGCCAGTGGGTAGATGTTCATCAGATTTATTTGGAAATTTAAGTTGACGAGTGAACATTTACAGGAGTATTATGTGCCCCTGGACAGTCTACCTTATTACAGAGGAAAATTATTTGGATTAATAGATGAAGAGTTCTTGTTTTTTTTTCTTTTTGCAGCTGGACTTGTGACATCACCAACTTTAATTAACCCACTTTCAGCCCATTTATTCGAGGACATTTATTTTATCTACCCAGCTTTGGAGAAAAGGCACATTTGTGTGGCACACCACTGGTCACAGGGCTCCAATCTGAGAAACAACCCTCCACCTTCTGCCTCCTCACCAAGCCAATTTTGTGTCCCATTTGCTGGATCTCCCTGGATCCCGTGTGTCTAACCATCTGCAGCAGCCGACCATGCAGCACCCTGTCACAGACCTTGTTAAAGTCTGTGCACACAACAGGAGTTAGATGAAATATTTTCACTCAGAGAATGGTGGAAGGTTGAACATTCAGACTGTAAGGGCAGAAACTTTCACTATATTTAAGAAATATTTGGAGGAGCACTTGTAGTGTTATAAGCTACACAGGCTGAAGACAGAGCTGGGAAGTGGGTTTAACCTGAATAATGCTCTGTCAGCCAGTGGGCATTATATGGGCGAAATGCCTTCATGCAGTAAATTTTGATAATTTTCTGTCAGAAATAAGAGCAGAAAAATGCATAACAGTCCATCAGGCTTGCTTTGCCATCGAATAAGTTCATTGCTACTTCTGTATCTCAACTCCACTTTCCAACCAGTTGTCGAGCAGTCATTGATTTCCAGAGTCGTATATCGCAAAGGTGGTCATGCACTCCATGCTGACCTTTTTGCCCATCTGCACCAATCACATTTGCTCTCATTCGGTCCACCTGCTTCTCTGCCTTGCCTGTTTCCATGTCTGTCTAAATGCCTCTTAACCTTCTTCGTATCCACGACAACACCAGTTTTTGTGCTATCTGCAGCTTACTGATCATTGTTCCTTCCTTTACATTGTTGTTAACACACATCACGTACGGCGCAGGTCCCAGCACCAGTCCCATGGTACACCACTGGTCACAAACTTCCAATCAGTACAGCATATAAGAATGAGAAATTTATAGCACAGGAGACAGCTATTCGGCCCATTCTGTCCATGCTAGCCAAGAGGGAGTTATATAGTTTATTCTGACTTCCCAGCCCTCCGGTAGCATTGTACATTAGAGGCAGTTCAACCACACTTTCATGTACATTTTAAATATGGTGAGACCTTCTGCCTTCACTATTCCCTCAGGCAGAGAATCCACACCTGCACTATTCTTATGGTTAGAAAGGTTTTCTTCATTTCTATTTTTCTACCAGTTAATTTAAATCTATGTCCTCTGGTGACCTAGAATGTCCTTCGATTCTCTCAGTGCCCACAAAACTATCAGCCTCAGAGAATGTACTCAGAGACCGAGCACCCGCACCCTCTGCTTAACAAGCCCTAATTGATTGACCACAGCATTACCACCAACCCCAATTATTCTGAGTATGCCCCCCGTTCTCGACTCTCTAACATCTGTATGTTTAATCTACCAATCCCCAACAATTTACCCTCTAATCGTAAGGCAACTTGCTCATCACAGGGGGCTGGGGACATGCAGGACTTTAAATTTTCTGGTTTTTAGAGGGCCATGTACAAATCCTTGGCATTATCAGGTATACAAGGTTGCCTATTTCCATAATGTCACTCAGTTATTTTTGATGGGGGCTGGGATTTGCCCTACTTCCCCCTTTTTACGGAAACCAGTTTAGGGAGAAAATTTCTTCCTACCTCAAAGGCAAGGAGGATACATCACTCGGGTCATGACTCCCATTTCCAGAGTGAACACGGGTACGACCAGGATCTTGTTGCCTCCTGCCTTGGTTCTCACTTCTACTCTAACCTATTGGTCGGTGGCTTCCCACACCATTACAGTGAGGTCCAACTAAAGCTTGAAGCACAGCACTTCATCTTCCATGTGGGCATCAGTACTCACTTTGCCTGCCCCAGAACTGGCCATTTCTGCTGACCTGTGATGCTGGCCTGCCTGACTTCAGTGTTTCCAGCAGTTTCTGTTTTTATTTCAGATTTCCAGCATCTGCAGTTTTTAGGATTTCCCTTGTGAACTAATCATTCTCAAAAGGCCAAATCTCATATTTCGAGGTTTGATAATGATCCAAAACTAGTGATGATTGTGATTCCAGAGGAGGATATAAAGAGGCTTCAGGGAGATGTGGACAAGCTAAGTGAGTGGGAGAGAACATGGCAGATGGAATATAATGTGGAAAATGTCAGGCCATCCACTTTGTGAAAGCACCATGCTTTTTCAGTGGTGTGTGATAGAGTAATGTTGACGTTTAAAAGGACCTGTGTGTGCTTATATACAAATCACTGAAAGCCACCGAGGTGCAACAGGTGATTAGGAAGGCCAATGATATTAGAGGGGATGCAACACCAGGGAAGTCTTCCTGCAGTGGTATAGGGCCATGGTGGAGTATTTTGTGTAATTTCCTTACCCAAGAAAAGACGTACTTGGCAGAGAGGAATTGTGGCGATAATTCACTTGACTAGTTCCAGCAGCAACAGGTTAACTGTGGGAGAAGCACTAGGATGGTATTGTCCAGGGTTTACCAGGGTGAGATTTAATTGAAACTTACAAAATTCTTAAAATGCTTGACAGGCTGAATGCAGGGGGATTGTTGCCCCTGGCTGGGCAGTCACCATCTCAGAATAAGGGGTAGGCTGGTTAGGACTAAGACCAGGAGGGATTTCTTCAGCCAGAGGCCGGTGAATCTTTTGTAAATCCCTACTCCAGAGACCTTCAAAGACAGCTTGCTTTTCCCATCAGGGAATTTAGAGGATTTTGTGGGGACAACCTTGACGGTACCTCTCCAGTGCTGCCTGCTGAAGGTAGTCTACGTGTCTGAAGTGTAGAAGAAGACCGGGACCGCTGTAGCCTGGTAGACCATGAGCTTTGTGTTGGGGATAAGGAGAAAAGTCTGATGGAAGCTGCGGAGCAAGGGCTGAAACAGCGAATGTTCAGAGACTGCTGGACTAATGCAGTGGGTGAGGAGACAATGAAGGTGAGTCATGTAAGCTAGGTTCCATGAGCTTTCCCCTTGTAAACAAATGTAGCAATTAATGGTATTGAAGAAAACACAAACACAGCTCAATGTAAGGTGGAATGCTGATGACAGGTTCCTTGGTAGAGAACTGGGTTGTGACCAGACTGAGAAATCAGTGAAGTGAGGCAAATGTCAATGTGATCAGAAATGTTCAGTGCTGGCATACACTTACACTTACTCACGATACCGTTCTTTGTTTCGTGCCTGGACAGGTGTTGGAATAACTTCATTGACTGGCAGAGCAGGTTCTTTCTTTCTTTCAATCTTTTTATTAGTTTTCAAATTAATACAGATTAATATACAGCATCAATGTTTGTACATGTAATACAAAGAGATCTGGAGAACAATCATGGCATAGATAATTATAACAAACAATAAGATATAAAAAAATCTGTAGATCCAATGATCTCTTAGTAAATGAATATAATATAAAAGAAAGGAAAGAAAAAGTTTTATTATATAAATTTAAAAAAAGAAAGAAAAAAAATGAAATCAATAAGAAAAATTACAAACAATATAAACTAAACTAAACAGAAAAATTTCAAAAAAAAAACAAAAAGAAAGAAAAAAAAAGACTGGACTAATATTTCTCAGTAGAAACAGAGCAACATTATGTCGTCAACTCCGTTCCTCTAAGTTGGAAAGTTATTGAAAGGGGATCTACATCATGTGAAAATATTGAATAAATGGACTCCAAATATCTTCAAATTTAAGCGAAGGATCAACAGTGCCACTCCTAATTTTTTCCAAGTTCAAACATGATATAGTTTGAGAGGACCATTGAAAAGTAGGAGGGGGTATTGGATCCTTCCATTTAAGCAAAATGGATCGTTTGGCCATTAATGTAACAAAAGCAATCATACGGTTAACGGAAGCAGATAAATGGCCAGACTCTATCCTTGGTAATCCAAAAATTGCAGTGATAGGGTGAGGTTGTAAATCAATCTTCAATACATTTGAAATAATGTTAAAAATGTCTTTCCAATATTTTTCCAAAAGAGGACAGGACCAAAACATATGTGTCAAAGAAGCCACATTCGATTTACATCTGTCACATATAGGATTTATATGGTTATAAAGACGAGCTAGCTTATCCTTTGACATATGGGTCCTGTGAACTACCTTAAACTGTATCAGCGAGTGTCTGGCACACATTGAAGGTGTATTAACTAAATGAAGAATTTTCTTCCAAGTCTCTGTAGGTGAAGATGTCTGGAGTTCGCTTTCCCATTCATTCTTAATTTTGTCCAGTGATTCTGGACATATTTTCATAATTAAATCATAGATTATTGCTATCAAGCCCTTCTGATAAGGATTAAGACCTAAAATTTTTTCCGTAGTTTCAATTTTGTAAGGTGTCGGAAAAGAGGGTATAGTAGCTTTTAAAAAATTTCTAATCTGCAAATATCGAAAAAAGTGTGATCTAGGTAAATTGTGTTTGTTAGACAATTGTTCAAAAGATGAAAAACAGTTATCAATGAATAGATCACGAAAACATACGGAAAAAGCTGAGTCAACTCTGGATGGATGAAAGAAAAAATTAGATTGAATGGGACTTGACAAGTTAAATTTATTCAATCCAAAAAATTTACGAAATTCTTATTGTATGTTTAACAATTGGGTTAGTCATATGTTTACTTAATTTGGTAAGTGCAAAAGGGAGTGAAGCTCCTAAAATAGAAACTAATGAAAATTCAAGTACTGATTGGTGCTCAAGGTGTACCCATTTGGGGCATTGAATTACATCTAAATCTTGTATCCAAAAAATTAAATATCTGATATTAATTGCCTAATAATATAATCTAAAGTTAGGCAAGGCCATACCACCATCCTTTCTTAGTTTTTGTAAATATTTCTTACTTAACCTTGGGTTTTTATTCTGCCAAATATATGAAAGAATTTTAGAATCAATAGTGTCAAAAAAAGATTTCGGGACAAAAGTTGGAATCGCTTGAAATAAATATAAAAATTTTGGTAAAATATTCATCTTAATCGCATTAATTCGGCCTACCAATGATAGAGACAGTGGAGACCACTTAGTAAATAATTGTTTAACATGATCAATTAAAGGCAATAGATTAACTTTAAATAAGTCCTTATGTTTCTTGGTAATTTTAACACTAAATACATAAAATAGTCAGTTACCAATCTATAAATTGGGGTTTGCATATTCAATGGAAAAAATTCGCTCTTATTAAAATTTAATCTATAACCAGAAAAAACACTAAACTGATCTAGTAGTGGTAGTACTGCGGGGATAGATTCGTCCGGATTAGAAATATAAAGTAACAGGTCAAGGCAGAGCAGGTTCAAAGGAGTGAATGGTCTACTTGTTGTCAGATCTGGTTATTTTCGAATCCATAGGTTCGTTCAGGAGTCCAGGAATGAGTTGAAAACAACCTGGTGCTTCAAAGTTTTATTGGAAAAGTTTAAAACAAAGAAATGGTCACAGAGCACACGGCACTGGCTTTGATGAGCCGAGACAAAGGGAACAAAAGATGAGCTCAGGCCGGGGGAGACAAGCAAGAGCGAGATTGACAAAAAGACGACACCTTTTATACCTGAGATAAGAGGTGCTCCTTAGCTAACAATAGTCCAATCAGGAAACCTGTTAGATACTTGTGGCCAAACCAACCAATGAAAAAACCACATATTCACCTGATGGACGAACCAATAAGCTAGTAAGCGGCCATTCCTTGTGCTGAGGAATTCCTTGTGCTTTAAACATTATACATGTTTAAAAAACTAATTAAAACAGTCGAATCCAACATTGTGTACAAACCCTCTTCACTCATACATGCACTTCCTAGCTGCAGCTGTTGGGTAGTTATAGGAAGAAAAGTTCTGGCTGATTTCTGGCTGCCTCACCACATTCTTTCCCCACTTCTCATCCATAGCTGGTTGATGTATCACTCAGTGCCAGCAGGAACAAATCAGGCCAGAACAGAATTCAGGATCATGATTATGTGAGAAGGATTTGATATCTGTGGATATTATGAGCTGGGACTCAATGGGAAATACTCACACCTTTGAGGCAAAAGATCCTGGATTCAAGTCCCATTCTGAAACTTGAGCATAAAACATGTGGATGACATTCCATTGCCCGATTGGGGAGTGCCACACAGTCTGAGGCGTTTTCTTTTGATGGAGATGTTAATCCTGCTGCCTCAGGTGTACCTAACAGATCTCGCAGCACCACGTGCAGGAAGAGCACGTATATTGGCAGTTATCCATCAGTTGAACAGATTCCCTAGACTTTAATATATTGTGTTTGTGAGATCTTGCTGTCCACATCTCCTACATTGTAACAGTAACTGGATTCAAAAGGTACTTCAGTCGGTGGGAAGCACTTTGTGAAGTTAGGTGAAATGCTTTGAATAAACAAGTCTTTCCCTGTAACAGGACTTGAAATAAAGTTTGTGCAACTTTGCTTGCAGTGGCTGACATCCTTTGCAAATTCCCACTGATAGTTGCTATGTTGCAATGGAACTTGAAAGTAAAGGGGTTAATTGAATGGATTTACTACACATCACAGCTACTGTGTGAGGTTATGCAAAGCTGGCAAACCAAATAAACTTTGCTTTTTGTGTGTGTGGTGTGCGTGTTTTTTTAAACTTAAGCTCATATCTCAACCCTGCAGCTGAGTGCACTGTCACTGAACCAGTGGCTACTGGGACAGATAGAAATTCTCTTATTGACGTCATCAAGTGCAAGTGAATTCTCAAATGTGGAACAATCATTGCACTGATAAATGAGCCTGATAATTGAATTAGAAAACATACGGAGCCCTGTACTAATTATGCCGTGCAGGCAGCGGCTTTGTCATTGCCATTTCATTACAGCTCAGCAAAGTGCAAAGTTATGGCACAATTAAGAACTTAGCAGTCTTTTATGTCATTGAAAGAGACAAATCTTTTACAGACGAGCTTGATCTGTATGTGTGAAAGTGGGCCCTCCTCCAATTCCTTTTGCCACCTGCAGAGTAGCTTTTCCTCTGGTTTTCCACATGGACTTTTCCTGGCACCCAGGTCCTGCTGAGGGTGGGATCCGATGGGGTCAGCTGCCTTCTGTGTGTTCCTAAATGGCCATTTGCCAAGACAGCAGGAATTGTCACCAGTGTTTGGCTGAATCCTGTAGTCACTGTTCCAAGTAGTCACATTCTGAATCTGTGATTAAGAGTGTCAGTTTTGACCGATTTCTCTCCTTTAACTGCCCACCTGCACTCCCTCCACCCAGAATTCAGAGTTTGCAACAAGTAAACAGCTTGACTCAGCCAATGCAAGAGTTCAGAGCAGGGGTTGTGGGGTTGGCCAACAACCTTCTTATTCCCAGATGTCAGTCTGAAGCTTCTATTAACCTCCTGATTCCCCACTGGCTGAGTACACAGCAGCACTCAGTCAGTAATTATCGGGAATGATTGGCAGCTTCAAGCTGGCATTCAGGAACAAGCAGCTTGGCAATCTGGTGGCTGACGTCAGCCGAGCACATCTCGGGATGTGTGCCAACATGAGTTGTCAGGTGTCCTCAGTGGTGTTGAGGATGATTTAATGCAGCATTTCTCCTCAACTGGTAAACAGAATTTTAACAGAAGTACTTTACATTTCTCCTGCTTATAAAGTTAAGCCACAAGGTTAAAGGTAAAGATAGAAGAAATCAGTAAGATTTGGTTAAAGTTAGAACTGAGGCAAACCAGCCAGCAATGTGTTCCAGTATTCAATCTAGAGATAAGAAAGGTGGTTAAGGGCTTCAGATAAACTGAGGGAGAATGAGAGGGTGTGCAAGGCAAAGTTATAGAAAAGGAAATTAGTAGGTACAACATCGTGCTCCAAAGTTTCTTCCAAAGTCAGATGTGACAGTAAGGAGTTTAGTTCAGTTTTAGTCAAATGGAGCGGATGGTTAAAAGACAGGATTTACAACAGAATTTGGCCTTCCAAATATTTGATTGTTGTTCCCCAGAGTTGGAGGAAATTTCTGTTAATCCACTTATGTGGAGGGATCGGGGAATCAATGGCAGGGAGAGGTGACCTGATCAACACACAGGTAGAACTGGTGCCTTGGTTTCAGATAGAAACAGTGTGGGAGGTATGTGGGAGGAAAGAACAGTCATTGCAGATAATTCTCTGCCTGTAACTGGAAAAGTAGATGAGTGTGCTTCTATTCAACTGCAGGATGAGGGTGAAGTGTTAAAGGGGCAACGTGTGACAACAGTGTTAAAAGCTGTAGACAAGAAGGGTAAATGACTGTAGGCATATCTGGACTGAATTTGATAAGATCCGTATCAATATGACAGTGGAATTACAGGGATTCAAACAGAGTTCCGGGAAAGCTGAGCATGAAGCTGGGAGGTCAAACTAGGAAGTGAAAGGGAGTTTGGAGGTGGGAGGGTTTGAGGGGTGTAGTTTGCAAGACGTCATGGTCCAGGGTGGGGTTTTATGAAGAGTGATGACATCAGATTTACAGGCACAGAGGAGGTACTCGAGGGGAGAGGAGCATTAACAAAAGAAAATAAATGGTACTTTGTGAGAAAGTGGACAGGGGCTCTGCCTCATATCCAAAAGATCACACCTGCAGCAGCCTGGCATTTCCTCAGTGATACAGTGGAGACTCTGTCTGGATTTAGTGCTGAAGTCATTGAAGTGGAACTTGAAACCAAAACCTTCAGTCACAGAGGCAAGTAGCTACCAACTGGAACACAACTGGAGTTCTCCCTCTGAGGCCCCCTGAGTACCTGACCATGTAGAGAGGATCAGTATCCTGAGAGACATGTATACTGAAACGCTTGAACAGTGATGTTGATATGCAGCACAGGTATTAGACTGATTGTATACAGAAAGAGCAGTTTTATCATCTGGAATCATAAGGTAGTTGCAGCTCAGAGTTCCATTGAGTTAGTGAGCTTATTTATAGAGCAATCCAGTCGACCCCTTTGCCTGTTCTTCCTCATAGTCCTACAAATTTTTCTCCCTCAAACGCCTAGTCAATAACCTTTTGTCATCCCCAATTGATTCTTTCCACCATCGTTATGGCAGCAAGTTCCAGAGCATCACCACTCTAAGCATTTCTAGCCTCAGAAAAACCACACCCCATGAAACACCATACTTTTGCCCATCGAAGATACTTGTCAAAGACCTCATGACCTCTATTGCCCAGTCCTGTGAAGATGGTCTATTTATGTAAGCAATTGTGATTATTTACTCCAAAGCTATTTGCATCAAAAAAGGTGCTCTGATATAAATGCTCCAGCCTCTTTGAAGAAAAGGCTTTATCGTCCTTTCCATACTGTAACCACAGTGGATTCCTCTTCCTGTATCTATCCGAGTCCCTACACCGAGACGTTACTCGCTTGTGGCTGATGGCACTGCCATCACTTACTTCCTCACACATGCACCTTTGCTTCCAGAAGACAAGTCGTGCATTCCTCTCACAATATTTCAAAGCCAGAGAAACAAAGGACTGCAGATACTGGAATCTAGATGAAAAACACAATGATGCTGGAGGAACTCAGCAGACCAGGCAGCATCCATGGAGAAAAGCAGGCGGTCAACATTTCAGGTCAGGACCCTTCTTCGGGACTGAAGATAGGAAAAGGGGAAGCCCAATATATAGGGGGGGGAAAGCAGACCAGTGATAGGTGGACAAAAGAGGGGAAGCGGGATGGGCACAAAGTGGTGATAGGTAGATGCAGGTAAGAGATAGTGATGGGCAGGTGTGGGGAGGAGGGGAGAGCAGATCCACCAGGGGATGGGTCAAAGGTAAAGAGGAAAAAGAGAGGCTAGGAAAGGGAAGAAAAGAAGAGGCATGTTTGGGGGGGGGGGGGGCGCGGGGAGAGGCAGGTATGGGGATTACTTAATGTAGGAGAATTTAATGTTCATGCCGTTAGGCTGCAAGGTTCCAAGATGGAAAATGAGGTGCTGTTCCTCCAGTTTGCGCTTGGAATTCTCCCGGCAGTGGAGAAAGCCGAGGACTGTACTCTTAAGTGTGCTTACAAATGACATGTTACAAAGTTTATTCTGATTGTTATATTGTAATTTGAAAGGATGCTAAAAGATTGAAACTCAAAATCATAGAATGGGTACAGTGTGCAAGGGGCCATTTGCCTTATTGAGCCTCAGCTGGCTCAGTGTGAGAGTCCATCCATCTCCTTTTCCTTTTTGCCTTTTGATTCCTCTTACTGAAGTGCAGAACCTCACACTTCCCCATTTACCAGTCTTTTACCCACTTACTCAATCTGTCTCATCCCATTGCAGTATCATAGTATCCTTTTCACAACATGCCCTTCCACCTATTTTTGTATCATCAGTAAATTTGAAAACCTTAAGCACTATTCCTTCCTCCAGTCACTAATGTAAATGGTGAACAACTGTCGGCCAGGAACTGACCCCTGCAGTACTCCACTAGTTACCTCCCTCCAGTCTGAAAAGGACCCATTGATTCCAAGAGTTTTGGATCAGACAGACAGTTTTCAACCCATTTGTGTACTTATACAGCCATGTCGTCTGTCCCTGCCCTCCTGGTATTCTTCACATTGTATGCTTCAAAAGGGATTCGGTTACATAGTTGTTCAGATGGTTTGGGAAAAGAGCAGGATAATGGGACCATTTGGATTGCTCTTCCAGGGGGTCCAAAGAGCCTGCACAATGGCTCCTGTGATTGGGCCTCTTTGACTGTAGAGGGTAAGGAGTTCCCACAGCCTGGGCCAAGCCCTAAAGCCAGTGCCTGGTTGCATTTCTACTGGTTTAGAACTGGTGAATCCGGCAGGGCTCAAGGATAGAAAATCCCTTCGTAATAGAGGGCTATGTGGGAGGGAAGGGTTAGATAGATCTTAGAGCAGGATAAAATGTCAGCACAACATCGTGGGCCGAGGGGCCTGTACTGTACTGTAATATTCTATGTTGTATGTAATTTTGAAATTTGAATGTTCATGTTTGGCACTTTGTTAATGAGTAGTTGTTGTAGCATTTTGACTTTTCGTATCATGCTGGAAATGCAGTGAGTTTCCCAATGGTTTATTGGTGAATGGATCATGAGCTGTGTTTAATGAGTAGGACCATGGCAAGTCAAACCCTGCTTTGTGCCAATTCGGCCTATCCCAACCTGCAGGCTGCCTGGGGCTCAATGTTTCTGCTCCTGATCCATTTCAGTGATTCTTTGGAAATTGTGTGTGAACGGCTCAGCTTGACGAGCCGCTGTAGAGAGGCAGAGGATGAGCAAAAAAGAAAAATAATGGACTTCAAAATTGCTCAATCCTTTTCCATCAGTACAACAGCTTGAGAAAGAATTTCATCTGGGTAATCCTTTTACATTTGTTTCTAAGCTTATTCCACAAATAACTAGTAATTTAGGATTAGTGTCTGTAATTCAAGAACAGTTCAAGGGAAATTGAACTCAGGAAACTTGGCTATCACGAATGGACAATAATTTACCTTTATCTGTGTGAAAATTCAGAAACGCCATCAATAAAAACCAGGTTCATTGTGTCCATAACGGTGCTCCAAGGTGCATCTGCTCTGCAGAGACCAAGCTCTGCATCTCCAGATGTTGCCAAATCTGAAACAAGAGGAACAAAAGTGTTTGAAGCATTCCATCAGAAGATACAGAGGAGTTAAAACTGTGGAATGTCACAAAAAGAGAATAGACATGGGGAAAGGGGAGAGAAATATGCAGGGAGGCCCCTACACTTTCACAATGTACATGCACAAACATTCAGAATGCAGGAAAAATTCATCATTGATCATTGGTGCTATCCTCATCAAAGAGTATGATACCAAGAAATTGAAGATGTTTATAATCCTCAGATTAGTATCATATTGTAATATGTTTGTGTGCTAAACATGTGCAAGAGTGTTGGCTGCAAGTTGTACTTGTCTCCCAACATTCTTGTCCAGGGTATTTGGGCTCAGATGTAACGGGAATTTGCAGTGGGACTTACTACCAAATGGTCATTGTGGCTTGCTGCAGTGCCGGCCTGACATCTATGTTTGGGTACATCAGAAATCACAGGTAGGATTGTTCATCTTCTTTTATTTATGGCTGATTATCTTCCAGGGAGACTTCTGCTCCTCTTTCTGATATGTTTTCTCCAGTTTTTATTTTAATACTGTTCGTTCACTCTAATTCCTATCACTTGCCCTTGTTACTCCTTGCCCTTGTTACTCCTTGCCCTTGTTACTCCTAGCCCTTGTTACTCCTTGCCCTTGTTACTCCTTGCCCTTGTTACTCCTAGCCCTTGTTACTCCTTGCCCTTGTTACTCCTAGCCCTTGTTACTCCTAGCCCTTGTTACTCCTTGCCCTTGTTACTCTTAGCCCTTGTTACTCGCCCTTGTTACTCCTAGCCCTTGTTGCTCCTAGCCCTTGTTACTCCTTGCCCTTGTTACTCCTTGCCCTTGTTGCTCCTAGCCCTTGTTACTCCTTGCCCTTGTTACTCCTTGCCCTTGTTACTCCTTGCCCTTTTGCAAAGGCTCATTTTTATCATGACTATTCTTTTCTCAGCACCCAAGACATTGCACTTGAGCTCCAGCTCAGATTCTGCTCTTCCTGAAATGGATCCACTCATGGTCACTCTCACCATCGGCCACTTCCTGAGGTCCAGGGTGTGGTGCTGCTTGCACGCGCTCACCTGCCCTCTTCAGCAGCATCACCCCACCTCCTGTTCTTTGCCTCATCCTATTCCATCCCTCTCCCAACTCTGACAGGGCCTTCCTTGCGAAAGGTGTTGGGTGATTATGTGCTGTTTTTAAACCTGTGTCCCCACCTGCTATACACACATCATGATTGCAACATTCACACAGAAAGAAACTGCCTGAATTATAAAATGTTTGTGGATAACTTAGAAATGATTATAGTGTGAGGTAACAGGAAGCTAATGAGAGAACTCAGAGAAGTTAAAGAAAACATGAGTTCAAAGTGGGGTCAGAACCCATTATTGGGTTACTGACTCGGCAAAGTGATCCATGTCTTACTGCACTCTCCCAGACTCTGGAACCTCCAGAGCTGTTTCTGCTGTAACAATTCCTCAGCTTCAGACCCATTTCTTCACACAGTGTACACAATCATGAGTTATTTTTAATTGCTTTGACCTGCCATTAACTCCTTCTTGTTTCACTCTGTAACCATTTCTAAATTATCTCCTTGAGCACCCTGTAGTCAGACTCAGTTGCTGAGTATATTGGAGACAGAGATCAAGGGACACAGGCTTAGGACAAGAAAGTGATGCCAGCGTAAAAGATCAGCCATGATCTTATTGAATAGAAGAGAATGCACAAATCTTGATGCAGGGTTTCGACCCAAAACATCGACATCCCTCTGCCTCCACCTGAGTTCTTCCAGAAGTTTGTTTTTTGCTCCAAATTCAGCAGTCTCCTGTGTCTCCAGGCACAAGGTCTTCTGCTTTGGATGATCTTATGTTGTGTGTGTGTGTGTGTGTGTGTGTGTGTGTGTGTGTGTGTGTGTGTGTGTGTGTGTGTGTGTGTGTGTGTGTGTGTGTGTGTGTGTGTGTGTGATCTTTCCTTTTTTTCTTTCAAAGGGCTGCTCCTTGATGAGTGTTTAAGAGGCTGTTAGACTGGCACGTGAATGTGCAGAGAATGGAGGGATACGGACATTTTGCAGGCAGAAGGGGTTAGTTTAGTTCGGCATTTAATTACTGGTTTAATTAGTTCAGCACAACATGGTGGGCCGAAGGGCCTGTTCCTGTGCCATACTGTTCTGTGTTCTATGAGTGGTTCACATCTGGAATATCAGCTCCTAGGTTGTCCCCAGAGGTGTTGCCCAACTTGCTAAATGTTTGCAACATTTTCAGCAGACTATTTGTTGTTATACTGACGATTTGATTCAATCTCTACGTGCACTTGGAACATCACCTTAAGGATTTTTTGCTGTGCTTAGTTTCAGACTGAGAGGCTGTGCCTTTGACCTGGTCATTCATGACTCTGAAGGGAGACATTTTCTCAGTAATTATCGGTATGGCTCACTGTTGAGCTCTCCCTCCATCAGCTGGAAGGGGGTGGGTTGTCCCATTCCAGAAACCAGAGGACCTGCAGTCAGTACTGGAGAGGTGTTACACTGGTTTTAGGATCAAATGTTAAACCAAGGCCCGAACTGTCTCTCTTATGTGGATGTAAAATGTCTTAGAGTCATAGAGTCATATGTGTATTGTGTCTTGTAGCATATTTATCCTTCTCAACATTACTGAAAACTGATTATCAGCTTGTTATTTTATTGCTGCTTGTGGGAGCTTGCTGTGCTCAAACTGGCAGTTCCATTTTCTATGTTACAGACATGTTTGGGGCTGGGGTTTGAACCAGGGCCATGAAAGGCAGTAAATCCCCCATCATCAGCTTCTGGTGGTTCAGGAATCCTGAGTGTCGGGTATCTGGCTCACTCATTGATGCGGAACATGAGCCAGGCTTCGGAGTTCAATCAGGTGTGCCCCCAGAGCCTGGGAACGGGTGTGTCTGGGTCAGGGACCGAACCGTGGACTGGGAGTGTATCAGGGTCAGGGACCGGGGGTGTGTCCAGGTCAGGGACTGGACCGTCGACCGGGAGTGTGTCTGGGTCTGGGTCAGGGACCGGACCGGGTACTGGGAGTGTGCCCGGGTCGGGGTCCGGGGGTGTGTCTGGAGTGTGGACTGGACTATGGGCCAGGATCTGGAACACCAGGGGTTGGGAATGTGGACTGCAGCTGGACTGGGATCCAGTGCTGGTATATTTCTCTCTCCCTTTAAACTCACCACGTTCACTGGAAGAATTATTTGCCACTGTGTAACGTGTAAAAAAAAATCAAATAAAAGTGAGTTTGGATATTAGGAACAACATCCAATAGTCCAGGAAATCTGTTTGTCCCAACAGCACCTCAGTCCTGAGAGGACCAGATCAGTGAAGCTTTACTGTTCATAGGAAAGTGTTTAACTTTATTTTCACTCATCTTGAGAATATGAGAAGCATCCAGTTCATCTGTCACAGTAATAATTTCCTCACTTAATCTGGACAAAGAATTGGTGAGGGAATGAGTTGCTTTTCTGAACCCGGGTGTCTGACCGAACTTCGATGCCAGTACGTCTTCCTTAAACCAGGGACAACACTGTGCACACTCCTCCTCACATGGCTCCCCAACCCTGTTTATAACAATGCTTCTACATTTCTGAACTCCAATCCTCTCGCTGTCCTTAACCACATCTTTTTAAGTGAGCATTGATTTTGTTGGGTATTACTGTGACTCTGAAAGGCCTGTTCACTGGTGAGCTCAAGCTGTCTGATCTCAGTTACTGCATTCTTAATGCTGAACAAATTCAGTTGGAGAAAATTCTTTCTGAAGCTATGAGCTTTAATTGAAATGCATATTAATAGAAGTGAGTATTTATATTGTGCACATTTTTGAAATCAAGCCAATAATTATTTCTGAATACTGCGATCCCTTAGACTTAACGTGTAAGTAGAGAATGATTTGGTCTGATGATTACATGATGCAATGTAAATAATAGTTTGGTGGGAAGTTAGTTTTACAGGGTTATTCACTGCCTTGACTTGATCTTTAAGAGGTAAGATCTTTGTGGCAGAAATAATTTGCCAATGTTTCTTCTTTAACTTTTCCAGCCTGGTCTTTAGTTGCAGAAATTATGTGAGCTGTAATATCTCAACTCCTGGTTAATGAAGGGGTCTTTGCAGGACTGAGAGGCAAGTCTGCCAATCACTTGAGCATCACTTTAGATTTGGCAGTCACTTCATCAATTAATCAAGCACTGCACATCGTGCTTTTTCCTTAGCTATTCACAAGATCACAATAGCTGCCGCCTGCAGTGATGTGTGAAAAGCAGAACTGTCATAAAGGTCACACCTTTGCCAGGTGTTATGGATACATAGGCTTACTTGTGGAAGGGATGCATCTCATGTCACACTGACAGGATCAATGCTTTCAATCAAATAACAAAAAAAATGTTTAAAGAAGATCTGCAATTGGCAGAAAGCTTAACTTTACCAGGTCCACTCAGAACCAGGGCCGTGTGTTGCCACACCTTTTGTTAATTCCCTGGTGGTTAAGCTGTGAATTCCTCAACAGCAGCTGCTGGTGAGAATGGCTTCATAGTCTTTGGACATAACATACAGTCTGTAAAATGAAATAGATAATACCTACACATAGAAAACATAATATTTAAGTACTGTGATTGTTCAATTATCTTCAGTGTTCAGCAACTAGTCTAAAAATAATTAATTCTCATGTGTGTATTGATGGGAAACCTGAATTTTAGTGCCCTCTCGGGTTGCCCAGAGAGATTGATGATGAATCGCAGTCTTGATCCATTACTTACTTCTTGAAATGGTTTGATAGTTGACTGGTTTGCTTGGTCATTTCTACTCAACGGGTTAGTGTTGGATGATCATCAAACACAAGTCAATCCATATGTGCTCACCTGGTTTGGTTTCCTGAAGGACGGAGTGACTGTCATCCATGATCCAGCCTTTCGAGCTGGAAGCATACCCAGGATTCACTTTGTGAATCCCTCCAGTTAGGCTGTCCATACCCCCAAGTACCAAACCAGCTCCAATCACACTCATGGATGAGATCTGTGGGATGTTAAAAAAGAAATCTGTCTTTTAGGAATATTTCTTATTGTTCCAAATAATCAGACTGATATTGTCAGTTTTAAGGTGTATCTTGAGGGATGAAAGAAAACTAGAGGAGTAATGAAATTTAGGGAGGGAGTTCCAGAATTTAGGGCCATGGTAGAGAATTATTGGAGAAGATTCTTAGGAATCTACTCACATCTGGAAAAGTGTGGATTTAATAGGGATAAACAACATGGCTTTATGCAGGGGAGGTCATATCTTACAAACGATTGAGTTTTTTAGGAGGTGACGAAGATGATTTATGTGGGTAGGCCAGTGGATGTTGTACACATGGACTTAAGTAATGCTTTTGACAAGGTCCGTAATGGTAGGTTGATCCAGAACATTAAAGAACATGGGATCCACAGAGACTTGGTAAATTGGATTCAAGATTGGCTTGGCCATAGAAGACAAGAGGGTAGTGGTGGAGGAGAGATAGAATAGACTGGAGGTCTGTGACCAGTGGTGTTCCACAAGGATCAGTGGTGGGACCGCTGTTGTCTGTGACATAAATGATTTGGATGAAAATATAGATAGGAGGGCTAATTAGCAAGTTTGCAGATGACGCAAATGTTGGTGGAGTTGTGGACAGCGAGGAAGGTTGTCAAAGGATTCAGCAGGTTATAGGCCAGTTGGAAATGTGGGCAGAAAAATGGGAGACGGAGTTTAATCTGGACAAGTGTGAGGTGTTGCACTTTGGGAGGTCAAACGAAAGAGGCAAGTGTACAGTAAATGGCAGGACCCTTAACAGCATTAATTATAGAGGAATCTTGGGGTGCAAGTCCATAACTCTCTGAAGGTGGCAACACAAGTCGATAGGGTGGTAAAGGAGGCATGTGGCATGCTTGTCTTCATTGGTTGGGGTGTTGAGTATAGAAGTTGGGAAGTCATGTTGCAGCTGTATAAAACTTTGGTTGGGCCACATTTGGAGTATTGTGTGCAGTTCTGGTCACCCCATTACAGGAAGGATGTGGAGGCTTTGGAGAGAGTGCAGAAGAGGTTCACCAGGACACACATGAACAGGCAGGGAATGGAGGAATATGGATCGTGTGCAGGCAGCTGGGATTATTTTGGTTTGGCATTGTGGTCAGCATAGACATTGTGTGCCAAAGGGCTTGTTCCTGTGATGTACTGTTCTGTGTTCTATGATAGGTGACCTGTGGCCAAGTGTTGGTCATGTTCTTGTATCTCTTTATGTGACTCATTTTGTTTAATACTATTCCTGTGAAGTTTCCTGAGACATTTACTTTCTCAGAGGTGCTACATAAATGCAAATAGCAGTTTTGCTTGTACTGACCAAAAGCACAGGTTCAACTGTACACAAAGGAATCGTCTTAATTATGTTTCATGCAGATTGTAAATCATGCTTCAACTCCCATCTCAACCACCAGGCGGCCAGAAATGGTGATGTCCAAACACCTTGGAAGGCTGAACGTAGAACATTAAACCACAGGAACAGGCCCTTCGGCCTATGATATCTGTGCCAAGCATGGATGCCAAATTAAACTAATCCCTTCTGCCTGTACATGATCCACATCTCTTCACTCCCTGACTATCCATGCGCCGATCTAAAAGCCTTGCGCCACTATTGTATCTGATCCCACTACCGCCCCGGCAGCATGTTCCAGACACCCACCACTCTCTGTTTAAAAAAAACTTGGCCCACACATCCCCTTTAAATTTGCCCCTCTTACCTTAAACCAATGTTCTCTAGTATTCAACATTTCTACTCTGGGAATTCTCGCTACCCTTTCTATGCCTCTCATAATTTTATAAACTTCTGTCATGTCCTATGGTGGTTTTAGAGGCAGGATAGCATGTGATCGTAGTAGGATTTGAAAACAAGGAAGAGAATTTTAAAACAAGGCTTTACCAAACCAGTGCAATTCATAGAACGAGGGCTTCTATAGCTAGCCAAGAGTCAATGCACATATGTACATCGGAGTAAAGAGGACAAGGCTCCATATTATGATGTTGACCAACAACAGGAAGCATCCTGTGTACTCTGATATTGTACCTCCGTCCCTTCTGGATTCTAAGTTTCCTTCACCTTACTCTTGGATTTAAAGTTAGCATTAAATGAGCAAGTTTCATTTAATGCTAACTTTAAATCCAAGAGTAAGGTGAATTCAAGAAATTAAAACATCTGTTTTAACTCTTCAAGAATTGTAAAAATATAACCAATTTTACCATTTTTGTGCAGCTCAAGACTATCAGCAAGATGTTCCCTGCATTAAGTTATTACCAAATTAGTGATAGCTTAAAAATCTATTGCAATGTAGACAAGCAGCGTGACAAAGTGTTGTGGTATCCTTGAGTGCTAATTGAATCAAATCCTTCGATTCTGAAGTTGCAAATCCAAATCAAGTATTATTCACTTAAGCAACCAGTACTGTGTACAGGAGCTGGACAGAGACTAGGTATTCTGCAGCAGGTGACTCACTTCCCAACTCCCAAAAGTCTTTCTGTCATCTGGAAGTCAGATTGTGAATCAGCTTTTCTTGCCTGGATGAGTGCAGTTCCAATACTCAAAAGGTTCTGCAGCATTCAAAGCAAAGCAGCCCACTTGATTGACACCCAGTCCTCCAATCTAAACATCCACTCCTTCCATCACTCGTGCACCACAAGGTTATCTCCCACGATACAGTAATGACTACAATCTTGATATCATGTGCAAGGATATTAGTCTTGGTTCTAGTCACCAGTGATACATCAGCTCTGTTCAGTCAGAAAAAATGAATGCATGAAGGGACAGGCAAATAGTGACCTACACTCTGGCACACCCGTGATCAATGGTGTATTCTCCACCTTGGACTTGAACCCAAAATATTCTGACTTCAGTGAGAGTGTGCCAAGATTGACACCTAAACTAAGCTACTTTGGTATACATCAGGAATCAGGCAACCTCTGAGGAGAAATCAAAAGGGAACAAGTATCAAATCGGTACAAGTGAATCATATTCATTACAGTTATGCTAGCCTTTAAACCAATTGCATTTTGCTGTATCCTTAATGATAGCCAATGAAACTGCCCAGTTGGACAGGACAGTTAATTTGGAAGAGTTCTTTCAACTGTCAATGAAGGCCCATGTTCAGAAATATTCTTTAAACAGCAGGTGTGTGGAATTTAAGATTAAAGGAAAAGTACATAGTTAAACTCAAATCTTTTAGCTGCCAATAAATGTGGGGAAGGGTCATCTGAAGTTGAAGAAGTCTCTTCCTAAAGCATCCAAGCAAACAAACAGATGGTTATATACACCAAAGGCAACATCATCTCCCTTGATGTATTCATCACTGACTAATCTTTCCAGCTCAGCTGTGTGTTCCTTGAAGCTTCAGAACTTGTTTTACTTGAGGATCATTGAAGATTCATGAGTGTTGAATAATTTGCCATTCCAGTGCAGCATCCTCTTGAATCAATCTGCCTTGCTGATTTGATTAGTCAGCCCTAGCTGGCTTGTGGGACTTGCTGACAACCCTCTCACTCAGCTCTGCAGCGGATTCTGAAGTTGGCCAAGGTCTGCTGTTCATTTGTACCTTATGTTGGCTCCACAAAGTAGAAATGTAAGTAGGTTAAAAAATTAAACAAAAATAATAATACTTAGGAAGTTTCCACTTTTGAACTCTCATTTTAATTCTTGAAGTAATAGTGTCAGAGAGCTGTACAACACAGAACCAGGCCCTTCGGCTCACCACATCCATGCTGACCCTTTTGCCCATCTTCGCTAATCCTATTTGCCCACATTAGGGCTCTATTTAAGTGTCTTTATAAATGCCTCTTAAATGTAGTGATTATATCTGATTATATCTGATTCCACAACTTGTGCAGCAAGTTCCAGATAACAACCCTTCTCTGTGTAACAAAAAAACTTTCCCCCAAGATCCCCTTTAAAATTCCTACCTGTCACCTTAAAATGATGCCCTCTTCTTTTTGATGACCCTATCATGGGGAAAAGATTCTGTCTGCCTTATTTATGCCTCTCATAATCTTAAATACTTCCATCAGGTCACCCCTCAGCCTCCTGTACTTCAGGGAAAACAAGCCCAGCCTATCCAATCTCTCCACATACCTAAAGTCCTGCAATCCAGGCAACATCCTGGTGAATGTGCTCTGCATTCTCTCCAGTGCAATCACAGCCTTCCTGTAGTGTGGCGACCAGAACTGCACACAACACTCCACGTGTTTGTAAAGTTGCAACTTAACATCCAAAATCTTATATCCTGTCCTCTGACCTATAAAGGCAAACATGCCAAATGTCTTCTTCACCACCCTATCTGCCTGTGTTGCCACTTTCAGGGAATTGTTATATTCCTACAGAAGGATTTTTAAAAAAATTTCCCCTTTTTAAGTGCTTTGGGAGTGTTGATGGCAGTGTTGGGGAATCAGTCACCCAGTGATGATGCAGCCAGACCAAGGCTGACACTTGATCTAACGTTGCAGTACCTAGCCTTCAACCCCATCCACAGCCAGACAATATCCAAGGGGCATTAACAACAACTTGCATTTGTATAGCATCTTTATTATAGTAATACATGCCAAAGAGCTTCACAGGAGTGTAATTAGAGAAAATCAATACCAAACAAAAGAAAAGATTGGCACAGATGATCAAAAGTTGGTCAAAGATCATTTCAACAGCACCTCAAAAGGGAGAAAGTGAAGCTGAAGACAAAAGTGTTTTGAGTTCCAGACCTAGGCAGCTAAGTATAACATTTCCATTTCTACATTAACCATTTCTCTCTGTGAAACAGTTTGTTTCTGGGTGAGAACTCTCGACATCTAGGATTTAGGTTTAGGCTGCCAAAACGTATCTCACCAGCAGCAGACACAAAGGACCCATCTGTGACTATAGATGCAACTGATATATTTACACATTTAAAGTGTTTGGCAAAAACCCAGATGCAAGTAAAACTTTTTAATGCAGTGATTTATGGGATTCAATGCCGGAAAGTGTGGCAGATGCAGATTCAATTATGGCTTTCAGAGGGAATTCAATAAAGGTAAAAATTTGCCCAGATATAGGGGAGGAATGAGTAGGGGATGGGGGAATCAAAGATCTGCTTTGCAAGGAGTGTGTCTAAAAGCCCTTTATCTAATCTTTGACCTGTTCTGTGCTGGATTAGAATCTCTCCTGAGGTGATGGTGTGAGAGGTGAAAGTGCCACCCAGTTCTTCTCTCTGGGAGTGCCCCTGTGTTTACTGATCCACACTGGCTCATGGTTGAACAACACCTTGATTTTAAAACCCTCATTCCCATTTTCAAATCCCTCCATAGTATTGTTCCTGTGAATTTTGTACTCTCCTCCAATCCTAGAACCCCTGAGATATCTGTGCTGTTCCAACTCTGGTCTCTCAATCATTCCAGAATTCCCTCCCTAAACCTACTAAATTGGTTTATTATTGTCACATGTATCGAGGTACAATGAAAAACTTTGTTTTGCATGCCGTCCATACAGATCATTTCATCACATCAGTGCATTGAGGTAGTACAAGGGAAAACAACAACAGGATGCAGAATAAAGTGTTACAGTTACAGAGAAAGTGCAGTGCAGGCAGACAATAAGGTGCAAGGCCATGACGAGGTACAGTGGCATGCAAAAGTTTGGGTACCCCTGGTCAAAATTTCTGTTACCGTGAATAGCTAAGCGAGTAAAAGATGACCTGATTTCCAAAAGGCATAAAGTTAAAGATGACACATTTCTTTTATATTTTAAGCAAGATCACTTTTTTATTTCAATCTTCTACAGTTTCAAAAGAACAAGAAAGGAAAAGGGCCCAAAGCAAAAGTTTGGGCACCCTGCATATGGTCAGTACTTAGTAACACCCCCTTTGGCAGGTATCACAGCTTGTAAATGCTTTCTGCAGCCAGCTAGGAGTCTTTCAATTCTTGTTTGGGGTATTTCTGCCCATTCTTCCTTGCAAAAGGCTTCTAGTTCTGTGAGATTCTTGGGCTGTCTTGCGTGCACTGCTCTTTTGAGGTCTATCCACAGATTTTTGATAGAGTTCTTTGAGGAGGTGACCAGGAAGATTGATGAGGGCAGTGTGGTGGATGTGGTTTACATGGATTTTAGTAAGGCATTTGATAAGGTTCCTCATGGTAGCCTTCTTCAGAAGGTCAGAGGCCGAGGGATCCAAGGAAGCTTGGCTGTGTGGATTAGGAATTGGCTTGCATGTAGAAAGCAGAGGGTTGTGGTGGAAGGAGTGCCCTTGGATTGGAAGGCAGTGACTAGTGGTGTCCCACAGGGATCGGTTCTGGGACCTCTACTTTTTGTGATATTTATAGATGACTTAGATGAGGGGGTGGAGGGCTGGGTTAGTAAGTTTGCGGACGACACTAAGATAGGCGGTGTTGTGGATAGTGTGGAGGGCTGTCGGAGCTTACAGAGGGATATTGATAGGATGCAGAGCTGGGCTGACAAGTGGCAGATGGAGTTCAATCCGGAGAAGTGTGAGGTGGTACTCTTTGGAAGGACAAACTCCAGGGCAGAGTACAGGGTAAACGGCAAGGTACTTGGCAGTGTGGAGGAGCAGAGGGATCTGGGGGTTTATATTCACAGTTCGTTGAAAGTTGCCTCACAGGTGGAAAGAGCAGTTAAGAAGGCCAATGGGATGTTGGCTTTCATAAGTCGTGGGATTGAGTTTAAGAGCCGCGAGGTTATGATGCAGCTTTACAAAACTCTAGTTAGGCCACATTTAGAGTACTGTGTTCAGTTCTGGTCGCCTCATTATAGGAAGGATGTGGAGGCATTGGAGAGGGTGCAGAGGAGATTTACCAGGATGCTGCCTGGATTGGAGGGTATTGAATATGAGGAGAGGCTTAAGGTGCTAGGGCTTTATTCACTGGAAAGGAGGAGGATGAGAGGAGACATGATAGAGGTATATAAAATATTGAGAGGAATAGATAGAGTAGACAGTCAGCGCCTCCTTCCCAGGGCACCAATGCTCAAGACGAGAGGTCATGGCTTTAAGGTTATGGGTGGGAGGTTCAGGGGAGATGTCAGAGGGAGGTTTTTCACCCAAAGAGTGGTTGGTTCATGGAATGCACTGCCTGGGGTGGTGGTGGAGGCAGATACATTGAACAGGTTCAAGAGCTTGTTGGATAGGCATATGGAGGAACGTGAGATAGAGGGATATGCGGGAGGAAGGGGTTAGGTAGTGTGAGGGTGGTCTGATGGACGGCACGACACGGTGGGCCGAAGGGC
This sequence comes from Pristis pectinata, assembly GCF_009764475.1. Taxonomy (NCBI): domain Eukaryota; kingdom Metazoa; phylum Chordata; class Chondrichthyes; order Rhinopristiformes; family Pristidae; genus Pristis; species Pristis pectinata. The sequence goes on from NC_067431.1 coordinate 31,350,660, forward strand.
CTGTTTTGTGCTGTATGGTTCTATGGTTTAGGTCGGCAGACTGTGAGGGCCATTGCAAAACCTTCAGCTTGTGCCTCTTGAGGTAGTCCATTGTGGATTTTAAGGTGTGTTTGGGATCGTTATCCTGTTGTAGAAGCCATCCTCTTTTCATCTTCAGCTTTTTTACAGACGGTGTGATGTTTGCTTCCAGAATTTGCTGGTATTTAATTGAATTCATTCTTCCCTCTACCAGTGAAATGTTCCCTGTGCCACTGGCTGTAACACAAGCCCAAAGTATGATCGATCCACCCCGGTGCTTAACAGTGGGAGAGGTGTTCTTTCCATGAAATTCTGCACCCTTTTTTCTCCAAACTTTCCTGTGTCCCCACCACAAAATTCAGCGTCAGAAGTTTGCAAAAGAACATGTAAACAAGCCTGATGCATTTTGGAAACAAGTCCTGTGGACTGATGAAGTTAAAATAGAACTTTCTGGTTGCAATGAGCAAAGGTATGTTTGGAGAAAAAAGGGTGCAGAATTTCATGGAAAGAACACCTCTCCAACTGTTAAGCACAGGGGTGGATCGATCATACTTTGGGCTTGTGTTACAGCCAGTGGCACGGGGAACATTTCACTGGTAGAGGGAAGAATGAATTCAATTAAATACCAGCAAATTCTGGAAGCAAACATTACACCGTCTGTAAAAAAGCTGAAGATGAAAAGAGGATGGCTTCTACAACAGGATAACGATCCCAAACACACCTCAAAATCCACAATAGACTACCTCAAGAGGCACAAGCTGAAGGTTTTTCAATGGCCCTCACAGTCTTCCGACCTAAACATCATCAAAAATCTGTGGATAGACCTCAAAAGAGCAGTGCATGCAAGACGGCCCAAGAATCTCACAGAACTAGAAGCCTTTTGCAAGGAAGAATGGGCAAAAATACCCCAAACAAGAATTGAAAGACTCTTAGCTGGCTACAGAAAGTGTTTACAAGCTGTGATATTTGCCAAAGGGGGTGTTACTAAATACTGACCATGCAGGGTGCCCAAACTTTTGCTTTGGGCCCTTTTTCTTTTTTGTTCTTTTGAAACTGTAAAAGATGGAAATAAAAAAGTAATCTTGCTTAAAATATTAAAGAAATATGTCACTTTAACTTTATGCCTTTTGGAAATCAGGTCATCTTTTACTCGATTAGTTATTCACAGTAACAGATAATTTGACCAGGGGTGCCCAAACTTTTGCATGCCACTGTATATTGTGAGGTCAAGAGTCCACCTTATTGTACAAGAGGACCGTTCAATAGTCTTATAACAGCAGAATAGAAGCTGTCCTTGAGCCTGGTGGTGCGTGCTTTCAGGCTTTTGTATCTTCTGCCTGATGGGAGGGGGGGGAGAAGAAAGAATGTCCGGGGTGGGTGGGGTCTTTGATAATGTAGGCTGCTTTACTGAGGCAGCAAGAAATGTAAACAAGTGTATTCTCTCCCCTTCCATCTTCTCTTTAAGTTGATCTGTAAAGCCAACCTCTTTGACTGAGGTTGAGGGCACCTGGCCTAATATGTACATATAGAGCATGGCAGCCATTTATTTCGATACGGCTCACATGAAGGACGTCAAGATGTTGTTGTGAAAGTTCTATATGCAAAGAAGTTTATTCACTGCAAATCTGTTTTGATGTTTTGAAAGGCACTGCAGAAATGCCAGTGTTGTTGATGCAGATCTATGTCTCATCCAGTAAAACATTCATAACTGATTGCATTTTCCACTTGTCAGGGTGTTGTCATTATCTCTGCAGAAATCCGCTTTAAACTGCTGCATAATGAGGTCATGACATTAGCTGTGAAGAGTGTTCTCTCTGACTCAGTGCTGTATTTTTACAATCTCAAGGTATCACTGAGCCTTTCCTCCTCTCACCTCCTCATCAAAAGAAACAAATACCCAGGGCAGATGTAAAGTTCTCATTTGTAGCTATTGCCTGGCATCTATAACCTCAGGTGACTTTGGTGCAAGGGATAAAGTGCAGACCTTTACATAAAGAGTGATTAATGTAATTGGTTGTTCTTGGCTTACGGGCCAGCTTACCTCTGTGTGTGTATTTGGAAGGTTGCTGACACGAGTCTCACTGTAGTAACTGCCGTTGGGAGTGTAATAAAGATGTCTAACACAGATTCAAATGCAAGTCATTAATTTACTACTAAAACCTGACATGAGTCTCTCAGGCTGGTTTTATTCAATTTCCATAATAGTCTAAAGTGCTGCAGGCTCATTGAAACAAAATAGATAAGCTGGACTGAAAGTAAAAAAAACTGTAAAAAAAACCCCAGAAAATGTTGGAAACATTCAGGTCAGGCAGTATCTGTGGAAAGAGAAACAGGGTTGACGTTTCAGGTTGACACTCCATCAGAACTGAGAGAGAGAAAACAAGTGAAGGTTAAGTTGCAGAAAAGGTGGGAGAGGGATGGACTGGACAGGGACCATTCATAGGGTGAGGGCAGGTGGCCGCGGGGAAACGTAGAGGTTCTGGCCGATGGGTTACTGGAGACCATTGGAGGAGGAGACTGCAGACAGTACAGTACAGAAGGTGTGAACTGCAGGGCTGTAGAACAGGCCCAGCCAGTCAGACTGTGGTAGTGGAGAGAATAGCTCAGCCAATAGCAGAGCAGAAATGATCAGTGTTGATGCAGACAAATCAAGTTACCGAAAGGTGCAGAATTCAGAGTTCAGAAGGCTGCAGTATGCCCAGCAGAAGGTGAGGTGGTCCTTTAGCTCACATCGGCCATAGTTATAGCAGTGCAGGAGGCCGAGACAGGTCGGGGGGAATGGGACGGAGGGTTCAAGTGGCAGACAAGTGGGAGCACTGAATCGCCCCCGAGGACTGAACAGATGCCCTGTAATGTAGTCACCCACTCTGAATCAAGAACACCAAATGCAGAACAAACATGCAGCTGAATCACTGCTTCATTTGGAAGAATTATTGTGTTCGTGGATGGTGGGAAGGGGAGAGGTGAAAGGTCAGGTGTGGCACCTCCTGTGTTGCATAGGAAGGTGCTGTAAAAGGATGGTGGTTGGTGAGGATGGGAGAGCAGGTTGTGAAGGGAAAACTAGGAGGGGAGGAGAAAAGTTGTCTGCTGGTGAGGGACGGCCTGCTGGTGAGGGACGGCCTGCTGGTGAGGGACGGTCTGTTGGTGAGGGACGGTCTGCTGGTGAGGGACGGTCTGCTGGTGAGGGACGGTCTGTTGGTGAGGGACGGCCTGCTGGTGAGGGACGGCCTGCTGGTGAGGGATGGTCTGCTGGTGAGGGACGGTCTGTTGGTGAGGGACGGCCTGCTGGTGAGTGACGGTCTGCTGGTGAGAGACGGTCTGTTGGTGAGTGACGGTCTGCTGGTGAGGGACGGCCTGCTGGTGAGGGACGGTCTGTTGGTGAGGGACGGCCTGCTGGTGAGTGACGGTCTGCTGGTGAGGGACGGCCTGCTGGTGAGAGACGGTCTGTTGGTGAGGGACGGTCTGTTGGTGAGGGACGGCCTGCTGGTGAGTGACAGTCTGCTGGTGAGGGACGGTCTGCTGGTGAGGGACGGTCTGTTGAAGGCAGAGGCTGGTGGGGTGGAAGACAAGGATGAGTGAAACACTATTCTTGCTCTGTCCAGGAGGAGGGGGTAAGAGCAAAGATGTGGGAAACAGAAGAAATGTGAAGAAGGGATCTGTGGAGGGGCATTCATGGTTCAGGAAGTTGAAGACATCTCAGAGTTACCTCCGTGGAAAGTTGTCATTAAAACAAATGACAGAGGAACTGGGAGAATGGAATGGAGTCGTTAAAACATACGAGATGGCTGTGGAAATGTGCAAGTTTATAATGGATGTTTATTGCTGGTATATACCCTGAGATGGAGACACAGAGATCTGGAAAGGTAAGGGACTAGCCAGGGATGGACCATATGAAGGTGAGGGCAGAGTTGAAATTCACACCAAAGGTAATAACATTTCCAACTTCTGTTGCAACTTCTTCAGGAAGCAGCACCGATATAGTCAGAGTAAATACCAGAGAAGGAGCTGAGTTGAGGGAGAGGTCCTGAGTGGGACCAAGTCATAGAGTTATACAGCACAGAAACAGGCCCTTCAGCCCAACTGGTCTATGTCTACCAACTTGCCTACCTGAGTTGAACCCATTACCTGCATTTGGCCCATATCCCTCTAAGTCTTTCCTATCCATGTACCTGTCTAAATGTTTTTAAACATTGTAATTGTACCCGCCTCTACCACTTCCTCTGGCAGCTTGTTCCGCATACCCACCACCTTCTGCATGAAAAGGTTGCCCCTCAGGTCCCCTTTAAACTTTTCCCCTCACCTTAAACCTACGCCCTCTAGTTTTAGACTTCCTTTTCCTGGGAAAAAAAGACTGTGGCCATTCTCCTTATCTATTCCCCTCACTATTTATATACCTCTATAAGGTCACCCCTCAGCCTCCTGTCCTCTAGGGGAAAAAGCCCCAGCCTATCCAGTCTCTCCTTATAACTCAAGCCTTCCAGTCTTAGTAACATCCTTGTGAATATTTTCTGCACCCTTTCTAGCTTAATCACATCCTTCCTATAGCTTTGTGACCAGAACTGCACACAACACACCAAGTGTGGTCTCACTGACGTCTTGTATAGTTGTAACATGACATCCCAGCTCTTGTACTCAGTTCCTTGACCAATGAAGGCAAGCGTGCCAAATGCTGCCTTCATGATCCTGTCTACCTGTGTCACCACTTTCAGGGAACTATGTACCTAGAAACATAGAAAACCTACAGCACAATACAGGCCCTTCGGCCCACAAAGTTGTGCTGAACATGTCCCTACCTTAGAAATTACTAGGCTTACCCATAGCCCTCTAGTTTTCTCAGCTCCATGTACCTATCCAAAAGTCTCCTAAAAGACCCTATCGTATCCGCCTCCACCACCATTGCTGGCAGCCCATTCCACGCACTCACCACTCTCTGAGTAAAAAACTTGCCCCTGACATCTCCTCTATACCTACTCCCCAGCACCTTAAACCTGTGTCCTCTTGTGGCAACCATTTCAGCCCTGGGGAAAAGCCTCTGACTATCCACACGATCAATGCCTCTTATCATCTTATACACCTCTATCAGGTCACCTCTCATCCTCCGTCGCTCCAAGGAGAAAAGGCCGAGTTCACTCAACCTGTTTTCATAAGGCATGCTCCCCAATCCAGGCAACATCCTTGTAAATCTCTTCTGCACCCTTTCTATGGCTTGTGAGGTGACCAGAACTGAGCACAGTACTCCAAGTCTGAACAGGGTCCTATATAGCTGCAACATTACCTCTCGGCTCCTAAATTCAACTCCACGATTGATGAAGGACAATACACCGAATGCCTTCTTCACCACAGAGTCAACCTGTGCAGCTGCTTTGAGCATCCTATGGACTCAGACCCCAAGATCCCTCTGATCCTCCAAACTGCCAAGAGTCTTACCATTAATACTATATTCTGCCATCATATTTGACCTACCAAAATGAACCACTTCACACTTATCTGGGTTGAACTCCATCTGCCACTTCTCAGCCCAGTATTGCATCCTATCTATATCCCGCTGTAACTTCTGACAGCCCTCCACACAATCCACAACACCTCCAACCTTTGTGTCATCAGCAACCTTACTAACCCATCCCTCCACTTCCTCATCCAGGTCATTTATAAAAATCACTAAGAGTAAGGATCCCAGAACAGATCCCTGAGGCACACCCCTGGTCACCGACCTCCATGCAGAATACGACCTGTCAACAACCACTCTTTGCCTTCTGTGGGCCAGCCAGTTCTGGATCCACAAAGCAATGTCCCCTTGGATCCCATGCCTCCTTACTTTCTCAATAAGCCTTGCATGGGATACCTTATCAAATGCCTTGCTGAAATCCATATACACTACATCTACTGCTCTTCCTTCATCGATGTGTTTAGTCACCTCCTAAAAAAATTCAATCAGGCTTGTAAGGCAGGACCTGCCCTTGACAAAGCCATGCTGACTATTTCTAATCATATTACATCTCTCCAAATGTTCATAATTCCTGCCTCTAAGGGTCTTCTCCATCAACTTACCAGCCACTGAAGTAAGACTCACTGGTCTATAATTTCCTGGGCTACCTCTACTCCCTTTCTTGAATAAAGGAACAACATCCGCAACCCTCCAATTCTCTGGAACCTCTCCCGTCCCCATTGATGATGCAAAGATCATTGCCAGAGGCTCAGCAATCTCCTCCCTCTCTTCCCAGAGTAGCCTGGGGTACATCTCATCCAGTCCCGGTGACTTATCCAACTTGATGCTTTCCAAAAGCTCCAGCACATCCTCTTTCTTAATATCTACATGCTCAAGCTTTTCAGTCTGCTGCAAGTCATCACTACAATCACCAAGATCCTTTTCCATAGTGAATACTGAAGTAAAGTATTCATTAAGTACCTCTGCCATTTCCTCCGGATCCATACACACTTTCCCACTGTTACACTTGATAGGCCCTATTCTTTCACATCTCATCTTCTTGATCTTCACATACCTGTAGAATGCCTCGGGGTTTTCCTTAATCCTGCCCACCAAGGCCTTCTCATGTCCCCTTCTGGCTCTCCTAATCTCCTTCTTAAACTCCTTCCTGTTAGCCTTATAATCTTCCAGATCTCTAACATTACCTAGCTCTCTGAACCTTTTGTAAGCTTTTCTTTTCTTCTTGACTAGATTTATTATAGCCTTTGTACACCACGGTTCCTGTACCCTATCGTGACTCCCCTGCCTCATTGGAACATACCTATGCCGAACTCCACACAAATATTCCCTGAACATTTGCCACATTTCTTCCGTACTTTTCCCTGAGAACATCTGTTCCCAATTTAAGCTTCCAATTTCCTGCCTGAGAGCCTCATAATTCCCCTTTCTCCAATTAAACACTTTTCTAACTTGTCGGTTCCTATCTCTCTCCAATGCTATCGTAAAGGAGATAGAATTATGATCACTATCTCCAAAATGCTCTCCCACTGAGAGATCTAACACCTGACCAGGTTCATTTCCCAATACCAGATGAAGTACAGTCTCTCCCCTTGTAGGCTGATCTACATATTGTGTCAAGAAATGGGGCGGCACGGTAGCGTAGTGGTTAGCGCGATGCTATTGCAGCACCAGCGATCGGGGTTCAATTCCTGTCGCTGTCTGTAAGGAGTTTGTACATTCTCCCATGTCTGAGTGGGTTTCCTCTGGGTGCTCTTGTCTTCCTCCCACATTGCAAAGACGTAAGGGTAGGTTAATTGGATTTAAAATGGGCGGCGTGGACTCGTTGGGCCGGCAGGGCCTGTGACCATGCTGTAAATAAAAGTTAAAAAAAAACCTTCCTGAACACACCTAACAAACTCCACCACATCTAAACCCCTTGCTCTAGGGAGATGCCAATCGATATTTGGAAAATTAAAATCTCCTATCACGACAACTCTGTTATTATCACACCTTTCCCGGACCTGTTTCGCTATCTGCTCCTCAATATCCCTGTTACTGTTGGGCGGCCTATAAAAAAACACCCAGTAAAGTTATTGACCCCTTCCTGTTCCTAACTTCCACCCACGGAGACTCCGTAGACAATCCCTGAATGACGTCCACCTTTTCTGCAGCCGTGACACTCTCTCTGATCAACAGTGCCACTCCCCCACCTCTTTTGCCTCCCTCCCTGTCCTTTCTGAAACATCTAAAACCCGACACTTGAAGTAACCATTCCTGTCCCTGAGCCATCCAAGTCTCCGTAATGGCCACTAGATCATAGCTCCAAGTACTGATCCACACTCTCTCATCCGCTTTGTTCACAATACTCCTTGCATTAAACTAGACACATCTCAACCCGTCGGTCTGAGCACGTCCCTTCTCTATCACCTGCCTATCCTCCCTCTCACACTGTCTACAAGCTTTCTCTATTTGAGAGCCAACCGCCTCTTCCCCAGTCTCTTCAGTTCGGTTCCCACCCCCCAACAACCTGTGCCCTAAGTCTCTCTGTTCTGGAACGTTCACCAGGGCCCTGCCATTTACCAAAATGCAACACTTTGCATGTTGAGTTAAATTCCTTCTGCCACTCCTTGGTCTACTTTCCCAGTTGATCTAGATACAGTTGCAATCTTCGTTAACCTTCTTCACTGTCTACTATGCCACCAATGTTGGAGTCATCCACAAACTTACTAACCATGCCAACTACATTCCAAATTGTTAATAAAAATGACAAACAAAAGGGGACCCAGCACCAATCCCTGTGGCAATTATTGGTCACAGGCCTCCAATCTGAAAAATAACCCTCCATTACCACCCTCTGACTCCTACCACCAAACCAATTTTGTATCCAATTGGCTAGTTCACCCTGGATCCCTTGTGTTCTATCTTTCTGGACCAGCCTACCATGCAGGACCTTGTCAAAGGCCTTGCTAAAGTCCATATAGACAACGTCTACTGCCCTGCCCTGCCCTTGTCAATCCTCTTGGTCACCTCTTCATAAAATTCAATCAAATTCATGAGACCCGACTACCCACACTCAGAACCATGCTGACTATCCCTAATCAGTCGTTGATTTTCCAAATGCCGGTAGATCCTGTCCCTCAGAATCCCTTCCAGTAACTTTCCCACGACCGATGTCAGGCTCACCGGTCTGTAGTTCCCTGGCTTGTCCTTGCAGCCCTTCCGCAGCCCAACATTATCCATCCTCCACTCTGCTGGTACCTCTCCTGTAGCTAACGATGATAGAAATATCCCTGCCAGGGCCCCAGCAATTGCTTCCCTCCCTTCCCACGCTGTCCTAGCATACACTTGGTCCGACCCCAGGGATTTATCCACCTTTATGCACTTTAAAACATCCAGCAGCTCCAATTTTGTAAGTGGATAGGTTTGAAGACATCACAATTCTCTTCCCCGAATTCCTGAGCTTCCATAACTTTATCAACGGTCAACCCAGACAAGAAATATTTTAGGCCTCGCCCATCTCCTGTGGCTCCACACTAGATGACTGCATTGATTCTCAGGGGGACCTGTTCTCTCCTGAGTACTCCTATTGGTTTATTATTGTCATTTGTACTGAGGTACAGTAAAAAACTTGTCTTGTATACTGATCGTACAGATCAATTCATCACATAGTGCAGTTACATTGGGTTAGTACAGAGTGCATTGAATCTTTTAATGCACCTTTTCCTCTTAAAATGCTCATAGAATCTCTTAGAGTTCTCCATTGTCTTCTCTGCCAGGAATATCTCATGTCTCTTTTGCCCTCTTGATTTCCCTCCTAAGTGTCCTCCTACATCACTTATACTCCTCAAGGGATTCACTCCATCCCAGCTGTCTGTACCTGACATATGCCTCCTCTTTTTTCCTGACCAGAGCCTCAATATCCCTCGTGCACCAGGGTTCTCTACCCCTGCTAGCCTTGCCCTTCACTCTGACAGGAACATACTGATCCTGAACTCTCCCCATCTCATTATTAAAAGACTCCCACTTGCCAGAGGTCCCTTTACCTGCAAACAGCCTTTCCCTGTCACTCTTTGCAAATTCCTGTCTAATGCCATCAAAATTTGCCTTGCCCCAGTGTTGAACTTTAACTTGTGGACCAGTTTTATCCTTCTCCATAACTATTTCAAAACTGACAAAATTATGGTCACTTGTCCCTGATGACTACACCTGTAAAAGGTGCATCCAGTTGCAGCTCCTGACAAACCAAGTTACGGAACTGGAGCTGGAGCTGGATGAACTTCAGATCATTCGTGAGGCAGAGGCAGAAATAGACAGGAGTTTCAGGGAGATAGTCACCCCTAAAAGTCATGAGGCAGGTAGCTGGGTGACTGTCATGAGAGGGAAGGGGCATAGACAGAAAGAGCAGAGCACCCCTGTGGCCGTTCCCATCAACAATAAGTATACCATTTTGGATACTGTTGGTGGGGACGACCTACCAGGGACAAGTTGTAGTGGTCACGTCTCTGGCACCGAGACTGGGCTCTCAGCTCAGAAAGGAAGGAGGGTAAAGAGGAGAGCAGTGGTGATAGGGGATTCGATAGTTAGGGGGACAGATAGGAGGTTCTGTGGGAGAGATCGAGAATCCCAGATGGTCTGTTGCCTCCCTGGTGCCAGGGTCCGCGATATCTCAGATCGAGTTCTCGGTATTCTCAGGAGGGAGGGTGAGCAGCCAGATGTCGTGGTCCATGTAGGGACCAATGACATGGATAGGAAGGAGAAGGAGGTCCTGGAAAGAGAGTTTAAATTAAATTTTAAATTTTATTTACAGCGTGGTAACAAGCCCTTCTGGCCCAAGGAGTCTGCGCCGCCCATTTTAAACCCCAAATTAACCTATCCGTATGTCTTTAGAATGTGGGAGGAAACTGGAGCACCCGGCGGAAACCCACGCAGACACAGGAGAATGTACAAACTCTTTACAGACAGCGACGGGAATCAAACCCCTATCGCTGGCACTGTAATAGCATCACGCTAACGTCTACACTACCGTGCCGCTAGTTAGTTAGTTAGGTGCAAAGTTGAAGGACAGGACCTCCAGGGTTGCAGTCTCAGGATTGCTACCCGTGCCACGTGCTAGCGAGGCGAGAAATAGAAAGATAATGCAGCTAAATATGTGGTAAGGAGATGGTGCAGGAGGGAGGGCTTCATGTTTCTGGACAACTGGGCTTTGTTCCAGGGAAGGTGGGACCTGTTCGTAGGGGACAGTTTGCACAGAACTGGAGGGAGACTAACATATTTGCGGGTAAGTTTGCTAGTGCTGCTCCGGGGTGGATTAAACTAGATTTGCAGGGGGAGGGGAACCAGAGTGTTAGAGCAGATAGTGAGGTGGAGGAGGACAAAAGTCATGCGAGGACTGCAGGTATAGACAGAAATCAAAGGTTTGTACATGATAGAAATGCTCTCAGGTGCATCTATTTCAATGCAAGGAGTATTGTGGGTAAGGCAGATGAGCTTAGGGCGTGGATTGGCACGTGGGATTACGACATTATTGCTATTAGTGAGACTTGGTTGGAGGAGGGGCAGGACTGGCAGCTTAATGTTCCGGGGTTCCATTGCTTCAGATGTGATGAGGGGGGTGGGGGGGGATGAAAGGGGGAGGAGTGGCATTACTAGTCAGGGAAAATATCACAGCCGTACATAGACAGGACAGCCCGCAGGCCTCACCTACAGAGGCCATATGGGTGGAGCTGAGGAAAAGGAAAGGTGTGGCCACACTAATAGGGTTGTATTATAGACCGCCCAATAGTCAGAGAGAATTGGAGGAGTAAATCTGTAGAGAGATAGCAGACCGATGTAAGAAACAGAAAGTTGTAATAGTAGGGGATTTTAACTTTCCACATATTGACTGGGACTCCCGCACTGTGAAAGGGCTGGATGGCTTGGAGTTTGTCAAATGTGTTCAGGAAAGTTTTCTAAATCAATATATAGAGGTACCAATGAGAGAGAATGCAGTACTTGATCTCCTATTAGGGAACCAGACAGGTCAGGTGACAGAAGTATGTGTAGGTGAACATTTTGGGTCCAGTGACCATAATGTCATTAGTTTCAAGTTAATTATGGATAAGGATAGGTCTGGTCCTCGAGTTGAGGTTCTAAACCGGAGAAAGGCCAATTTTGTGGAAATGAGAAAGGATGTAGGAAGAGTGGATTGGGATAAGTTGTTTTCCGGCAAGGATGTGTTCAGTAAGTGGAAGGCCTTCAAAGGCGAAATTTTGAGAGTGCAGAGTTTGCATGTTCCTGTCAGGATTAAAGGCAAAGTTAACAAGCATAGGGAACCTTGGTTTTCAAGGGATATTGGCAATCTGGTTAAGAAAAAGAGAGGTGTATAGCAGGAAGAGGCAACTAGGAACAAATGAGGTACTTGAAGAGTATAGAAAAAGTAAGAAAATACCAAAGAAGGAAATCAGGAAGGCAAAAAGAAGTTATGAGGTTGCTTTGGCAGATTATGTGAAGGTAAACCTGAAGGGTTTCTACAAGTATATTAAGAGTAAAAGGATAGTAAGGGACAAAATTGGTCCCCTAGAAGATCAGAGTGGTCGTCTATGTGTGGAGCCTCAGGAGATGGGGGAGATCTTAAACAGTTTTTTTGCATCAGTATTTACTCAGGAAACTGGCATCGTGGATATGGAAGGAAGGGAAACAAGCAATAGTGTCATGGAACATATAGAGATTAAAGAGGAGGAGGTGCTTGCTGCCTTACAGCGGATAAAGGTAGATAAATCCCCCAGGCCTGACATGATATTTCCTCGGACCTTGAGAGACACTAGTGTAGAAATTGCAGGGGCCCTGGCAGATATATTTAAAATGTCCTTAGCCACAGGTGCGGTGCTGGAGGACTGGAGGGTAGCTCATGTTGTTCCGTTGTTTAAGAAAGGCTCTAAAAGTAAACCAGGTAATTACAGGCCGGTGAGCCTGACATCAGTAGTAGGTAAATTATTGGAAGGTGTTCTGAGAGATTGGATATACAAATATTTGGACAGCCAAGGGCTACTTAAGGATGGTCCACATGGTTTTGTGTGTGGTAGATCGTGTTTAACGAATCTTGTAGAGTTTTTCAAGGAGGTTACCAAGAAAGCAGATGAAGGAAAGGCTGTGGATGTTGTCTACGTGGACTTTAGTAAGGCCTTTGACAAGGTCCAGTTCAGAAGGTTCAGACACTAGGTATCCATGGAAATGTTGTAAACTGGATTCGAAATTGGCTGTGTGGGAGAAGACAGAGAGTGGTAGTGGATGATTGTTTCTCAGACTGGAGGCCTGTGACTCGTGGTGTGCCTCAGGGATCTGTGCTGGGACCATTGTTGTTTGTTGTCTATATCAATGATCTAGATGATAATGTGGTAAATTTGATCAGCAAGTTTGTTGATGAATGGAAAAATGGGCCAGAAAATGGCAGATGGAATTTAATGCAGACAAGTGTGAGGTGTTGCATTTTGGAAGGACAAATCAAGGTAGGACGTACACAGTAAATGGTAGGACACTGAGGAGTGCAGAGGAACAAGGGGATCTGGGAGTTCAGATACGTAATTCCCTGAAATTGGCGTCACAGGTAGACAGGGTTGTAAAGAAGGCTTTTGGCATCCTGGCATTCATAAATCAAAGTATTGAGTATAGAGTTGGGATGTTTTGGTGAGGTTGTATAAGACATTGGTGAGGCCAAATTTGGAGTATTGTGTGTAGTTCTGGTCACCTAACTATAGGAAGGATATCAGTAAGATTGAAAGAGTGCAGAGAAGATTTACTAGAATGTTGCCAGGTCGTCAGGAGTTGAGTTACAGGGAAAGATTGAACAGGTTAGGACTTTATTCCTTGGAGCGCAGAAGAATGAGGGGAGATTTGATAGAGGTTTACAAAATTATGAGAGGTATAGACAGAGTAAATGCAAGTAGGCTCTTTCCACCTAGATTAGGAGAGATAAGTACGAGAGGACATGGCTTTAGGGTGAAAGGGGAAAGGTTTGGGGGGAACATTAGGGGAAACTTCTTCACTCAGAGAGTGGTGGGAGTGTGGAACGGGCTGACATCTGACGTGGTAACTGCGGGCTCACTCTTAAGTTTTAAGAATAAATTGAATAGATACATGGATGGGAGAGGTCTGGAGCGTTGTGGACTGGATGCAGGTTAATGGCACTAGCGGAATGAAGTTTCAGCACAGACTAGAAGGGCCGAATGGCCTGCTTTCTGTGCTGTAGTGTTCTATGGTCTCAAAGTGCTCCCCCACTGACACCAGTCACTTGCTCTGCCCCATTTCCTAACAGGAGGTCCATTGTTGCCCCCTCTCTGGTAGGGCCATCGACATGTTGTTAGCGAAAATCTTCCTGGACACACTTAACAAATTCCACCCCATCCATGCCCTTAGTACTGTGGCAGTTCCAGTTAATATTAAGGAAGTTAAAGCTCACATACTATTACAACCCTATTATTCTTACAGCTATCTGCGATCTCCCTACTTATTTGTTCTTCTAATTCCTGCTGACTACTGGGGAGTCTTTAGTATAATCCCATCAAAATGATCACCTTCTTCATATTTCTGAGTTCCACCCATGCAGCCTCTCTGTACAGCTGTGATATTCTCCCTAATCAAAAATGCAACTCCCCCTCCCTCTCTTACCTCCACCTATATCATGCCTGTAGCACTGTACCCTGAACATTGAGCTGCCAGTCCTGCCCATCCCACAACAAAGACCGTTCCACATATTCTATGGGTATGGTGGTCACGGATACCAGGTGCAAGGATCTAGGCTGAATGGAGGCCATGTCGGGGAAAATTGGAACTTCAAGGAATGGGTCTGGTTCAATGATTGGAGTCTGGTGCCAAAGGAGACCTGCTGAAAGGGGTAACTAAAGAACTGAAAGGGGACGTAGTTGTAGGGCCTTGAGCTGGACCCTCTGGTTGTACAGAATTAGCCCTCCCCTGTGTTACACATGGACTGAGGGCCACAGGTAAAATTGGATTTTGTGAGTGTTAAGTCTGTTAGCTACCTCCATAAACACAGCACCTCCTGAAGGATGAAGATGCAACTCGGTGACCTAGCAAATTGCACAGTAACGGTCAGGTTCACCACTGAAACTAACTTCTATCCCACTGATTTTACTGCAGGACCATTGCTCATTTGGAAGAATCTCACTTATGAAAGTCCATTTGCTGGCTTGAGCAGCATAGTGGTTACTTTACCAGACTAGGGATCTGAAGACAAGTTCACATCCCACCATGGTAGCCCAGGAATTCTAGAATACTAAGCTACAAGTCGGTAAATCTCCACCACTAGTGTCTTTTACGGAAGTAGCTGTGCTGTCCTTGCCCTAAATGGCCCGTATGTGACTCCAGACCACAGCCATGTGATTGGTCCAACTGGTGCTCAATAAACCACTTGATTCAAGGGCAGTTAATGAAGAGAAACAAAGCCCATCAGGCCTGCAAAGGCAACATTCTGCAATAACTATAAAAGTGGAATCGCTCTGTTTTTAGCCAGAGTGATCATAAATCTGACATGCCCATAGAAGACAATGGTAGTGGTGGAGGGGTGTTATTCTGGCTGGAGGTCTGTGACCAGTGGTGTTCTGCGGGGATCAGTGCTGGGACCTCTGTTGTTTGTGATATCTATAAATGACCTGGATGAAAATGTAGATGTGTTGATTGGCAAGTTTGCAGATGACACAAAATTTGGTGAAGTTATGGACAGAGAAGGTTGTCAAAGGATACAGCAAGATATAGATCAGTTACAGTCTGGGTGGAGAAATGGCAGATGGAGTTTAATCCGGGCAAGTGTGAAATGTTGCACTTTGGGAGGTCAAATGTAAGGGGAAAGTGGACAGTAAATGGCAGGTCGCTGAGGAGCATTGATGTGCAGAGGGATCTTGGGGTGCAAGTCCATAGCTCCCTGAAGTGGCAACTCAAGTAGATAGGGTGGTAAAGAAGGTGTATGGCATGCTGGGGGCATAGAGTACAAGAGTCAGGAAGTAATGTTGCAGCTGTCTAAATCTCTGGTTAGGTTGCACTTGGAGTATTGTGTGCAATTCTGGTTGCCCCATTACAGGAAGGATGTGGAGGTTTGGAAAGGTTATAGAAGAGGTTTACCAGGATGCTGCCTGGATTTGAGGGTATGAGCTATAGGGAGAGGTTGGACAAGCTTGGGTTTTTTTCTCTGGAGTGTCAGAGGCTGAGGGGAGACCTGATAGAAGTATCTAAAATTATGAGAGGCATAGATAGAGTAGACAGTCAGAATCTTTCTCCCAGGGTCAAAATGTCAAATACTAGAGGGCATAGCTTTAAGGTGAGGGGGGGAAAGTTTAAAGGGGATGTGCAGGGCAATTTTTTGTTTTTTAAAAGTACATACAGAAAGTAGTGGGTGCCTAGAATGCACTGTCGGGGGTAGTGGTGGAAGCAGATATGACCATGGTGTTCAAGAGGCTTTTAGATAGGCAAATAAATTTACAGGGAATGCAGGGATATGGGTCATGTGCAGGCAGAAGGAATTAGTTTAATTTGGCATCATGCCCAGCCCAGGTATTGTGGGCCGAAGAGCCTGTCCTGTGCTGTGCTATATGTGCTAAATTGGACTCCTGCCCCTGCCAGCCTTGGCATGCCTCTTTGCAACAAGGTGCCAAAACACTTAATCCCAACAAGGGTATAACAGGATGTTTCTTCCCATTGAAATCAAACTGTTTCAAATGATAATAAGGTTGATGTTTCACACTCCTAATTTGCCCCTAGAGGGGATCAGAACGAATTAGTATCTGTGGTATAACAATACATGGGTAAATGTTGATTTTTGACATGAATAAGATTAGGCTGTGCTTTTATATTGAAGAGGTTTATATCTTGCTTTGAAAGTGAAAGTTGAGAGTAGAAGTTGACCTCAGTGCTCTGCCTGGAGCAATCTTCAGCTCATCAAGAACCATAACTCATTCATTTAGCATTTAAAATCAGAGGTTTAATGATCAGCCACTAACTTGCTTTTTACTTTAACCATGGAGAAATGTAGGGTTGAACTGTAGACATTCTGTCCATTGTATTATCAATTCAAAACCTCAAACACAATTTATCTTGAAAAGTTTAATGAATCTTCTGTGGTTTCAACTTCAAACAATTAATAACTGTGAAATTTCAGCATCAACGAACATTTCCTTTACATGTATTGGTGGCCAGATCCATACCACATTAATTAAATAACTTATTTTACAAGATCCATTTTGCAAACTCTATTACATAAAAGGCTATTGACAGCACAAGTGAAACAACCGTTCGTTCCTTCATTGACAGTGAAATGGAAGATAGAAGCAGCAAAGCCTGAGCTAAGGTGGAAAATGAGAAAAGTCAGTTCTCAGTTCTACCATCCAAACTTTATGGCATTGAAGACAGTGACCAACTCTGATTCAGAATGTGCTGTAAAATGCTCCAAAAAGAAATTGGCAGGGGGAGGTGGGGTGTGGGGGAAGGAGGACATGAAATGACCTTGGCAAGCAGGATTTTGGGAGAATCCCAAAACCTTTTATATTAGAAGCAAGAGGGTAGCTGGGAAAAGAGTAGGTCCCCTCAGGGAAATCTAGGTGTGGAGACAGGGGACGGAGAAGGGTCCTAAATGAATACTTCTCATTGGTGTTCACCAGGGAGGATGGAGAGTTAGGGGAGGGGTACACGGGTGTTCTGGAACATGTCAGTGTATGGAAGTGTTAGGAATACTGGCACACATTCAGGTGTGTAAATCCCCAGGGCCTGACGGGATCTATCCAAGGAGGGAGATTGCTGGGGCTTTAATGGAGATTCCTCATTAGCCAGAGGTGAACATAGAACAGTACAGCACAGACGCTTTGGCCCACAATGTCTGCTCTGACCATGATGCCAAATTAAACTAATCCCATGACTGCACATGGTCTCTCTCTACAATTCCCTGCCCTCTTCATGTCTGCCTGAATGTCTCTCAAGTACTGCTATCATATCTGTTTCCACCACCACCCCTGGCAGAGCGTTCCAGGCACCCACCACTCTCTGTATATATAAAAAAACAACTTGCCTTGCACCTCTACTTTAAACTTCCCCCTTCTCACCTTAAAGCAATGCCCAGTATTTGATGTTTCCACCCGCGGAGAAAGATCCCAACTACCTACCCTATCTGTGCCTCTCATAATTTTATAAACCTCCATCAGATACCCCCTCAACTTCCACCGCTCCAGAGAAAACATCCCAAGTTTGTCTAACCTCTCTTTATTGCTAACACTCTCTAATCGGGGCAACATCCTGGTGAACCTCTTCTGCACCCTCGCCAAAGTCTCCACATCCTTCCTGTAACGCAGTGACCAAAACTGCACACAGTACTCCAAATGTGGCCTAACCAAAGTTTTATACAGCTGCAACATTACACCAACTTTTATACTCAGTGCCCCAACGAATGAAGGCAAGTATGCCATACACCTTCTTCACCCCTCCATCTACCCATGTGGCTACTTTCAGGGAGCTTTGGATGCAGTACCAGAAGACTGGAGGATAGCTAATGGTGTAGCTAGTTTACAGCAGCCAGTTAACATAGCCACACACATTTGGGATGTGGGAGGAAACTGGAGCACCAGTGGAGACCAGAGGGTCCTGGGGTCAAAGTGCTGTCCACCGTGTCACCTTTGGTCATCTGTTCTAAAGCTACTTGTGTGGCTTGGTGCTGATTTTTGTTTGAACACAGTCCTTCTACCCTGGAATATTTTGGAATGTTGAAAGATGCTATCTGTCATCTTCGATGACAACGGCATTGTTAACTCAAGTGTAAACAAGACTGCAGATCAAGAGCTGGTAAATGAGACTTGTGTTGATGGGTATTTGACGGCTCGTATGGACATAGTGGGCTGCAGGGCCTGTTTCTGGGGCTGCATGACTCTAGGATTATAAATTTCTCTTGACTCTGGATTGACAAACTCCCTTTCAGGAGTTCTGTAACTTTCATTTTTCATTACCTCAGACTGCGAGTTGGAAAATTCAAAACTTCAAGCAAAAAGTCAAGACCCAAAGCATGTTATACAGTGATACAGCACAGAAATGGGGTCTTCAGACCAAAGTGTCCATGCTGACCAAGACGCCATGTGAGCTAGTTCCATTTGCCTGTGTTTGGCCCATATCCTTCTAAACCTTTCCTGTCCATGTACCTGTCCAAATGTCTTTTAAACATTGTAATTGTCCCTGCCTCTACCACTTCCTCTGGCAGCTCATTCCATATACCCACCACCCTCTGTGTGGAAAAAGTTGCCCCACAGGTCTCCTTTAAATCTTATCCCTCTCACCTTAAACCTGTGCCCTCTAGTTTTAGACTCCCCTACCCTGGGAAAGTGGCTGTGACCGTTCACATTATCTACGTCCCTCATGATTTTATAAACCTTTATATGGTCACCCTTCAGCCTCCAGTGCTCCAAGGAAAACAGTTCAGCCCACCCATCCTTATAACTCAAGCCCTCCAGTCCTGGTAGCATCCTTGTGAATCTTTTCTGCATCCTTTCCAGTTTAATGGTATCCTTCCCATAGCTGGGCAACCAGAACTTCACCAAATACTCCATGTGGTCTTATCAATGTCTTGTACAGCTGTAATTTGACATCCAGATGTTAAAAAGACAAGAGGACAGGATTTAATCTCAGACAGAGACTAATCCAAACACAGGTTTAGTGACCTTTCTACAGTTTCCCATTTGATGCTAAGTGTTATCCAAAACCTGCCACATTCAGGAGCAAGACTTGAGAAGACACATCAAAAGGTAACCAGAGTCCAGTGAAGGAGTTCACCTCTGAGCAGTGGACAGGTGTCCCTCTCACTTCCAACCCCTAAACCATTTCATTCCTTCCCACCATTCACGCCGAGGAACAGTACCAATGAGCTGCCCCAGGACATCTACCATATTTCCAACAGAGGTTAATATCTCATCTCTGGGTCAGAAAGGAAAAGTGGATAAATTAAGGAAATTATTTATGGATTACCAAACTTGGGTTGTGAAGGATGGAGGGGGAGAATAGAAATTCTCCCGTGGTTTTGCTCTCCTTACTGCAAGAAACAAAAAACTCAAGGCTATAGGGCTTTGTCTAAATGTATAACATTATTTCCCTTCCTAGCTGAAATAAGAAATCTTTCACCTTATCATTTTCATGCAGAGCTGTTGCTGCAGTCTCTGCAATTTGGCTGCATTAGGGAGTAACTCTCTTTTGGAATCATCCACAAAATAATGAATCAAAGATGTTTATTTTCAAACAATATCAGAAGAATCCTTTCATGCACAAATTACTTTCCCCCCGATAGTCATCAAGCTTATTACAGTTGAATTAATTCAGCTTTTCAACTGTGACATGTTACCTTCAAGGTAAACGTCAGCCTGGCTCAGTCGATGGATTCAGCTGGAGCCAATCTCCGGGGATGGGCACGGAGGCCAGTCCGACACATGCCTCCCGTGCAGGGGGACACCAGTCCGACACACGCCTCCCGTGCAGGGCCAGGGAGGGAGATGATGGGCAGATGGAGCCGGGAGGGGAGGGGAGGGTGGAGGTATCGACAGAGGCCAGCGATGATGATAATTGGAGAAATAAAAGACTGCAGATGCTGGAAGGTGATAAGTAAGGAAGGTGATGTGGAACCAGAGGGGGAGGGGAGAGGAGAACCACAAGGTGTAGGTGAGAGGCAGATGGGACCAGAAGGAGAGAGAAAGGAGCACAGGAAATCACATTGTCTGCCTGTTCTATGGTGCTTATTGTTGTCAGCCGATGACCCAATTGGCCCTTGACCCTTATTGTGCCACTAATCAAGTTGCATAGCCACCCAGGTGCAGAGAGTGGCCCCCTAACCCATAATCACCAAACAGATTAACGACCACCATGGATGTCCAAACATTATTTTGATGGGAAAGAGCCATGAAGCAATTGAATTAATTGGCCGGAGTTTCTTGAACTAGCTGGCAGTCATCAAACAGCTTGACTGTTAATGTTTTTGACATTAACTTTTAAAACTTAACAATTACAAATTATTTAAGAAGTTATCGAACAACACCAAAACAATAGCAATTAAGTACATTTAAATCAAAAAATGCAAGTCATCCATAATTTCAAAGTTCTTCCTCTCAGGCTGACACAAGTGGAGTTGAAGCTGAGGACCACATGGGATCTCCACCTCTGGCAGATGGGGGGGGTGGGGGGGGGGGGGACAGAGCCAGGAACATTCCAGAAAGTTCAGGACTTCCACATTTGTGAGCCAGGCCCTTTGTGTTGGAACTGCATTACACCCTGGGCCTTAGCAAGCTTCATTCTTTAAAAACTCTAATGAGGAAAGAGAATTGAAACCATTCCAGCATTTTTAAACTACAGGTTCAACATCTCAAAATACCACTTTAGTTTGCAAAGTATATTAATGTGCAACAGGATACACAACTCTGAGTCATGAGTTCATGGAAGTTTGTGGAGAATGGTGATTATATCTCCCCACAGAACAGAGAGGGCAGCTCGATATCACCGGGTCCAGTTTACTTACCACTTCCTTCCTCTCCCTGATGGTGTTAATGGAGTGCATTTCTAAAGTCAAGGTGGTTAACTATTCAAGAATTGTAAAAGACGTAAACAACCAGTGTCCATATGGGCGTGTTTCTCAGACATCAGTAGTTAACAAAGAATGGAAGCTGAAATTCCAACACCAGGTGGCATGTGCACCAGTGTCTTTGGTTAGCTCCACAATGTGTACTAAATTGGAGCTAGAATACAAGACTACCATGCACTGTATAAGCCATACCACCAGGAAATTAACACCAACCAACCAAAGTAGCAACAGGAGTGTCTGGATTGCAAAGAATGCTACTTAACATGAGCCACTGAGACATTTGGGCCCAAAATTACTCTGTTATTCACTGCTAAATTGGCCCATGCTTCAGTGCAGGGTTTTGAAAACCTGCCTGTGCCAAAGATGTGGAGGAAGCCTAGCCCTGCTCCGGTGATGGGATATTAATTGTTTCTTATTCCACAGGTACTGCCTGTGTTCAGCAGTGTTGTGTTATGGAATGTTGGTGTGGAATTGTCTGGCACTTTTCTCTGCACTTTATTGGCCGCACAGTGCTGAGGATGCCCCAAGTCCTGAGTAGTGAATCCTTCTATGGTAACCAGTCACTGGCGTCATTGCAGGTAGCTTTAGTTCTGCCATTAACAGCAGCAGACGTTCCACTGATTCCACTTCTTTGTTTCAGATCATCCAGGCTGTTCCGTGCTTTCTACATTCCCTTCCTATCCGAACAGCACACAACGTACTCAAACTACACCATTCTGAAACCCAAGAGGCTGAAGACAGTGCGGAAGAAGACGGGAGGCTAGAACAATGCACCTGGAAGGAAGGAATTTCACCCAGAGACAGTGACATCAGTGTCCTTTTGACTTGTCTGTGTACTGTATCACCTCAGTCAGCTAACTGATGTTTACATTTCCTGCTTGTCCTGTGATAATGTAATTCCATTGTGCATACCAATCCTCCCCATCTGTTTGCTGAGAATTGTATTGATTTGAGCAAGACTCGGAGCCACCTGCTATCGCCCACAATGAATAGTGAAGGTACATTCCACATACCACTAGACAAAATACGTGTCTGTCCACCCCCCCTTCCCCATGGTCTAGCAAGCTTCTCTCCTTCCCAGTTCTGACAAAGGGTCTTCAGCCTGAAACACCAAGCATTTCTCATCCCATAGGTCGGTTTCACCAGCAGAGGATCTCTGGCGTTTTCTGTTTCTATTCTCGATTTGCAGTATTTGCAGTTCTTTTGATTTTTATCTGTGTGTCTGTTGTCCGTTGGAGTGATGACTGTCATCTGCTTCTGGCCAGAGCAGCGGCTGGAGCTGTTCTGAATCATCCTTCACTTCGGCACCTTCAAGAGGCTCTTTGTGATCTGGACAGTGTTTATTTTTTTGCCGCGTGATCACATTTCCTTTATAGCCCAATGATAAAAGATAAACTGGAATGTAAATAAAATTATATTGCACCCCAGATATTTCATCACAGATTATTATTAGTTATGTATCACCAGGGCAAAGAACGGTCTGTTCACACACTGGGCATTGCAAGGGTTTCTCCCACATAGTGATGCAGCAGTTGTTGCCTTTCATCACTGCCCCAGGAGTTGTCCGTGTGGAGATTGCATTTTCTAATAATAAGATAAGAAATAGGAGCAGGAGGAGGCCATCCGGCCCGTCGAGCCTGCTCCGCCATTCAATAAGATCATGGCTGATCTGGCCGTGGACTCAGATCCACCTCCCTGCCTTTTCCCCACAACCCTTAATTCCCCTACTGTGCAAAAATCCACCTAACTCAATACATTTAATGAGTTAGCCTCTACTGCTTCCCTGGGCAGAGAATTCCACAGATTCACTACTCTCTGGGAAAAGCAATTTCTCCTCATCTCCATCCTAAATCTATTCCCCGAATCTTGAGGCTATGTCCCCTAGTTCTAGTCTCATCTACCAGTGGAAACAGCTTTCCTGCCTCTATCTTTCCCTTTCATAATTTTATATGTTTCTACAAGATCCCCTCTCATTCTTCTGAATTCCAGCGAGTATAGTCCCAGGCGACTCAATCTTTCCTTATAGGCTAACCCCCTCATCTCCGCAATCAACCTGGTGAACCTCCTCTGCACCGTCTCCAAAGCCAGTATATCCTTTCTCAAGTAAGGAGGCCAGAACTGCACGCAGTACTCAAGGTGCAGCCTCACCAGTACCCTGTACAGTTGCACCATAACCTCCCTGCTCTTAAATTCAATTCCTCTGGCAATGAAGGCTATGACCATGACCATGTAGGTTTCCCTGGGCACTCCAGCTTCTTCCTATATCCCAGGCAATGTGTTGGTGTGCCAATTGGCCACTGTAAATAACCCCTAGTGCAGGCAAGTTCCAGAAGAATCCAAGGAATTGATGGGGATGTGAGAATAGAAAGGTGCAGGGGAACAGGAAATAAGGGAGCAATGGGGCTGGTGGGATTGTGCTATTCAGCGCCAGCCATGGACTGAATGATTTTCTACATTACCATTGATCAGAAGGCTCATTCACATTCACACTCCTGTAGACTGTGGCTCATTGTTCCAGCCGAAAGTTCCAGCCTAGACCAAGGCAGCTCTTGGTAATGAACCCTTCAATGTTGTGTTAAAGCTGGACTCATAATTTTGTAGTTGGGTCTTGTGGGTGCATGGCCTTCCAGCCTCATTACTACAAGGAAAATCATTTGGGAAACAGTTCTGCGGATCAAACTAGTAAAACCTTGAGCGGTTCCCCACTTTATGAGTTATGGTACCACAGTGGTGAGGTTGCGACACTAAGTGTTGACAAGTTCAGATTCCTCCATTGGGGTGGAGGATTTCAGGTTGTCAGTTCTATAAATTGGGATTAGAATTTATTTAGACAAGGAGCCATGGGTGAGAGATGGCAGGGGAGGCAGCGTTTCTTCCCTACTTCCACGTTGCCAGAGCTGAGAGCGACATTGAAAACATGTGAGATGTAGTTGGGCATCATTGGAAGAGGTAGCCACCTACATTGGGAAAACAGGACGTGATTGACACACCTCTGGTTGCCCCTGTAAGATGAAGTAATTGAACCAACAAAGATTCAAAAGATTGCAGGTGTAAACCTGACGACATTAATTGCAAATGCACTGGCAGTGCTCACCTAGAAACCTAAAGAAATTAGTGAATGGTGGTTGAACTGCCTGAGGTCTTGTGCCAACATTATCAATGTTGGGTATTTATTGTTTCGTGGTTGAACGGATTCAGTATCGTACCTCTGAAATTTGGGCCCAGAGCAGATCAGATCATCAGACTGAAGATATTTCATTTTTGTGCCATCAGGTCTCACACTAAAAAGTGAGAAAATAATGTTCCATTCATCAAATGGTCACTATTTGCATTTATTTAGCACCTTTATGCCTCAAGACATTTTAGAGAGCAAGCAGGGAAAGATATTTAGTACAGGACATTTAGTACAGGAACTGAGAGGTAGATTGAGATTAGGAAGAATGGATTCATAAATGGGAGTTTGGAGAGTTGGGTTCATAGAACAGCACAGCACCATACAGGCCCTTCGGCCTACATCGGGTTGCGATGATTGAAGAGGTCTCATGGCGATGGGAAGAATGAATAGGAAACCAGAACCAGAGGATTGAAAAGTGATACAAACCTTGAGGAAACTCATGGAGAAAGAGGATGAGGATCTTAAGTTGAAAGTGTGAGGGACGGGGAACTGGTGTTGCCCACAGAGGGCAAGGATTCTGTGTGGAAGAGGATGTGGTAGATGCAAGTACCCTGATATACAGTCTGGAGCTCACCTCCAGTGAATGAACACAGCTTTTGCATTAATAAATAACATCAGGAAAGTCGGTGGGTACAGAACAAAGAAAACATCCTTCTGCTATAACAAACCTTTAACTATTGCCAGAGCATAAAGCAGAAATCACACCTTCCCCCATGTTTCAATTATTCTACTGCTTCATGCCTTTCCTTATTTCATAATTGTTCACTGATCTTTCTCTCTTCTTTCTTGATGTAGAGGATACCTAGACCTTGTTTGGATGTAAGCGTCCCAGTATTTTGTCCCAGTAGTTTTTCTAAAACCCCTCTCCTCTGCTCGATGACGTGCATTGGCTCCTGGTGAAGATTTCAGCTTTAAAATACTCATCCCTCCACGACCTTGTGCTCTCTACCTCCGATCTCCTCCAGCCTCACAATTTCGGATATCTGCACTCCAAATTTTGCCACGGAACAGCCCCAGTTTACACACCCCACCACTGGCAGTCATGCCTTTAGCATCTGGGGCTCTGGGATTCCCAGCCTTGATCTCTCTAGAAATCTAATGAAGACTTTGACCTGAAACGTTAACTTTGCGTCTTTTGCTTCCTGACAAGCTGAATGTTTCTAGTTCTGCACTGGTTTTGATTTTCTAAATGTTTCTCCATTAGAATCTCCTTAAGTCTATCATTTACCCATCCTAATATCTCCAGCTACTCTGCACACAGCAAGTTTGCCAAAACAAAACTAGTAAGTGTGGTGCTCTTTTCCTTTTACAACCAAGGACCAGGAATGAGTTGCTCAGCCCACAAGCCTGCTGTCAGTTAACAAGATTGTAGCTGATCCGATTGTAATCCCAGCCCCATCCTCACCCCCAGCCCCACCCACTGTTTGCCCCCAATTCCCCCAACATTTCCCCTCCCGTCCCCACCCACCACTCACTGCCCCCCACCCACAGTGCACACCCCTTGCCCATTAAGTATGTATATTTGCCTTCAACACATTTGAAGACTTCTAGCACCACCCAAGTCAGGCCAAAGAGCCTGTTTCCGTGCTGGACATCTCTGACTCTATGACACCCTTTCAAAGTTTTCAAAGATTCAATCTTCAAAAAAGTTCCTCTCTTTTATTTTCTTCTGCCAAGATGTACAATCTCACATTTTCCCACATGATTCTCCACTTGACCAAGGATTGAACCTCTTGCTTTGCACCTGCTTATGCCCATGTCACAACTTAATTCCCTACGTCTATCTCATCCACAAATTTAACAACCATTTCTTTGTTGTTACAACTTGTACATCATTGTACAACTTTCAAGTCGAGACACAGCATACTTCCTCGTTGTACACCACTCATAACATCTTGCCAACCAGAGGATCCACTACCCCTGCTCTATTCCCTGTTAACCTGCTAACCCTCCATCCACACCAATGTTGCCTCCTGTACAAGAGCTTTTATTTTAATGTAGCATGTTATCAATGGCTTTTGGAAAGCATAGTACTCCACCCATTCCCCTCCACGTACAGCACCTTCTGCTACTGGTTATGGAAGAACATGACCAGACCAGCTGATGGCAACTTCACAATAACATCTCACACAAAACTTTGCATCAACAACAGTAAAGCCAAACTTTAGTATTTCACTGAGTCAGGGCGTGGGCTTTCAATCCTTTCCTCAGATCCATTTCATTATTTTAATTACAAAATAATTATCCTCACAATTGCCAAGAGATAAACAAAATTAATGAAATGCTACTGAAGTTATGCCTGTCAATTGGTAATTTAAATTCTGCTGATTTTCCTACTCCAAACAGTCAAGGATCCCTTGAACATATAGGATCCCAACATGAAATTAAAACTCTGGGTGACATGGGAGTTGAAGATTGGAATTCAACGCCACTGATGGATAAGAGGAAAGGATGAATTATAGACATAGTTAGAATCATGTATCCTGTTTCAGTTTGAAACTTACCTTGGACTAAAGAATATCTGTTTACAGGTACTGATGTAAAAGGTTGCATATTTTATGAAGGTACAATGCAAAGCATACACATGCACATCCAGTTACACATCCACAGTGTCCACTTGTACAATATCCACACGTGCTCATCCACCTTCAGTCATGTTACTTAATTTACAAGAGCACCAAGCTTCACACTGGCACAAGTTTAAGAAACAGGGTTTTCTGTAGAAATTCTCTCAATGCTCAAGTTTATAGTTTGCCGCTTGTGTGTTCTAATGAGTTCCTCTCAGGACCACCTCAGCTGAAGCAGAATAGAATCAGTCCAGCATACCAACCCAGCAATCTGTCCATATTCTGCAGATGGCTCAATATGAAACAGTCACCTTGGGGACAGTTAGTTGGCCTTGGGCTACACAGAATATTGGAGGCCTTCCTTGACATTAAACAGCCCTGTGTTGAAACAGCAGAATGCACTGATGCTCAACTCAGGGATGCATTGTCATATCAGAGAGACCACAGTGTAACCAGCAAATGGAATAAATATCCAAAAGGATCTTCATTTCTGGGGCAAATTTGTATTAATACTCTTTTTGATTAACAGTGCAGAGGTATACTAGGACTGCATCAAACATATAGGAAAAAAGAATGAATTGAGTTAAGAGTAATATTGTGGTTTATTCTGCATGCTCTATTTGGCATTATGTACAGGGAGGGTAAAGAGAATAGATGGAATGCAGCAAAGGTTCACTGGTCATCCCAGAAATCAGACAAGATATTAAGCAGAATGGTCTATACTCTCAAGTTCAGAAGAACGAGTGGTGATCTCATTGAAAGATACAAAATTTGTTCAAAGCTTGATAAGTTAGATGCTCAGGTGATTTACAACCTGTTCTTGACCATTCAGTTCAGAAATGAGGGTAGTATTCTCTCCAAAGAGGCTTTGCAAAATATTCGAGACAGAAATTGATAGATTTTTGGATTTTAAGGGAATCAAGGGGGACAAGGCTATGGCAAGAAAGGTACTGAAGTAAAAGATCAGCCATGAATTTATTGAATGGTGGAAGAGGCACAAAAGGGACAAATAACCTCCTCACACTTCAATTTCTTATATTCACATGTTATGAAGATCCAATTCTTGGAAGAGGCAAAATTGTTGTTAGGCAAGTGGCCTTGGTCACCATGTACCTCAATTACTAATCATAGGAATTAAGAATAAGTGAAGATCCAGACTCATTCAGGGGATTTGGGCATCACTAGTGATTATTGGCCATCCCTAAAGTGTCCGTGAGAAGGTGAACCATCGCCCTAAACTACTCATGATCACAGTGACACAACAGAGTTGCTTCCCGAGCCTTCTTGGAGTCAGCCCTTCAGCTGTAGTTCTGGAACCACAGTAAGTTAGACAGCAGAATCCCTTTCTCAAAAAGAAGTCAAGAAACCAAGCATTTTAAACAAATCAGTGGTTTCACTGTTACCATAAGACATAGGAGCAGAATTAGGCCATTCGGCCCATCGAGTCTGCTCCGCCATTCAATCATGGCTGATTTATTTTCCCTCTGAACACCATTCATCTGCCTTCTCCCAGTAACCCATGACACCCCAACAAATCAAGAACCAATCAACCTCCACTTTAAATACACTTGGCTTCCACAGCCATCTGTGTGAACGAAGTCCACAGATTCACCACCCTCTGGCTAAAGAAATTCCTCCTCATTTCTGTTCTAAAGGGACATCCTTCTATTCTGAGGCTGTGCCCTCTGGTCCGAGACTCTCCGACAACTGGAAACATCCTCTCCACGTCCACTCTGTCCGGGCCTTTCAATATTCGGTAAGTTTCAATGAGATCCCCCCTCATCCTTACAGTCCCAGCACCATCAAATGCTCCTCATACATTAACCATTTCATTCCTGGGATCATTCTTGTAAACCTCATCTGGACCCTCTCCAATGGCGGCACATCCTTCCTAAGATATGGGGCCCAAAACTGCTCACAATACTCCAAATGTGGTCTGACCAACACCTTATAAAGCCTCAGCATTATATCCTTGCTTTTATATTCCAGTCCTCTTGAAATGAATGGTAACATTGCATTTACCTTCCTTATTACTGACTCAACCTGCAAGTTAACCTTTAGGGAATCCTGCACAGGACTCCTAAGTTCCTTTGCACCTCCAATTTCTGAATTCGCTCCCTGTTTAGAAAATAGTCTACGCCTTTATTCCTTCTACCAAAGTGCGTGACCGTACACTTCCCTACGCTGTATTCCATCTGCCACTTCTTTGCCCGTTCTCCCAACCTGTCCAAGTCTTTCTGCAGACTCCCTGCTTCCTCATCACTACCTGCCCCTCCACCTATCTTAGTAAGAGCCGCAAACTTGGCCACAAAGCCATCAATTCCGTCATCCGGATTATTAACATATAACATGAAAAGTAGCGGACCCAACACCGACTCCTGCGGAACACCACTAGTCACCGGCAGCCAACCAGAAAAGGCCCCCTTTATTCCCACTCTTTGCCTTCTGCCAGTGAGCCAATCTTCTATCCATGCTGGTACCTTTCCTCCAACTTGGGCTCCTTTCTTGTTTAGCAGCCCCGTGTGCGGCACCTTTTCAAATCCAAGTAAACAACATCCACTGACTCTCCTTTGTCTATCCTGCCAGTTACCTCCTCAAAGAATTCCAACAGATTTGTCAGGCAATATCCCCCCTCAAAGAAACCACACTGATTTTGGTCTATTTTATCATGTGCTTCCAAGTACCCTGAAACCTCATCCTTAATAATGGACTCTAACAACCACTGAAATCAGGCTAAATCGTCATAATTTCCTGTCTTTTGCCTCCCTCCCTTCTTCAAGAGTGGAGTGATATTTGCGATCTTCCAGTACTCTTGAACCATTCCTCAATCTAGTGATTCTTGAAAGATCACTATGAATGCCTGATTAGCGTAATGCTATTAGAGCACCAATGACCCGGGTTCAATTCCGGCCGCTGTCTGTAAGGAGTTTGTACATTCTCCCCAGGCCCACATGGGCTTCCTCCGGGTGCTCCAGTTTCCTCCCACATTCCAAAGATGTAGGGGTTAGGAAGTTGTGGGCGTGCTATGTTGGCGCTGGAAGCGTGGCGACACTTGCGGGCTGCCCCCAGAACATTCTATGCAAAAAGATGCATTTCACTGCGTGTTTCGATGTACATGTGACCAATATAGATATCTTATCATCTCTTCAGCTACCTTTTTCAGAACCTTGGGGTGTAGTCCATCCGGTCCAGGTGACTTATCTACTTTCAGATCTTTCAGTTTCCCAAGCACCTTCTACTCAGTAATAGTGACTACACTCACTTCTGCCCCCTGACTCTCTCGAATTTCTGGCATGTTGCTGGAGTCTTCCACAGTGAAGACTGACACAAAATACTTATTCAGTTCTTCTGCCATTTCTTTGTTCCCCATTACTACCTCTCCAGCGTCATTTTCCAGCTGTCCGATGTCCACTGTTGCACTCTTTTACTCTCTATATATTTGAAAATACTTTTGCTATCCTTTTTTATATTATTGGCTAGTTTACCTTCATATTTCATCTTTTCTCTCTTTATTGCTTTTTAGTTGCCTTCTGTTGGTTTTTAAAAGCTTTCCAAACCTCCAGCTTCCCACTAATTTTTGCAATATTGTATGCCCTCTCTTTTGCTTTTATGCTGCCTTTGACTTCCCTTGTCAGCCATGGTTGCCTCATCCTCCCTTTAGAATGCTTCTTCTCCTTTAGGATGAACTGATTCTGTGTCTTCGAAATTACTCCCAGAAACTCCTGCCATCACTGCTGTACCATCATTACATGCTTTTAATTCCAGTTTCAAATCTATTTAAATTCTTCAGCTATTGTGCATTTGAATTCAAGTCTCCAATGAGTACAAACCAGTGGATCGTTAGAACGTAAGAAACAGGAGCAGGAGGAGGCCATCTGGTCCATCAAGCCTGCTCCGTCATTCAATAAGACCATGGCTGATCTGGCCGTGGACTCAGATCCACCTACCTGCCTTTTCCCCATAACCCTTAATTCCCCCGCTATGCAAAAATCTATCTAATTATATCTTAAAGGTATTTAATGAGGCAACCTCTACTGCTTCCCTGGGCAGAGAATTCCACAGATTCACTACTCTCTGGGAAAAGCAGTTCCTCAATCTACTCCCCTGAATCTAGAGGCCATGTCCCTTAGTTCTAGTCTCACCCAGCAGTGGAAACAGCTTTCCTGCCTCCATCTTATCTATCCCTTTCATGATTTTATGATTCAATAAGATCCCCTCTCATTCTTGTGAATTCCAGCAAGTATAGTCCCAGGTGACTCAATCTTTCCTCATAGGCTAACCCCCTCATCTCCAGAATCAACCTGGTGAACCTCCTCTGCACCACCTCCAAAGCCAGTACATCTTTCCTCAAGTAAAAGTCCAGAACTGCACACAGTACTCCAGATGCGGCCTCACCAGTACCCTGTAAAATTGCAGCATAACCTCCCTGCTCTTAAGTTCAATCCCTCTGGCAATGAAGGCCAGCAATCCATTTGCCTTCTTGATAACCTGTTGCACCTGCAAACCAACCTTTTGCAATTCATGCACAAGCACTCCCAAGTCCCTCTGCACAACAGCTTGCTGCAATCTTTCACCATTTAAATAATAATCTGATCTTCTACTTTTCCTTCCAAAGTGGATGACCTCTCATTTACCAACATTGTACTCCATCTGCCAGACCCTTGCCCACTCACTGAACCTGTCTATATCTCTCTGCAGACTCTCCGCATCCTCTGCACAACTTGCTTTTCCACTCAATTTTATGTTGTCAACAAACTTAGATCCGCTGCACTCATTCTCCTCTTCCAAATCCAAGTATACATCATCCACCTGTTCCCCTCTATCCACTGCACTCATTATATTCTCAAATAACTCCAGTAAGTTTGTCAAACAGGACCTGCCCTTCCTGAATCCATGCTGTGTCTGCCTGATGGAACCACTTCTATCCAGGTGTCTCGCTATTTCTTCCTTAATTATAGCTTCAAGCAATTTCCCCAACTACAGACATTAAGCTAACTGGCCTGTAGTTACCTGCCTTTTGCCTACATCCTTTTTTAAACAGTGGCATGGCTTCCAATCCACGGGACCTGCCCAGAGTCCAGAGGATTTTGGTAAATTATCACAAGTGCCTCTACTATAACCTGCCATTTCTTTCAGTACCAGGGGACCTGTCTACCTTTAGGCCCACTAGTTTGCTCATCACTACCTCTTTAGTGACAGCAATTGTATCGAGGTCCTCACCTCCCACCGCATCCATAACATCTCTTTGGCATGTTAGACATGTTCTCCACTGTGAAGACCGACACAAAATAGTCATTAAAGGCCTCGGCCATTTCCACATTACCCCATATTAATTCCCCCTTCTCATCTTCCAAGGGACCTACATTCACTTTAGCCACCCTTTTCTGCTTTATATAATCATAAAATCTTGTACTATCTGTTTTTATATTTTGTGCCAGTTTACTTTCATAATCTATCTTCCCTTTCCTTATTGCTTGCTTAGTGGTTCCTTGTTGCTTTTTAAAGTTTTCCCTATCTTCCAGTTTCCCACTACTCTTAGCAACTTTGTATGCGTGAGCTTTTAGCTTGATGCTTTCTTTTATTTTCTTAGTTATCCAAGGCTGGCTCTCCCCACCCTTACTGTCCTTGCTTTTAACTGGAATATACTTTTGTTGAACACCGTGAAAAATCTCTTTGAAAGTCTTCCACTGTCCCACCATATAGCCTGTGTTTCCAGTCTACGCTAGTCAACTCCTCCCTCATCGCATTGTAGTCTCCCTTGTTGAGGCATAATACACTGGTTTTAGATTGAACTATTGCACCCTCCATTTGTATGAGAAAATATATCATACTATGATCACTCTTTCCAAGAGGATCCTTAACTACAAGATTGTTAATTTTACCTGTTTCATGACACAGGACCAGATCCAAGAGAGCATTTGCCCTTGTTTTAGAACATAGAACAGTACAGCACAGTTCGGGCCCTTCAGCCACAATGTTGTGCCGAATTATATGAACACCTTCTCCATGATCAATCTAACCCTTCCCTCCTGCACAGCCCATAACCCTGCATTTCTCTTACATCCATGTACCTATCTAAGAGTCTTTTAAATGTCCCTATTGTATCACCCTCTACAACCAGTCCCAGCAGTGCATTTCAGACACCCACCACTCTCTGTGTAAAGAACCTACCTCTGACATCTCCCCTGAACATTCCTCCTCTGAACTTAAACGGATGTCTTCTGGTATTGGCCATTGCCGCCTTGGGGAAAAGGTGCTGGCTGTCCACTATCCATGCCCCTCATAATCTTATACACCTCTATCAAGTTACCTCTCATCCTCCTTCTCTCCAAAGAGAAAAGTCCTAGCTCATTCAACGTTTCCTCCTAAGACATGCTCTCCAATCCAGGCAGTATCCTGGTAAATCTCCTCTGCACCCTCTCTTAAAGCTTCCACATCCTTCTTATAATGAGGTGACCAGAACTGAACACAATACTCTAAGTGTGGTCTAACCAGAGTTCTATAGAGCCGCAACATTACCTCGCAGCTCTTGAACTCAATACCCTGACCAATGAAGGCCAGCACACCATATGTAGTGTAAAAGGTCATGGCTGTCATGTGGCCGTGATAACACTGACCCCTCTGGCTGGGATGACACCATTGAGCACATGGCCGAAAGCGACACCACTGTCAATCAAGGTTTGGCTCCATCCCATCAGGTAAACACCTTTGTCCTTGCTGGATCTCTCGGATCGGTCTTTGCAAGCACCTTTGTTCCTGGGCACACCTAACCATTGGCCCATTTAAATACCTTTGTCCTTGCTGGACCACCCAGCCTCCCAGCTATAAAAGTGCTGCATGTTTGGTTCTGTCTCTCTCTGTCTCTCCGACGATGTTGAGGTGAGCTGTGCACTACTCCAGGGCAGTTAGTTAGGGATTCCCGAGACCAAAGAGTCAATGTTTGTCCAGAATCAGGGTGTTCAAACATTGTATTGTTTACTCCTTGATCATTTGTAACCAGTTATTTTGTGTGTGTGTGTGTGTGTGTGTGTGTGTGTGTGTGTGTGTGTGTGTGTGTGTGTGCGCGTGTGTGTGTGTGTGTGTGTGCATCCGTTCTCATCCATTCTGTCCCCACGTTTGTCTTTGTAAATAAATTTTCCCTTTTTAAAATACAAAGGCTGTGTGTTCAGATACCTCTATCTTTGAGATTCCAAAAGAACCTTTTCACACAACACCATACACCTTCTTAACCACCCTATCAACATGCACTGCAACTTTGAGGGATCTATGGACTTGGACCCAAGATCCCTCTGTTCCTTCACACTGCTCAGAATCCTGCCATTGACCTTGTACTCCACCTTCATGTTTGTTCTTCCAAACTGCATCACTTCACACTTTTCTGGATTGAACTCCATCAGCCACTTCTCAGCCCAACACAGCACCCTGTCTATTACCCCGTTGTAACCTATGACAACCGTCTACACTATCCACAAACCCTTCAACCTTCGTGTCATCCACAAACTTTCCAACCCATCTCTCCACTTCCTCATCCAAGACATTTATAAAAATCACAAAGAGCAGGGGTCCCAGAACAGATCCCTGTGGAACACCACTAGTTACCAACCTCCAGGAGGATACTCTCCATCTACTACCACCCTCTGCCTTCTGTGGGCAAGCCAATTCCAAATCCACACAGCCAAGTCTCCATGGATCCCATGCCTCATGACTTTCTGGATGAGCCTACCATGGGGAACCCCTTCAAACGCTTTATTGAAGTCCATATACACCACAACCACCACTCTACCTTCATCTATTTGTTTTGTCACCTCCTCAAAAAACTCAATTAGTCTCAGGAGGCATGACCTGCCCCTTACAAAGCCATGCTGACCATCCCTAATAAGACTATGCTTCTCCACATGTTCATAAATCCTGACCCTAAGAATCGTCTCCAACGGCTTGCACACCACTGACGTAAGACTCACTGGTCTATTATTCCCAGGATTATCCCAATTACCTTTCTTGAACAAGAGAATAACATTAGCCATCGTCCAATCCTCTGGTACCACTCCTGTGGCCAGGGAGGATGCAAATATCATTGTCAACACCCCAGTAATCTCTTCCCTCAACTCCCATGGTAACCTGGGGTATATCCCATCCGGTCCCAGGAACTTATCTATCCTAATCTTTTTCAGAAGCTCCAACACTGCCTCTTTCTTTACCTCAACATGCTTTAGCACATTAGCCTGTTCAACGCTGACCTCATATTCGTCAAAGTCTCTGTCTCTCGTGAACACTGAAGCAAAGTAGTCATTAAGGACCTCCCCTACCTCCTCTGTCTCTAGGTACATATTTCCCCCTTTATCCCTGAGTGGTCCTACCCTCACTCTAGTCATCCTCCTGTACGTATAGAATGCCTTGGGGTTTTCCTTAATTCTACTCGTTAAGGCCATCTCATGTCCCCTTCTAGCTCTTCCAAGTCCCTTCTTAAGCTCCTTCCTGGCGACCTTACAATTTTCTAGAACCCTGCCTGATTTTTGCTTCTTGAAGCTCAAGTATGCTTCCCTCTTCCTCTTGACTAAATATTTCACCTCTCTTGTCAACCATGGTTCCTTTACT
This sequence comes from Pristis pectinata, assembly GCF_009764475.1. NCBI lineage: Eukaryota > Metazoa > Chordata > Chondrichthyes > Rhinopristiformes > Pristidae > Pristis > Pristis pectinata. The sequence goes on from NC_067431.1 coordinate 31,386,020, forward strand.
CTACCACCTTTTCCCTGTCTCAGTGGGACAAACCTATTCAGAGCTCTATGCAAATGTTCCCTAAACAACTTCCACATTTTTTCTGTGCATTCCTGAGAACATCTATTCCCAATTTATGCTCCCAAGATACTTCCTAATACCGTCATAATTAGCCCTGCCCCAATTAAAATCTTTCCCATATCGTCTATTCCTATCCCTGTCCATAGTAATGTGAAAGATCAGGGAGTTGTGGTCACTAGCTCCAAAATGCTCCCCCACTGAGAGGTCTGTCACCTAACCAGGTTCATTGCCTAGGACTAGATCCAGTACAGACTGTCCTCTAGTTGGCCTGTCCACATACTGTGTCAGGAATCCTTCCTGGATGCACCTAACAAATTCTGGTCCATCTAAACCTTTTGCACGAAGGAGGTGCCAATCAATATTCCGGAAGTTGAAGTCTCCCATGACAACAACACTGTTATTTTTCCACCTTTCCAAAATCTGTCTACTTACTTGTTCCTCGGTGTCCTGGTGGCTATTGGGGGGGCCTATAGAATACTCCCATTAGAGTGATTGCTCCCTTCCTGTTTGTCACCTCCACCCACACTGACTCAGTAGACAATCCCTCCATGATGTCCTCCCTTTCTGCAGCTGTGAAACTATCCATGATTAGCAATGCCGCTCACCCACCCCTTCTACCTCCCTCCCTATCCCTTTTGAAGCATCTGAACCCCAGAACATCAATCAGCCAATCCTGCCCTTGCGACAGCCAAGTCTCTGTAATGGCCACAACATCATAATTCCATGTACTGATCCGTGCTCTGAGGTCATCACCCTTATTCTTAATACTTCTTGCATTAAAGTAAACACATTTCAACCCATCGAACTGACTGTGTTTATGGCCTATCCACTGTCCATCCTTCCTCACAGTCTCTCCTCATAACGCATCTACCTTTACAGCAACTGCTCCATCATCTGACCTCACACCAAGGTTCCCATTTCCCGGCAAACCTAGTTTAAACCCTCTCCAACAGCTGTAGCAAACCTGCCTGCAAGGACACTGGTCCCTCTCGAGTTCAGGTGTAACCCGTCCATTTTGTACAGGTCATACCTTCCCCAGAAGAGATCCCAGTGATTCACAAAACTGAAACCCTGCCCCCTGCACCAACTCTTCAGCCATGCATTCGTCTGCCATATTTTCCTATTCTTACCCTCACTGGCACGTGGCACAGGCAGCAATCCAGAGATTACCACCCTTGATGTCCTGCTTTTTAGCTTCCTTCCTAACTCCCTATATTCCCTCTTCAGGACCTCATCCCTTTTCCTATCTATATTTTTGGTACCAATGTGTACCACGACTTCTGGCTGGTCTCCCTGCCCCTTAAGAATGCTGTGGACTCGATCTGAGACGTCTCTGACCCTGGCACCTGGGAGACAATATACCATCTGGGAGTCGTGTTCTCGCCCACATCCTTGTAGGTTCACTAACATGCTGTTCAAGAAAGGTATCACGAATGCATTCTACTAAATCCTCCTCAAGACTGCCTCGATGAACTTGATTTGCCCAATCTATGTCCGTATCTCCAGTCTGGTGGGATCACTATGCTGCTGTGGGGTTCTAACAGTGTACTTCAACCTGATAGAGGTGACCTGATAGAGGTATGCAAGATGATAAGAGGCATAGATCGAGTGGACAGTCAGAGACTTCTTCCATGGGCTGAAATGGCTAACATGAGGTGGCATAATTTTTAGGTGACTGGAGGAAAGTAGAGGGGGGATGTCAGAGGCAAGTTTCTTTTTAAAAAACAGAATGGTGAGTGTGTGGAACGTGCTGCCAGGGGTGCTGGTGGAGGCAGCTACATTAGGGGCATTTAGAAGACTCTTCGATAGGCACATGGCTGATAGGAAAAGGAGGGGTGTGTGGGAGGGAATAGTTAGATTGATCTTAGAGCAGGTTAAAATGTTGGCACAACATTGTGGGCTGAAGGGCCTGTACTGCACTGTAATGTTCTATGTTCTAACTGTCAAAGTGCCACAGTGATTACTGAACTTAACATCGGAAACTAGAGGACATAGTTTTAGGGTCAGGGGTAAATGATTCAGAGGGGACCTTCTTCACCCAGAGAGTGGCGAGAACCTGGAACACACTGCCTGAGAGTGATGGAAGAGGATTCACTGACAGCATTTATGAAGTGTCTGGATGAACACATGAAAGGCATAGAAGGTAATGGGCCAAGAGCTGGAAAATGGGATGGGGGCCCACTAGTCGGCATGGACATGGTGGGCTGAATGGCCTGTTTCTCTGCTGCAAGACTACAGCTCGCACCTTTCCACTGGTGGGAACACACAAAGCTCGCACAAGGTTCCAGATTGTACATGGGCCATCCTACAGCTCACTGCAGCTCAGGAGTAATACCCAGACACTGGCATCTTCAGCTGTTAATCTCAGCAGCCCCAGACTTTTGGTTTGTAACCAACTTTTCAAAACTTTTACCGAGGAAGCCCACAGACACAGGGCAGAGTCACCCGATGTGTCCTGGATGAGTTTGTAGCTCTTGTCATTATCTTGTGCGTTTCTTTTCACATCTCTGCCATGTTCTGTGAGCAGATTATCCATCATTCTCTCATTCAGTTTATCTAAAGTGGATCAATGACCTTCACAAGTCAAAGAATCTTGCCACTTTTCTCTTTCCTGGTGGTCAGTGCATGAAGATGAGCTTCACAAAACAAATTACTATTGAACTTTAAGTGGTATGTTAGGGCTGCAGAAGAGCTCCGCTCCCATGTATGGAGCATCAGACCCCTTCACAGTGGGAATATGTGCCAGGGCACAGAGCAGAGCACTTTGGGAGCTGGGGTGTCCATTCCAAATGGCTCCAGTTCTTACTGGGAATGCTTAGAGCATACTAAGCTTCATTTGTACACACCATCCACCACCGCAGTGTTGGGACTGACTCGCTAACCACCAATGTCTGCCATTTGCTGAGCCAATTCAAGGAGCTCTGCAATGGACCAGGTGTTACAGCCCAAATTGCCCTCACAGGCAGATGGAAAAGATTCTTGTCAATACTTCCAAATAAGATCAGGAATGGTCCCCATTTTTTCATAGACAAGGCAATTCAGCCCATTAAGCCATGCAGGTTGTTAGAGCAATCCCGTCAAGTATTTTCCCCATTTATTTTCATATAACCTATTCTCTCTCATGTGCCATAAACTCCACCCTCATTGTCCTGACTCCTACCTACACCAGGGGTAATTTACAGAAACTAATTAACCAACGAACCAACCAGCAAGTTTTGGGGATTTGGGAGAAAATGGAGAACAGCCAGGAGACCCATCAGTCACAGGAAGAACACGTGATCTGGAACCAGAAGTCTGGATTGAACTCGGATCACTGGAGCTGAGAGGAAACCCCTGGCCAATATCCCTCAATGAACTTCACTAAAGAAGAATATCTGGTAACTGTCACATTGCATTTGTGGGAGCTAGCTACGCACAATTTAGCTGCCAAACTCCCTCTATTACAAGTGACTACATTTCACAAGTACTTTGTTGACTGCAAGCTAAGTGGGAAGCACAAGACATGGCGGATGCTGGAATCTGGAGAAAAAAAACAATGTGCTGGAGGAACTCAGTCCAGCATCATCTGGATCATCTGGGGGGGGGGGGGGGGGGGTGGGGTGGACGGGGGTGGTGGTGGGGGTTGGGCAAGGAACAGTCGATATTTCCAGCCAAAACCCTGCATAATAAATGGAATATCCTGACTTAATGAAAATGCTACACAAATGTAATTAACCCACCAACCTGCATATCTGTGGGATGTGGAAGGAAACTGTTGTGCTTGAGGGAAACCCATGTGGTCACAGGGAGAACATGCAAACTCCATGTAGCAATGGAGGGCAGGACTGAACTTGGGTTGCTGGACCTGAGGCAGAGCTTTAGCTGCTGTGCTGGCCTATGGTTTGGAAAGATAGATCAGTGTCCCTTCTTTGTTGCTGGGTCTAAATCCTCAGCAACATGAAGGCTATACTGTTACAAGGCAGCAGCCTTTACTGCCTCTTCTGCCATTAAATATTGCCTTGCCTGCAATGCTTCTGTGCCATAACTTAAAGGGAAAATGTGTATGGGATCATATTCAACATGCATGTAGATAGTAGTCTTCAGTTGTAGTCAGTACTTTACAGGAAGGATGTGATCACCCCAGAGAAGTGCAGAGGTTCTGAAGTTGTCCATCCTTCGCAACATTCAGAGGAAATCAGCAGAGTGGACGATGCTTTCGTTGGCACAGAGAAAGCAGAAGTGAGTCTTCAAAATATGAAATTATGAGACCACTAAACACGCAGGTCAGACCTACTTAGAGGCATCACTCGGAAGGCATTAACGTAAAGTGGAACAGTTAGAGAAAAACTGAAAAACACTTTCATGCAAAGTGAAGTGGGGTTCTGGAACTCCTGTCCTGAAAGGGAGTTGAGGCAGAAAATCTCATCAGATATAAAGAGTATGTGGGTGAGCTCTCAATGTGACAACTCGCCATGTACAGGGATTCAAAACAAAATCTTCCTAATGTCCTCACCCTCCTTTGTTTAGGATATTATGTACATCCCAGGGTACTCTTCACTCTCAAGTACCCAATCCCAGTGTCTGCAGAAGACACCATGTCCTGACACGTTTACCTCATTGAGTAGGTTTGAATTTTCTGGAGAGTGGCACCTGCACTGGGGAAGGGTTAGGGTTAGGGTTAGGGTTAGGGTTAGGGTTAGGGTTAGGGTTAGGGTTAGGGAAGGAGGGAGCTGTTTAGATGGGACAGCCTCCATCTGAATCATGCTGGGACCAGATCCCTGGTGAATTGCATAACTAGGGCTGTAGAGAGGGCTTTAAACTAAACCGAGGGGATGGGTTCAATGGCATGGAAAATTGAGGAAAAGGTTAAAGGGAAGGGGAGCGCAGGAGAGATTATTAATGTCTCCAGAATATAAAATAGGACAGAGTTTAGAAGGGGTTAGGAACCTAACTTCAGGCAACATGGGGATGACTTTGAGAGGTGAGGTGGTGATTACAGGACTGAGGGTGTTGTACTTGAATGCATGCAGTATATGTAATAAGGTAACTGAGTTTACAGTGCAGATCGAAATTGGCAGACACGATGTCATGGGCATCGTGGAGATGTGGGTGAAAGAGGATCAGAGCTGGGAGATAAACATCCAAAGATGCACAATCTATTGAAAAGACAGACAGCTGGGCAGAGGGGGAGGAATGGCCCTGTTGGTAAAAAAAATGAAATTAAATTGATAGCAAGGAACAATATAGGATAAAAAGATGCAGAATCTTTGTGGGTAGAGTTGAGGAACTGCAGAAGGTTAAAAAAAAACCCTGATGGGAGTTATGTACAGGCCTCCGAATAGTAGTCAGGTTGTGGGGTACAAAATACACCAGGAGATAGAAAAGGTGTGTGAGAAAGGCAACGTTACAGTGGTCATGGGGGACTTCAATATGTGGGTAGGCTGGGAAATATCAGGTTGATAGTGGACCTCAAGGAAAGGTATTTGTAGAATGTCTGTGAGATGGTTTTTTTAGAGCAGCTTGTGGTTGAGCCCACCAGAGAACAGGCAGTTCTGGATTTGGTGTACAATGAGGCAGACTTGATCAGGGAGCTTAAGGTGAAGGAACCCTCAGGAGGCAGTGACCATAATATGATAAAATTCACCCTGCAGTTTGAGAGGGAGTATTACAGTTGAGTAAAGGTAACTACAGAGGCATGAGAGAGGAGCTGGCCAGAGTTGATCGGAAGGGGATCCCAGCAGGGAAGACGGTGGAGCAGGAATGGCAGGAGTTCTAGGAGTATTTCGGGAGATACAGCAGGATTTCATCCCAAGGAAGAAGCCACAGCAGACTAAAGGGAGGATGAGGTAACCATGGCTGACAAGGGAGGTTACGGACAGCATAAAAGCAAAAGAGAAGTGATACAAAAATAGTGACACAGATGGTTTCCTAGGAACACAACCCCTCCCTAATGCGAGGGGAGGTACTATAGTAATGAAGGTTGCTGCTTGGATTAGAGGGCATGTCCTACAAGGAGAGGATGGAGAAACTTGAGTTGTTTTCTCTGGAGCAGCGGAGGCTGAGGGGAGATCTGATAGAGGTTTATAAGATTATGAGAGGCATAGATAGAGTAGACAGCCAATGTCTTTTTACCAGGGTTGAAATGTCTAATACACGAGGACATGCATTTAAAGTGAGAGGGAGCAAGTTCAAAGGAGATATGTGGGGCAAGTTTTTTTTAGAAATGCAGAGAGTGGTGGGTGCATGGAATGTGCTGCCTGGGGCGGTGGTGGAGTCAAATACAATAAGGGCATTCAAGAGACTCTTAGATAGGCACATGAATGTGCAGAGAACGGAGGGATACGGACATTGTGTAGGCAGAAAGGATTGGTTTAGTTGGGCATTTGATTACTGATTTAGTTAATTCGGCACCACATTGTAGGTCAAAGGTCCTGTTCCTGTTTTGTACTGTTCTATGTTCTAATACAATAACCAGAAAAGTTGTTACTTTGAAAAGTGATATGGATGGAGAGATAACTATTGCCCAGGGTACCAAGGAGAACCTACTCTTTTAAACAGCAACGGGTTCACTAATGTTTGCCTAATCGTTTACTTTCTTTCTCAAGGTCCACAAGAGAGTGCAGCGCAAGCACTGTCCCCACAAGGGCTGTGTCGTTGTCACTCCTTCCAGGAACATCCAGGTAGATGGACAAGGACAAGCTGGCGGTGAGAGCGAACTAACAAACCGACAAGGGCTCAGCCCTGCAGAATCTGCCGGCTTGTCCAATCATGGTGCCACAAAGGCTTGTTGGAGACTGTTGACCCCGAGTACATTCTGTGCCCTTGCTGCCCGAGGGGTGCTTACTGTGTTCAACAATTCCCACAACATTCAGAAGAGAATGTGGAATATTTTACAGTCAGGACACATTTATGAAATGTACAGCACGTGGAGCTGCCACAGGAAGTGGGAAGTCTTCCACCTCCTGCCCTGACAATTGTTCAAATGCAAACACGCGCACACACATGTGCACACACACACGGGAAAAGAAAACCCCGCCCCAGCACGAGAAGCTTCTTCTGACAAGGGCAACACTGCCTTTCTACTCAAGCCATGCTGCTACCATGGACAAGACAATCCAATTCTGTTCATTGCAGAAAGTTCTCAAAATAAATATTAGGCAGCAGTCAGTACAAACACAAAGTTTGGTTTCCACATATTGAAAGCTCCCCCCTGTTCATCCATTGCACTAAATCATGGAAGGAAATTTACTCAACCAGCACAACACAACATCTTATCAAACACTGAGGAAGATTGAACAGATGTTTTGCCATTTGCCAAGACCACCTCCTGGGACTGCCCTACTCCTTACATCCTACATTAACAATCTTGACCTTTATGCAAAATAAACCTTAACCACGCCAACTCAGAATGTGCAAGGCTTCAAGTTGACTAATTAATTACATCTCCTGGGAGTTGAGGATGAATGAATCAGGAATTTGCTTTAGCTTACAAAGTGACTCAGCTGAATGCATCTTCACAGGCATCAGTTCAGAATATTTAATCGTGAAATGAAGTGCTTGAAGTTTCTCCCACTTTTCAATGACGCTTTCTAGCAGTGGGCTTGATGTCACTTCATTTCAAATGATTACCTCTTTCCTGCACATTCCCTCCTCTCACTGTCTTGTCACTGGTTCCTTTACACATCTGGAAGAGTGGGCACAGCTGCCACTTTTAGCTTCTGACACTACTTCACCACATGGAGACTGCATTTCCTTCTACACACCTAAAAGGACTACAGTTTAATAACTGCAATAAAAAAAGTCCTGAGTTTCTGATGCTAAGGTACAGTCTGAAAAAGTTGTTTAAAATAAAATTGATTGAGGATTCTGGAACAAAGGGGACTCAGAAATGGAGACCACTTGGCTCATTATGAACCAGTTGTTCCATTCCCTTCTTCTCATTGCCCTGTACTGTTGCAACTTAATCTCCCCCACTTGTGCCCATTAACTGCCCTTTGATTCTTTCACCACTTACCTACACTAAGGGGCAACAAGCAGCCTGTTAACCTGCTGCAAGAACAGAAGAAAATACAAGCAGGAACCGGCCACGACCCCTCGATCCTGCCCACCTGCTCATGGCTGATCTGCACCAGGCCTCATCTCTTCTTCTCTCTGGTTGCCCAGAGACTTCAGTTCCCTCATCTTTCAAAACAAAAAGTTCTACTTTCTCTTTAAATACGCTGAATGACTCCATCTCTACAACCCTCTGGGGTAGAGAACTCCAGAAATTTACCAGACTTAGGTTTAAATGACCACCCCCTAATCATGGAACCATTTGCTCCTCTCGTCCGAGATTCTCCCAACAGTGGAAACAGCCTGGCATCTACCCTGTCACAACCCCCAAGTATTTATGTTTTAACCTTCATTCTTCCAATGAATATAGATCGATAGCTGCTCATGATACAACAACCACCTCATCCCTGGAATCAGCCTGGTGAATCTCCTTTGGTCTGCCTCCAATGCCAGTACATCATTTCAGTAAGGGAAGGATAATTGTATGCAGTACTCCAGGTGCGGCCCTGCCAGTACGCGGCGCTCCGGGTGCGGCCCTGCCAGTACGCGGCGCTCCGGGTGCGGCCCTGCCAGTACGCGGCGCTCCGGGTGCGGCCCTGCCAGTACGCGGCGCTCCGGGTGCGGCCCTGCCAGTACGCAGTACAGTTGTAATAATACTTCCCCATTTCTAAACTCCAACTCTCTTCCAATAAAGGCCAATGTGCCATCTGCCTTCCTGACCACTTGCTGTACCTGCCAACTTTGAGCTTTGTGCATAACTCTTAGTTCCCTCTGTACCATCAATCTTTGGGACCTGATCAAAGTCATGTATTTGTGACCAAATCTGCTCCTGATGCACAATAATAACTACATCAGGTGAATGTGAATGAACAGTAGGGAAAGTCCCATTCCCAAAAGAATGTTACAATGAAATACCACCATTTGTTAGTCATAGAGTTATACAGCACGAAAACAGGCCCTTTGACCCAACCTGTCCGTGCCAACCTAGATGTCCATCTACACTAATCCCATTTTCCTACATTTGCCCCATATCCCTCTCTTTCCCATCCATGTACCTGTCCAAATGCTTTTTAAATGCTGTGACTGTTCCTGCCTCTACCACTTCCTCTGGTTCGTTCCATACCCACCATTCTCTGTGAAAAACTTACCCTACAGATCTCCTTTACATATTTCCCCACTCACCTTAAACTTACACCCTCTAGTTTTAGAGTCCCCCACCCTGGAAAACGATCGGCCATCTACCCTATTGATGCCCCTCATAATTTTATAAACCTCTGTAAGGTCACCCCTCAGCCCCCTGCACTCTAGTGAGACCAATCCCAGCCAATCCAGTCACTGCTCGTATCTAAAGCCCTAAAGTCCAAGCAACATCCTGGTGAATCTATTCTGCACTGTTTCTAGTGCTACCACATCCTTCCTGTAGTGTGGTGACCAGAACTGTGCACAATGCTCCAAGTGCAGCAAATTTCACCCAGCTGCATCCCTTACACCGTTAATCCCAGTTCAACTCACTAACTACCATAATCTTGTAGCTTTTACATCCAAATACTGTTTGTCTATATTTACTCCTCCAAATCCCCAATGGAGGCCTAGAGTAAAACCCAATGTGATTGCCCCTTCCTTACTTCTGAGTTCTACCCACATTGCTTCATTTGCCATCCTGCAGGATGGTACTTCCCTTCCTGATCAGCAGTGCAACACACCATCCTCTTTTGGAAACCCCCCTCCTGCCACAAATCCTGTACCCAGGAACCAGAGGTCAGGATTGAACCTGGGTCGCTGGAGTAACGAGGAAGCAGCACTAACTATTGCACAACTATGCCCACCTATCTCACTGCCTCTGGCCAATATTCCTCAATTAACATCACAAAAGAAAAAATATCTGGTCGCTGGCAGTGTAGGAGGTTGCAGCACTTTGGAACAATGGGGACAGAGGGAACAGCATGAACCGCTGCACCACTGCGTCGCTGGTGGGAGCTGCAAGGGTGCAGAATGCAAATGCATGGCTAAAGGATTTAGTGATCAAGGAGATATGGGAACAGCTATTAGAATTACTGTTTATGTAGAGGAAAAAACAGAAATTTTGATTGGTTGGACCTTATTACCCGTTGCCATGGTATTATTCGATGTGCTCTGTGACTAATGGCATTTAAAAGAAAAACAGATACATTCAGGTCTCCAGTAATCTCACTTTTCAGTTGAATTCATTAACTGCTGATCCAGATCAGCATACAATAAAGCAGGCATGGTTTCCTGTTCACCTTCATCTGGATTTGTGATGTGCAGAATTTCAATGAATTGAAACATTTATTATTCTCTCTTATTGTAAAGAAAACCCAAATTATTCGAACATTCATAACACAAGTTCAGCTATCAGACAGGCTTTTTAAAAGCTGGTTGCAAAGAATCATCATTGATCTTTGGATATTTTGAGCATTAAGTAGAGTTAATACCTTTAGAGTCTGACTTAAACGACAATATGGTTAAGTAGGTTAAAATCAACAACATACGAAAATGATAGAATCACCTGCAGTAGATGTGGTTTACGTGGACTTCTGTAATGCCCTTGACAAGGTCCCACATGGGAGGCTGGTTCAAAAGGTTAGGGCCCATGGGATTCAGGGCAAGTTGGCAAACTGAATCCAAAATTAGCTTGGCAATAGGAAACAGAGGGTGATGGTGGAGGGTTATTTTTACAATTGGATGCCTATGACTAGTGGTGTTCCCAGGGATCTGTGCTGGGATCCTTGCTGTTTGTAATATACATGAATGATTTGGATATGGGAAGTACGATCAGCATGTTCATGAATGACACGAAGATTGGTGGAGTCGTTGACAGTGAGGAAGGCGGTCTTAGGCTGCAGAGAGGTATCGACACGTTGGTGAAATGGGCTGAGAAATAGCAGATGTTGTTCCATCCCAACAAATATGAGGTAATGCATTTTGGGAGCACAATTGAGGCTATGTCATACACCATAAATGGTAGGGTCCTAGGGAGTATGGAGGAGCAGAGGGACCTTGGTGTACAAGCCCATAGATCCTTGACGGTGACAATACAGGTAGATAACATGGTTAGCAAGGCATATAGGCTAATGGCCTTCATTAGTTGGGGCATCGAATACGGAAGTGGGGAGGTTATGCTCCAAATTCATAAAACTTTGGTCAGATCCCAGCTGGAGCAATGTGTGCAGTTCTGGTCACCACACTATAGGAAGGATGTAACAGCACTGGAGAGGGTGCAGAGGGGATTCACCGGGATGTTGCCTGGGATGGAGCAGTTCAGTAATGAGGAAAGGCTGTGTCTGTTCTTCCTGGAGACAAGGAGGTTAAGAGGGAACATGATTGAGGTATATAAAATTACAAGGGGTATAGATAGGGTAGACTGCAAAAAACCTTACCGCATATCAGAGAGAGATAAAACTAGAGGAGGTAGATTTAGGATAAGGGAGAATAGAGATTTAGAGGGTATACAAGGGGGATCTTTCTCACCCAGAGAGTGGCGAGTACCTGGTACACACTGTCCATGAGGGTGGTCGAAGCAGAGTTGCTGACAACATTCAAGAAGTGTCTAGGTGAACTCTTGAGCTGCCTAGGCATAGAGGATGTGGATCAGGTGCTGGAGAAAGAAGGGTGCTCACTGGTTAGCATGGACAAAATTGGGCCAAGTGGCCCACTTCCATACTGTATGATTCTATGATCTTAATTCATCCAAAAGCACTTCACAGTCAATGAAGTACTTGAATTATTGCTGTCATGAAGGAAGTGTGGTAGCCAATTTGTGTGCAGTTACACACAAAGGTCACAGGGTAGAAAACTCATCATGAACAATCACTGCCACCATTTCCAAATCTACCCATTGAATCTTCAGTGCCAGGTCATGGATGAGCTGTAATAATCATCAGAAAACAGATGTTTTATTCACTATTTGCTAGTGTTCATCAGCTATTTTAGACTGCTAATGTGCAGCGCTGCGTTTACCAAACCTCCTTCCCCACTTTCTTTTGCCAACTTTAATGAGAACGTAAGATGTTACTAAGTGAAGGGTAAAGCCAGGAGGTTTTGCACCAGCAATTAAAAATAAGTATCACAATAAGTTGAGCTTTGGAGGAAAATAGAGCAAAGAAACAACTACCCTTGGATCATGAACAAACCTGTAGAATACCTATACACAGAACAAGAAGACAGGAGATACGAGGGCAGAACAGAGAGTTGCATTTACCGAGAGACCTGCCGCACCTTCACAAATGCCCATCAGCACTGAATTCAAGGGTAAATATTTGCATCTGATCAATATCCCCTTGGAACCTCCTCAAATATATTTTATTAAAATAATTTGCCCTTCTTAAGTCAGAGCAGAGGGAAACTTTGTATTCTCTTGTTCTGTGTTAATTGGAATTGAGCCAAGACTATGTATTTGCTGATATTGGGACCAAGGGATAGCCCTGAAATGGTAAAGAACATTTTAGTGGAGGGGTTGCAGTGGTACAATGTGATGGCTCTTGCTACAGCTTAACCAGGTAGCAGCGAGGTGGTGCTCAGATGACAAGAAGGTGGCATGCAGGAGTGAGATAGATCAGCTGGTTGAGTGGTGTCACAGCAACAAACAACCTTGCACTCAACGCTAGCAAGACCAAGGAATTGACTGTGGACTTCAGGAAGGGAAAGTTGGGAGACACACACCAGTCTCCTTTGAGAGGTCAACGGTGGAAAGGGTGAGCAGCTTCAAGTTCCTGGGCATCAACATCTCAGAGGATCTATCCTGGGCCCAACAGACTGATGCAATCACAAAGGTGGCATGCCAGCAGCTCTACTTCGTTAGGAGTTTGAGGAGATTTGGTACATCACCAAAGACTCTTACAAATTTCTATAGATGTGTGGTGGAGCATTCTGGCTGGTTGCACCACCGCCTGGTATGGAGGCTCCAATGCACAGGATTACAAGAGGCTGCAAAGGGTTGTAGACTCAGCCAACTCCATCACGGGCACAATCCTCCCCACCATCGAGGATATCTTCAAGCGGCGGTGCCTCAAGAAGGCAGCATCCATCATTAAGGATCCTCACCATCCAGGACATGCCCTCTTCTCGTTACTGCCATCAGGGAGGAGGTACAGGAGCCTGAAGACCCACACTCAACAATTTAGGAACAGCTTCTTCCCCTCCGCCATCAGATTTATGAATAGACCATGGACACTACCTTGTTATTTCCTTTTTTTCGCACGATTTATTTTTGTGATTTATAGTAATTTTTGACTTTGCACTGTACTGCTGCTGCAAAGCAACAAATTTCATATCATACAAGTCAGTGATAATAAACCCAATTCTGATACAACAGTGGAGTCAAGCAAGTGGGTACTGCATAATGGAAAAGAAAATTAATAAATTACGTTGCTAACTAGTGCAGAGCAGAGACCCATTTGCAGAAATTCTATGGGGAGCATTTGAGAGAACATGCTATTATGTTAAACATTCCATTATTGGCGACACAACGTGTTGTAACATCATTCTCCAACTCTGTGAGCAGTGCTGGAATCAAGCCCGGACTGTGAGATGAAATGTTTCCCTCTGCTGATTAAACGTCTCAAATTAAATTGGTTCGCTATTTTTAAAGTTTACCCAAGGGCTGTGGGTTGACCACAAAGTATATCTTGAATTCAATGCAAACACTAGTGATCTTACCCCTGCAGGACCCAGGTGTGGGCAATCAGCCAGGGCGAGAAAGTACCAGTCACTGAGCCCCTCTAGTCCGACATCTCAATTCCACCCTCTCATTCCATCCTCAGACCCCTGATTCTCGTAGCACAAGAGGAGACAATCTTTCAGAGTCAGAGTCAGTTTAGTATCACCGATATATGTCATGAAATTTGTTATTTTCCAGCAGTACAGTGCAAGACATAAAAATTACTATAAGTTACAAAAATAAATAAATAGTGCAAAAGATGAATAATGAGGTAGTGTTCATGGACCGTTCAGAAATCAGATGGCGGAGAGGAAGAAGCTTTTCCTGAAACATTGAGTGTGGGTCTTCAGGCTCCTGTCCCTCTTTAATGATAGTAATGAGAAGAGGACATGTCCCAGATGGTGAGGGACCTTAATGATGGATGCCGCCGTCTTGAGGCACTGCCTCTTGTAGATGTCTTTGATGTTGGGGAGGGTCGTGCCTGTGATGGAGCTGGCTGAGTCTACAACCCTCTACAATCTTTCACTCCAAAGTTGTATAATATATTCAGTAACAGAACTTCCATAGAGCTCAGGCCTAAAGGATTTGAGAGGAAAAATGTTTCTCTTGTGGACTGGAGAAGTCAGAGGGTACACACTACAGCAACAGACACCAGGTAATACAGGTAGGACAAGAGGCAGCCACAGAGAGAAACAGGGAAATATGCAGGGCTGGCGACGTGAAATATTTGCTCTGTTTCTCTATAGGTGCTGCCCAACCTTTTGAATGCTTCCAGCATTCTCTATTTTTGTATTAGTGATGAAAGAATATTCAGAAATGCAGAGAAATGGTGGAAGTTTAGGGGAGTGAACAGTGATATTCTGGAGTATATCAGCGTTATGAAGGTGGTGGTTTTGGAGGTCCTGAATCACAAAGATGTGCCGGTCCTCGAGAGGGTCCAGAGGAGGTCCACAAGAATGATCTCACGAGGTCAGGAGGCATGGGATCCAGGGAAACTTAGCTGTGTGGATTCAGAATTAGCTCGCTCATAGAAGACAGAGGGTGGTGGTAGATGGAGCATATTCTGCCTGGAGGTGGGTGACCAGTGGTGTTCCACAGGGATCTTCTCTGGGATGCCTGCTCCTTGTGATTTTTATAAATGTCTTGGATGAGGATGTGGAAGGGTGGGTTAGTAAGTCTGCTGATGATACAAAGGTTGGTGGTGTTGTAGATAGTGTAGAAGGTTGCTGTAGATTACAACAGGACATTGACAGGATGCAGAGCTGGGCTGAGAAGTGGCAGATGGAGTTCAATCCGGAAAATTGTGAAGTGATACACTTTGAAAGATCAAGTTTGAAGGCAGAATACAAGGTTAATGGCAGGATTCTTAGCAGTGTGGAGGGACAGAGGGATCTTGGGGTCCATGTCCATCGATCCCTCAAGGTTGCCGTGCAGGTCGATAGGGTTGTTTAAAGAATGTATGGTGTGTTGGCCTTCATTAGTCGGGGTATTGAGTTCCATAGAACCATAGAACCATACAGCACAAAAACAGGTCCTTCGGCCCACCATGTTGTGCCGTCCATCAAACCACCCTCACACTACCTAACCCCTTCCTCCCACATATCCCTCCATCCCACACTCCTCCATATGCCTATCCAACAAGCTCTTGAACTTGTCCAATGTATCTGCCTCCACCACCACCACAGGCAGTGCATTCCATGCACCAACCACTCTCTGGATGAAAAACCTCCCCCTCTCGTCTTGAGCATTGGTGCCCTGGAAAGGAGGCGCTGACTGTCTACTCTATCTATTCCTCTCAATATTTTATATACCTCTACCATGTCTCCTCTCATCCTCCTCCTTTCCAGTGAATAAAGCTCTAGCACCTTAAACCTCTCCTCATATTCAATACTCTCCAATCCAGGCAGCATCCTGGTAAATCTCCTCTGCACCCTCTCCAACGCCTCCACATCCTTCCTATAATGAGGTGACCAGAACTGAACACAGTGCTCTAAGTGTGGCCTAACTAGAGTTTTGTAAAGCTGCATCATCACCTCGCGGCTCTTAAACTCAATCCCACGATTTATGAAAGCCAACATCCCATTGGCCTTCTTAACTGCTCTTTCCACCTGTGAGACAACTTTCAATGAACTGTGATTATGAACCCCCAGATCCCTCTGCTCCTCCACACTGCCAAGTACCTTGCCATTTACCCAGTACTCTGCCCTGGAGTTTGTCCTTCCAAAGTGTACCACCTCACACTTCTCTGGATTGAACTCCATCTGCCACTTGTCAGCCCAGCTCTGCATCCTATCAATATCCCTCTGTAAGCTCCGACAGCCCTCCACACTATCCACAACACCGCCTATCTTAGTGTTGTCCGCAAACTTACTAACCCAGCTCTCCACCCCCTCATCTAAGTCATCTATAAATATCACAAAAAGTAGAGGTCCCAGAACCGATCCCTGTGGGACACCACTAGTCACTGCCTTCCAATCCGAGGGCACTCCTTCCACCACAACCCTCTGCTTTCTACATGCAAGCCAATTCCTAATCCACACAGCCACGCTTCCTTGGATCCCTTGGCCTCTGACCTTCTGAAGAAGCCTACCATGAGGAACCTTATCAAACGCCTTACTAAAATCCATGTAAACCACATCCACCTCACTGCCCTCATCAACCTTCCTGGTCACCTCCTCAAAGAACTCTATCAGGCTTGTGAGGCAAGATCTTCCCTTCACAAAGCCATGCTGGCTGTCCCTAATCAGTCCATGATTCTCGAGGTGTTCATAAATCCTATCCCTTAGAATCCTTTCTAACAGCTTACCCACCACAGACGTGAGACTCACCGGTCTATAATTCCCTGGCCTATCCCTATTACCTTTTTTGAACAAGGGGACAACATTCACAACCCTCCAATCCTCTGGCACCATCCCCGTGGACAACGAGGACTCAAAGATCCTTAACAGCAATCTCCTCCCTAGCCTCTCGAAGCAGCCTGGGGAAAATCCCGTCAGGCCCCGGAGATTTATCTGTCTTAATATTATTTAACAACTTCAACACATCCTCTCTCTTGATATCTACAACCTCGAGAACATTACCCCTACCAGCATTCCCTTCCGTGTCATCAAGACCCCTCTCCCTGGTGAATACCGAAGAGAAGTACTCATTGAGAACTTCTCCCACTTCCGCCGCCTCTAGGCAAATTCTCCCACCTTTGTCCTTAATCGGACTTACCTTTACCCTAGCCATCCTCCTACCCTTCACGTACTTGAAAAAGGCCTTGGGATTTTCCTTAACCCTACCAGCCAAAGCCTTTTCATGTCCCCTTCTAGCTCTCCTCAGCCCTTTCTTAAGTTCCTTCCTCGCTACCCTATATTCCTCATGGGCCCTGTCTGAACCTTGCTGCTTATACCTCATGTACGCTACCTTCTTCTCCCTAACAAGTCATTCCACCTCTCTCGTCACCCACGGTTCCTTCACCCTGCCATTCCTTCTCTGCCTCACCGGGACATATTTATCCCTAACATCCTGCATAAGATCCCTGAACATCGACCACATCTCTATGGTACATTTTCCTTCAAAAAGGACATCCCAATTTACACTCCCAAGTTGTCTCCTTATAGCCTCATAGTTCGCCCTTCCCCATTTAAAAATCCTCTTGTCCTCTCTGCACCTGTCCCTGTCCATGACAATTTTAAAGGTTATGGAGCAATGGTCACTGTCCCCCAAATGCTCACCCACCAAGAGATCCTTCACCTGTCCCGGTTCATTTTCTAAAACTAGATCTAACATGGCATTCCCTCTAGTCAGCCTGTCAACATACTGCGTCAGGAATCCCTCCTGGACACATTTAACAAATTCCGTCCCAACTAAACCTTTGGCACTAAGCAGGTTCCAGTCTATATTTGGGAAGTTGAAGTCTCCCATTATAACAACCCTGTTATTTCTGCTTCTCTCCAAACACTGCCTGCCAATCTGCTCCTCTATATCTCTACTGCTACCGGGGGGCCTATAGAATACTCCTAGTAGAGTAACTGCTCCTTCCCTATTCCTTACTTCCACCCATACGGACTCTAGAGATGATCCTTCTACAACATCCATCCTTTCCACAGCCGTAACAGTGTCCCTGACCAGGGGGCATGATTTAAGAATAAGGGCTAGGCCATTTAGGACAGAGGGGAGGAAAAACTTCTTCTCCCAGAGGGTTGTGAATTTGTGGAATGCACTGCCTCAGAGGGCAGTGGAGGCCAATTCTCTGGGCACTTTCAAGAAGGAGCTAGATAGGTTTCATATAGATAGGGGAATCAAGGAATATGGGGACAAAGCAGGAACAGGATATTGATTGTTGAGGATCAGCCATGATCTCAAAATGGCGGTGCAGACTCGAAGGGCCGAATGGTCTACTTCTGCTCCTATTGTCTATTGTCTATAACATAGAACAGTACAGCACAGAAACAGGCCCTTCAGCCCATGATGTTCTGCTGAACTAATTAAACTAGTAATTGAATGCCTTACTGAACAAACTCCTTCTGCCTACACAATGTTCATATCCCTCCATTCTCTGCATATCTATGTGCCTACCTAAGAGCCTCTTAAATGCCTCTACATTATCTGCCTCCAGCCCCACCCCTGGCAGTACATTCCAGGCACCCACCATTCTATGTAAAAAAAAACTCACCCTGTACATCTCCTGTGAACTTATTCCCTCTCACCTTAAAAACATGCCCTCTAGTATTAGATATTTCAACCCTGGGAAAAAGGATACCAGCTGTTTACTCCATCTATGCCTCTCATAATCTTATAAACTTTTATCAGGTCTCCTCTGAGTCTCTGCCACTCCAGAGAAAAGAACACAACTTTGTTCAACCTCTTGTTTTTGCACATGCCGGTGGCTCTACTTCATTAGGAGTTTGAGGAGATTTGGTATGTCATGAAATACTCTTGCAAATTTACAGTGAAGAGGATTCTGACTGGTTGTATCACAGCCTGGTATGGAGGCTCCAATGCACAGGATCGCTAGAGGCTGCAGAGGGTTGTAGACTCAGCCAGCTCTATCACAGGTACAACCCTCCCCGCCATCGAGGACACCTTTGAGAGGTGGTGCCTTAAGAAGGCAACCTCCATCACTAAGGACCATTCCTATAATAGGGAGACCAGAATTAAATGCAATACTCCAGATGTGGCCCAACTAGAGTTTTATAAAATGCAACATAACTTCAGACTCTTGAACTCAATACCTCGACTAATAAAGGCAAGCATGCCATATACCTTCGTTACCACCATATCAACCTGTGCAGCACTTTCAGGGAGCTATGGACTTGGACCCAAAGATCCCTTTGATCATCAACACTATTAAGGGTCTTGCCGTTAACAATGTACTGTGCCTTTACATTTGATCTCCCAAAGTACAACACCTCATACTTGGCTGGGTTAAACTCCATCTGCCATTTCTTTGCCCATACCTGCAACTGATCTATATCCTGCTGTATACTTTGGCAATCTTCTACATTATCCACAACACCACCAATCTTTGTATCATCTGCGAATTTACTAACCCACCCATGTATGTTTTCATCCAGGCATTTATATATATCACAAACAGCAGAGGTCCCAGTATGTCTCCCTGCGGAACACCACTAGTCATGGATCTCCAGCCAGAAAAATCGATTACAGAGAAAGCAGAGGGGAAATGGGATTGATCTAAGAGCCAGCATCGCTTCGAATGGCGAAATAACCTCCACCTGTGCCGTAAAAAAAATCATTAAATTAAATATCCAAGTTTCTAATGATCTGGAATGAACAATCTGAAAGGGTGGTAGGAGATTTGTTGGTGATTTTGGGAAAGAGAAGTTGATGCCTGAATAAGGAAAAACTTGCAAGAGTTGGGGCAGGTGTGAAGGGGTGGGGCCAGGTGTGAGAGGGGTGAACAGTCTCCTCTGTGCTGCACCAGTCATTGGCCACACCAACATTACAAGCTCCTTAATATGAAAAGATAAAACACATTCACACAGAAAATGGGGAAAAGCACAGCTGTTCTTTGTGAAAGAAGGGGTTGTGCATTTGTCTCCATCTCCCCTCCTGTGTCTGGCTGCCTTTATGAGGCACACTATCACAGACATTGTTTCTACACTGGCAGGCCATTTGCCAATCATTCTGTTGTTCTTTTGAGGTCTGCTCAGACCACATAAAATACCATTTGTTTCATGCAAATTCACACAACTATAACACATGCAGACTTTTTAGGGAAATGAAGAGATAGAAGCTGGAATTTTACCCAAAAGCTGGAGGTGCTGTCAATATTCAGTGACTGACTGATCAGGAACAGAGATAAGGCATACAATGAGAGCTACATAACTTCAGCTGAACAATACAGCGATGGCATGGAATGATTGGGGTTTTTGACGTCTGCCAGATGGCCCCAGGCAGCCCAAAGAACGTCAGCTTGCACACTGATATTCAAAGAGCTGCTAATCTATTCACCACGTTCCTATCCCTGAGATCTGATGGAATATCTCTGCATTTAAGGTTCATTTCACAAGCTCAAAGACAGCTGTTTGCAGCATTTAATAACTCTACAGATTGACCAATAAAAACATGGTTTTAAATTCTTTAATGGAAGCGTTCCATAGCGATGCTGACAGATGCTTTTTAGATAAACACTTTGGGAAGTATCAACTAATGAATCAGATGTGACTACACAATATTTGAATACCAGATGGATTATGATGCACCTTAGAAGGATACATTTTCATAAATAAATAATGCAGTACTTTTCTATATAGAACATCTGCGTTAGCAGGATCTAGTAAAGAATTATGTGCCATCAGAAATATGAGAAGATTGCATTAATTTGCACAGATAATGACCCTATCATATATATTTTGTCTGAAAGAATAGATTGAAACTATACCCGACTGATTCGTGCTCCTCCCCAGTAACAGGCACTCCCCAGCAACTTCCGCACCCAGTTCCATCTCCCCCCAGGCCTTGCCAATGTATTACTTCTTGGTGATGAGGTATGTAAGGATAGGATTTGCACCTAATCACACAGCTTGCCTGGCAGTGCCTCAATCTCCCATCCTTGGGTTACTCTGAGGCCATATCCTGTCCCTCAATGTTATCTGCAAATTGGAAGGTCAACATACTAATTCACCACCTGCCAAATTAGGGTGAGGGTGATGTGATTTATATCAGTCAAAACCCTGCAGTTGTGCACATCCCACCACCCTGCGCTCTCAGTGGTGCAGCAGGTAGTGCAGCTGTTCCAGTTCTAGCAGCCAGAGTTAAATTCTGACCTCCGGTGCTGTCTGTGTGGAGTCTGCACGTTCTTCCAATGACTACAGGAGTTTCCTCTAGATGTTTTAGTTTCAACCCACATCTAAAAAGGGTTGTTCAGTTAATTGGCCGCTGTAAATTACCCCTAATGTGGGTGGCTGGTGGAGGAATCTGGTGTGTGTGGTGGGAGTGTTAATGGGCGTGTGTGAGAATATTTTAAAGTGAAAGTGGGGTGGGATTAAACAGGATTGCTCTGAGAGCCAGCATAGACTTGATGGACTGAATAGCCTCCTCCTACATCACAAGGAGGAGTGACTAGGACCCAGTGTGCTGCATTAGAGCTGTCTGTTCCCTGACGAGCTACATCCACCTTTGTTGTATCGCCCATCTCTAACTTTGCCATTGCTGCCAAAATCCTCCCCGTGGCTCAGTTCGCAGTTCCCTCTTGCTCACCCCAATCTCCACTCCACATAAACTCTCCAAACCTTGCTGGTCTCACCCAGTCTGGCCGTGGTTGTTATTGTTCTTGTGCACATACTTTTCAGCTCTTGGTTCTGAACCTCTTGCTGTATCCTCAAGTGACTTGCCCACATTCTCAGCACTACATGTCCCCCAGTGCCTTGGAAGGGTTGGAAGGTAGTTAAGGAAAATGATTTTCACCACAGAAAGTGTTAGGGGTCTGGAACCCATTGCCAGCAAAGATGGCAGAGGCAGAGACTCATCACATTTATAACTACTTGGACCTACAGGGTACAAATTTAGTGCTAGAAGGTCAGGTAATCTGCTTACTAGGTAGCATCTAATGAGGAGCTTTACCTCCTCCAAGGGGGATATTTCCTTCCCAAGCAGTCACACCCAGATTGAACTCAGAACTCTGGGTGTAGTGCAACATTAACACAGCTTGCATTCTTTTGCAGTCCAGGGACTTGAGATGAAATTCGCGGCAGACACAGTCAGTTTACGTAGAAGGCAGAGACAGATTGAGGAAACAGAATGCAAGGACAGAACTACAGTGACTTATCCCAATAAAGGCAGGGTAATTTCTCCAGAAAGGTTCAGTGAATGGAAGATACTTGTGTATATATGAGTATAAAATCATTCTTTGTTATTTACAACAATAGGATCAACAGCCATGAGAGAGGAACAACCCCAGACATTTCTACTGGAGCTGGGAAAAGACCGAGTCACTATGAGCAGCCTTTGGATATGCAGCTAAATTCTGTAATAATTGGACTGGCAAAAGGGAATCTTATAAGCAGTTTAAAAATAGTTGTATCCATTCAATTAAGTCCAGAGGGCAGAGCAGAGAGAGGCAGGTTAGGGAGCAGGGAAGCACAAAACAAACTGCTGGATGAATCCAGGCAGCATCTGTGGAGGAAATGGATGGACAAGGTTTCGGGTTGAGACCCTTCACCTGGACTGAAAGATTAGAGAGGAGATGGTCGGTATAAAGAGGTGAGGGCAAGGGGTGGAGTAAGAGCTGCCAGGTGATAGGTGGATCTAGGTGAGGAGGGGTGATAGGCAGATGGAGGAGGGACGAGTGGAAATAGAGACAGGGGCTGGGAGGTGACAAAGAGGTCGAGTGGACAGATGGGAACATTAGGGGCAGGGGAACCAGTGGAAGGAGTGTGTGAGTTATGGAGGGGGGTTGGGATGGGTGTCGGAGCAACTGGGTAAATCACAGGGAGAGACAAAAGGGACAGAGGGGGAACAGTTTACCTGAAAATGGAGAATTCAATGTTCATGCCATTGAGTTGTAGACCACCCAGGCAGAATATACTGTTCCTCTAACTTATGTTTGGCTTGACACTGGCAGTGGAGGAGACAGGACGAAGGCAGGTTAGTGTGGGAATGGGAGGGGAATTAAAATGGCTGGCAAACAGGAGTTCCGGAAGGCCATGGGGGACAGAGGGCTTGCAAATTCAACCGCACGTGTTCTATTGCAAGAGGCCTCATGGATAAGTCACATGAGTTAGAGCATGGATCAGCACATGGAATTATGTTACTGCAATTACAGAAATGTGGTTGAGGGAAGGGCAGGACTGGTAGCTTAATGTTCTGGGGTATATGTTCTCCCCCAGGCAATTCTGTTCCTTGGATTCACTTCCCCAGGGGGTTCCCCTCTTCATGTCATCTGGTACACAGAGCTCCATTCCTGCAACCCATTTTCTCCAGGAACTTACAGTCTTGGGTCCATTTGTGCAAAAGATCTGAGCCAGGGAGTTTTCTGTTCTCTCCTCTTAGGAGGAGGATGGCTTGGCTCAATAATCAATTTTCATTGATGATCAATATTTGACTGATTGTTTTAAATTATCCAAGAGTTGACAGCCTTGCTAGAGAGGTGTGGTAAATGATTTTTAATTAGATTGTAGAATCCATGAAGTGTGCTAACACTTTAGATCCAATGATTTTAGCAGTATTTCAAAAATGTAATAATTGTCCCATTTCTAACTTTACACAGAAGTAAATTAAAATATCTTAATTTTGTAATTATATTTTTCACAATGCATTAGTGATTTGATTAAAGATCACTGAAGGATTTGTTGACTGATTTTTAGAAGCAGAGTCTGCTTGTCTGCCCCTCCCACATTGCAAAGTAACCAAAAGACATAATCCCTTGGTCTTGTCTGCAGGTCATTGCGAGTACAGGAAAATGAAACCATTTCCAAGAGTGCAGCAAGGGGCTAAGTTAGGGGAGAATGAATCTGATCAGATCAGTACAAATGCTCTTTAATTCATCCACAACTGCTGAAGAATGCAGTGGGACTAAAATCATCGTCTCCTCAAATTCTGATAAAATTTTAGGTGAAGACAAATTCACTGCCGCCACAAGCCTGTGTTCAAGTGCAATATAGTTTTGTATGGTTAAACAACACTTTCATTTTTGACCTTGGATTAGTTTGACGCAGGGAAGCTGATTTTCACATTATGTCTTTTACTGGCTCAATAACTGTGCAGACTCAGAGACTGAATGTGCGTCACAGCCCAACAGTGTAATAAATGCGAGCTCCCACTGGACCAGACCTCTTGCTCCTACTTCATTTCTGTTCATCCACTATCTTTTAATTGACACCGATTCACCACAGCAACCAGTAATAACGGAATGCGATAAACCCTACAGGAAACCCATTGCATCCTATTAACAGACAGACTTCCCATCATAGCCACAAATTTCAATCCTGATCTACTCTAAGGCTATCATTAGGTTTGTGAAACAGATGATTGATTTTTGCCTTGTATGAAAAATCACATTTTTAGGATTAAAAATACACAATCAATCCAGCCATTTGCTCCCATGTCATTTACTGCTTTCAGCAGACAAAGATCTTGCCTTTGTTCTGTACTGGCTGCATTGACAAAGGAATATTTTATTCCCCAACTTTTCATCTGGAGCTTTGGCAACCTGCAATATCCTAGTGATTCCAAATTCTGACTGCTTCACATCCCTCTCCAATTAGTCAGATGCCAGCCCTGCTCAGTCACTAGCACTCAACCTGGGTCAGGTATTTGCCCCAATTCTCCTGCAAAAATTGTTATACATAATGCTGTGCAAAACTGAGTGAGTGTTGCATTGTCAGAAACACCTTTTTCACGTGAGATATTAAACCAGGGCCTTCTGAGGAGGGTTTATTTTTAAATTTCTGTTTCTGGATCTGGGTGTCAGATGAAGGGTCTTGACCCAAGACATCAGCTGCCCATTTCTCTCCACAGATACTGCCTGATCCGCTGAGTTCCCTCAAGCAGATTGCTTTTTGCTCCAGATTCCATCATCTGCAGTCCCTTGTGTCTCCAGAGACTTTTGTATCTTTGTTAGCCACAGGCAAGGTACTGGAAGACTGGACGACAGCTAATGTTGTTCCTTTAAGGAAGGGCAACAGGTCTAAGCCAGGGAACTATAGGGTGGTGGGATGCAGGGTTTTGACCGGAAACGTTGACTATTCCTTTACCCCACACCACCCCACCCCCCACCCCCCCTCAACCACACAGATGCTGCTCGACCCACTGAGTTCCTCCAGGAACACACACAAACTGCTGGAGGAACTCAGCAGGTCAGGCAGCATTTATCGAAGGAAATAAATAGTTAACGTTTCAGGTTGAGACCCTTCATCTGGCACCCAGATCCTGAAATATAAATTTAAGATGGATGAAAGGTCTTGACCCAAAACATCGACTTTTTATTTCTCTTGATAGATGCTGCCTGACCTGCTGAGTTTCTCCAGCATTGTGTGTGTGTTGCTCCAGATTCCAGCATCTGCAGAATCTCGTGTCTCCACATCTCACAAATTTGATTGAGTTTTTTTCTGAAGAGCTGGCCAAGAGAATTAACAAGGACAAGGTGGTAGACATTATCTGCATGGACTTTAGTAAGGCGTCTGACAAGGTCCTGCGTGGTAGGCTAGTCCAAAAGGTTGGCATACCTGGAATTCAGGATAAGTTAGCCATGTAGATACAAAATTTGGTTGGTAGTAGGAGTTACAGGGTGGTAGTACAGCACAGAAACAGGCCCTTCGGCCCACAATATTGTGCCAAACTAATTAAACTAGTAACAAATGCTCAACTAAACTAATCCCTTCTGCCTACACGATGTCCATAACCTTCCATTTCCTGCACCTTCATGCGCCAATCTAAGAGCCTCTTGAATGCCCCTGTTGCATTTGCCTCCACCACCACCCCTGGCAGCGCATTCCAGGCACCCACTGCTGTGTATAAAATAAAACTTAACTCGCACACCTCCTTTGAAATTTCCCCCTCACACCTTAAATGCATGCCCTTTGGTATTAGACATTTCAACCCTGGGAAAAGATATTGGCTATCTACTCTATCCATGCCTCTCATAATCATATAAACCCATATCAGATCTCCTCTCAGCCATACCAGAGAAAACAACCCTAGTACATCTGACCTCTCCTTATAGCACATGCCCTCTAATCCAGGCAACATCCTGGTAAACCTCTTCTGCACCCTTTCCAAAACCTCCACATGCTTCCTATAATGGGGCGACCAGAATTAAATGCAATACTCCATAAGTGGCCTAACTAGAGTTTTATAAAGCTGCAACACAACTTCCCGACTCTTGTACTCAATTGCTCTACTTATAAAGGCAAACATGTCATACACCTTCTTTACCGCCCTATCAACCTGTGTAGCCACTTTCAGGGAACTATGGACTTGGACCCTAAGATCCCTCTGCCCATCAACACTGTTAAGGGTCCTGCCATTAACTGTGCACTGTCCCTTTACATTTGATCTCCTCAAGTGCAACACTTCACATTTGTCCAGGTTAAACTCCATCTGCCATTTCTCTTCCCATATCTGCAACTGATCTATATCCCACTATATCTTTTGGCAATCTTCTACACTATCCAAACCACCACCAATATTCATATTGCCTGCAAACTTACCAACTCATCCATCCATGTTTTCATCCAGGCCATTTATGTAGATCACAAACAGCAGAGGTCCCAGTATGAATCCCTGCGGAACACCACTAGTCACAGACCTCCAGTCAGAATAAGTCCCATCGACCACTAACCTTTTGTCTATGGGCAGGCCAATTCAGAATCTAAATGGCCAATTCACTGTGGATCCCATGCATCTTAATCTTCTGGATGAGCCTCCCATGAGGGACCTCCCAATCACCTTACAAAAATCCATGTAAACAACATCCATAGCTCTACCTTCATCAATCACCTATGTCACCTCCTCAAAAAACTCAATCAAGTTAGTAAGACACATCTTGCCCTGCACAAAGCCATGCTGACAATCCCTAATTAGGCCATGGTTTTCCAAATGCTCAGAAATCCTATCCTTAAGAATCCTGACCAGAACTAGTTAGGAGGAAGAAGGCAGTATACATAAGGTTCAGGAAGCAAGTATCAGATAGGTCTCTTGAGGAATATAGGGTAGCAAGGAACGAACTTAAGAAGGGGCTGAGGAGAGCAAGAAGGGGACATGAAAAGGGTTTGGCGAGTAGGGTTAAGGAAAATCCCAAGGCATTTTTCACTTATCTGAAGAGCAGAAGGATGACGAGAGTGAAGGTAGGACCGATTAGAGACAAAGATGGGAAGATATGCCTGGAAGTTGTGGAATTGGGTGAGGTCCTCAATGAATACTTCTCTTTAGTATTCACCAAGGAGAGGGGCCTTGATGACGCTGAGGACAGAGTTGGTAAGGTTAGTATTCTAGAGCATGTTGATATCAAGAGAGAGGATGTGTTGGAGCTGTTAGAAAATATTAGGACAGATAAGTCCCCGGGGCCTGATGGAATATTCCCCAGGCTGCTCCGTGAAGTGAGGGAGGAGATTGCTGAACCATTGGCTAGGATCTTTGAGTCCTCGTTGTTCATGGGAACAGTATCGGAGGATTGGAGGGTGGCAAATGTTGCCCCCATATTCAAAAAAGGAAGTAGGGATAGTCCAGGGAATTATAGACTAGTGAGCCTTACATCTGTGGTGGGCAAGCTGTTAGAAAGGATTCTAAGAGATAGGATCCATGAGTATTTAGAGAATCATGGACTGATTAGGGACAGCCAGCATGGCTTTGTGAAGGGCAGATTATGTCTCACAAGCCTGATAGGGTTCTTTGAAGAGGTGGCCAGGAAGATTGATGAAGGTAGTGCAGTAGATGTGGTCTACATGGATTTTAGTAAGGCATTTGACAAGGCTGCACATGGTAGGCTTCTTCAGAATGTCGGAGGGCATGGGATCCAGGGAGGCTTGACCGTGTGGATTCAGAATTGGTTTGCCTATAGAAAGCAGAGGGTTGTGGTGGAGGGGGTGCATTCAGATTGGAGGGCTGTGACCAGTGGTGTCCCACAGGGATTGATTCTGGGACCTCTATAGAACCATAGGACAATACAGGCCCTTCGGCCCACCAAGTTGTGCCGACCTTCAAACCACTCCTAAGACTAAATAACCCCTTCCTCCCACATATCCCTCTATCTTAAATTCCTCCATATGCTTATCTAAAAATCTGTTGAACTTGTCCAACGTACCAGCCTCCACCACCACCCCAGGCAGCGCTTTCCATGCACCAACCACTCTCTGGGTGAAAAACCTCACTCTGACGTCTCCCTTGAACTTCCCACCCATTACCTTAAGGCCATGCCCTCTTGTTTTGTGCATTGGTACCCTGGGAAAGAGGAGTTGGCTGTCCACTCTGTCTATTCCTCTTAATATTTTGTATACCTCTATCATGTCTCCCCTCATCCTCCTTCTCTCCAGTGAGAACAGCCCTAGCTCCTTTAGTCTCTCCTCATAATCCATACTCTCTAATCCAGGCAGCATCCTGGTAAATCTCCTCTGCACCCTTTCCAATGCCTCCACATCCTTCCTATAATGAGGTGACCAGAACTGGACACAGTACTCTAAGTGTGGTCTAACCAGAGTTTTATAGAGCTGCATCATTATTTCGCGGCTCTTAAACTCGATCCCACGACTCATGAAAGCTAACATCCCATAAGCTTTCATAACTACCCTATCCACCTGTGAGGCAACTTTCAGTGATCTGTGGATATGAACCCCCAGATCCCTCTGCTTCTCTACACTGCCCAGAATCCTGCCATTTACCTTGTATTCTGCCTTGGAGTTTGTCCTTCCAAAGTGTACCACCTCACACTTCTCTGGATTGAACTCCATCTGCCACTTCTCAGCCCAGCTCTGCATCCTATCAATATCCCTCTGTAAAGTTTCAACAGCCCTCCACACTATCCACAACACCACCGATCTTTGTGTCATCTGCAAACTTGTTAACACCCCCTTCCACTCCCTCATCTAAGTTATTAATAAATATCACAAAAAGTAGAGGTCCCAGAACTGATCACTGTGGGACACCACTCATCACGGCCCTCCTATCCGAATGCACTCCCTCCACCACAACTCTCTGCTTTCTACAGGCAAGCCAATTCTGAATCCACACTACCAAGCCTCCCTGGATCCCTTGGCCTTCCATGCAGAACCTTGTCAAACACCTTAGTAAAATTCATGTAGACCACACCTACTGCACTACCCTCATCAATCTTCCTCATCACCTCCTCAAAGAACCCTATCAGGCTAGTGAGGCAAGATCTTCCCTTCACAAATCCATGCTAGCTGTCCCTAATCAGTCCATGATTCTCCAAATGCTCATAGATCCTATCTCTTAGAATCCTTTCTAGCAGCTTACCCACCACAGACATAAGGCTCACTGGTCTGTAATTCCCTGGACTATCCCTACTACCTTTTTTGAATAAGGGGACAACATTCGTCACCCTCCAATCCTCCAGTACCATCCCCGTTGACAACGAGGACTCAAAGATCCTAGCCAACGGTTCAGCAATCTCCTCCCTTGTCTCACGAATTAGCCTGGGGAATATTCCGTCAAGCCCCGGGGACTTATCTGTCCTAGTATTTTCTAACAGCTCCAACACATCCTCTCTCTTGATATCAACATACTCTAGAACATTACCCTTACCAACACTGTCCTCAGCATTATCAAGAACCCTCTCCTGGTAAATACTGAAAAGAAGTATTTATTGACAACCTCACCCACTTCCACAGCCTCCAGGCACATCTTCCCACCTTTGTCTTTAATGGGACCCACCTTTACTCTAGTCATCTTTCTGCTCTTCACGTACGAGTAAAAAGCCTTGGGATTCTCCTTAACCCTACATGCCAAAGCCTTTTCCTGTCCCCTTCTCGCTCTCCTCAGCCCCTTCTTAAGTTCCCTCCTTGCTACTCTATATTCCTCACGAGCCCTGTCTGATCCTTGCTGCTTACACCTTATGTATGCTGCAGCCGCCTTCTTCCTAACTAGTTTTTCCACCTCTCTTGTCACCCATGGTTCCTTCACCCTGCCATTCCTTCTCTGCCTCACTGGGACAAATTTATCCCTAACATCCTGCAAGACATCCCTGAACATAGACCACATCTCCACAGTACATTTTCCTTCGGAAATGTCATCCCAATTTACACTCTCAAGTTCTCGCCTTATAGCCTCATAATTCACCTTTCCCCAGTTAAATACCTTCCCGTCCCATTTGCTCCTATCCCTGTCCATGACAATTCTAAAGGTTATGGAGCAGTGGTCACTGTCCCCCAAATACTCACCCACCGATAGATCTCTTTCTTTCTTTTCTTTTTCAATCTTTTAATTAGTTTTCAAATTAATACAGATTAATATATAGCATCAATGTTTGTACATGTAATACAAAGAGATCTGGATAACAATCATGGCATAGATAATTATAACGAACAATAAGATATAAAATATCTGTAGATCCAACAATCTCTTAGTAAATGAATATAATATAAAAGAAAGGAAAGAAAAGGATTTATTATATAAATTAAGAAAATGAAAGAGAAAAAAAACCCAAATCAATAAGAAAAATTACAAACAATATAAACTAAACTAAACAGAAAAATTTCAAAAAATAAACAAACAAAAAAAAAGAAAAAGAAGACTGGACTAATATTTCTCAGTAGAAACAGAGCAACATTATGTCGTCAACTCCATTCCTCTAAGTTGGAAAGTTATTGAAAGGGGATCTACATCATGTGAAAATATTGAATAAGTGGACTCCAAATATCTTCAAATTTAAGCGAAGGATCAACAGTACCACTCCTAATTTTTTCCAAGTTTAAACATGATATAGTTTGGGAGAACCATTGAAAAGTAGTAGGGGGTATTGGATCCTTCCATTTAAGCAAAATGGATCGTTTGGCCATTAATGTAACAAAAGCAATCATACGGTTAGCGGAAGCAGATAAATGGCCAGACTCTATCCTTGGTAATCCAAAAATTGCAGTGATAGGGTGAGGTTGTACATCAATCTTCAATACAGTTGAAATAATGTTAAAAATGTCTTTCCAATATTTTTCCAAAAGAGGACAGGACCAAAACATATGTGTCAAAGAAGCCACATTCGATTTACATCTATCACATATAGCATTTATATGGTTATAAAAACGGGCTAACTTATCTTTGGACATATGGGTCCTGTGAACTACCTTAAACTGTATCAGCGAGTGTCTGGCACACATTGAAGATGTATTAACTAAATGAAGAATTTTCTTCCAAGTCTCTGTAGGTGAAGATGTCTGGAGTTCGCTTTCCCATTCATTCTTAATTTTGTCCAGTGATTCTGGACATATTTTCATAATTAAATCATAGATTATTGCTATCAAGCCCTTCTGATAAGGATTAAAACCTAAAATTTTTTCCGTAGTTTCAGTTTTGTAAGGTGTCGGAAAAGAGGGTATAGTAGCTTTTAAAAAATTTCTAATCTGCAAATATCAAAAAAAGTGTGATGGAGGCAAATTGTATTTGTTAGACAATTGTTCAAAAGATGAAAAACAGTTATCAATGAATAGATCACGAAAACATACTATTCCATACGGAAAAAGCTGAGTCACCTCTAGATGGATGAAAGAAAAAATTAGATTGAATGGGACTTGACAAGTTAAATTTATTCAATCCAACTACTCTACAACTACTCTACTTTTCATGATTTTTATTAATGACCTGGATGAGGGGGTAGAAGGGTGGGTTGTCAAGTTTGCAGATGACACAAAGGTCGGTGCTATTGTGGATAGTGTGGAGGACTGTCAAAGATTGCAGTGGGATATTGATAGGATGCAGAGCTGGGCTGAGAAGTGGCAGATGGAGTTCAATCTGGAGAAGTGTGAGGTGGTACACTTTGGAGGGACAAACTCCAAGGCGGAGTACAAAGTTAATGGCAGGATTCTGGGGAGTGTGGAGGAGCAGGGGGATCTGGGAGTTCATATCCACAGATCACTGAAAGTTGCCTCACAGGTGGATAGGGTAGTTATGAAAGCTTATGGGATGTTAGCTTTCATAAGTCGTGGGATCGAGTTTAAGAGCCACGAGGTAATGATGCAGCTCTACAAAACTCTGGTTAGACCACACTTAGAGTACTGTGTCCAGTTCTGGTCGCCTCATTATAGGAAGGATGTGGAAACGTTGGAAAGGGTGCAGAGGAGATTTACCAGGATGCTACCTGGTTTAGAGACTATGCATCATGAGGAGAGACTAAGGGAGTTAGGGCTTTACTCATTGGAGAGAAGGAGGATGAGAGGAGACATGATAGAGGTATACAAAATATTAAGAGGATTAGATACAGTAGACAGCCAGCGCCTCTTTCCCAGGGCACCAATACTCAATACAAGAGGGCATGGTTTTAAAGTAATGGGTGGGAAGTTCAAGGGAGATATCAGAGAGAGGTTTTTTACCCAGAGAGTGGTTGGTGCATGGAATGCGCTGCCTGGGGTGGTGGTGGAGGCAGGTACATTGGTCAAATTCAAGACATTGCTAGATAAGCATATGGAGGAATTTAAAATAGAGGGATATGTGGGGGGAAGGGGTTAGATAGTTTTTAGGTGAGGTTTAAAGGTCAGCACAACATTGTGGACAAAAGGGCCTGTATTGTGCTGTACTTTCTATGATTCTATAGACTTCTCTACCACTGACGTGAGACTCACCGGTCTATAGTTTCCAGGCTTATCCTTATTTCCATTCTTGAATAATGGAACAAGATTAGCTACTCGCCAGTCTTCCAGGACCTTGCCTGTGGCTAGAGAGGACACGAAGATATTGGTCAAGGCCCCAGGAATCTTATCTCTTGCCTCTCTCAATAACCTGGGGTATATCCCATCAGATCCCAGGGACTTATCCACCTTAATGCTCTTTAAGAGACCCAACACTATATTTCAAAATGCCCCAGCATATTAGTATGTTCCACTCTGATCTGCCTATCTGCCATGTACTTCTCCCTGGTAAATACTGATGCAAAGTACTCATTTAGGACCTAGCCCACATCTTCTGCCTCCAAGCACATGTTCCCTCCTTTATCATTAAGTGATCCTCCCCTCTCCTTAGTTATCCTCTTGGTCTTGATACAAGTGTAGAATGTCTTGGGATTCTCTTTGTTCCTACTTGCCAAGGACTTTTCATGGCCCATCCTGGCTCTCCCAATTCCCTTCTTGAGTTCTTTTCTGGCTTCTTTATAATCCTCAAGGGCTCAGTTTGATTTTAGCTTCCTAAATGATAGAAGAATAGGGGCTATGTGGGAGGGAAGGGATAGATAGATCTTGGAGCAGGATAAAATGTCAGCACAACATTGTGGGCCGAAGGGCCTGTACTGTGCTGAATGTTCTATGCTCTATGTTCTAACCTTACATGCACTTCCTTTTTCTTCTTGACTAAATTCACCAACCCTCTTGACATCCAAGTTTCCCTTACCCTGCATTTTGGGATGTAAAACCAGGGCAGGACAGACACAGTGAATGGCAGGAATTTTGTTGAACAGAAAGGCCTCAGGGTACAAGTACATGGTTCCCTGGAAGTACAACACAGATAGAGATGTTTGCCTTCATCAGCCAAGGCATTGAGTACAAAGGGTGGGATATCACATTGTAGTTGTACTAAATATTGGTTAGACTGCACTTGGAGCATTGTGTGCAGTTCGGGCCACCACATTACAGGAGGATGCGGTTAATCTGGAGAGGGTGCAGAAAAGATTCACAAGGATGTTGCCTGGATTGGAGGGCTTGAGTTATCAGGAGAGATTTATTAGGCTGGGTCAGGTTTTTCTAGAGCGAAGGTGGTTGAAGGGTGACATGATTGAGGTACGCAGAATTATGAGAGGCACAGACAGGGTAGATAGCCAGTTTTCCATTGTAGGGAGCTCTATAACTAGAGGCTATAGGTTTAAGGCAAGAGGCAGGAGGTTTAAAGGGGATCTGAGGGGTAAATGTTTCCACACAAAGTGATTGATATCTGGAATGAGCTGCCATAGGAGGTGGTGGAGGCAGGAACAGTAACAACATTTAAGGTATCTGGACAGGTACTTGGATGAGCAGGGCACAGAGGGATGTGGAAGTAATGCAGGCAGGTGGGATTGGTACAGCTAGACATGGTGGTTGGTATGAATGTGGTGGGCCATAAGGCCTGTTTCTATGCTGTACTCTATGACTCAAAGTGGTCAAGGACTTCAGAGGTGACATGATGCAAGTGGGAAGATTCTAAAATAGGGGAGAAATAAGTTAAATGGGGCAAGAGCAGACACGTGGTGAGATATGGACTCTGGTTCTGCATTGTCAGTCCTTTAACTGCACTACTACTACTGTACTGTTTACTGATGACACTAATGTAGGTGGTGGTGTTGATGTTGAAGATGGTTATCAGGATTTATAGAGGGATCTTGATCAGCTGGATCAGTGGGCTGAGGGATGGCAAATGAAGTTTAACTTGGATAAGAGAAAGGTGTTGCATTTTGGGAAGACAAATCAGGGTTGGACTTTCACAGTGAACGGTAGGGCCCTTGGAAGTGTTGTAGAACAGAGGGAGCTGGGAGTACAAGTACATGGTTCCCTATTGCCATATTGGAATGCGGCAGCCAAATCTGGGCACATCTCACTTCCACAAACACCTGGTAAATAATGGCCTGATACATCTTGGTGTTTTATTTTTAGGTGTACATAGAAGGACAAACATTCCCCAGAATTCCTCTACTTTTCACAAAGAGTTATGGGATCTTCTATATTTGTCTCACATAACAGATGAACATTAACACAAGTCCTGAGCCGGGGGTTGCCACCCCAGAGTGCAGCACTCCCTTGGATACAGTACTGCAGTTAACAGTCTAATGTTTTAGCACTGCACTAGCAATGGCTGTGGCTCAGGGTCAGAAGGTTGTGGGTTCAAGTGTCTCTCTGATGCTCCAGCCTTTATAATACTACACACTTGGAAAAGCAACTTGAAGCCAAAGTCCTCTCTTCTCTCTCAGGCAGATATTAAAGATCCCTCAGCATGAGTTTTCAGAAGAGCAGGCAACTTCTCCTGTGTGCTGGACAACATTTATCCCACAAAATCAACATCAGTTCAAATAGATAGATCCTGTTGCTTGCATTAAACTCAGAACAGCCACCAGGCATTGAGCTCTGCTCCCAAAATTTGTTTCCAGTGCAGTCAAATAAAGATCACCAAATTAAATTCTGCAGCACAGATAAATACTGCAGTGCACACAAAATTAGTATTGGTATTGGTATTGGTTTATTATTGTCACTTGTACTGAGGTACAGTGAAAAGCTTGTCTTACAAACTGATCGTACAGGTCAATTCATTACACAGTGCAGTTACATCGAGTTAGTACAAAGTGCATTGATGTAGTACAGGTAAAGACAGTAACAGTACAGAGTAAAGTGTCACAGCTACAGAGAAAGTGCAGTGTAATAAGGTGCAAGGTCACAACAAGGTAGATCGTGAGGTCATAGTCCATGTCATTGTACAAGGGAACCGTTCAATAGTCTTATCACAGTGGGGTAGGAGCTGTCCTTAAGTCTGGTGGTACATGCCCTCAGGCTCCTGTATCTTCTACCCGATGGAAGAGGAGAGAAGAGAGAATGTCCCGGGTGGGTGGGGTTATGCTGGCTGCTTTGCCAAGACAACGTGAGATAAAGACAGAGTCCAAGGAGGGGAGGCTGGTGTCCGTGATGCACTGGGCTGTGTCCACAACTCTCTGCAGTTTCTTGCGGTCCTGGGCAGAGCAGTTGCTGTACCAAGCCGTGATACATCCAGATAGGATGCTTCCTATGGTGCATCGGTAAAAGTTGGTGGGAGTTAAAGGGGACAAACCAAATTTCTTTAGCCTCCTGAGGAAGTAGAGGCGCTGGTGAGCTTTCTTGGCCGTGGCATCTACGTGATTTGACCAGGACAGGCTGTTGGTGATGTTCACTCCCAGGAACTTGAAGCTCTCAACCCTCTCGACCTCAGCACCATTGATGTAGACAGGTGCATGTACACTGCTCCCTTTCCTGAAGTCAATGACCAGCTCTTTAGTTTTGTTGACATTGACGGAAAGGTTGTTGTCATGACACCATTCCACTAAGCTTTCTATCTCCTTCCTGTACTCCGCCTCATTGCTGTTTCAGATACAGCCTACAACGGTGGTATCATCTGCAAACTTGTAGATGGAGTTAGAGCAGAATCTGGCCACACAGTCATGAGTGTATAGGGAGTAGAGTAGAGGGCTGAGGATGCAGCCTTGTGGGGCACCAGTGTTGATCCATGGAGATTTGGTAGATTGGATTCAAAATTAACTTTGCCATTGAAGAGAAAGTAGTGATGGAGGGGTTTTTCTCTGATTGGAGATTTGTGACTAGTGGTGTTCCACAAGAATTAGTGCTGGTACCTCTGTCGTTTGTGATATATAGACACATCTTATATATAATGATCTGGATGAAAGTGTAGGTGGGCTGCTTAGCAAGTTTGCAGATGACACAAAAATTGGTAGAATTGTGGACAGTGAGGAAGGTTGGGCCACATTTGTGGTATTGTATCCGGTTCTGATCACTGCCTTATAGGAAGGGTGTGGATACTTTGGAGAGGGTGCAGAAGAGGTTCATCAAGATGCTGCTGGAATGGAGAGTGTTAGCTAAAAGGAAAGGATGAACTTGAATTATTCTCTCTGGAGCATCAGAGGCCAAGGGGTGACATGGCAGAAGTATATAAGATTATGAGAGGCATGGATAGGGTAAACAGTCAGTCTTTTTCCTGGGGTGGAAATGTCAAATACTAGAGAACATAGCATAAGGTGAGGGAGGGAAAGAGTAAAGGAGATTTACGAGGCAAGTTTTAAAAAAAATACACAAGAGTGTAGGTGTCTGGAATGCACTGGCAGGGAAGTGGTGGAAACAGACACTATAGTAATGTTTAAGGGTAATGAGAACAGACGGGGATTGGAGAGATGTAGACCACGTGCAGGCAGGTGGGATTGTTTCAATTGGCATCGTGGGTCACAGGGCTTGTTCCTGTGCTGTACTATTCCATGTTCCATTATTTAAAATATCAATCACATTCATTCTCTAAAACAATGATGGTCCTCTGCTGTCAGTAGAAGCATGGTTCATACGTGTCTATTGTAAAAAACTGTGTGTTGCTCCATTTCTATATTTTAATACAAATGCATTTCACTGGAAGCCACAGGGCCTTACAAGCAAGACATATTTCTGCATAGATATTGCAAAAACAAACCAGTGCACAAATAACTTGCAACAGACAAATACCAACAAGGGATACAGCAAAAAAAATGTATTCAAAATACAAATAACCGAATGATGTGGAACAAACCACTTGGTTCATGGAGTACACATCAGGACTATAGTTTCAGTGCAGACCAAGTCAAGGCATTTCACTGCAAAGATGACCAGGTGGGTTAAGATACAAGAAAACTGGTTAAGGAAATTTGTAGCATTGTACTTAAATGCGATTTATAAACACAAGGCAAAAGAAACCCTACCAAAAACCTCTGTAGGTCCCCAAAAAACATGGTACATAAACACGCTACAATCTCCTGCCATAGACACCATCACAGAATCCATGCTACTATTCAAAACACTAAGAAATCCTCCACAGAAATACTTTCTCCTGTGGGATCAGGAACCATTGTAGTGCAAGTATCAGAACCATTCCTAGGACACATCCACTGTCGGATTCAGTGCAAAGAGGTGCTAAAGAATTAGAGGCATTGATGGTCAGTGGTGACTTGCTAAAAGCAGCACACTCAACTATGCAAACATCTGGTGTGGGGGAGATCGTTTGCCAGTTCTACTTATTTCTGCACATTTGGTTCCGTTGGGTTCAACAGGATCAAATAACGATGCTGGGGGTGGGGGGCGGTATAACCAGCCGCCGATGGCATGTATTTGCATTAGCAATCAAAGTCACGTTGTTTCTGGTTCAATTAGAAGTGAAAAGATTCAGTCATTAGTTTTAATGGTGACATAATATCAGATCAAAAACGAGTTATAAATACGAGGCAGCGTGGTGACGTGGCAGGTAGTGCTGCTGCCGCAGTTCCAGGTACCACCTTGACTGCTGTCTGTTGCCATGACTACATGGGTTCTGCTGGATGCACCAGTTCCCTCTGACATTCCAAAGGACTGGTAAATTCATCGACTACTGTAAATTGCTCTCTAGTATAGGCAAGCGGCAAAAGGATCAAAGGGATGTTACAGAGCTACAGGGAGTGGGAGCAGTAATTTGCCATTGATTTCGGCACCAATTCAGGTGTTGAACCATCACTACTGGAGCTTGGCTCACGGAATATTTCAGAACAAGACACTGATTGCATTTTCAAGTCAAATACATTTTGCATAACATTCCTTAAACATTACAAATGCTTCTAAATGTTTTGTATATGTTAATATGGAAGAGAATTATTCATATAATTATTCTCAGCAAAAGTCACCAACTTTATATTTATAGTTCAAAGACAAAGGCAAGTTTCACAATTCTGTATTGTGAAGTAACTTCAATCAATAGAAGCTCATTGTTTGTAATGTGCTAAGCCTGGTACCAGAGTTAATTATGCAGAATGCAGCTCAAATTTATTTTGTTTTATCCTCACCGTCCCCAGTTTAATTCTCAGGTGGACAGGTGTGGAATTCAGCTATTCAAATGGACCTGGATCCATGTTCTCTGCTACTGCTATCTTCTCACTGCCAGTCTCCTGAAAGCAACCACTCACCCCAAGTTACTCTTCCTTGGAGGCAAATAGTCTCATAACATTGGGTTTGGTGGTTGTAGCTAGTGGACTCAAGCTGTATGATCAGCAAGAGGCTGCAATTGCCCTCAATATACCTGGACCTGAGCTTCATTTTTAATCAATTTTTGGAAATTGAGGGAGGTTACTGAAGGACAGAGAGAGGAAATTGCTGGGGATTTGACCAGTATCTTTGTGTCCTCTTTGACCACAGGTGAGGTCCTGGATGACTGGCGAGTGGCTAATGTTGTTCCTCTATTTAAGAAAGGAACAAGGGAAAATCCGGGTAACTATAGACCAGTGAGTCTCATGTCAGTTGCAGGAAAATTGCTGGAGAAAATTCTTAGAGATAGGATACATGAGCATCTGGAATCCAATGGCTTGGTTAGGGAAAGCCAACATGGCTTAGTGCAGGGCAAGTTGCATCTTTCTAACCTGGTTGAGTTTTTTGACAAGGTGACGAGAGAGATTGATGAAGGTAGAGCTGTGGATGTCATCTTTATGGACTTCAGTAAGGCATTTGACAAGGTCCCACATAATAGGTTAATCAAGAAAGTTTGGATGCATGGGGTCAGTGGAGAATTGGCTGTATGGATCCAGAACTAGCTTGCCCACAGAAGACAGAGGGTGGTGGTTGAAGGGATTTATTCAGGCTGGAGGTCTGAGTAGTGGTGTTCCGCAGGGACCTGTGCTGGGACCCTCTGCTGTTTGTGATGTACATAAGTGACCTGGATGAGTATGTTGATGGATGGAATAGTAAGTTTGCAGACGATACCAAGATTGGTGGAGTTGGGAAAAGCATAGAAGACTGGTGACGGATACAGCGTGATATAGATCAGCTGCAGATGTGGGCAGAGAAATGGCAGATGGAGTTTAACCCAGATAAATGTGAGGTGTTGCACCTTGGTAGGACTAATGTCAAGAGGCAGTACACTCTTAAGGGCAAAACCCTTAATAGTGTTGAAAAGCAGAGAGACCTTGGGGTACAAGTCCATGACTCATTGAAAGTGGTTACACAGGTAGACAGGGTGGTTAAGAAGGCTTATGGAATGCTTGCATTTATTAATCGGGGTATTGAGTACAGGAGTCAAGAAGTTATGATGCATCTCTATAGAAGTCTGGTTAGGCCACATTTAGAGTATTGGGTGTAATTCTGGTCACCTCACCATAGGAAAGATAGAGACTTTAGAGAGGGTGCAGAGGAGTTTTATGAAGATGCTGCCTGGATTAGAGGGCATGTGCTATCAGGAAAGGCTGAACAAACTTGGGCTCTTTTCTCTGGAGCAGCAGAAGCTGAGGGGTGATCTGTTGGAAGTGTATAAAATTATAAGGGGCATAGATAGGATGGACAAGCAATATCTTTTTTCCATTATTGAGCAATGCAATACCAGAGGGCATGCATTTAAGGTGAGAGGGGGTAGGTTCAGAACAGACGTGAGGGGCAAGTTTTTTTTACTGAGAAAGTGGTAGATCCCTGGAATGCGTTGCCTGATAGGATAGTGGAGGCAAATTCATTGGAGGCTTTTAACAGGGGCTTGGATGGGCACACGAATGAGAGGAAGATGGAGGGATATGGGCATCCTGTAGGTAGGAGGGAATAGCTATGTCGGCACAACATTGTGGGCTGAAGGGCCTATTCTGTGCTGTACTGTTCTATGTTCTAAAACTTGGCTGCCTAACTCCCACCAACCCATTCACCCCATGTTTGGTCCTTGATGACCAATGCCTCGATTTTAAAATTCTCATTCTTAGTACCCTCAATGACTTCCTGATCTCTGTAATATTCTCCAGCCCCATATAAAAAGAGCGAATAGGAGGAATGAATTTACTCACTCCACTATTGACTGCTCTGCCTTCATCTAAAAGGTCTGGAATTCTCTTCTTAAACTTCTCCATCGTCTTTACTACCTTCATGATTTTCCTGTAATCCAGCACTTTCAGCAAGGTTTGGGAGCTGCCCTGTCTCTCTTTGTGCCGTGGTTCAAACTGATGCAACACTGCTGTGAAGTACCTTGAATGTTTGGTAAAAATGCTTTGCAACTGGTCTTTGTTGGAAGTTGGGGTGGCAGGAATTAGGAACTGATGGGATTTCTAGGTTTTGATCATTGTATCAAACCTGCCTCTATGGGAGGGTATTGATACAGGTAGGGCACAGAGTCAGAGTAGGTTGTCAAATAGCCTAACATTTCCTGTCCAGATATGCACACAAAGAACGGTCTCTGGAGTAACAAGGGCTGAATCTTGCCCCGAATCAGTGACATGAACAGTTTACATTTCTGGCATGCAGAGGGCTTTATGTCCCTAACCTTACCTGGTGAGCAAATGCCCCACAAACGTAATAGGGCGAGGCATGAGGGGCAAACCGTGCCTCACACCGTGCAGACTCAACACTCATAAGAAGAGGGGGAAATGTAAGAAGCAATGCATTAAAGAGAAATGACTGTAGGGACAGATACTATGGTGCCATACGTTATAATGGATTGTTTAGACTGCATTACATGGGGCATCATTAACAGAAATGTAACACCTCATTTGTAAGATGGGACAGGTTAAATTTTAACCTTATGCATTTTTGCTTAAAGTTTGAGAGAGTTGAACATCCAGTTATCCCAACTGAAAAGCTCTCAACCACTGTTGGATTATCCTTGGAATTAATACCACTGACATCTCCAGCCTAGAATCTCCCATTGTGAAGCCACAATCATTGTTAAACTGTGTTCATCAATACCAGGTTGGGGACATTCCAAGAAAGACATGAAAGAAAGCAGCAAACATCTAAGCACTTTATTTAACACCAGCAATGGTAAACAATACCGAAGATCAGAAATTAATATCCCAGACTTTAGCATCTCAGGAATGACAGGCAGTTCAGCATTGAGGAACTTTGTTCGAGACAGAGCTGAGCAGAAACCATTGACATCTGCCTCTAGTGTTCCATTTATTGGATGACATTAGTCCCAGCACTTCAGAAATCAGGACGTAATGGGCAGTTATCTAATTATAGATTGTTTAAAAATAATCATTTATGCAGCAGACAGTTTTTCCATATTCTATTGATCAAATGTGTTCTTTAGAGTCAGTGACCTTGTGGGATTTATTCTCAGCTTGCACTGGGCATCATGTAAATGGGCAGAAGCCTCCAGTCACTCTGTAAATAGAACAGGAATCCTTTCACATTAAGGCTGGGTTGGGCAGAGCTGTTGATCTCTGGAGCAGCAGAGTGCCCAGCTGGCACAGGCACTGCCCCAGCAACCCAGATTCAATCCTGACCTCCAGTCTGTGTGGAGTTTGCACATTCTTTCTGTGACCACATGGGATCCAAACACGTGCTGCTATTGTAAGTTGCCCCGGTGTATAGGTGAGGGGTAGAATCTATGGGGAGTTAATGATTACATGGACAGAATAATAATAATAAAAATAGTGTAAATAGGTGCTTGATGATTAGTGCGGGTTCAATGGGCAGGAGCCAGAATTCTAGCTCCCACCCTCTTCCTTTACATTCCTGATGAAGGATCTCAGCCCAAAACATCAACTGTTTATTTCCCTCCATAGATGCTGCCTGACTTGCTGAGTTCCTCCAGCATTTTGTATGTGTTGTTCCTGATTCCAGCATCTGCAGGATCTCTTGTGTAGATCTTTCTGTAAACGTTTTGGTGTCTGATCTTTTTCTGAAGAGACTGTGGACCTCTGTTCCTAAAGCAGCAACACACAGAACACTGGAGAAACTCAATGGATCAGTCAGTGGGACCTGACATATCAACTGTCCATTTCCCTCCACAGATGCTGCCTGACCCACTGAGTTCCTTCAGCTCCTTGGTGTGTTGCTCTAGATTGTAGCATCTGCAGTCTCTTGTGTCTCCACATTCATAATGCAGGCCTTGCTTATTTTACATGCAATTCTAATTAAACAAAAATATAATCAAGATAACTGACAGTGCATAAAGCTTCAGACTCACAATTCATATAATCTCAATTAATTCACCACATTACTTTACCTGAGGTTTTAAATGTTTCTTACCTCTTTTATCCATTGCACAGTCCCTCTCTGTGGAGTAATGGACTGAACAGGGAAAATGCCTTTACAAAGGGAAGAAGTGCCTGAACAGTCGAAGGTTTGCTTGGCTGTAGTTGGTCAGAGACACTCATTGTCAAAACGATTACAAATTCTGAATGGACAGAGGCTGACAAGTCTAATTTAGAAGCAAAGCCTAAATTATTGTCAGCTGTGGTTCAGGTACTCCCTGAGCCAGAAGATTCTGGATTCAAGTCCCACTGCGGCCTCAGATGTCTCCCCATGATTGAGGGGGAGCCATCTTCCTGATGAGACATTAAACCAAGCCTCTACCTGCTGAGTTAGTTGGATAAATAAAGATCCCACATTAGGGAAGCTTTTTACTGTGTCTACCATGTTTATCCTTCAATCAAAATTATTAAAATACAAAAATTAAGAAGTCTGTATAATTGCTGTTTAAATCATGATACCGTCTCCCTCTCAGTCTGTTCCCACTACTACCACCCAGGAGTCAGATTTTGTGCAGTGTCAGTGTGAACAGGACCAGTCACCAGGCCTTCTGAACTATGAAGTCCCTGGCATCTGAATCTTAGTCAAATCCATTAACAAAAACCTCACATTCTTATTTTTAGAAAGTACATCACTGAATTTAGTATTGTAATGTAGGACACACAGCAAGCTCCCACAAACAGCAATCTGCTTTGAGATGAGTGAGGAATAATTAATGTCCAGGATATCAAACATAAACCCCTGCTCATCTTTGAACTTGTCCCATGGGATCTCTTATGTCCATTTGAGAAGCAGACAGGACCTCAGTGTAGTACCTCAGGAAAAAGGCAGCATCTCCAACAGTCCAACACTTTATTGGTTCTTCACAGTGAGTTGGGGCATTATGGTACCAACTGTGTCATAAATCTTACTATAGCATATGATAGATTTTACTAATTTATCAAAACTGTGGCTAAAATAATGTTATATGAACATTCATAGCACCTTACATAAAACCACAGGATATTCAACACCTTCGTTCCCACCACTGAGGGACCCGAACATTTCATCCAGGTGAAGCAGCGATTCACTTGTACTTCTTCCAATTCAGTGTAGTGCATTCAGTGCTCACCAGTGGCCTCCTCTACAAAAGGAGAAACCAAATTCATATTAGAAGACCAAATTTGTAGAACATCTCTGTTCGGTTCACAAGAGTGATCCTGACCTTGCAGTTGTTGTCACTTGAATTTTCCATCCCACTCTCACTCTGGCTCTTTGACCTCTTGTACTGTTCCAGCGAAGCCCAACGTAAGGTTAACAAACAACATCTCATCATTGCCTCAGGAATATTCCACCATCATAATTCAACTACTTCAGATAATCAGCCTTTCCAATTTGTGACAGAACTGGCCAATTCTGGTGGAAGAGGGAATACTGGGGGTGTTCAGTGGCTCGGGTGGCATCCACAGAATTGTCATTTTGAGTTCAAGTTCTTTTACGATGTGTGGTTGTTGACCTAGATGTTTGCTTAGTGTCTCTCTTCATGGGTGGTGCCTCACCAGCACCTTTGTTTCTGGTTTCAGATTTTCAGCATCTGCAGTTCTGATGCAAGGTCACTAACATGATTGAGCAGAGGCAATAAGCAGAAAAAATAGGCAGTTTATCATGAACTAATCTTGACCTCCCCCCCCCCCAACTCTTCCCACCTCTCATCCCATTCCCGACTCTTCTCACGTAGTCTAATGCCCCACTGCTAGATGCAAACAAGGTGTTTAATAGGGAGAATAACTGACACCATGAAGATCAATTCCCCAGCTGGTCCCTCACTCTGACCTTCAACTTTAATGATAGATTTAAGGTAGTTTTTAGGAAAGGAGATTATTTTA
Organism: Pristis pectinata; assembly: GCF_009764475.1. Lineage (NCBI taxonomy): Eukaryota > Metazoa > Chordata > Chondrichthyes > Rhinopristiformes > Pristidae > Pristis > Pristis pectinata. The sequence goes on from NC_067431.1 coordinate 31,430,470, forward strand.
AAAGATTAAACCAGAATATCTGAATTGCTAAAAAGGTTTTCGACATTGGTGCACCATATCCAGAATTACAGAGAGGCAAGAGAGAGTACAGCACATATCCCAAGGCAGAAGGATTGAGCTGAGAGGCACCCAACAACTGGCGCACAAACCCAGAGATAAGATTGAAGCCTGAAGCACCTTGCCATTGGCTGCATGTAACGTTGCCATTTGAGATAGTCATTTAATTTGTTCATCATGTTTTGTTCGAAGGCTTTGCTGGTGAGAGGACCATTGAATGTTTATTTCTAGTTGCCCTGAGAAGACATTTTTAAGTTGTTGCTCTCACCCATATGTAACTGTATACAGTTCCAACATACTCCCAGCCTCCCTCTTTCTATATTCCGTAAACTTGAGCTCATCTAAAACTCTGCTGCCCGTGTCCCATCTCACTCTGAGCCCCATTCCCCATCACCCTAGAGTTTGCTGAATTATGTTGGCTCCCACTAAAGCAACACCTCCATTTCAAAATTCATACAAATTGGGAGCAGGAGTAAGACATGTGGACCCTCAAGTCTCCTTCAGTTTGTAATGTCGTGGCTCAACTAACTGTACCCTGCACTCCGCAACACCTCCTCCATCCAGCTTCATTCCATTATTTATCCAATATCTGCCTTAAAGATATTCAGAGACTCTGTTTCCACTGTTCTTTGAGGAAGAGTTCCAAAAAATTTGCCTCATCTCTGCATTCAACGAGTGACCCTTCATCTTGAAATAGTGGCCATGGTACTAGATTGTCCCACTAGGCAAGCATCCTCTCCGCATCCACTCTGCCACAACTCCTCAGGATATGTTTCATACTCCTGCTGATTACCATCTACCATCCTCCCTCAGCAGATGAATCATTGCTTCTCCATATTGACCAACACTTGGAAGAAGCACTGAGAGTAGCAAGGACACAGAAGATCCTCTGGGTGGTGACTTCAATGCTGATCAAGCTGGCAAGTCCTTAAGGACAGAGCTGCCCAACTAGGTTAACTGCAGGTAGAGAGCGAACCAACACAAGAGATAAACTTACCTGACCTCCCCTTCACCAAACCAGCTGTGGCAGATGTATCTGTCCATGATGGCACTGGGAGAAATGACCACTGCACAGTTGTTCTGGAGACAAAGCCCCACCTTCACACTGGGGACACTATTCATCAAGTGCTAGGATAGACTCAGAACAGACCTGGCAGCTCAAAACTGGGCACCTATGAAGTGCTGTGGACCATTAGCAGCAGAAATGTTCACCAGCACAACTGGCGACCTCATGGCCCAGCAGCTCCCTCACTAGGTGAATAATCCTGATTCAATGAGGAGTGCCAGAGAGTATTCTGGGAGCAGCACGAGGGAGGATGTTCCAGCCTAGTGAAACTGGGACATAGGACTGCTGAATTCTAATCGGAAAATGCAGCCTGCAATAGACAGAGCAAAGTGATCTCACAACTAACAGATCAGATCAAAGCTCTAAAGTTCTCTCAGATCCAGTTGAGAGCAGTGATGGACAATTAACCGGAGAAAGAGGCTCTAGGAATATCCCCATCCTCACACATTGTGGGGTCCAATGTACGAGTACAAGGCTGAAGTATTCATAACCAGGTTCAGCCAGAAGTTCCAACTAGATGATCCATCACAGAAACCAGTTCTGAACCACTTTGAAACACCCCATGTAAAGTCAAGAAATGGCTGTGAAGTGGATGTAATAAAGAGCCTGTGAGCAGGCGTCATCCCAGCTGAAAGACTGAAGACCACTGCTACATAACCAGCTGCACCTCAAGCCAGGCTGTTCCTGACAATGTAGAAAATTGCCCAGAATGTTCTGTGCCCAATCAGTCTACTCTCATTCAAAAGTCAACTGCTGGAAGCTGTTGTCAATTGTGACATCCAGCTGCATGTACTCACCAGTAGTTTACTCATTAGTGCCTAGATAGTGTTCTGCCAGGAGTATTTGGCTCCAGACCCAACCACAGTATAAGTCCAACTGTGGACCAAAGAACTGAATTGCAGAGGTGAGGTGAGAGTGATTGCCTTTGATCTCAAAGCTTTCCTAATTTTTTGCTGCACCTGCTTACAAGCCTTTTATGAATTGAGCACTAGGACAAGTAGATTCTCCCATCTCAGAGCTTCACAATCCTTCACCACTGGATCATAAGCTTCTTTTTCATATTTCCTACAAAAATGGAATTTCACATTTTCCCAAATTATACTCCATTTTCTAGATCTTTGCCTACTCACCTGATCTCTCCATAACTTTGTAACTTCCTCACATCCTCTTCACAACTTAGTTTCCTACCTATCTTTGTTCCATCAGTAATTATAACAAAAAAACCTTCAGTGCCTTCATCCGTCACCTACATAAATTGTAAAAAGTTAAGGTCCCAACACCACTCCCTGTGGCACAGCACTCATCACATCTTACCAACCAGAAAAGGACCCGTAATCGCTGTTACCCAGACAGTCTTCCATCCATGCCAAAGTGTTACCTCTTGAGCTTTTATTTTCCCCAGAACCTTCGAGGCAAGTATCTTCTGGAAATCTAAGTATAGAATATCCAGGAGTTCTCCTTTATGCACAGCACATGGTAATTCTGCAACGAACTCCAATAAATTGATCAAATGTGATTTCATTTTCAGTAAATAATATTGACTTGACCTGATTACCTTGAATTTTGTGCCTTGCTCAAATGTCTTTAATAAGTGTCTAACATTTTCCTGTTAAGCCAAATGGCCTGTGGTTTCCTGCTTCCTGCCTCCTTCCCCTTTGAATAAAGGAGTCATATTCGCAATTTTCCAATCCAATTGAACCTTCCCAAATGCAGGGAATTTTGAATTTTAGAAAATGAACCAACACATCAAATATTCCACAAGCTATTTTTTAAGGACTCTTTAGGACATGGGAACTTGTCAGCCCACAGCTTTAATCGTCTGCTCAGTATCACTTCCCTAGCGAATGTAATTTTCCCATGTTCCTCCCTTCCTTTCAATTCCCAATTTACAGTTGTTTCTGGAATGGTATTGGTTCCCCTCCTGTGAAGTCCTCACCCTTGTTTACAAGTTGCTCTATGGCCTCACCCCTCCCTATCTCTGCAATCACCCCAGCTCTATAACCCTCTGTAATCTCTGTGCACCTCCTATTCTGGACACTGAAACACTCCTTTCTGTAATTTTTCCATTTTTGGCAGCTGTTTCTTCTGCTAACAAAGCACCAAAACTTGGGACTTCTTTCCCTAATCCTATGGTTGCTCTATTTCCTCCTCTAAGATATTACTTAAAACATACAAATAGGGAAAAACTTTTATTCATCTGCCCTAGTATCTCCTTATGGCTTGGTGCCAATTTTAGTTCAGTAATGGTCCTGTGACCTGGACCAGGGTAGTTTATTTTGTTGAAGACAAGGAGAAGGGGAACATGAGGAAGATCTGGTGTTAGGTATTGCCAATTATTATTGACTGGTCTTGTCGGAATCTTTTTTTTACTAATAGTGCAGTACTTATGTAAACTGTCAAGATCCTCCCAGCCGAATACATTGAGAAACAAGATGAATTAATCCAAATGTTGAAATTAATGAACTACCAAAATTAACCAAAGCACTAACAGCATTTCTAGGTTACAATTGTTTCTCAACCACCAGGGAATTGAGAGCTGAGAACAGTGCAGCAAACACTGGTCGAACAATGTTGACTGAGCTTGTGACATTGTTGATGCATATTTACACATTAATGATCATATAACTAAAGGTTATATGTAAGTATTGTTCCCTTTGCCTCAACACCCTCAGTTGTTTCAAAGGGTAGAACAACAATAATGTCCTGGATCTCTGGGAGGTGATGTTTTGGAGTCAGGACCTTGGACCACTGAGTCTGTGCCAACCACCAGGCTCCGTTTGCACCTGTCCTACACCAATCCCATTTTATTTTTCCCACATTCCCTTCCAGATTCTACCACTCACCTTAGGGGCAATCTATAGTAGCTAGTTAATCCACCAACTTGGACATCTTTGGATGTGAGAGGAAACTATAGCACTTGGGGTAAACTCAGGGAAGAAGGCGCAAAGTCCTCACAGATAGCACCAGAGGTTGGGATCAAACCAGGTCACTGGAGCTATGAGGTAGCAGCTCTACCAGCTGCGCCACTGTTTCTCCACACCTAAAAGAAAATGTTTATATCCCACATTTCACATCCCCAAAGCACTTCATAGCCAAAGAAATTCTTTTGAATTGTAGTCACTTTGTAATTTAACAAATGAGACAGCTAATTTGCGCACAGCAAACTCCCTTAAACAGAAATATGTCCAGATAATCCCTTTTTGGATATTGATTGAGAGGCACACAATATCCAGCACATCCTTCTCTTTTAGAAAATGTAGCCATCCCAATTTATCTTTTCAACCAAAAGGCAGTCCAATGCTCCCTTCATGCTGAAACAAGTGTCAGGCTAAACTTTGGGCTTGTATTGGTATTGGTTTATTATTGTCACTTGTACTGAGGTGAAAACCCTGTCTTAATTACCGATCGTACAGATCAATTCATTACACAGTGCAGTTACATTGAGTCAGTACAGAGTGCATTGAGGTAGTACAGGTAAAAACAGTAACAGTACAGAGTAAAGTGTCACAGCTACAGAGAAAGTGCAAGATCATGAGGTCAGAGTCCATCTTATCGTATAAGGAAACCATTCAATAGTCTTATCACAGTGGGGTAGATGCTGTCCTTAAGTCTGGTGGTACATGCCCTCAGGCTCCTGTATCTTCTACCCGATGGAAGAGGAGAGAAGAGAGAATGACCCGGGTGGGTGGGGTCTTTGATTATTCTGGCTGATTCACCAAGACAGCAAGCAGTAAAGACAGAGTCCAAGGAGGGGAGAGATGCACATCTCGTAGTGTATTATAATTGTAAGACTGGGAATTTGCAAAACATTTTATATTGTAATTAGAATACAAATTACTATTCAAATAAACCACTAGAAATTTATTGTCCTGATACTTTGCTTTGATAGGTCCAAATGGTAAAAGGATATTTACTCCAGCAGCACTGGAGATGGGACTGTGACCATTTGCTGTCTCTGTGTTGTTCATGTTCTAAATTGGAACCTTCCCTGAGGTTATGGCGGATGCTAAATGTGAAATGTGTGAACTCAGCACATGAAAGCCTGTGTGGGTCGCTGGGTGCCAGAGAACATTCACACATGCAGGCAAAGCAGTGGTGCCTGATAATTTCTTAGTTATTTTGCTAAAATGACTAATCAGGGTAGATCACAGAACAGTGAGGGATGGTTGTCTACAATGGTTGTTTTGTAAATTGGTGTTAAAGAACCATGGCCAATAGATTTAGATTTTGATAGATTCTGTAGCAGGAATGAAGATATATCAGGTTAGTACCTGGCACCTACTTGGGGCCACTCAAGGCAGCAAGAGAATTCTGTGCTTTCATGTTCAGAGACCGTTAACAGTGTCCAACTAAACTAATTCCTTCTGCCTACACAATGTTCATATTCCTCCATTCTCTGCATATCCAGCTGCCTATCTAAAAGCCTCTTAAATGCCTCTATCGTATATGCCTCCACCACCACCCCAGCAGCATATTCCAGGCACCCACCACTCTCTGTGTAAAGAAAGACTTGCCCCACACATCTCCTTTAAACACCTTCTCTCACCTTAAAAGCATGTCCTCTGTATTAGTTATTTCAACCCTGGAAGAAAGACACCAGCTGTCCACCCTATCTCTGCCTCTCATAGTCTTATCAACCTCTATCAGGTCTCCCCTCAGCCTCCACAGCTCTGTAGAAAACAACCCACGTTTGTCCAACCGCTCCTTAAAGATTTATTTCTTTCTAAATCTGAAGCTTCATTATGCATGAACTTTATAATATTGTCCACTGACACCCCTAAAATATTTATAGCTATGTTTGTCACCTTGGAACAAGCTGTAATGCTTTCTTTATATCCCTTACCTACCTACATTAATTCCAATATGTCAATATTCTCACATCCTATCCTGCTCCTCAATCACAGCTGTCCTTAACAACTTACAATGTAATGGATTCAAAATATTCAGTCCATATACAGGCCATACTAAGATCCCAATCAATATGCATGAAAACACTTTATAGCACCAGCGATCTGGGTTCAAATCCGGCCACTGTCAGTAAGGAGTTTGTACATTCTCCCCGTGTCTGCATGGGTTTCCTCCGGGTGCTCCGGTTTCCTCCCACCTTCCAAAGACATATGGGTTAGGAAGTTGTGGGCATGCTATTTTGGCGCCGGAAGCGTGGTGACATTTGCGGGCTTCCCCCCCCAAATTACTATGCAAAAGGTGTATTTCACTGTGTGTTTCAATGTACATGTGACTAATAAAGATCTTATCTTATTTTAATTTATCTTATGCCTTCTAATCCAGGTAGCATCCTGATAAACCTCTTTTACACCCTCTCCAAAGCCTCCAGATCCTTTCTATAATTGGGTGAACAGAACTGAATGCAATATTCCAGATGTGGCCTAACCAGAGTTCTATAAAGTTGCAACATAACTTCCTGACTATTGAACTCAAATTCCTTGACTAATAAAGGCAAGCTGTCATATGCCTTCTTCACCACCATATGAACATGTGCAGCCACTTTCAGAGAGCTGTGGAATTGGACACAAAAAATCCCTCTGTACATCAACACTGTTAAATTCTTGCCGTTAACAATGTACTGTCTCTTACATTTGATCTCCCAAAGTGCAATAGCTCATATTTGGCTGGATTAAACTCCATCTGCCATTTCTTTGCCCATATCTGCAACTGATCTATACCTTGCTGTATCCTTTGCCATTCTCCCACACTATCCAAAACACCACTAACCTTTGTGTCATCTGCAGACTTACTGACCCATCCATCTATGTTTTCATCCAAGTCACTTATGTGTAGTTACCTGGACGGACTGAGAATTCTTCAGTTGTTTCACTTGCCATAGAGGAGAGAGGTGGGGGAAGGGGGTGGTGGTGAGGAAGGGATCTAATAGAGGTTTTTAAAATCACAAATAGAATAGAGAGAGAAACTGTTCCCATTGGTGGAGACATCAAGAACCAGGAAAATTAGAAGGCAGGTGACTAGAAAAAATCCTTCAAAAGTATCACGAGGAAAGATTCCTTTCTGTCGGGAGTGGTCTGAATCTACGATATGCTTCCAGGGTTTGGAAGTGGATTCATAGAGTCATGCAGTACGGAAACAGGCCCTTCAGCCCAACTGGTCCGTGCCAACCAAGATTCTCATGTACGCTAGTCTCAGTTGCCCACATTTGGCTCATATCCCTCTTAACCCTTCCTATCCATGCACCTGTGTCTTTGGACTGTTGTTGGAGGCTGATTCAATCATGTGTTTGCGAGGGAACTGGATAATACACATGGAAAAGTGTTGCGGGGATGCAGGAAGATGGTGAGAGGTAGGACTAGTTGGGTTCTTCTTGCATCAAGCTGATAATGACTTGTTAGGCCAAGTTACCTCTTCCTGTGCTGTAAACTTCCTGCCATCATGCGAAGTCTCCCATTAATAACTGGAGCACAAATGCCCAGACTGCCTTGTATGGAGCACTTATTGAATAGAGGGAGGTAGGAGTTCAAGTGCATAGTCTGCTGAAAGCAACGTCACAGGTAGACAGGGTGGTGAAGAAGGCATTTGGCACGCTGGCCTTCATCAATCAGCGTATTGAGTATAGGAGTTGGGAAGTTTTGTTGCAATTATATAAGATGTTGGTGAGGCCACACTTGGAGTATTGTGTACAGTTTTGGTCACCCTGCTATAGGAAAGATGTTATTAAACTAGAAAGGCTGCAGAAAGTATTTACCAGGATGTTGCCTGGACTTGGGGGCCTGAGTTACAAGGAGAGGTTGTGTAGACTGGGACTTTATTCCCTGGAACATAGGAGACTGAGGCGTGACCTGATAGAAGTATATAAGATCATGAGGGGCATAGACAGGGTGAAAGCACATAGTCATTTTTCTAATAGTCTAAAAACAAGAGGGCACAGGTTTAAGATCAGAGGGGAGAGATTTAAAAGGGACATCAGGAGCAGCTTCTTCATGCAAAGGGTGGTGCGTATTTGGAATGAGCTGCCAGAAATAGTGGTTGAGGTGGGCACATTAGCAACATTTAAAAGCCATCTAGATAAGTACGTGGATAGGAGAGGTTTAGAGGGCTATGGACCAAATGCGGGCAGATGGGACTAGCTCACTGGGCAACAGTCAGAATGGATGAGTTGGGCCGAAGGACCTGTTTCCCTGTTGTATGACTTGATGAGTTGCCCTCTAATCCTTTCACCAATTCCCTGGAATCAATTGTCCCTTGTGTTTAGTCCTTTCTGGTGCTGAATTCTGACAGGAAAATAGCAGTGTCCTGAAATTGATCACTATAAGGGTAATGGAGGAAAAAGGTTTATTTTTGGATATTTGCTCATCTTCCAGAGTGCAAACCCCATTATTTAAAGTCATACATTATAGAAATAGGTTATTTGCCCATCATTTCAATGCTGGTCATCAAGTACACACTTCATCATCATAGGTCAGTCTCTTTTACCAGAAGACTATAATCTGAATCATGCAGAGTTGCCCCATTAATGATTGATATCAAAGCCTAGAATAGCTGAGGTTCAAAATGGGCTTTCAGAGATTTGACCTAATCTATCTCCAAGAAAAACAAGCTAATTTTCTCTGCTCCCACTGATTAATCCTTCATACCAGGCCATCATACCAACATATTTTTACAAGAAACCTATGAAGATGCTGAAGTTTAAATATAACTATTTGATACTGTTGCAAGTAAGTTTATTGTCATATGCACAGTGCATACATGTACTTGTGCATATGACAATAAACTTGGCTTTGACTTTGATCCACACTGCAGTTGCTGGCAAGGAACTTTTTTCCAAAGTTTACTGTTGTGTAACCAGTTGAAAGCCAATGTCACCAGAAGCTCTGGTTAGATGCAACCTGGAGTTAAGCTTTCAGTGCTAGGCATCAAACTTCAGGAAGAGGTGACTGGATTGGAGGGTGCAGCATAGATTCACCAGAATGGCATTGGAGCTAAAAGGGTTAAATTACAAGGACAGGCACCTAATTTTTATAATTTATCAGTTTGCAAGGTGTGGATGTTGCTGACAATGCCAGCATTTATTGTTCGTCCCTGAAGTGAGGACATGGGTCTGGAGCCACATATAGGCCAGATCAGATAAGGACAGCGGAATTCCTCCCCTGAAGGACATTGGTGAACCAGACGGATCTTTAACAATCCAACAGTTTTGTGGTTACTGTTACTGGGACTACTTTTTAATTTTAATTCCAATTTATTTAATTACGTGAACTTATATATCCCAGCTGTCATGGTGGGATTAATCCTCATGTCTCTGGATCAATGGGTCCAGTCATCTAACTGTTGCATTATTGAATCCCGTTGCATGCAGATTAAGCGATGACATCAAAGGTGTTTAGGATGATAGTAGAATTTCACGAGCCAGATAGACAAAACTTATTCGTTCTATGCCGAGAGCAGGCGATCTGTGTGCTGTGATATCAGGAAGCACTTCACACAGAAGATTCAGGAAATCTGAAACCCTCTTCTGTATCCTGTTGCTGGGTTAATTAAAAATGTCAAAGCTGAGATGGAAAGATTTGTATTAGGCAAGGACACTGAGCTAGGTTATCTTAGATGGAGATAAGGTGCAGATCAACCGTATATAGTGAAACAGGCTGGGGACTGATTGCCCTGTTCCACTTGGTATGAGATTCCCAAGATTTCTGTTCCAATGGCAGGTAAGGATTCATCAGCATAGTTCGTGACAAGATGTCCTCAAATAGTAATGTACACAGAGGACGGGGCCCTGGAGAATATTGTAGAACAGAGAGCCTTAGGGGTACAAGTACATGGATCCCTGAAAGTAACAACACAGGGTGGTGAAGAAAGCGTTTAGCACACTGGCCTTCATCGTTCAGGACACTGAGTACAGGAGTTGGGGCGTCACGCTACAACTGTACAAAATGTTGGTGATATCACACTTAGAGTGTTGTGTGCAGTTCTGGTCACACAGCTATAGGAAGGATGTCATTAAGCTGGAAAGGGTGCAGAAAAGATTCACGAGGATGTTACCGGGACTGGAAGGTTTGGGTTATAAGGAGAGGCTGGATAGGTTGGGACTTTTCCCCTGGAGCGTAGGAGGCTGAGGACTGACCTCATAGAGGTTTATAAAATCATGAGGGTATAGGTAAAATTAATGGTCACAGCCTTTAACTCAGGGTAGGGGAGTTTAAAACTAGAGGGTATAGGTTTAAGGTGAGAGGGGAAAGATTTAAAGGGGAAGTAGTTGAGGCGGGTACTATTACAATGCTTGAAAAAATACATTTGGACAGGTACATAGATAAGAAACGTTTGGAGGGAGATTGGCCAAAACACAAGCAAATGGGACTAGCTCAGGAAAGCAAAACTGGTCAGCATGGAGCAGTTGGGCCAAAGGACCTCTTTCATGCTGTATACTCTGTGACTGTGACAAACTATGGTGAAGAGTGAGCAGGGAAACAAAGGACTGCAGATGCTGGAATCTAGATGAAAAGCACGATGATGCTGAAAGAACTCAGCAGGCCAGGCAGCATCCGTGGAGAAACACAGGCGGTCAATAATTGATGGCAGATGCTGCCTGGCCTGCTGAGTTCCTCCAGCACTGTAGTGTTTTTCATTGTGAAGAGTGAGCACTCAGTTCTGCAACTCAAGGAAGATGGCCTCTAAAGCAAAGAGCAAACAAGCTGGTTATTCAGTGCTATCCACACAGTAATTTATTTCTTAATTATTCTTACTTTTAACAGAATTAAATAAAACATTGAGGCCAATTTATTACCAAATAAAATAGTTCAATTCAACAGGGCAAATTGACTCTGCACCAGGGATTTAATATTAATAGACCAGGGCAGAGAGGACAGTAGGTTAAACTGCCTTCTTCCTCTTGGACTTGGCCTTTGGTCTGGCCGAGAAAGAAACCTCTGCCAAATAGAAGGGTATAAATGAGGTTGGACAGGCTTAATCTCGGTTTTGTTTTCGTGGCACAAACACAGGCACAACATTACGCGGAACTGGCGGGCTGCAGATGCTCAGATAATGGCAAGTACATGGTGTTCTCCCAGCCAATAACGTAACAAGTATGACCGTTCTGGTCTCTACTTTACACGAGGAATGTCAGTACTGGAGAGGCTGCAGAGGAGATCCACAAGGTTGTTGAAAATCAAAAAACTGCAGATGCTGAAAATCAGAAATGTAAATTGATGAACAACTTACACAGGCAACTATGTTTTCACCTCCATGTCCTTGTGTACACCAATCCCACAGGAAAAGAAGAAAAGGGAATAGAATTATTGCTTCACTTTCAATCTCATATCCCTTGATTCCCTTTGGGAATTGTAACCTCTATCCTGAATAGATACTTCCTTAACTTTGGGTAACATTCTAATATTTGATAGGATTAAAGCTCTCTTGTTGACTCTTGATATGTTAAATGTTTTTCTATGATGCAGACTACACAAATGCAAGTTGTCCTGATTTTAAATCACCAAATAAGTCAGATTTGTCACAAGAGATGAGGGAATTCTGAGGGACAGGATCTACCAGCATTTGGATAGACAGAGTCTGATTAGGAGGAGTCAGCATGGCTTTGTGTGTGGAAAGTCGTGCTTAACAAACCTTTTAGAATTTTTTGAAGAGGTAACCAAAATGGTAGATGTGGGTAGAACAGTGGATCTTGTCTATTAGAACTTTAGCGAGGCCTTCGACAAGGTCTTGCATGGTAGGCTGGTCTAGAAGGTTAGGTCCCATGGAATCCAGCAAGAGCTAGTTAGGTGGATTCAAAATTGGCTTGGAAGTAAGAAACAGAGGGTGGTGGTTGAAGGTTGTTTCTCGGATTGGAGGCCAGTGACCAGTGGTGTGCCACAGGGGTCGGTGTTGGGACCCTTGTTATTCATCATTTATATAAATGATTTTGATGCAAATGCACAAGGCTTGATCAGTTAGTTTGCAAATGACATGAAATTAGGAGGTGTTGTTGATAATGAGGAAGGTTATCATAGATTATGGGGGATCTTAATCAGTTAAAAAAGTGGGCTGAGGAGTGGCAAATGGATTTCTACATGAGTGTGAGGTGATGCATTTTGGAAAGGACTTGTACTGTGAATGTAGGGCACTAGGGAGCGTAATGGAATAGAGGGACCTAGGAGTACAAGTGCACAGTTCATTGAAAGTGGCATCACAGGTTGACAGGGTGGTGAAGAAGGCATTTAGCACGCTGGACTTCATCAGTCAGGGGATTGAGTATAGGGATTGGGACATTATGTTGCAGTTGTTTAAGTCATTGGTGAAGCCGCACTTGGAGCACTGTGTATAGTTTTGGTCACCCTGTTATAGGAAAAACGTGGTTAAACTGGAAAGAGCGCAGAGAAGGTTTATGAGGATGTTTCCTGGACTAGAGGGCCTGAGTTATAGGGAGAGGTTGGCCAGGCTAGGTATTTATTCCTTGGAGAGTAGGAGAATGAGGGGTGATCTTATAGAGGTTTATAAAATCAAGAGGGGGACATATATGGTGGATGGTAGCAATCTTTTCCCCAGGGTAGGGGAGACCAAAACTAGGCAGCATAGATTTAGGTTGAGAGGGGAAAGATTTAAAAGGGACCTGAGGCGCAACTTTTTCTCAAGCTGCCAGAGGAAGTGGGTGAGGCAGGTACAACAGTATCATTTAAGAAGCACTTGGAAAGGTACATGGAGGGGTGGGGCTTGGAGGGATATGGGCCGAACACAGGAAATTGGGATGAGCTGGGTGGGCACCATGGTCACATGGACTCATTGGGCCGAAGGGCCTGTATCTGTGCTGTGCTGCTGCATGACTCTATGACTCTATAACAAAACTTTAAAGGGAGAACAATTCAAATTTGAGATTATTTGAAGGAAATTCATGAAATTGTGGTCCAAAGCAGACATTGATGTCATTTCTATAATTTGACAGAATCTATACAGTCACTTTTTTAAATGCATTGTGAATTAAATAAAATTAACTAGCTAGAACATGAATTCAGTGGGAGATCATCTAATTCCCACAGGACTGTCAGCTTATTGTTTAAAATGGTTGACAAATTGAAGGAAATGCTGTTCAGGCCAAAGTGGATTTTATTCACTTTGCTGAGGATTTGGTGCTGCCTTTATTTTTCCCCACTGTTCAATAGACCCACAAGTGCAAAGCAACAGTGGAAATAGTAACGTAACAATAACCGACTAAACCTTCAGCATATATTGCATTTGATGTGTTGTTCTGGGAGAGAAGAGGAAGTGCTGGTTATTTGCCCAAGAGTGCAGTGTTGAAGGAACCATGATTAACAAGAGAGGTGGAAGGTTTAGTCAGGAGGGAGAAGGAAGCATATTTAAGGTTTAGGAAGCAAAAATCAGATAGGGCTCTTAAGAGTTATAAGGTAGCCAGGAAGGAGCTTGGGAGAGCTAGAAGGGGACATGAGAAGGCCTTAGCAAGTAGGGTTAAGGAAAACCTGAAGACCTTCTACACATTTGTGAAGAACAAGAGGATGACTAGGGTGAGGGTAGGACTGCTCAGGGATAAAGGGGAAAAATGTGTCTGGAGGCGAAGGAGGTAAGGGAGGTCCTAAATGAATATTTTACTTCAGTGTTCACCAGGGAGAAGGACTTAAGACGAACGTGATGTTAGTGTAGAACAGGCAAATGTCTTGGAGCATGTCGAGGTTAAGAAAGAGGAAGTGTTGGAGATACTAAAAAGAATAAGGATAGATAAGTCCTTGGGTCAGATGGGATATAGCCCAGGTTGCTATGGGAAGCAAGGGAAGAGATCGCTGGAGCATTAACGATGATCTTTGAGTCCTCCCTGGCCACAGGAATGGTACCAGAGGATTGGAGGATGGCAAACGTTGTTCCATTGTTCAAGAAAGGTAAAAGGGAGAATCCCAGGAATTATAGATTAGTGAGACTTACATCAGTGGTGGGCAAACTATTGGAGAAGATTCTTAGGGACAGGATTTATGAGCATTTAGAGAAGCATAGTCTTATTAGGGATAGTCAACATGGCTTTGTGAGGAGCAGGTCATGCCTCATGAGCCTAATAGAGTTTTTTGAGGAAGTGACAAAACAAATTGATGAAGGTAGTGCAGTGGATGTGGTCTATATGGATTTTAACAAGGCATTTGACAAGGTTCCCCACAGTAGGCTCATCCAGAAAGTCATGAGGTATAGGATCCATGGAAAATTGGCTGTGTGGATTTGAAATTGGCTTGCCCACATAAGGCAGAGTGTGGTTGTAGTAGGAGATTATTCGATCTGGACATCAGTGACCAGTGGTGTTCTGCAGGGATCTGTTCTTGGACCCCTGCTCTTTGTGATTTTTATAAATGATTTGGATGAGGAAGTGGAAGGATGGGTTGGTAAGTTTGCAGATGACATGAAGGTTGGTGGTGTAGTAGATAGTGAAGAAGGTTGTTGTAGGTTGCAATGGGATTTAGACAGGATGCAGAGCTCGGTGGAGAAATGGCAGATGGAGTTCAATCTGGAGAAGTGTGAAGTGATACAATTTGGAAGAACAAACTTGAAGGCAGAGTACATGGTTAATGGCAGGATTCTTAGCAGTGTGGAGGAACAGAGAGATCTTGTGGTCCAAGTACATAGGTCCCTCAAAGTTGCCTCACAAGTGGATAGGGTGGTTAAGAAGGCGTCTGATGTGCTGGCCTTCATTAGCCGGGGCATTGATTCAAGAGCCAAGAGGTAATGTTGCAGCTCTGTAAGACTCTGGTTAGACCATACTTGCAATATTGTGTTCAGTTCTGGTCACCACATTATAGGAAGGACATGGAAGCTTTGGAGAGGGTGCAGAGGAAATTTGCAAGGATGCTACCTGGGTTGGAGAGCATGTCTTATGAGGAGAGGTTGAGAGAGTTAGGGCTTTTCTCTTTGGAGCGACAGAGGATGAGAGATGACTTGATAGAGGTGTGTAAGATTATGAGAGTGGACAGACAGCATTGTTTCCCCAAGGTGGCAATGGCCAATACTAGAGGTCACCTGTTTAAGGTGCATGGAGGAAAGTTCAGGGAAGATGTCAGAAGTATGTTTTTTACACAGAGAGTGGTGGGTGCCTGGAATGCACTGCCAGGGGTGGTGGTAGAGGCCGATACGATAGGATCATTTAAGAGACTATTAGATAGGCACATGGATGAAAGAAAAATAGAGGGTTATGGTAGGTAAAGTAGAGAGGGGGATAGATTGAATGGGGATAAAGTTTATATAGGTCAGAACAACATGGTGGGCCAAAGGGCCCATACTGTGCTGTACTGTTCTATGTTCTATGTTCTATGTTATATACATTCATTCAAGGGATGTGGGCTTCACAGGCTGAGCCAGCATTTAATTGTCCATGCATAGTTGCCCTTGTTCTATCTGGATGTATCACGGCTTGGTACGGCAACTGCTCTGCCCAGGACTGCAAGAAACTGCAGAGAGTTGTGGACACAGCCCAGCGCATCATGGACACCAGCCTCCCCTCCTTGGACTCTGTCTTTACCTCTCGCTGTCTTGGTGAAGCAGCCAGCATAATCAAAGACCCCACCCATCCAGGTCATTCTCTCTTCTCTGCTCTTCCGTCGGCTAGAAGATACAGGAGCCTGAGGGCACGTACCACCAGACTTAAGGACAGCTTCTACCCCACTGTGATAAGCCTATTGAACGGTTCCCTTATACGATGAGATGGACTATGACCTCACGATCTACCTTGTTGTGAACTTACACCTTATTTCACTGCATTTTCTCTGTAGCTGTGACACTTTACTCTGTACTATTACTGTTTTTACCTGTACTACATCAATGCACTCTGTACGACCTCAATGCAGTCTGTACTAACCCAATGTAATAGCACTGTATAATGAATTCATCTGTACGAATGATATGCAAGACAAGTTTTTCACTGCACCTTGGTACAAGTGAAAATAATAAACCAATACCAATACTAGAAGGTGGTGGTGAGCTGCCTTCTTGAACTGCCGCAAACCTTGAGGTGTGGGTGTCCCCACAATGCTGCTAGGGAGGGAGTTTCAGGATTTTGACCCAGCGACGGTGAAGGAACGGCAATATATTTCCAAGTCAGGATGATATGTGGCTTGGAGGGCAACTTCCAGGGTGGGGTTTTCCCCAGGCTTTTGCTGCCCTTGTCCTTCTAGCTGGCAGAAGTCATGGGTTTGGAAGGTGCTGTCTGAGGAGTCTTGGTGAGTTGCTGTAGTGCCTCCTGTAGATGCACAAACTGCTACTACTGTGTGTCGTTAGTGGAGTGAGTGAACTGTTGTGGATGGGGTGCCTATCGAGTGGGCTGCTGTGTCTTGTATGGCGTTGAGTTTCTTGAGTGTTGTTGAGTGCACTCATCCATGCAAGTGGAGAGTGTTCCCATCACACTCCTGACTTGAGCCTAATAGATGGTGGACAGGCTTTGGGGAGTTAAGGGGTGAGTTACCACAGGATTCCCAGCCTCTGACCTGCTCTTGTAGCCATATTATGTACATGGCTATTCCAGTTCATTTTCTGGTCAATGGTAACTCCCAGGATATTGATAGTGTGGGATTCAGTGATGGTAATGGCATTGAATGTCAGGGGGTAATAGATGGATTTTCTCTTGTTGGATATTATCATTGCCTGGCACTTGCATGACATGAATGTTACTTGCCACCTATCACCCCCGGCCTGGATATTGTCCAGGTCCTGCTGCATTCCAGAGCAGCCATTGTGTGAGTGGGCCAGTGTAGGAGTGGGAATCTGAGGCTTTGGCTCATGAGGCTTCGGCAAGGACAAACAGGTGAGTAGCAGGAAGAACAGGTAGGTTTTTACAGTAGTTAAATAAAAAGACACCAAACTACAATTAATTAAATAAAGTAGGGATGCAGGATGAGGTGATGTGTTGTGGCTGCATGATGTGGGAGCAGGTGGACCCCATTGTGGTTCCTGGTGACCACATCTGCAGCAAGTGTTGGTTGTTCGAGGAATTCAGGGTCAAAGCTGATGACCTGGAATCTGAGCTTCAAACACTGCGATGCATCAGGGAAGGGGAGAGTTACCTGGACGCTGTGTTTCAGGAGGCAGTCACACCCATTAGATTAACTACTTCAAGTTCAGTCTGTAGTCAGTGACAAGAGGGTATGACTGTGAGTGAGGCAGGTAGGGGGGGTCCAAGAAGTAGTGCTGGAAAAGCCTCTGCCCTTGAGCTTGTCCAACAGGTCTGAGATTCTTGCAGACGAGAGTGGGAGCTGCAGGAAGGATGAGAGATCGAACTGTGGCACCATGGTTCAGGGAGCCATTCAAGAGGAGGCAGAGAAGAGAAATGTAGTTGTGATTGGGGATAGTATAGTCAGGGGAATGGACACAATTCTCTGTTGCAAGGATCGAGAGTCCCGAAGGCTGTGTTGCCTGCCTGGTGCCTGGGTTTGGGACATCTCATCTGACCTGCAGAGGAATTTGGGAGGGGAAAGATCCAGTTGTCATGGTCCATATGGGTACCAACGACGTAGGTAGAACAAGGAAAGAGGTTCTGCTGAGGGATTTTGACCAGCTAGGGACTAAATTGAAAAGCAGAACCAAAAAGGTAATAATCTCTGGATATGCTGCCTGGGCCACGTGCAAATTGGTACAAGGTCAATAAGATCAGAGAGTTAAATGTGTGGCTCAGAGATTGGTGTGGGAGAAGTGGGTTTGAATTCACGGGACATTGGCACTAGTACTGGGGAAAGAGGGAGCTGTTCTGATGTGATGGGCTTCACCTGAACCATGCTGGGACCAGGGTCCTGGTGAATCACATAACTAGGGCTGTGGATAGGGCTTTAAACTAAGTAGAAGGAGGGTGGGTTCAACAGATTGGAAAAGTATAGACAAAGTAAAAGGGAAAGAGAGTGCAAGAGAGGTTACTGAAGTCTTCAGAATAAAGAATAAGACAGAAAGTTTAGAAAGGGAAAAGAATCTGGAGTTTAGATGTTTCAAAAGGGACAGGGACGGAAGTAAAAGAGGTGGGGGAGTGGCTTTGCTGATCAGAGACAGTGTCACAGCTGCAGAAAGGGAGGACGTTGTGGAGGGATTGTCCACTGAGTCAATGTGGGTGGAAGTCAGAAATAGGAAGGGAGTGATCACACTATTGGGAGTATTCTACAGACCCCCCATAGCAGCAGAGAGACTGAGGAGCAGATTGGGAGGCAGATTTTGGAGAGGTGCAAAAATAACAGGGTTGTTGTTATGGGTGATTTCAACTTCCCTAATATTGATTGACACCTCCTTACTGTAAAGGGGATAGATGGGGAGGAGTTTGTTAGGTGTGTTCAGGAAGGATTCCTGACTCAGTATGTGGACAGGCTGACTAGAGGAGAGGCCATACTGGACTGGTACTAGGCAATGAGCCTGATCAGGTTTCAGATCTCTTGATGGGAGAGCATTTTGGAGATAGTGAACATAACTCCTTGACCTTTACCATAGCTTTGGAGGGGGATAGGAGCAGACAATATTGGAAAGTATTTAACTGGGGGAGGGGGAGTTATGATGGTATTTGGCAGGAACTTGGGAGCATAAATTGTGAACAGATGTTCTTGGGGAAGTGCACAGCGGAAATGTGGAGGTTGTTTAAGGAGTACTTGCATGGGGTTCTGGATAGGTTTGTCCCATTGAGGCAGGGTAAGGATGGTAGAGTGAAGGAACCGTGGTTGACACAAGATGCAGACTATCTTGTCAAGAGGAAGAAAGAAGCTTACCTGAGGTTTAGAAAGCAGGGATCAGACAGGGCTCTGGAGAGTTACAAGGTAGCCAAGAGGGAGCTTAAGAATGAACTTAGGAGAGCTAGAAGGGGTCATGAGAAGTCCTTGATGAGTAGAATCAAGGAAAACCTCAAGGCATTCTATACGTATGTGAAGAATAGGAGGATGACTAGAGTGAGGGTAGGATCAATCAGGGATAAAAGAGGAAACATGTGCCTGGAGTTGGAAGAGGTAGGGAGGCATTTAAAGAATGCTTTGCTTCAGTATTCACCAGAGAAAGAGACCTTGATGTATGTGAGGATGGCGTACAACGGGCTGATACATGAGGGCATGTCAACGTGAGGAAAGAGGATGTGCTGGAACTTTTGAAAAACATTAGGATAGATAAGTCACTGGGACCTGACAGGATATATCCAAGGTTATTATGGGAAGCGAGGGAGAAGATTGCTGCACGTTTGGCGAGGATCCTTGCATCCTCACTGGCCACAGGAGTAGTGCCAGATGATTGGAGAGTGGCAAATGTTGTTCCTTTGTTTAAGAAAGGGAGTAGGGATAATCCTGGGAATTACAGACCAGTGAGTCTTACTTCAGTGGTGGGCAATTTACTGGAGAAGATTCTTAAGAGACAGGATTTATGGGCATTTGGAGAAGTATAGGCTGATTAGGGACAGTCAGCATGGCTTTGTGAGGGGCAGGTTGTGCCTCACGAGCCTGACTGAATTCTTTGAGGATGTGACAAAGCACATTGATGAACGTAGAGCAGTGGTTGTGGTGTACACGGATTTTAGTAAGACGTTTTATCAGGTTCCTCATGGAAGGCTCATTCAGAAAGTCAGGAGACATGGGATCCAGGGAAACTGGCTCGCTCACAGAAGACAGAGGGTGGTGGTAGATGGAATGTATTCTGCCTGGAGGTTGGTGACCAGTGGTGTTCTGCAGGGATCTGTTCTGGGACCCCTGCTCTTCGTGATTTTTATAAATGACTTGGATGAGGATGTGGAAGTAAGTTTGCTGATGATACAAAGGTTGGTGGTGTTGTGGATAGTGTAGAAGGTTGCTGTAGATTGCAACTGGATAGTGATAGAATGCAGACCTGGGCTGAGAAGTGGCAGATGGTGTTCAACCCCGAAAAGTGTGAAGTGATGCACTTTGGGAGATCAAATTTGAAGGCAGAATACAAGGTTAATGGCAGGACTCTTAGCAGTGTGGAGGAACAGAGGGATCTTGGGGTCCATGTCCATAGATCCCTCAAGGTTGCCACACAGGTTGATAGGGTTGTTAAGAAGGCTTATTGTGCATTGGTCTTCATTGGTCAGGGTATTGAGTTCAAGAGCTGCAAGGTAATGTTGCAGCTCTATAAAACTCTGGTTAGACCACATTTGGAGTATTGTGTTCAGTCCTGGTCACCTCATTATAGGAAGGATGTGGAAGCTTTAGAGAGGGTGCAGAGGAGATTTACCAGGATGGTGCCTTGATTGTAGAGCATGTCTTATGAGGATAGGTTGAGTGAGCTAGTGCTTTTCTCTTTGGAGAGAAGGAGAATGAGAGGTAACTTGATAGAGGTCTACAAGATGATAAGAGGCATAGATTGAGTGGACAGTCAGAGCCTTTTTCCCAGGGTGATGATGGCTAACACGAGGGGACATAATTTTAAGGTGATTGGAAGAAGGTATAAGGGGGATGTCAGGAGTAAATTTTTTACACAGTGATTGGTGGGTGCGTGGAACGCACTGCCGGCAGAGGTTGTGGGGGAGGATACATAAGAGAGATTTAAAAGACTTTTAGATAGACACATGAATGATAAGGATATGGGGCTATGTGGGAGGGGAGGATTAGATAGATCTTAGAGCAAAATAAAATGTCGGCACAACATTGTGGGCTGAAGGGCCTGTACTGCGCTGTAATGTTCTATGTTCTATGTCTATGTTTTAATTTAACTTCAGGCAACATGGAGACAGATTTGAGAAGAAAGGTGGTGAATATAGGACTGAAGGTGTTATATTTGAATGCACGCTGTATACAAAATAAGGTAGATGAGCTCATAAAGCAGTTAGAATTTGGCAGGTATGACGTTGTGGGCATGACAGAGTTGTGGCTGAAAGAAGATCACAGCTGAGAGCAAAACATCCAAGAATACACATCCTATTGAAAAGACAGGCAGCTGGGCAGAGGGAGTGGGGTGGCTCTGTTGGTAAAAAATGAAATCAAATCCTAATCAAGAAGCGACAAAGGATTAGAAGATATGGAATCCTTGTGCGTAGAGTTAAGAAACTGAAAGGGTAAAAAGACCCTGATGGGAGTTATATACAGGCCTTTGAATAGTAGTCAGGATGTGGGACACAAATTACAACAGGATGTAGAAAAGGCATGTAAAAAGGGGCAATGTTACGATGGTCATGGGGGATTTCAATATGCAGGTGGACTGGGAAAATCAGTTTGGCACTGGATCTTAAGAGAAAGAATTTGTAGAATGCCTACAAGATGCTTTTTAGAGCAGTTTGTGGTCAAGCCCCCTAGGGCTAAATAGTAACTCCCCTCCATGGACTCTGTCTATACCTCTCGCTGCCTTGGGAAGCAGCCAGCATAATCACAGACCCACCCACCAGGGTCATTCTCTCTTCACTCATCAAACAGAAGATACAGGAGCCTGAGAGCACACACCACCAGGATCAGGGACAGCTTCTATCCCACAGTGATAAGGCTATTGTATGATGAGATGGACTCTTGACCTTGTTTGACCTTGCACTTATTGTCTACCTGCAATGCACTTCCCTGTAGCTGTGACACTTTACTCTGCATTCTGTTATTGTTTTCACCCTGTACTACCTCAATGCACTGTGTAATGAATTGATCTGTATGAATGGTGTGCAAGACAAGTTTTTCCCTGTACCTTGGTACAAGTGACAATAATAAACCAATACCAATGCCAATAGGGAAAAAGCAATTCTGGATTTGGTGTTGTGCAATGAACCAGATTTGATTAGAGACCTTAAGGTAAAGGAACCCTTAGGAGGCAGTGATCATAATATGATAGAATTCACCCTGCAGTTTGAGAGGGAGAAGCTAAAATCGGATGTATTGGTGTCATAGTTGAGTAAAGGTAACTACAGAGGCCTGAGAGGGGATGTGGCCAAAGTTGATTGGAAGGGGACCCCAGCAGGGATGATGGTAGAGCAGCAATGGCAGGAGTTTCTGGGAGTAATTTGGAAGATGCAGGATCAGTTCATCCCAAAGAAGCAGCAGCATTCTAAAGGGAGGATGATAAGATAAGGTTTGCTTTATTGTCATTTCTCTGAGTATTTACATACACAAAAAAAACGAAATACTGTTTCTCACCAGCTCATACCAGTGCAACAAAAAGCACAGTGATAGATATCTAAAATAGTCTATAAAAACATCTCTAAAACAAAACTAAAAACACATCAACACCACATATTCATATCTGTTAAGGTGCGTTTCGGTATTAATACGTGTTTATTCAGGTGGAAGTGGTAGGGGACACAGTCCATTTATGATCCTGACTGCTTGTGGGAAAAAGCTGTTCAGCATCCTACTAGATCTAGAGCAGATGCTCCTAAACCTCTTCCCCAACGGCAGGAGGGAAAACAGGTTGTGAGAAGGGTGATGAAAGTCCGTAATGATGGCCGTAGCTCTGCGAATGCAGCGTTGCTGATAGATCTCCATCAAAAAGGGGAGAGGGGCACCAATGATCCTGCCAGCTGTCTTCACCATCCTATTGAGCTGCTGTTGTTCATAGGCCTTGCAGCTACCAGACCAGGAGGTGAGGCAGTAGGTCAGGATGCTTTCATAGGTGCCCCTGTAAAAAGTGATGAGGTATGGAATAGGGAGGCCTGCCTTTCTGAGTCTCCGGAGGGGGTAAAGCTGCTGCTGGGCTTTTTTAACGATGGCTGCAGTGTTAATATTGGAGGTCAGATCATCCGCTAAGTGAACCCCCAGAAACCTAATGTTGCTGACCCTCTCCACAGCAGCACCATCAATAGTCAGCGGTGTATGATCGTGCTTGCCAGCCCTCCTAAAATCAATCACCATCTCCTTTGTTTTGTCCACATTGAGGGCGAGATTGTGGAATCTACACCACACTGTTAGCTGCTCCACCTCCATCCTATATGCAGACTCATCACTGTCACTGACGAGACCACAACTGTTGTGTCATCAGCGAACTTAATGATGTAGTTGGTACTGAATCTAGCAATGCAATCGTGTGTGAGCAGGCTAAACAATGAAGGGCTCAGGACTCAGCCTTGAGGTGAGCCTGTGCTCACTGAGATGGTTCCTGATATATGACTGCCAGCTCTAACTATCTGCTGCCGCTGCGTCAGGAAATTGAGGACCAAATTGTGAATGCCAGTATCCACCTCTAACAGCCTCAGCCTGAGGATGAGGCTGACAAGGGAAGTCAGAGACAGCCTAAAAGCAAAAGAGAGGGCATACAATATTGCAAAAATTAGCAGGAAGCTAAAGGATTGGGAAGCTTTTAAAAACCAACAGAAGACAACTAAAAAGCAATGGGGAGAAAAGTTGAAATATGAAGGTAAGCTGGCCAATAATATAAGAGGACACCAAAAGTATTTTCAGATATATAAAGAGTAAAAGAGAGGCAAGAGTGGATATCGGACCACTGGAAAATGATGCTGGAGATAGTGATGGGGAACAAAGAAATGGCAGACGAACTGAATAAGTATTTTGCATCAGTCTTCACTGTGGAAGACTCCAGCAACATGCCAGAAATTCAAGACAGTCAGGGGGCAGAAGTGAGTGTCGTCACTATTATTGAGGAGATGGTGCTTGGGAAACTGAAAGGTCTGAAGGTGGATAAGTCATCTGGACTGGATGGACAATACCCCAGGATTCTGAAAGAGGTAGCTGAAGCAATTTTGGAGGCATTGGTAGTGATCTTTCAAGAATCACTAGATTCAGGAATGGCTCTGAAGGACTGGAAAAAATTGCAAATGTCACTCCACTCTTGAAGAAGGGAGGGAGGCAAAAGACAGGAAATTATAGGCCACTTAGCCTGACTTCAGTGGTTGGTAAGATTTTAGAGTTCATTATTAAGGATGAGATTTCGGGGTACTTAGAAGCACCTGAGGTCAGCATGGTTTCCTTAAGGGGAGATCTTGCCTGACAAATCTGTTGGAATTCTTTGAGGAAGTAACAGGCAGGATAGATAAAGGAGAGTCGGTGGATGTTGTTTACTTGGATTTTCAGAAGGCATTTGACAAAGTGCCCCACATGAGACTGCTAAACAAGATAGGAGCCCATGGTATTACAGGAAAGGTAACAGCATGGATAGAAGATTGGCTGACTGGCAGAAGGCAAGGAGTGAGAATAAAGGGGGCCTTTTATGGTTGGCTGCCAGTGACTAGTGGTGTTCCCCAGGGGTCGGTGTTGGGTCCATGACTTTTCATATTATATGTTAATAATCTGGATGACAGAATTGATGGCTTTGTGGCCAAGTTTGCGGATGATACAAAGACAGGTGGAGGGGCAGGTAGTGTTGAGGAAGCAGGGTGTCTGCAGAAGGACTTGGACTGGTTGGGAGAATGGGCAAAGAAGTGGCAGATGGAATACAGCGTAGGGAAGTGTACGGTCATGCACTTTGGTAGAAGGAATAAAGGTGTAGACTATTTTCTAAGTGGGGAGCAAATTCAGAAATCAGAGGTGCAAAGGAACTTGGGAGTCCTAGTGCAGGATTCCCTAAAGGTTAACTTGCAGGTTGAGTTGGTAGTAAGGAAGGCATATGCAATGTTAGCATACATTTCGAGAGGACTAGAATATAGAAGCAAGGATGTAATGCTGAGGCTTTATAAGGCGTTGGTCAGACCACTTTTGGAGTATTGTGAGCAGTTTTGGGCCCCGTATCTAAGGAAGGATGTGCTGGTGTTGGAATGGGTCCAGAAGAGGTTTACGAATGATCCTGGGAAAGAAAGGGTTAACATGCATGGAACATTTGATGGCTCTGGGCCTGTACTCATTGGAGTTTAGAAGGATGAGGGGCGATCTCATTGAAACCTACTGAATATTGAAAGGCCTGGATAGAGTGGACATGGAGAGGATGTTTCCAGTGGTGGGAGAGTCTAGGACCAGAGGGCACAGCCTCAGAATAAAAAGACGTCCCTTTAGAACTGAGATGAGGAGGAATTTCTTTAGCCAGAGGGTGGCAAATCTGTGGAATTCATTGCCACAGATGGCTGTGGAGGCCAAGTCATTGGGTATATTTAAAGAAGAGATCGATAGGTTCTTGATTAGTAAGGGCACCAAAGGTTACAGGGAGAAGGAGAATAATGTTGAGAGAGAAAAGTAAATCAGCCACACTCAAATGTGGAGTGGACTAGATGGGCTGAATGGCATAATTCTACTCCTATATCTTCTGTCATTCCATTGTGGACTGCTTCATCATCCAAATGGTGCTGAACATTGTGCAATCATCAGAGAGCATCTCTACTTCTGACCTTACAATTGAAGGAAGGTCATTGATGAAGCAGCTGAAGATGTTGTGCCTAAGACACTACCCTGAGGAACTCCTGCAGAAATGTCCTGTGGTGAGATGATTGAATTCCAACCAACACAACCTTCCTTTGTCTATGTATGATTCCAACCAGCAGACGGTTTTCCCCCTGATTCCCATTGACTCCAGTTTAGCCAGGGCTCAGCCTCAACTGTTCCTGACAATCATTGGTTTGTTACTGCACAATATTTTGTCATTAGGATATCATGATGCAAGGTGTTATGATACTGAAACTTCCAGGGATGGTCATGCACTGCTCCAGTCTTCCATGAGGTGGGATGACTCACAGCTAAGTGAAGATTCTACCTGCTGATGTGTAGTTTTATTATAATTATCATAATTAAATTGATGGGCAACGTGAAGTTCATACTAAATCTCAAAATGCTTCTGAGTTAATTCAACGTCATTCCTCGCAACAAAGAAATAATATAATACACCCCTCAAATGACTCCAGTTGATCCCAACCTGAGCTTTGTTCTCTTCCAAGGGCTGCCCACAAGATGCCTGATGGAGGTTTCAGGGCATGTTTCCACTTACCCTCCCCACATATTCCCACTGTCGTGTCACATCATCTTCTTCCTTCACCACCTGAAAAGTGAAGCCCTTCATTGGCAGAGTAGATGATTCTTCAGCGTCAGTCAACACCTATTTGTCTGTGTCTGGCATTCATAGAACTAAGAAAAGAATTTAAAGACACATTTAATAAAATTTCTTGGTGGCTCCTTGCTTTATTTTCCTGGTAGTACCTGGATAATAGTCTTGCAAACCCTGGATCCTCCTTCAAATGATCTTTAAAATACCTGCTTCAGGGCACATTGTCACCTTTGTGGCTGAAGAGAATGTTTCCAACATGACCTTTGAGCCTCTCACGGAGTAGCTAATAGCGCTGGCAACTGAACAAGCATCCAACTCTGCTTCCAAACTCATCAAATTGCTTCAACCTCATCAAACCCAATTGAAGTGACAGTTTTGGGAATGGATTTTTTGTCAGTGTGACCGTAGCAGAGCAGAGAGTCAGTAAATTTACCAAACACCAGCTACAACTTGGAATGATTTAACCTACAAAACCCTTCTTGTATTCTTGCCAAGGAGTCAATTAAATGATAATAAATCACAAGATCAACATTCACAACTTCTTTTACTTATCCACACAAAGAGTTGAATAAAAGTCCTTTTAAAATGTAATATAAACAAATATGTAACTAATATATTCAATATTAAATTGACATTGACCTACTGAGCAGTGACTAAATTTTATTTTAAAGGGACTCGGTGCATTGAACAAGGAATCAAGAGGGTATATGGAGGATAGTGAGATCAGGGAGGGTATGCTGATATTGTAGGACATGATGATGTCAAGAAGGAGAAGGTGTTGGGTCTGTTGAAGAGCTTTAAAGTGGATAAGTCTCCAGGGCTTGATGGGATTTATCCTAGGTTATTGAGGGAGGTAAGAAAGGAGATTGCTGGGGCCTTGACAGAGATCTTTGTATCCTCTTTAGCCACAGGTAAGGTCATTCCTCTGTTTAAGAAGGGCAATGGAGACAAATCAGGAGATTACAATTTTACATTAATTGTAGGGAAATTATTGGAGAAGAATCTCAGGGTTAAGATCTACTGCATCTGTAAAAGCACAGACTGATTAGCGATAGTCTGCATGGATTTGTGCGGGGGAGGTCATGTCTCACAAACTTGATTGAGTTTTTTGAGGAGTTGGCAAAGATGATTGATGTGGGTAGGGCAGTGAATGTTGTGTATATGGACTTCAGTAAAGCTTTTAACAAGGTCCATCATGGTCGGCTCATCCAGAAGATTAAGGTACATGGGATCTATGGTGACTTGGTAGATTGGACTGAAAACTGGTTTGGCCTTAGAAGACAAGAGGGTAGTGGTGGAGAGGTTCAGATGCACCTCCTCCAACCTTGTCCCCTGCATTTGGTTCTTTTGATATTTTCTTTTCCACATTGGCAAGACCAAACGCAGACTGGGCGGCCGCTTTGCAGAACACCCATGCTCCGTTCTCTCGCACACCCCCTTCTTTCCCATGCCCTATCGCCAGCCCTTGGTTTCCCATTTGCTTTTCCCTCTACGTCTGGTCTGCCTATCACACACACACTCCACCCACTCGGTTCCCTCTCCTTCCTCCCCATTCCCACCTGTCCAGTATCCCTCCCTGATCAGGTTCCCTCACTACCTTCCTTCCTTATCAGACTCCACAATCTGCAGCTCTTAGCCTCCAACAATCTCCTCCCAGCTTTTGTCACTATCTTCTCCCCTTCCTGTCCCACCTGACTCCATCTGCCCATCTACCCCTTCTCATCTGGATCCAGCTGTCACCTGCCATCTCGTCTCACCCCTCTCCTCACCTCTTTATACTAGCGATCTCCCCTCTACATTCTCTGTTCTGATGCAGGGTCTGGACCTGAAACATCAGCTGCCCCTTTGCTTCCACAGATGCTTCCTGACCCACTGAGTTCCTCCAGAAGGTTGATTCTTGCTGCTTGTGAAAGCAACTGAGCTACTATTTGCAATTTTTTAAAAGAAGTTGAATCTGAACTACTTCATGTTAAAGTACAGAGGAAGTGAAACAACTGGGAAATGTTCAAGAGTGACCAATTTTTATGTCAGTACAATTGAAGTCATTTAACCAATAGAGAGATTGGACGATAGAGAGATGGCAGAGGAATTGAATGAATATTTTGCATCGGTCTTCACCGTGGAGGACATCAGCAATGTGCCGGTTAGTCAGGAGTCTCACGAAATGGAATTGAGTTCAGTTAAGATTACTAGGGAGAAGGTGCTAGGAAAACTAAATGGACTAAAGACTGATAAGTCTCCCGGACCGGATGAGGTGCATCCCTGGGTTCTGAAGGAGGTGGCTTTAGAGATAGTGGAGGCATTGGTGATTATTTTCCAGAAATCGATAGATTCAGGCGTGGTTCCAGAGGACTGGAGGGTCGCAAATGTAGTTCCGTTGTATAAGAAAGGAGGGAGGCAGCATAAAGGAAATTACAGACCTATTAGTCTGACGTCAGTGGTGGGAAAGTTATTGGAATCTATCCTCAAAGACGGGGTTACGGAATACCTAGAGGCGCAGGGCAGGATAGGTCCTTGCCAACATGGTTTTGTGAAGGGAAGATCCTGCCTGACCAACCTATTGGAGTTTTTTGAAGAAATCACAGGCAAGGTGGATAAGGGAGAGGCGGTAGATGTGTATTTAGACTTTCAAAAGGCCTTTGATAAGGTGCCTCACAAGAGACTGATTAATAAGATGAGAGGTCATGGAATTACGGGTAGGATAACAGAATGGGTGGAGCATTGGCTGGTTGACAGGAAGCAAAGAGTGGAAATAAAAGGATCTCGTTCTGGTTGGTTACCGGTTACTAGTGGTGTGCCGCAGGGGTCGGTGTTGGGACCGCTCCTTTTTACCTTGTACATTAACGATTTGGATGATGGAATAAATGGTTTCGTGGCTAAGTTTGCAGATGACACCAAGATAGGGGGAGGAGTAGGGAGTATTGAAGAGATAGGAAGGTTGCAGAGGGACCTAGACAGTTTAGGAGAATGGGCAAGGAAACGGCAGATGAGATTCAATGTAGGGAAATGTGCAGTTGTACACTTTGGAAGCAGAAATAAGCGGGCAGATTATTATCTAGGAGGAGAGAAAATCCAAAGCACAGAAGTACAAAGGGACTTGGGGGTACTCGTGCAGGATACCTTAAAGGTTAACCACCAGTTCGGATCGGTGGTAAAGAAAGCGAATGCTATGTTGGCATTCATTTCGAGAGGTATAGTGTATAAAAGTAAGGAAGTGTTAATGAGGCTCTACGGGGCACTAGTGAGGCCTCATTTGGAATATTGTGCGCCGTTTTGGGCCCCACATCTTAGGAAGGATGTGTTGACGTTGGAGAGGGTTCAGAGGAGATTTACGAGGACGATTCCAAGAATGAAAGGGCTTAAGTATGAGGAGTGTTTGTCGGCTCTTGGACTGTACTCGCTGGAGTACAGAAGAATGAGAGGGGACCTCATAGCGATATTTAAAATATTGATAGGAAAGGACAGAGTAGATGTGGCTAGGCTGTTTCCCTTGGTGGGTGAGTCCAGGACCAGAGGGCACAATCTTAGAATTAGAGGGTACAGTTTCAAAACAGAGATGACGAAAAATTTCTTTAGCCAGAGGGTGGTGAATTTGTGGAACTCCTTGCCACGTACAGCAGTGGAGGCCAGATCAGTGGGGGCGTTCAAGGAGGAGATAGATAGATATCTAAATAGTCAGGATATCAAGGGATATGGGGATAAGGCCGGTAATTGGGATTAGAATAGTTTTTTTTTCTTCTTCTTCTTCCCCCATTCCCCATTTCTCATTTCTATTTCCCTTTCCTTGGAGCAGACTCGATGGGCCGAATGGCCTGCTTCTGCTCCCTTGTCTTATGATCTTGTGATCTTGTGAACCCAAATATTATTGTGTAAATGTTGAAGGCAAGGCAAGCATTGTTTCCCATCCCAGACTACACTTGAGGAGCTAATGCACTTAAGCAGGGCCCTTATTGACCTGCTGTGAGATAATCTTCTGCAGTACTGAACTGTTTTTAAAATTAATCCAGGGATTTAATTTTCATCAAATTCTGGATGTCTAGATACATGTTGCATTAAAGGAATCATTTTATCCAGTGCCACACTTCATTGTATGGTTTATTAATTTGCTTTTGACTTTGTCTTATGCTCAGAATTTAATTTAAAATCATATTTTAGATTCCTACTTTCCACACCCTTATACATCTACCAAAAGATCATCTGTCAGGGAGTCTGCATGTAAAGTTGAAGAGACCAACTTTCTTGAGACTACCTTCATCACAACCTTTTTTATGTTGGTGATCACCCATGCGACTATTCTCTGCACTGTTCCAAAGCTTGGATGACCCATTTGTTTCAATAAGGGTGATCAGAGTATCGATATTGCCTTATACTTAGTATAATCTGGTGCTTCCACTTACCTTGGATTTACTCTGTAGCCACACTAACATTCTTTAAAGGAATTTTTAAAATAAAAGTTCAATTAGCTTTGGTGATTACTGCTCTAACATTAAACATGATTCCAAGGTCTTTCAACTATCTGCAGCTATTTCAAAACCATTCATGTCTTACGTGCACTATTGGAGAACACTTCCTCCAATGTAATAACGGCACCATTCTGCAAAGAGAATGAGTGCAATGGGGTTCAGTTCATGATATGAGAGAGTGTTAGCCTGACCTTGACAAAACTACTCCTGCAGTTAAATAAAATAAAATGACTTAAGGGAGAACTCAAGTGAATGACAGAAACTGAGCTTTGAACGTAAAAAAACAAAATGCATTCAAGTTTTGTAACAGACGGAGTTGTACCTGTGCATCTCAGGCCTTCAGATTCTTCAGGACATTATGTCCGTCCGTCCCCGATGATATGACTTATTTTACAAATGCAGTAGACTTATGGACAGAAATATTCATCACATCACTGAAGATATCCAGCAAAACTATGATGCAATAGTAAGTGAGTCTACCCGACAGTTACTCTTATATGATAAGGCAATTTGATAAAATGATTAAGATTTCAAATCAGTTTTTATTGTTCTGGGTAAAATTAATATCAGGAGCTGGACATTGTGAATATTTGCATACTTATTTTGTGCGAATATTTTTCTTGAGATTTCCCAGATCCAAAACACGCTCATGTGATTTGCTTCTGGATTTGGTTTTCCCTGCAAGCAGAAGCTGGGGAGGCCAGTCAATTTACCAAACATCACATCTGAAGGTAACAGAAGCATGGATGAGGATTTTTACAGCAGATGGTCTGAGATGGGAGAGGGCAATGCTGGGCTACACTATGGAGGTGGAATCAAGTGGCCACCAAGAGGGTACGAGATGAGAAGCCCAGTTCTGACTCAAATAAGAATCCAAAGTTGCAGGTAGTTCAGTTTAGCCTAAGTGACTACTGCAACAACTTATGTCTGCTCAGCATTTTTAACTTTGTTCAACAAAATTGCATCTCAAAGTGTTATCAAATAAAATGTAGTTTTGAAGCAGGGAAAGAGTGAAGTCAGTGCTTAGGGACCAGCTTGTCTCACAGATAAAACTGTTAATTCTACAATATTGGATCCTGGCACAAGTTAACTAGGCTAAACTACCAGAATGTTTATTTTCGGTGAATCCATCAACTGAGAAGCAATAAACATATTAACCACTATGTTTTCTTGTAAACTTTTATGTAGTATCTTCTATTTATTGTTGGTGAACTGTACCAAAAATGACGATCAGGTTCATTGTTGGCATGTAGAAGTGTTTGTACATAATGTAATTGATGAGGACAGCACATTCCTCCAATATCAACAGCCAGCTATTGGGAATTGTAACACTAACTAATCTCTCCCCCCTTACCCACCCCTACCATCACCTCCTAACCAAAGGCCTTTGAGACCAAATTCATTGCCCCTATTACTACTTTGACTTCAATCAACTATCTCAAACTATCTAGAGGTATACAAAATATTAAGAGGAATAGATAGAGTGGACAGCCAGAGCCTCTTTCCCAGCGCACCAATGCTCAGTACAAGAGGGCATGGCTTTAAGGTAATGGGTAGGAAGTTCAGGGGAGATGTCAGAGGGAGGTTTTTCACCCAGAGAGTGGTTGGTGCATGAAATGCGCTGCCTGAGGTGGTGGTGGAGGCTGATATGTTGGTCAAGTTCAAGAGATAGTTAGATAAGCATATGGAGGAATTTAAAATAGAGGGATATGTGGGAGGAAAGGGTTAGATAGTCTTAGGTGTGGTTTGAAGGTCAGCACGACATGGTGGGCCGAAGGTCCTGTATTGTGCTGTATCGTTCTATGGTTCTATGGTTCTATGGTAACACAAAGTGGAACACCCAGATTTGCAGAGCTCAGCTGGGTACAGTAAAGCTCTCAAACTTTAATTCATTGAGTTCACTGCATCAGCCAATGAGTTGGAGGTGGGGCAGAGACTCCCAGCAAACAAGGTCAATTTGTCAGAAAAGTCCATTTAAAGGGGAGGAAACAAGAGTAACTTACTTCAATAAAACAGGATAATTTCTTCAGAAACGTGTAGTGAGGGAAGGATAGTCACTTATAAGTTGTGTGTAAACTCAGTCATTACTGGGAGGCACAGTGATACAGCTGGTCGAGCTGATGCCTCATAGCCCCAGTGACCTAGGTTCAATCCTGACCTCCTGTGCTGTCTAGGTGGAGTTTGTACGTTCTCAACAACTGTGTGGGCCTCCCCCAGGTACTCTGATAACCGTACACATCCCAAAGACATGCAGGTTAGTAGGGTAATTGGCTGCTGTGAACTGACCTCAGTGTGTGGATAAGTGGTAAATCCAGAGGAGGTAATGGGAATGTGGGAAGAATAGATAAATGGGATTTGTGTATAAATGGGTTGGTATATTCCTGTTGGACAAAGGACTTGTTTTCACGATGCATTACTCTATGGTTCTTAAGTGTGGTCACCAAGCTTGATTGACAGGGGAACTATCCAATCATCTTCACCCATGACATCATCACGATAAGTATTTTTTAATAAAGGATGATTTACATCCCACCTATATTAAGGACTTGTTTTACATAAATTTAAAAGATAGACTTGTGAAGATGACCAAGGACATGCAACCCAGTCAGACAAAGCTTAAGCAAAGATAATACTCAATAATACAGAACTCAGAAGGCACCTGGGAGCTCTCCTCATTATGTGGGTCAGAAGAATAACAAGGACCAGAGCTGTAAATTGGATTGAAGCTGAAGATTTTACCATTAAAGGTTGTTGAACATGTGATATCATGTATTTGTGTGAACTGTTATGTTAGACATTTGGGTGTAACTCTTGGTTTCAATAACAAAGATCAGACACAAGTACTGAATTAAATCCGGCTTTTTAATTACAGGATCAGTTTCTTTTGAGTAAATGACACTGGTTTTAACACAGCAAATCATTTTAGCTTGTTTAAGACATTTAAATATACACACAAATCAATGTTATTACTTTTATTACATTTCTTTAGCATCAGGGTCAGTGCAGCTATGTGGGCCACAGGGCCTGTTCCTGTGTTGTACTGTTCTATGTTTTACTGTATTTTTGTTCAAATTGCTGCATAAATTCCAACTCTTCTTTTATTTCCACCATCCAGGCCTGTGCCATGTTCTAGGCACCAGGAGTAATGCCAAAAGGAATATATTTTCATTTTTCTCTTGCCTTACACATTCCAAAATATTTCATAGACATGAACTATTTTTGAAATGCAATCATAACAGTTCAAAGGCCAAACATAGCAGTGATCTTACATCACCAATAGAAAATAGGAGACATTATACAAATATCACGGTGATATTAAAGCAAAATATCCTTTAAAAGCATCAAACTAACCACACAGGTGAAACATCAATTTAGCAACTCATAGTAAAGACAGCATTTCCCACACTACCTCCGTACAGTATTTTATTGTCAACTGAGACTCACCTGGAGTGAGGTGTGAACTCACCTGGAGTGAGGAGTGGACTCACCTGGAGTGAGGTGTAGACTCACCTGGAATGAGGTGTGAACTCACCTGGAGTGCGGTGTAGACTCACCTGGAGTGAGGTGTGAACTCACCTGGAGTGAGGCCTTGACCAATATCTTTGTGTCCTCTTTGACCACGGATGAGGTCCCGGATGACTGGCGAGTGGCTAATGTTGTTCCTCTATTTAAGAAAGGAACAAGGGAAAATCCGGGGAACTATAAAATGGTGAGTCTCACGTCAGTTGCAGGGAAATTGCTGGAGAAAATTCTTAGAGATAGGATATACGAGCATCTGGAATCCAATGGCTTGGTTAGGGAAAGCCAGCATGGCTTAGTGCGGGACAAGTCATGTCTTACTAACCTGGTTGAGTTTTTTGACAAGGTGATGAGAGAGATTGATGAAGGTAGAGCTGTGGATGTCATCTATATGGATTTCAGTAAGGCATTTGACAGGTCCCACATAATAGGTTAATCAAGAAAGTTTGGATGCATGGGGTCAGTGGACAATTGGCTGTGTGGATCCAGAACTGGCTTGCCCATAGAAGACAAAGGGTGGTGGTTTAAGGGACTTAGTTGGGCTGGAGGCCTGAGTAGTGGTGTTCCGTAGGGATCTGTGCTGGGACCTCTACTATTTGTGATGTACATAAATAACCTGGATGAGTATGTTGATGGGTGAGTTAGTGAGTTTGCAGACGATACCAAGATTGATGGAGTTGTGAATAGTGTAGAAGACTGGCGATGGATACAGCGTGATATAGATCAGTTGCAGATGTGGGCAGAGAAATGGCAGGTGGAGCTTAACCTGCATAAATATGAGGTGTTGCACCTTGGTAGGACTAATGTCAAGAGGCAGTACACTCTTAAGGGCAAGACCCTAAACAGTGTTGAAGAGCAGAGAGACCTTGGGGTGCAAGTCCATGGCTCATTGAAAGTAGCTACACAGGTATATGGGGTGGATAGAACCATAGTACAATACAGCACAATACAGGCCCTTCGGCCCTCCATGTTGTGCTGACCTTCAAACCACTCCTAAGACTATCTAACCCCTTCCTCCCACATATCCCTCTATCTTAAATTCCTCCATATGCTTATCTAACAGGCTCTTGAACTTGACCAATGTATCAGCCTCCACCACCACCCCAGGCAGCAGATTCCATGCACCAACCACTCTCTGGGTGAAAAACCTCCTTCTGATGTCTCCCTTGAACTTCCCACTCATTACCTTAAAGCCATGCCCTCTTGTATTGAGCATTGGTGCCCTGGGAAAGAGGTGCTGGCTGTCTATTCTATCCATGCCTCTTAATATCTTGTATACCTCTATCATGCCTCCACTCATCCTCCTTCTCTCCAATGAGTAAAGCCCTAGCTCCTTTAGTCTCTCCTCATAATCCGTACTCTCTAATTCAGGCAGCATCCTGGTAAATCTCCTCTGCACCCTCTCCAATGCCTCCACATCCTGCCTATAATGAGGCGACCAGAACTGGACATAGTACTCTAAGTGTGGTCTAACCAGAGTTTTGTAAAGCTGCATCATTACTTCGCGGCTCTTAAATTCTATCCCATGACTTATGAAAGCTAACATCCCATAAACTTTCTTAACTACCCTATCCACCTGTGTGGCAACTTTCAGTGATCTGTGGATATGAACCCCCAGATCCCTCTGCTCCTCTACACTGCCCAGAATCCTGCCATTTACCTTGTACTCCGCCTTGGAGTTTGTCCTTCCAAAGTGTACTACCTCACACTTCTCTGGATTGAACTCCATCTGCCACTTGTCAGCCCAGATCTGCATCCTATCAATATCCCTCCACACTATCCACAACACCACCGATCTTTGTGTTATCTGCAAACTTGCTAACCCACCCTTCCACCCCCTCATCTAAGTCATTAATAAATATCACAAAAAGTAGAGGTCCCAGAACCGATCTTTGTGGGACACCACTAGTCACAGCCCTCCAATCCGAAAGCACTCCCTCCACCACAACCCTCTGCTTTCTACAGGCAAGCCAATTCTGAATCCACATGGCCAAGCCTCCATGGATCCCTTGGCTTCTGACCTTCTGAAGAAGCCTACCATGCCGAACCTTGTCAAATGCCTTACTAAGAAGGCTTATGGATAACAAGGCTCATGGAATGCTTGCTTTCATTAATTGAGGTATTGAGTATAGGAGTCAAGAAGTTATCTCTATAGAACTCCGGTTAGGCTGCATTTAGAGTATTGTGTGCAATTCTGTTCACCTCACTATAGGAAGGATATTGAGGCTTTAGAGAGGGTGCAGAGGAGGTTTACTAGGATGCTTCCTGGATTAGAGGGCATGTGCTATCAGGAGAGGCTGGACAAACTTGGGCTCTTTTCTCTGGAGCGGCGGGGGCTGAGGGGTGATCTGTTGGAAGTGTATAAAATTATGAGGGGCATAGATAGGGTGGACAGGCAATATCTTTTCCCCATTACTGAGTGATCCAATACCAGAGGGCAAGCATTTAAGGTGAGAGGGGGTAGGGTCAGAAGAGTTACGAGGGGTAAGTGTTCTACTCAGAGAGTGGTGGATGCCTGGAATGCATTGCCTGATAGGGTGGTGGAAGCAAACTCATTGGGGTCTTTTAAGAGGGGCTTGGATGGGCACATGAATGAGAGGAAAATGGAGGGATATGGGCATTCTGTAGGTAGGAAGGAATAGCTATGTTGGCACAACATTTTGGGCCTTAGGGTTAGGGTTAGAGTTAGGCCTGTTCTGTGCTGTACTGTTCTATGTTCTATCATGGTCAACACAGACATGGTGGGCTGAAGGGCCTGTTCCCCTGCTGAATTGTTGTATGTTCTGTCCTTGTATTCTAACACAGTACAACTAAAATATGAGGAAGAGTGCAAATTTCATGCATGTATAGATCATAGTTTGTCACTAATCTGCTTTTAAGGGCGACATGTTAAGTAATATTTGAGCTTGGTGATAGATCTTTTAATGTTCATCCTGATACATGTAGCTGAATCAATTATTCACAGAACATATTTGAGTCACACCATACTTCTCTTGTAGAGTAAAAGTTTGTTTTTGCTCTGTTGCCACGATTCTGATCCACACACAATGAAAGGTGGTATTGGTGACCCAGCAGCTGTTGATTGCAACTGTTTTACTTCAGTGATTTTAGGGAGAAGGTTTGGTGTTGAGGGGGAGGGGTTAGTTTGCTGAGTTTTCTACAGCACTATTTTACCTGGCATACAACATCAATACAACTCTGTGATCATTATTTTGGTTTCATTCTTTGACTGGCCAAGAAAAAGAAGGCATGGGTCAGGTACAAGCAGCCGGGATCAAGTGAATCCCCAGAGGAGTATAGGGGTTGCAGGAGTGTACTCAAGAAGGAAGTCAGAAGGGAAAAAAGTAGGCATGAATTGCTTCGGCAGAGAAGATTAGGAGAATCCAAAGAGATTTTACAAGTATATTAAGGGAAAGAGGGTAACTAGGGAGAGAATAGGACCCCTCAAAGACCAGTGTACATCTCAGTTTGGAGCCGCAGGAGATGGCCAAAGTCAATGAGTACTTCTCCTTTGCTTTTACCATGGAGAAAGACAGAATGTTGAGATAGTTAATGAGGAGGTTGTGAGGATAGTCTACAATTACAGCAGAGGTGGTATTGGATGTCTTAAAACGTTGAAGATAGATAAATATCCAGGGCCTGATCAGGATCTCCAAGAACACTGTGGGAAGCCAGAGAAGAAATTGTAGGAGCCCTGGCTGAGATATATGCATCATCATTAGTCATGGGTGAAGTGCTGGAAGACTGGTGGCTAATGTTATGCTTTCATTTAAGGGCTGCAAAAAAAAACCTGGGAACTATAGACCAGTAAGCCTAAGATCTGTGATAGGTATGTTACTAGAGGGGATTTGGAGGGATAAGATATACAAGCATTTGGAAAGACGGGTTGATTAGGGATAGTCAGCAGAGCTTTGGGAGATCACATCACATGAATTTAACTGAGTTTTTTGAAGAAGTAACCAAGAAGGTCAATGAGGGCAGGGTGGTAGACGTGGTCTACATGGACTTCAGTAAGGCCTTTGATAAGGTTCCACATGGTAAGCTGCTATGGAAGTTATATCACATGGGATCCAGGGAGAGCTGACTGATTGAATACACAATTGGTTTGGTAGAAAGCAGAAGGTGATGGTGGAAGTTTGTTTCTTGGACTGGAGGCCCGTGACTAGTGGTGTGCCTCAGGGGTCGGTCCTGGGCCATTGTTGTTTGCCATCTGTATCAACAATTTGGATGAAAATGTACAAGGCATAGTGAGTAAATTTGCAGATGACACTAAAGTAGGTGGTATAGCGGACGATGAAGAAGGTTATCAAAAATTACAGGGGGATCTTGATCAGTTGAGTAAGTGGGCCAAGGAATAGCAAATGGGGTTTAATTTAGATAAGTGCGAGGTGTTGCATTTTGGAAAGTCAAATCTAGGTAGGACTTTCACAGTGAATGGCAGAGAAGTGTTGTCTTGAGGTCAAAATGCGGTGAACGCTGGGCTTCAGTGAAGAGGGCAAGTAGTATTCAGGTAAGGCAGGATGATGTATTTCCTTTTCTTTTAATCCATTAGTAATTTATGGGGCAATAATGGTCATCAGCAGATGGCATGTTTCTCCTGTGCAATGTGGGAGATCAGAGAGAAGCCCATTGTCCCTGACGACTACATTTTTCAGAAATGTGTCCAGCTGCAGCTCCTCTCAGACTGTATGGATCAGTTGGAGAGGCAACTGGACTCATTGATGAGCATACAGGAGGTGGAGAGGTTCATAGATTAAACTTCATAGATGTGGTCACACCAAAGATTAAGCCAGATAGATGGGCAATAGCCAGGAGGGGCAGGTGAGGGCAGGGCAGTATTTGTGGTCTCTATGGACTTCAGCAAGGTCTTTGATAAGGTTCCACATGGTAAACTGCTATGGAAAGTTAGATCACATGGGATACTGGGAGAGCTGGCTAATTGGATACAGAATTGGCTTGATAGTAGGAAACTGAGGGTGATGGTGGAAGGTTGTTTATCGGACTGGAGGCCTGTGACTAGCGGTGTTCCCCAGGGCTCGGTGCTAGGCTCATTGTTAATTGTCATCTATATCAATGATCTGGATAAGAATGTACAAGGCATGGTTAGTAAGTTTGCACATGACACTAAAATAGGTCGTGTCGTCGACGTTGATGATGGTTATCAGGATTAGAGGGATCTTGATCACCTGGGTAAGAGGGCAGAAGAATGGCAATTGGAGTTTAATTTGGCTAAGTGCAAGGTGTTGTATTTTGGGAAGACAGATGAGGGTCGGACTTTCACAGTGAACAGTAGGGCCCTGGGGAGTGTTGTAGAACAGAGGGACCTGGGAGTACATGGTTTCCTGAAAGTAGCTTCGCAGGTAGACAGGGTGGTGAATAAGGTGATTGGTTTTCATCAATCAGGGCATTGAGTATAGAAGTAGGGATGTTATTTTGCAGTTGTACAGGATGTTGGTGAGGCCGCATTTGGAATATTGTGTTTTATTTTGGTCACCCTGCTATAGGAAGGATGCCATTAAGCTGTAAAGAATGCAGGGATTTACAAAGATGTTGCCAGGACTTGAGGGACTGAGTTATGGAGAGAGGTTGAGCAGGTTGGGACATTTTTCATTGGACTGTAGAATGAGTGTTGATCTTACAGAGGTGTATAACATTATGAGGAGCATACGCAACGTGAATGCACAGAGTCTTTTTCCCAGGGTTGGGGAATCAAGAACTAGAGGGTATCGGTTTAAGGTGAGAGGGGAGAGATTTAATAGGAACCTGAGGGACGGAGTGGTCAGTATGTGGAAATGAGCTGCCAGAGGAAGTGGTTGAGACAGGTACATTAACAACATTTAAAAGGTACTTGGACAGGATTTTGATAGCTTAGATGAGAATCTTGGTTGACATGGACCAGTTGGGCCAAAGTACCTGTTTCCATGCTGTATGACTCTAATTGGCCCTGCCCCAATTTAAGACCTTACCTCGTGGACCAGTCCCATCTTTCTTCAAAACTATTTTAAAACTAACAGAATTATGCTGTTGATCAAAGAGTTATTACATTGTAGTCTGCATAAAGTCTATGACTTCTGTTACAGTCTAAGTGGAGAGAATTTCTTGGAATGTTGTTTCTTTTGCCAGTGGGATCATTTTCTCTTTGAAGGTATCATTTAACAAAAAAAGTGGATACATTTCAGAGCACCCATTTAGAGCAAGAGGCTGTGAGCATTTAGGGATGGAAGGAGACAAGAAAATCAACTGAGCAAAATTGGTCCAACATATATTGGCTAAAATCCTTTAAAGTTGGCAATATTATTATCTGAACTTGAATGCAGTTAACATCTTTATTCATTTTATGTTCTGTAAATATCAAAATGCAACACAGCCACTGTAAAACTAAGTTTACAAGTAGCTCAATAAAAACGAACTTGTTCAGATTAAACACTTCCTTTATTCCCCTTTTGACAGTTTAGATTTCCACAGCAAAATACTTACTATATTCTTACTACTTCTGTACTGTGATGTCTGTCAGAGGACAGTTTCCCCTCCAAGATAGGTATCATTCAGACTGGACTTTGCTACTGGCACTGACTTCATTACCACTGCTGCCTCCAATGCCACCAAGTGACTGCTTTACACTCCTGAGAGCACCATCAAAATAATTGTCACATCAAACTATATGATGACCCATAACCAGCTTCTTGAAGGACACAAAGCAACCCACTTTGATTATTGCATTGAGGCCAAATGAAATCTCTCAACAATTTATTGAAGAAATAAGTCACAGGCACACTTTGACTGCTGCATACCGCACCAAGAGTGCCTATTTTCATTTTGACTGATATCATTCCTGTTTAGCTCAAACCCACATCCTTAGCTTTGGAATGGTCTAGTCTTGAGGCAACAATGTTCTCCAGACCACTCGCCCCCATTCAGTAAAATGTCCAAAATTCTGTTATCTCATCCTCACACCATTCATGCCCTGATGCAGGGTTTTGACCTAAAACGTTGACAATTCCATCTCTCAGACACTGCTTGACCTGCTGAGGTCCTCCAGCAGATTGGTTGTCACACTATTCATCCTTCATCCATGTACACGTTCACCAATATTGGCTCCTGATCTTACAATATCTCATTCTTAACATTTTCAACCTTGTTTTCAAAGCTGTCCATTGTTTAGTTGCCCTCAGCACTGAAGTACTTTTGACTCTGGTCTCAGTCATCTCCAAATTAATTGTACCACTGGTAGCTGTACTTTCAGGTCTCAACACCCGAAGAATAACTGCTCTACCTCTCTTCCTACATTTAAGAATTGTCCTCAGTACCCACCTTTAACAAAGCTTTTGGTCATTTCCCCTACTTCCTTATGTGACTTGAATTCACTTTTTATTTGAACTCACTCCTGTGAAGCACCTGCAATGTTTTACTCTAATCAAGATGCTAGGTTGTTAATATAAGTGATGTCCATGCAGCAGGAAAATCGGCTAAATGGTATAAATGGTCAATGCAACCGAAGTCTGCATTGGTCTGTAAAAGTGTGACCTTGAGGAAGAAAATGTAACTCTTAAGCATTGCCTCTTCAAAGCTTCAAGATCACAACTTTACCACAGCAAAAGCAAGAGCAAACTGGTTACACATTTTTAATTTCATATTAAAGTGAGGATGGGTTTTACAAGACACCAGAAAGGATGTTTGTTGTATACATGGACCTTAGCAATGCCTTTGACAACATCCCACATGGTAGGCTAGTCTGGGAGGTTAGATCACATGGGATCCAGGGTGAGCGAACCAATTAGATACAAAATTAGCTTAGCAGTAGGAGACAGAGGGTGGTGGTGGAGGGTCGTTTTTCTGACTGAAGGCCTGTGATCAGTATTGGGTCTCCTGTTGTTTGTCATGTATACTAATAATGAGAATGTAAGTGGCATGATTAGTAAGTTTGCCACACCAAAATTGGTGATGTGGTGAACAGTGAAGGTTATCAAAGATTACAACAGGGTCTAGATCAACTGGGAAAGTGGGCCAAGGAATGGAAGATGGAATTTTACTCAGACAAGTGCAGTGATGTATCTTAGGAAGTTAAACCAGGGCAGGATCCTGGTGAGTGTTGTTGAACAGAGAGACCTTGGGGTGTTGGTATATTGTCACTTGTACTGAGGTACGGCGAAAAACTTGTCTTGCGTATAGTTCATACAAATCAATTCATTACACAGTGCATTGAGGTAGTACAGGGTAAAAACAATAACAGAATACAGAGTAAAGTGTCACAGCTACAGGGAATGCATTGCAGGTAGACAATAACGTGCAAGGTCAAACAAGGTAGATTGTGAGGTCAAGAGTCCATCTCATCATATAAGGGAACCGTTCAGTAGTCGAATCACCATAGGATAGATGCTGTCCTTGAGCCTGGTGGTGTGTGTGCCCTCAGGCTCCTGTATCTTTATGCCTGATGGGAGAGAAGAGAGAATGACTCGGTGGGTGGGGTCTTTGATTATGCTGGCTGCTTCACCAAGGCAGCGAGAGGTATAGACAGAGTCCATGGAGGGGAGGCTGGTTTCTGTGATGTGATGGGCTGTGTCCACAACTCTCTGCAGTTTCTTGCAGTCCTGGGCAGAGCAGTTGCCATACCAAGCCATGATGCATCCAGATAGGATGCTTTCTGTGGTGCATCGATAAAAGTTGGTGAGTGTCAAAGGGGACATGCCAAATTTCTTTAGCCTCCTGAGGATGTAGAGGCGCTAGTGAGCTTTCTTGGCTATAGCGTCCACATGGTTGGACCAGGATAGGCCATCGGTGATGTTCACTCCAAGGAACTTGAAGCTCTCAACCCTCTCGACCTCAGCACCATTGATGTCGACAGGTGCATGAACACTACCCCCTTTCCTGAAGTCAATGACCAGCTCTTTTGTTTTATTGACATTGAGGGAAAGGTTGTCATGACACCATGTCACTAAACTCTCTATCTCCTTCCTGTCCTCCAACTCATCGATATTTGAGATACAGCCTACTATGGTGGTATCATCTGCAAACTTGTAGATGGAGTTAGAGCAGAGTTTGGCCATGAGTATATAGAGAGTAGAGGGCCAAGGACACAGCCTTGTGGGGCACCAGTGTTGAGAATAGTCGTGCTGGAGATATTGCTGCCTATCCTCACTGATTGTGGTCTGTTGGTCAGAAAGTCAAGGATCCAGTTGCAGACGGAAGCGTTGAGTCCCAGGTCTCAGAGTTTGGTGATGAGTTTGCTTGGGATTATAGTATTGAAGGTGGAGCGGTAGTCAATAAAAAATAGGTACAAGTACATAGTTCCAGGAAAGTGGCAACACAGGTAGACAGAGTGGTATGGAAGGTGTATTGTATATTTGCCATCTTTGACTGAGGCATTGAGTACAAGGAGTTCAGAGATCATTTTATAGTTGTACAAAATGTGGGTTAGGCCGTACTTGGAGTGTTGTGTGCAGTTCTGGTCACCACACTATGGGAAAGATGAGATTAAGCTAGAGAGGGCGTTGATAAGATTTACAAGGATGTTTCTGGGAACAGAGGGCTTGAGTTATAAGGAGCAACTGGATAAGCTAGGACTTTTCTCTGGAACAAAGGAGGCTGAGGGGTGACCTTATTGAGGTTTATAAAATCATGAGGAGCATAGATAAGGTGAATGGTCACAGTCCTTTCCCCAGGGTAGGAAGTCTAAAACTAGAGGGCACAGGGGACAGATTTAAAGGGGCAATAAACAACCTGCTGGAGGAACTCAATGCGTCGAGCAGCACCTAGAACATAAAACAGTACAGCACAGGAACAAGCCC
Organism: Pristis pectinata; assembly: GCF_009764475.1. Lineage (NCBI taxonomy): Eukaryota > Metazoa > Chordata > Chondrichthyes > Rhinopristiformes > Pristidae > Pristis > Pristis pectinata. The sequence goes on from NC_067431.1 coordinate 31,474,158, forward strand.
TTCAGCCCACAATGTTGTGCCAAACCAATTACATTAGTGATTACGTTAGCTAAACTAATCCTTTCTGCCTACACAATGCCCATATCCTACCATTTCCCTCACATTCTTGTGCCTATCTAAGAACTTCTTTAACATCCCTATCGTATTTGCCTCCACCACCACCCCAGGCAGCACATTCCAATCTCTGTATAAAAAAAACTAACCCTGCACATCTCCTCTGAACTTACCCCCTATTACCTTAAGTGCATGTCCTCTAGTATTAGACATTTCAACCCTGGGGAAAAGATTCTGACTGTCTACTCTATCTATGCCTCTCATAATCTTATAAACCTCTATCAGATCTCTGTGGGAGGAAAAAAATTGTTGATGTTTCAGGTCGAAACCCTGCATTAGGACTTGCTCCAGATTCCAACATCTGCAGTCTCGTGTCTCTGAAGATTTAAAGGGGACCTGAGGAACAAGTTTTTCCACAGAGGTGGTGGGTACATGGAACAAGCTGCCAGAGGAAGTGGTAGAGGTGGGTACAATTTACAATGTTTAAAAGACATTTGGATGAGTACATGGATAGGAAAGGTTTACTGGGTCAATGGGCCAAAGACAGGCAAATGGGATGAGCTTGGACAGGCACCTTGGTCAGTATGGACAAGTTGGGCCGAAGGGCCTATTACTGTGTTGTATAACTATGACTGACTCCATTGGTCTCCACACTGACTAAATTCATTGGAATCCATCTGCTACTTTCACTTCCGTGACAAACCAATTTTGGTGCAAAACTTTGATCTAACCATTAGTTCTTAAAAGCTAGTGAACAGTACAGAAATAAAACACATTAAAAGCAAATGAATAGAAGGAACAATTACCAAATAAAGCATATTACGTGCTTCTTATGTGCTTTTACGCTCTAAAGGTCCCAAATAATCTAATTCTGCACCTCTCCAGTTTTCAACACAAGACAAAGTTTACCTTTATCCACTTTATTAGGGAATCAGTCAAAATAATGATGTAATATACAAATTAGGAGAAAACATTCACTGGTAACAGGTTCAATCCACCTAACACGATTTAAAAATCATTCAAAAAGACTCGTGTTGAAAGCAATTCAAGCATTAAATTACATGATTTGCAATAATGAAATAGCATCCCAAGTTTTACTAACTCACTGGAATGATACAATATCTTGTAATTCTGTTCTGTATGGGAAGCAGGCAAAAGTTTGGGTGTTTCGAAGCAAAACCGAAAAATCTACATAACTAATAAAGTACAAAAGTGATGCAGCCTAACTACCAGGTAATCACAATATCCATTGGCACTGCTGTTAAGTCATTGAAATGATGAGGTTGGCATTTACAGTTACTTAAAACAGAGTTGCAGCAAAGGCTATTCCATAACTGTCTAAATGAAAAGAAACTGCAGATGTTCATTTTTTAGGTTAAAAATGATTGAAAGTAAAGGAAAAACAAGGTAGGTCAAAATGTGCAGCATGTCCTTCAGTAACCAAAAGAAAAGGCAATGGGGACCCCTTCATCAGGGCTCCATCTAAAAACATTAACCACCATTATATTTTCAAGTAAACAGCATCTTTAGTTTTATGGCTAATATTTGCCATTGGATATTGGGATGCAACCAAGTGTTTTGGGAAAGGAAGAGAAAACATGCTGGCAACTGTTGGATGCAAGTGACTATTGACACAGCAGTGGAAATAAACAACCTCACGCCCTATTTTTGTTAATATAGTTAACAGCTAAACCCTTTAGATACATGATGCCACTGGGTACACTACAATCAATGAAAATAAATAAGTGTAGCTCACACCTATGATCACTCAAGCTAAATTTAGACAGCAGCAAGATTGCAGAAACTAGAATCTCCAATGCAGCTAAAATCCAGTGACACTACCAATGATACATTTACATTTTCCAGGGTAACCTCTTAAGAAATAGTGGAACAAGGTTTTCAATGGCATCAGGGGCAGCATCTCACTGCAAGTCTGGAGAGATGTTTCTTCACTTCTTCCGCTCTTTCTATGACAAAGCAAGCACTACATAAAGGAAAAAAATTGCAGGTTAGATATTAAAAGGAGACAAAATGTGAATGTTCAGTGAATTTAAAAAGGTAATAATCAAAATGTACGATACACTATCTGGATTAAAAAAGTAAACTATGATCACAATTTGGTGGAATTCTAGCAATGGGATCTGTCATTTCTTTGATCTGTACATTTCTTGTATATTACAGGCAAATTCATAATTTAAGATAATTATCAATCTTTATTTCCTGTTGCTTTAAAACCTACCAGCTTCTGCTAACTACTTGATTTGAAAGAAGGAAACATTTTAACTGCACTTCTCAATACTGAAATATTGAACATGAAATACAGTGGAAACATTATGCACAAGCCACTGATATCATACAGAAACATGGAAATGTTATGGCACAAAAGGAGGCTGTCGAGTCTGTGCTGGCTCTGAGTACAGCGACCACATCAATCTTGCTCTTTTTTCATAACCCTTCAAAATATTCTCAGTAAAGCACCTAACTTCTGAAAGACCTGATTGATCCTGCTTTCATCACCCCCACAGGCAGTGACTTCCAGATCATCACCACTTTCCTCGCCCTCATAATTTTAAGGCAAATTTTTACATCTATGTCCTTACTCCTTAATCCATTAATAGAGGCCATTACTCACATCAACAATTAATTTAGCACATTGTGAACCAGCCTGGAACCTTCTGATTTTCTTGAGACATAATACCACAAAATTATTCAAGAGAAAATAGGAAACAAGCTTCTGTGATTTTTGCAATATCAAGTTGTCTTAAAATGCTGCACATCAAATGAATTATTTTAATTGTAACAAATGCACACAAGAGGACCCACTTAGAACAATGTTACGAGCTACCCATAAAGTTGAGTGAGTGAAGCTGGAGGGATAAACATTGACCATAATGCCAAAGAACTCTTGAATGGCACCACTAGATCTTCAACACCCATTCTAGAAGACAGTTTAAACCCTATTACAAAATCCTCCACATCCAACAGAACTATTAGTTGAGGATCTGCTCAGGTTCCTAATTGGTTCTTAAATGTTCAACCTACAAAAACAGTGGGGTGAGACAAGAAACAAAAGTGACAATAATTTAATCATGTCAAATTTGGCACAAGGTTTAGATTTCTGAACAATTATCAATCAATCTACTGGACACTATTCCAAATGTCACTACAGTGTTTTAGCTTTGTTCACAATCTTCTCACCAACTCTCAAAGTTACTTACTTTTAAGAGACTAACCACTTTGGATATTTTCAGAATTTTGAATCCATGTGTTTTATCCCCATTAGCGAACATGCTGAGAACTGCAGAGATTTGTCATGTCCTTCAGAGACTAGTTGCATGTGCAGATTATGATGCACACATCTTTTGGTTAACTAGCCTTTTTTTAAAAAAAATTATGAATCTTCAAGCTGCAAAAGAATGCAACTGCAGCAAGAATCCAGTGAGTATCCAGCTTATGCTTGTTTTCAGAGATCCAGGGGCAAATGTGTGGGATAAAATGCAGGTCTTAAATATCCTTCCTTCAAACAGTTATGCTCATACCAAAGTAGGTCCAAAGCAGCAACTTACCGGTTATAGCTTCCTGCGCGAAGTACTTTACATCCATATCTTGATCCTGACTCAGTTTCTCCAATATTGGTTTGACTTCATTCTGTAAAGTGCTGTGATTTAAAGCAACATTAGTACCCATGACCTTTGAAAAACAAGACAGCAGCATTCTGACTGAAACCCAAAACTATCTTGGATATCATCCAGATCAAAATCTGCTTTCCTGCCTCTCACTCAAACTCTCACTTCCACAACAGATCACTTACTGGTCTGATACAGGATAGAACAACTCATCTAGGGGAGTATCGTCAAAAACTGCAACTAAGCTCATTTGGGCTAGTGGGTGGAAAAAGAAAATCACTCGAATATGCAATTTTAACCTGACTGAAGAGAAAGGGCATAAGTGGATGAACTTCCTTCTATGTAGAAAATAGAAACTGATAGATTGCATAATTTACAATCAAATTATAAATGCACAGTTTCTAGCATGTTGTTAAGTGAAATCGCACTGTGTGGCTATCACTTCTGACCATGATTTGTACTTCATTGGTTGAAGGAGGGAGGTTGAAGGTTTAAAGAGGATTTAAGGGGTAAATTTTCACACAGAGTAGTTGGTATCTGAAATGAGCTACCGGAGGTGGCGGTGGAGGCAGGAATAACATTTAAGACACACCTGGACAGGCACTTTATAAAACTCTGGTTAGGCCGGATCTGGAGTATTGTATTCAATTCTGGTCACCCCATTATAGAAAAGATGTGGAGGCCTTAGAGAGGGTGCAGAAGAGGTTTACCAGGATGTTGCCTGGTACTATAGGTGCAGGTGATGTTGGACGAACTAGGGTTGTTTTCTCCAAAGCGATGGAGGCCGAGGGAAGACCTGATAGTTTATAAAATTATGAGAGGCATAAATAGACAGCTGGTATCTTTTTCCCCCCACAGTCAAAATGTCTAATACTTGATGGCATGCAGTTAAGGTGAGAGGGAGAAGGTTCAAAAGAGATGTGCAGGGCAGTTTTTTTTAATAGAGAGTGATGGGGTGCCTGGAGTGCATTGCCAGAGATGGTGGTGGAGGCAGATACAATAGAGGCATTAAATAGGCACATGAACTTGCAGAGAATGAAGGGATATGGACCATGTGCAGGCAAAGGGATTGTTTAATTAAACGTCATTAATTAGTTCAGCACAACATCATGGGCTGAAGGGCCTGTTCTATGTTCAATGAGGAAGACAGAAGGATATGGAATTAATACAGGCAAGTAGGATTAGCACAGATAGGCATGATGGTCAGCATAGACGCAGTGGGCAAGAAGGCTTGTTTCTATGCTGTACAACTTTGACTATATCTATGGCAATGACTTTGCTTGAAAATGTGCACAATAGCAATCCTCCTGCACCATCTTCTGCCTTCTATTACTAAGCCAATTTTTGATCCACTTTGCCAGCCTGGCCTGGCCCCCATCAGTTCTATCTATTTCGACTAACTTCCCATGCAGGACCTTGCCAAAGGTCTTATTAAAGTCCACACAGACAACATATATTGCATTACCCATGAATAAAAAAGATGCAATCACTATGAGGGGCTCCCAATAGCCACTGGGAGATGGGGGAACATATATGCAGGTAGATCATGGAAAGATGTAAAAATAGGGTTAAGCCCCTCTTGCTTTTAATATATGTACAAAATGCCTTGGGATTCTCCTTAATCCTACTTGCCAAGGACAATTAGTGGCCCCTTAAAGCCCTCTTAATTCCTTGCTTAAGATCGTTCCTGCTTCTGTTGTATTCCTCAAGGAATTTCAGCTTTCCCAAACCTTCCTTTGTTCTTTTTGATTAGTCTTATATCTCTCATCATCCATGGTACCTGAACCTTGCAATCCTTATCTTTCATCCTTAGAATAACATGCTGGTTCTGAACTCCATTCAACTAGCCTTTAAAAAGCTCCCACATGTCAGGTGTGGATTTACCCTCAAACAGCCAGTATCGAACTTCCCCAATATTGAATAGAACTTCCCAAGTACCAAGGGCTTCAATGGGCCAAAATTGCATCCAGGAGGGTTACACAAAACAATAGGCAGATAGTCCAACTAGGCTAGGGCCATAATAGAGCTTACATTGGGGAATGAGCCTGGCCAGGTGATAAAAGTTTTCAGTGGGGAAGCATTTTGGGAACAGTAATCATAAATTTTAAGATAATTATGGATTAAGACTGATCCTCAGGTGAAGGTGCTAAATTGGGGAAGGGCTAATTACTACAGTATCAGGAACAGGAGATAGTAAATTAGGAGCAGCTGTTTGATGGTAAATCCACACCTGATAAGTGGGAGCCTTTTAAAGGCGAGCTAATTGGAGTTTAGGACAGAAATGGTAGGAGGAGATGGATAGCAATGTTTGAGGCATTTAGACAGGCACATGAACAGGTGGGGAATAGAGGGATATGGACCACTGTAGAATGAGAGCACATGGCTGTCCCGTGACCGTAACAACATTGACCCTGCTGGTTGGAGGACAGCATTGCTCTTTGGATCGGAAGTGACACCACTGTCAATCAAGGTGTGGCTCCACCCCACCCATCAGGTGTGGGCATAGGGATTGGCTTTGGAGACCACCTTTGTCCCTGAACCTGTCTGACCATTGGCTGTGGCAGGCACCTTTGTCCTTGATCTCCAAACCATTGGCCTGTCTAAATCACCTAGCTAGGCTCCACCCAGCCTCCTAGCACTATAAAGAATGTTGCAATCCACTGGTCTCTCTCTTGACTGCCCCAGGAGTAGTGAGATAACACTGCAGAGACCACTGGTAAGAATGGGCATCACGTGGTTTGGGAGCGTCTTAGTCAGATTCTAGGGAGTGTTAGGGCTAATGCTTGTTGGGTCAAGGTATTCAGGCATTGAAGTGCTTATCCATTAATTAGCTGTATCTTGTTTATTGTGTGTTTGTGTGTGCGTGTATCTCATCCTTGTTGCAATCCCCCCTCATGTCTGCGGTGTCCTGCGTGTGTGTGAGTGTGCATCTGTTCCTATTCATTCTGTCCCCGCGTTTGTCTTTGTTAATAAAGCATTTTTTAATTACAAAGACTGTGTCTAGAGTTCCTCTACCTTTAAGATTCCAAAAGAACCGTTTCACACAACAACCACGTGCAGGCAGGCAGGTGGGATTAGTTTAGATTGGCATCATGGTTGACACAGACATGATGGGCTGAAGGGCCAGTTTCTGTGCTGTATTATTGTGCTCTCATCAATACCTATTCAAAAAAATTCTAGCAAATTTATGTGACAGGATTTTCCATAAACAATGCTGACTATCCCTAATCAGTCCCTGCCTGTCTGTGTAGATAAATTCTGTCCCTTAAAATTTTTTCCAATAGTTTCCCTACAACTGATTTAAAGCCTGTAGTTATATGTGCTGTCTTCCTTGAACAAAGGAATAAAACAGTTGCTATCCTATGGTCATCTAGCACCTCATCTATGGCTAATGATCACCATTAGAGCCCCAGCAATCTCCTCCCTTGTCTCCCATAACAGCCTGGGATTCATCACATCAGGCTCTCTGGATTTGTTTACCTTTATGCCCTCTAACACATCAAACACCTCCTCCTTCTTAATGCTAACATGCTTCAGAATTTCAGTGTCAACTCACCCCGAACTCTCCATCAACCATGTCTTTCTCCTTAGTGAATACAGATAAGAGGTATTCATTTAGGACCTTGTTCACATTCCCTGGTCCCATGCAAAGATTGCCCCTCTGGTCCTTAAGGGGACCCACCCTTTACCTGGTTACCCTTTTGCTCCTGACATACTTATAAAACACCTTGGGATTCTTAATCTCATCTTCCAATGATATTTCATGGTCCTTTTTGCCCTCCTAATTTCTTTTTTTTTGTTTAAAAATTGTACTCTTCTACACTCTCTATATTCCTGAAGGGAATCTTCCATTTTCAATTACCTATAGCTGTCATGTACTTCCTTTTTTTCCTTCATTAAACTCTCAGTAGTCCTTGTCATCCAGTGTTCCCTAATCTTGCCATACTTACCTTTCAACACTTACAGGAAAATGTTGCCTTTGAAGTCTATCTCCCATTTAAAAGACTCCCATTTGTTAGGTGTTATTCTTAGGTGTTATTCTATCTATAAGCAGCTTCTCCAATCTACTTTTGCCAGGTCCTGTCTTGTTATTGAAATCAGCCTTCCCCCAATTTAGATCTTAACTTGTGGACTATCCTTACCTCTCTTCATAACTATCTCGAAACTTAAGAGAATTATGATCACTATCCCCAATATACTCCCACACTGACCACTTTCCTGGATTCACTTCCTAAGATTAAATCCAGTACAGCCTCTTCTCTAGTAGGACTGACTATGTATTGGCCTCAAAAAGCTCTCCTGGATGCATTTCACAAACTCCCCCCATCCAAGCCACTCATACGAAGTTAGGGAAGTTAAACTCCCCTATCATCAGGACAAATTGCTGTTACACCTTTGTTTACATATCTGGTCCTCTATCTCCCACTGACCGTTTGGGGGCCTGTACAATAACCCCAGTAAAGTGATAGCCACTTTGTTATTTCTAAGTCCTACCCATATAGCCTCACTAGAAGAACCTTCCAAGATACCCTCCTTGAATACTACCATAATGTTCTCCCTAATCAACACTGTGGCGCCCCTTTCCCTTTTACAGCTCCCTCATCATGCCTGAGACATCTACTGTATACTCCGGAACGCTAAGCTGCCCCTCCCACCCCCCCCCCCCCCAGTCTTACCTGTCAAGCTCATCGTGTTAAAGTAAATGCATTTTAGCATACCAATCCTCCCATGCGCCTCATCATGCTCCAGTCTGCTCTGCCTACTGGGCTTGCTTGGGTTATCCTCTATATATTTCATTTAATAAACCTTCTGTAAACTGTTTCCAACAAACTTGTACCTTTCCTTGGGAGACCAATTCTGCACACAGCTTCACCAATGCCCAATTTGACTGAAGAACACTCCCTGCTTTCCCAGCACCAATACCTGTGACACATCACTCGTTATACCTTGCTAATCAGAAAAAGACCAATTTAGGCCCACTTTCCTGTTACCGCCGATCTTCTATCTCTAATATGTTATCTCTTACACCATAAGCTTTCATTTTCCACAATAACCTTTGATGCAATACTTATCAAATATCTTACAGAAATATAAGCTGAGTACACCCACCAATGCTCTTTATCCACATGACATGAGTCCTTCAAAGAATTCCAATGAATTGGTCAAAAATGATTTCCTTTGAACAGTGAAGAAGGTTGTCTAAGGTTAAAACAGGATGGCGCAGCTTGGTCGGCATGGACCAGTTGGGTCAAAGGGCCTGTTTCCGTGCTGTATAACTGTTTGACTCTTTAACCTAAGTGACATCTTTATCACCCAGAGAGTGGTCGGTATATGGAATGAGCTGCCAGAGGAAATGGCCTAGGCAGGTACATTAAAAACATTTAAAAGGAACTTTGACAAGTACATAGATGGGAAAAGTTTGGAGACACGTGGGCTAAATATGCACAAATGGGACTAGCTTAGATGGGAGTCTTGGTTAGCATGGTCCAGTTGGGCCAAAGGACCTGTTTCCATGCTGTATGACTCTATGACTAATTGCCATCACACTAGTGTCTCAATTTCCATTCTAGCTCAAGCAAAAAAAACAACAAATTGGAGACTACAGACTGTCCATGTCCCGAGTTCTGAATCCCAATTAATTTCATGTAATAATTATCCGCAATACTTACTTCGCATCTAAAACCGGTCCTATTTTCTGCAATGATTTAGCCACATTGAAGCGAACATTTGCCACCTGATCACCTGCCATCTGTAGAACCGTTGGCAACATCTGCTTTGCTGTGATATCTTGGCCACAGGCTTCAGACAACACCTGAAAGTTCATCAGAAAAAGCAATGTTTATTCACAGCAATATCTTTAACTAACCAAGACTAAAAAGATCATCTACCTGATTGGTACAAGGCTCAGAATACATTTTGCCCTATTATATGTCACTAGCCAATGGGCGTAGTCCCTGTTGGTACTAATGACGTAAGAAGAGAGATGAGGTTCTGCAAAGAGAATTTACAGAGTTAAGTAGAAAGTTGAAAGGCAGAAGTGGTAGTATTGTGATTTCAGGATTACCCTGTGCCATGTGCTAGCAAGTATAGGAATAGGAAGATAGGACAGCTGAATGTGTGGCTAAAAAGCCAGTGCAGCAGGGAGAGCGTTAGGTATTTGGATCATTGGGATCTCTTCCATGGCAGGGTGACCTGGAGGAGGAGGAAGGGTTGTACCTAAACTAGAGGACCACCAAGATCCTTGCAGGGAGGTTTGCTTGTGCTACTTGGGAGGGTTTAAACTAGCTAGGCAGTTGGGGTGGGACCAAGAACAGTGCAGCAGGTGGCGAGTCAGAATCCTATGTAAAAAAAAAAATTAGAACAGGCAGATCCAGTGGGCAGTGCAGGCAGAGATAGGTGGGGAAGCATGAGAAGGTCAACAGGTTTAACTGTATTTACTTTAATGCCAGAAACCTCGCAGTAACTTGGATGAGCTGAGAGCAATCAATCAGCAGAGGGATTATGATATTGTTGTAAATATAGAAGTGACCTGGATGAGGAAGTGGATGGATGGGTTAGTAAGTTTGCTGAGGACACAAAGGTTGGAGGTGTTGTGGATAGTGTGGAGGGCTGAGAAGTGGCAGATGGAGTTCAACCCAGATAAGTGTGAAGTGGTTCATTTTGCTAAGTCAAATATGATAGCAGAATGTAGTATTAATGGTAAGACTCTTGGCAGTATGGAGGATCAGCAGGATCTTGGGGGTCCAAGTCTATAGGACACTCTGAGCAGCTGCACAGGTTGACTCTGTGGTTAAGGCGGCATATGGTGTATTGTTCTTCATCAATCATGGAACTGAATTTAGGAGCCAAGAGGTAATGTTACAGCTATATAGGACCCTGGTCAGACCCCACTTGGAGTACTGCCCTCAGTTCTGGTCACCTCACTACAGGAAGGATGTGGAAGCCATAGAAAGGGTGCAGAAGAGATGTACAAGGATGTTGCCTGGATTGGGAAGCATGCCTTATGAAAACAGGTTGAGAGAACTCGGCTTTTTCTCCTTGGAGCAATGGAGGACGAGAGGTGAATTGATAGAGGTGCGTAAGATGATAAAAGGCATTGATCGTGTGGATAGTCAGAGGCTTTTTCCCAGGGTTGAAATGGTTGCCACAAGAGGACACAGGTTTAAAGGTGCTGGGGAATAGGTACAGAGGAGATGTCAGGGGTAAGTTTTTTTTTACTCAGAGTGGTGAGTGCGTGGAATGGGCTGCCGGCAACGGTGGTGGAGGCGGATACGATAGGGTCTTTTAAGACTTTCAGATAGGTATATGGAGCTTAGAAAAATAGAGGACTATGGGTAAGCCTAGTAATTTCTAAGGTAGGGACATGTTCGGCACAACTTTGTGAGCCGAAGGGCCTGTATTGTGCTGTAGGTTTTCTATGTTTCTATAGAAATATGGTTGAGGGAAAGGCAGGATGGCAGCTCGGTGTCCTGGGGTATAGATGTTTCAGGGATGGGGTCTTGCACTACCAATCAAGGAGAGCATTACAGCAAGAGACATAGAGAATCTGCAGCAACAAACAATCTCAATTAAGCAGATCTGTGGGAGGAAAAGAATTGTTAGCATTTCAGATCAAAACCCAACATCAGGACAGAGTGGAGAGGCGAGGTGGCCAGTATAAAGAGCAGAAGGGGAATGGTGAGAAAAGAGTCCAAGGTGATTGGTGGACTGAGGAAGGGGTGCAGAATGGCAAGCAAGTTGTGCCAGGTAGGGGAGGGGAGCAGGGTGGAGCTGGGAGACAGTGACAGGTAAATGGTAGATTGAGGTAGACATCTACCATTGTAAGGTTAAGCACTGTAATTGTACCCACCTCTACAGCTTAATCTAGCAGCTTGTTCCACATACCCACTACTCTGTGAAAATTTTGCCCTTCAGTCCCTTTTAACTTTATTCCCCCCTCTCTCCTAGTTTTAGACTCCCCTACCCTGGGAAAAGACTGTGACCATCCACCTTACCTATACCCCGTGGTCTCCCCTCAGCCTCCGGCTCTGCTCCAGGGGGAAAAAAGTCCCAGCCTATTGAGCCTCTCCTTATAGTTCAAGCTGCCAGTCCTGGTAATATCCCTATGAATCTTTTCTGCACCCTTTCCAGCTTAATGACATCCTTCCTTTACGCAGGTGACCAAAAATGTACACAATACTCCAAGTGCAGTCTCACCAATGTCTTATACAGCTGTAACATGACACCCCAACTCCTGTACTCAGTGCCCTGACCAATGAAGGCAAGTGTGCCAAACACCTCCTTCACAACCGTCTACTTATGTCTCCACTTTCAGGGAACTACGTACTTGTAACTCTAGGTGTCTCTGTTCTACAATGCTTCACAGGGCCCTACCGTTTACTATGCTAGTCCTGCCCTGGTTTAACTTACCAAAATGCCACACTTTTAGTTAAATTCCATCTGCCATTCCCTGGACTACTTCTCCAGTTCATCTAGATCCTGTTCTATCCCAGGATGCAATGAGAAGTGAGGGAGGAGATTGTTGGAACTCCAAAGGAGATTTTTGCATCTTTATTAGCCACAGGTGGGGCACCAGAAGATGGGAGGATTACCAACGTTATCCCCTTGTTCAAAAAATGTAGTAGGGAAACTACAGGCTAGTGAGCTTCACATCAATAGGAGGGAAATTATTGGAAAAATTTCTAAGGGAGAGGATTTATGTTACCTTAGAAAGGCAGGACTGATGAGGAGTTCACATGGTTTTGTGCAGGGGAAATCCTGTCTCTCAAATCTGATTTGAGTTTTTTGATGAGCTAATTAAGAATATTGATGATGGCACAGTAGATGTAATTTACCTGGACTTTAGCAAGGCTTTTGAGAAAGTCCCGCACTGTAAGCTGGTCTGGGTTAAGACACATGGAATTCAAGGTGTATTGGCAAACTGGGTCCACAAGTGGCTTGGCAATAAAAGGCACAGGGTAGGGTCGAGGGATGTTTCTCTGACTATGTCTGTAATCAGTGGTGTACTGCCAGGATTGGTGCTGGGACCAAATGACTTGAATGAGAATATAGACAGACTGGCTAGTGAGTTTGCTGATGGCATAAATAATGGTGGAGTAGTTGATGGCGAAAATGATTGTGAAAGGATACAGAAGATCAGTTGGGCAGACCGGTGGCAGTTGTAATTTAATCCAGACAAGTGTGAGGTAATGCATTTTGGGACATCAAATACTAAAGGACATGCACAGTAGATCAGAATCAGATTATCACTGACATGAAATTTCTTGTTTTGCAGCAGTAGTACGATGCAAAAATGTAAAATTACTACAAATTACGAAAATAAATAAATAGTGCAAAAAAAAAAGGAATAATAAGGTAGTGTTTGTGGACTGTTCAGAAATCTGATGGAGGGGAAGAAGCTGTTTCTGAATCATTGAGTGTGAGTCTTCAGGCTCCTGTACCTCCTCCCCAATGGTAGTAATGAGAAGAGGGCATGGAGAAGAGGGCATGTCCTGGACAGTGAGGGTCCTTAGTGATGGATGCTGCCGCCTTGTGGCACCGCCATTTGAAGATGTCCTTGATGGTGGGAGGGTTGTGCCTGTGATGAAACTGGCTGAGTCTACAACCCTCTGCTGCCACTTGAGATTCTGTGCATTGGACCCTCCATACCAGGCTGATGCAACCAGTCAGAATGCTCTCTATCGTACATCTATTGAAATTCATAAGAGTCTTCGGTGACATACCGAATCTCTTCAAACTCCTAACGAAGTAGAGCCGCTGGCTTGCCCTCTTCAGGATTGCATCGATGTGTTGGGCCCAGGGCAGATCCTCCAAGAGGCTGACACCCAGGAACTTTAAGCTGCTCACCATTTCCACCGCTGGCCCCTCAATGAAGACTGATGTGTGTTCTCCCAACTTCCCCTTAAGTCCACAATCAATTCCTTGGCCTTGCTGATGTTGAATGCGAGGTTGTGCAAGGTGACAGGAACCTCAGAAGTTTTGATGTACAGAGGGACATTGGGCTGCAAGTTTTTAGGTTTCTGAAAATGCCAACACAAGTGGATAGGGTCCTGAAGACTTTTGGCACACTTGCCTTTATAAGCCAAAGCACTGAGTACAGGAGTTGTAACATCATTTTGCAGCTATACAAAACATTGGTCAGGCCACACAAAGTATTGTGTACAGTTCTTGCTGCCACACTGTAGTAAGAATGTGATAGCAATAGAGAGAGTGCCAAAGAGATTCACCAGTTGTTGTTGTTTGGAATGGAGAGCTATACTTGTAAGGAGAGATTTGACAGGCTGGGCTTATTCTCACTAGATTGAAGGAAGCTGAGGGGTGACATAGAAGTTTATAAAATTATGAGGGTCATAGGCTAATTAGTGAGGGTCATAAGCTAATTAGTCAGTCTTTTTCCAAAGATTTGGGTGGGGGGGGCGGGGGGAGGGGGTGGTTTAAAACTAGAGGTCATAGGTTTAAGGTGAGAAGGGAAAAATTTAAAGGAGATCTGAGGGCAAATTTTTCCATACAGAGGATACTGGTAATTGGGAACATGTTGCCAGAGCAAGTGGTAGAGGCAGATACAATTACAATGTTTAAGAAGCATTTGAACAGGTACTTGGATAGGAAAAATGTCGAGGGATAGGGGCCTAATGTAGGGAAGTGGGAGTAATCTAGATAGGCATCACGGTCGGTATGGACAAATTAGGCCTAAGGGCCCATTTCTGTGTTACACATCTCTATCCTTTCTCATAATTTGCTGTACGCTATTGAATCCGCCAATATAGATCACCTCCACTACTTCCTCCCTTGGCTATCCATACTTTTGCTACTTCCTGCATCAATTGGTATCAACACACTAATTCATTAATAAGCAGGGTTCAAAAATAAAAAGTATGTCCATACTTCAAAAATGAAAACTATCTAAAATAAAATGAATGACTTTTTAGAAGAATAAACAGCAATAGATTAATAAATCAACAAATAAGGGAACCACTGATTTCCCAGAATCCAGGAACATGAGTTTAAATATCAGATGGTTTAATATATTATCTAACTACTAAAGGTTACATAATCAATACCTTCTTGCAAGTCTTTAAATTTTAAAGAAATAAAAAATTAATCTGTTTTACCTTTAGCATTTCCATAAACTTTAATTATTTTCTTTACACAAATACAGCAGGTACACAAAAATAGGTCTGGATGGAATGATCCTTATGACCAGCATGTTTCATTGAATATAAACACAACAGGAAATCAAACTCCAGTTGGAGAAAGACCAAGTAAGGTACTACTTTAAACAGATTTAAACTTCAGTTCCTTAATCGAGGCTAACATGCTCTAAAATAGACTGCTTTATAGGCAGCTGTTTTCAACCACCCACCCACCCCCAAATACTGGTAGTTTTATAATTCTGGTACAACTCTACTCTGGCAATGCATGATGTGAACCTTTGATAGAATAATTAGATGCTGTTAATTGATTTCTGCAGAATCTAAACATTCACAAAGAGCAGACATAAAAAATATTAATATAAACAGAATTTTTAAACAAATCCATGGTACTTTTTTAAAATTCTTTATATTCAAGTCCGAGTTCTAACTGTATTTTTTACTTCTAATAAAACATACCAGCTTTTGAAGTTTAATACAAGCATCAACAGAATTATACTTACATTAATGCAGAAAAGGGTGGTCATTCTATGAAGGTAGTTGGGATCACTGGCCATGGCAAGTACTTTAGGCACAATGGTAGATTCTGCCCAGTCTTTGCCAAACTTCTCCACCAGTTTGGTCAAGTTGTTGGTTGCAGCCTCTCGAATGGCATATACTGGAAGATACATTCATAATCAAGAAGTGATCTCATCTGATTATTCTTACTACTTGATTTTCAAACAAGTGGAGGAATTCCTTCTTTGTTGAATAAAATACAAATTTCCTCAATGCAAAGCTTGCATTACCTTTTGTTCAATACCAAATTATACACACTGGAAGTTGTGTACTTGGAAAGTAAAATGCAAAGTAAAATTTAGGACCATTGTAATATATCATTAAATATTTTACAAATACACACATCTATTACATCAATAGGTCAACCAATCGCAAATGAATGCAATAAAAATAAAAAGAGGCCAATTAAAATAAATACATTATAGTTGATCCAAGAGGGTGCAACCAATACCAAATAGTCATTATTCAAACCCTAACCGCAATTCAAATTGCAGGGGAAAATGAACCTACACTAAAAGCTAAACACATAGTCAAATCAAATCTGTTGATCATTTTATTGGTCTTTAATCAAAATGTACTTTATTAAAAAAAATCAGCCCTGCCTTTTTGGGAAAAGCACCTTATAATAGAATTATTTGCACCAGGAAAAAAACTCATCTGCATTTCATTTATAAAAATGAAAAGAAATCCAGATTGTAAACATTTGCAATGATAAAATACATCTTTACTAATAACATTACTTGGGAAGCTGAAAGGTCTGAAGGTGGATAAGTCACCTGGACTGGATGGACTACACACTCTAGGGTTCTGAAAGAGGTAGCTGAAGAGATTGTAGAGGCATTAGCAGGGATCTTTCAAGAATCACTAGATTCAGGAATGGTTCCAGAGGACCAGAAAATCGCAAATGTCACTCCACTCTTTAAGAAGGGAGGCAAAAGACATGAAATTATAGGCAAGTTAGCCTGACTTCAGGGGTTGGTAAGATTTGGGAGTCCATTATTAAAGATGAGGTTTCGGGATACTTGGAAGCAAATGATAAAATAGGCCAAAGTCAGTGTGGTTTCCTTATGGGGTGATCTTGCCTGGCAAATCCCTGTTGGAATTCTTTGAGGATGTAATAGGCAGGAGGGCCAAAGGAGAGTCAGTGGATATCGTTTACCTGGATTTTCAGAAGGCCTTTGACAAAGCTTCTAAACAAGATAGGAGCCCATGGTATTAAAGGAAAGGTACCAGCATGGATAGAAGATTGGCTGACTGGCAGAAGGAAAAGAGTGGGAATTAAGGTGGCTTTTTCTGGCTGGCTGCCGGGTGACTAATGGTGTGCCTCAGTGGTCGGTGTTGGGTCCGCTACTTTTCGTGTTATATGTTAATGATGTGCATGATAGAATTGATGGCTTTCTGGCCAAGTTTGCGGATGTTACAAAGGTAGGTGGAGGGGTAGGTAGTGTTGAGGAAGCAGGGAATCTGCAGAAGGACCTGGACAGGTTGAGAACAAGCAAAGAAGTGGCAGATGGAATACAGCATCATGCACTTTGGTAGAAGGAATAAAAGCATAGACTATTTTCTAATCGGGGAGAAAATTCAGAAGTCAGAGGTGCAAAGGGACTTGGGAGTCCTAGTGTAGGATTTCCTAAAGGTTAACTTGCAGGTTGAGTCAGTAGTAAGGAAGGCAAATGAAATGTTGGCATTAATTTCAAGAGGACTACAATATAAAAAGGATATAATGCTGAGGCTTCATAAGGCATTGGTCAGACCACATTTGGAATATTGTGAGCAGTTCTGGGCCCCGTATCCAAGGATGGATGTACTGGCATTCGAGGAGGATCCAGAGGAGGTTTACGAGAATGATCCAGGCAGTGAAAAGGTTAACGCATGAGGAATGTTTGATGGCTCTGGCCCTCACTGGAATATAGAAGGATGAGGGGGGATCTCTTTGAAACCTACCAAATATTGAAAGGCCTGGATAGAGTGGACGTGGAGAGGATGTTTCTAGTGGTGGGAGAGTCTAGGACCAGAGGGCACAGCCTCAGAATAAAAAGACTTTCCTTTAGAACTGAGAAGAAGCGGAATTTCTTTAGCCAGGTGGTGGTGAATCTGTGGAATTCATTGCCACAGACGGCTGTGGAGGCCGTCATTGGATATAATTAAAGCAGAGGTTGATAGGGTCTTGATTAGTAAAAGCAAAGGTTAGGGAGAGAAGGCAGGAGAACAGTGTTGAGAGGGTAAAGTAAATTGGCCATGATTGAATGGTGCAGCAGACTCGATGGTCTGAATGGCCTAATTCTGCTTGTATGTCTTATGGTCTATTACAGAAGTTCAGCTTGAAAGCTCCTATCACATTTAAATGGTTGAGAAATATTAAAATTTAGGAGAGGCCTCGAGCATCAATTAAATACCACAACTTGCTCAGTTGTCATCCATGCAATTTAATTGATAAGACCTTTATCCCAGTTACCGCAGTGCCTATTTTTTCTATTCATTCAACTATCAAGTTGACAGAAGTAACTAGATACCAGAGATAAATTCATGCTTTACTGACATACTTACACCTAGCAAGTGACACAATTCTGAGAATACACAGAGCTATCATTTACAAGAAACAGAACCCGAGAGATACTGCTTAAAGGCAGCTTGAGGACTGCAGAGTTTTGGCAACCACATAACAAAAAAATCATGAATGCACCGAAGATAGTGTAGGGAGTTTCTGAGAATGTAGATAGGACTAAGAAATAAGCTGGGATAAAAAATGTTGGAGATACTCAGCAGGTTAGCCAGCACCTGTCAAGAGAAATACAGAGTTAACATTTCCAGGGCCATTTATTAGCCTGACCTGTTGAGTATCTCCAGAATTTCCAGCTTCTGCAAATGCTTTCTGTGGAACAAGAGGCTGTGAGGGGCGACTTAACTGGGGTGTATGAAATTATGAGGGGCCTAGATAAAGTAAATAAGTACCTTTTTTTTCCCCCCAATTCATTCAAGGGACGTGGACTTCACAGGCTGAGCCAGCATTTAATTGTTCGTCACTAATCACCCATGAGAAGGTAGTGGTGACCTGCCTTCTTGAATTGCTGCCGTGCTTGAAGTGTGGGTAAACCCAAAATGCTGTTAGGAAGGGAGTTCCAGGATTTGGACACAATGAGAGTGAAAGAACAGTGATAAATTTCCAAGTCAGGATGGTTTGTGCCTTGGAGGTGCTCTCATGCTTTTGCTGCCCTTATTTTTCTAGCTGGTAGATTTTGTGGGTTTGGAAGGTGCTGTCTCAGGAGTCTTGGTGAATTGCTGCAGTGCATCCTGTAGATGGTACAGGATGTGCATCGGTGGTGGAGTAAGTGGTTGTGGATGGGGTGCTGCAGGATTTCTAGCCTCTGACCTGCTCGTTGCCACATTGTGGCTTCTCCAGTTCAGCCTCTGGTCAATGGTAACCTCCAGGATACTGATAGTGGGAAATTCAGTGAAGGTAATGTCACTGAATGTCGGGGGTGCTAATTCGTTCTTGTTGATATCACTGCCTGGTACTTGTGTAGCACGAATGTTGCTTGTCACTTATCAGCCCAGGCCTGCACATTGTCCAGGTCTTGCTACATTTGGTTGTAGACAGCTTCATCATCTGAAGAGTTACAGATGGTAACTGAATACTGAGCAATCAGCAGCAAATATCCCTACTTCTGCTCTTACAATTCAAGAAAGATCATTGAAGCAGCAGCTAAAGATTGTTGGGCTTAGCCCACCACCCTAAAGAACCCCTGCAAAGAAGTCATGCAGCTGAGATGATTGACTTCCAACCACCACAACCATCTTCCTTTGGAGAAGACGTGATTTCAACCAGTGGAGGATTTTCCCCCCCGACTCCCATCAACTTAGGAAAGCCAGGAGGGGCCATGAAGAGTCCTTTGCAAGTAGGATTAAGGAGAATCCAAATGCATTCTATAGCTATGTCAGGAATAAGAGGATAATGAGGGAAAGGGTAGGACCACTTAAGGATAAAGAATAACATCTATGTTTGGATGCAGAGGATGTGGGTGAGGTTCTGAATGAGTATTTCTCTTCAGTATTTACCCGGAAAAGAGACATGCAGGACGCAGAAATTGGAACTGATGGCAGAAACATGTTAGGGCATTTAGAGGTCAAGGAGGAGGTAGTGTTAGGTCTCCTAAACAGTATTAAGGTGGATAAGGCCACGGGACCCGATGGGATACACCCCAGGTTATTGAGAGAGGTGAGAGAGTAAATTGCTGGGGCCTTGACCAATATCTTTGTGTCCTCTTTGACCACGGGTGAGGTCCCGGATGACTGGCAGATGGCTAATGTTGTTCCTCTAGGAACAAGGGAAAATCTGGGGAACTATAGACCAGTGAGTCTCACGTCAGTTGCAGGAAAATTGCTGGAGAAAATTCTTCAAGATGGGATATATGAGCACCTGGAATCCAATGGCTTGATTAGGGAAACCCAGCATGGCTTTGTGCAGGGCAAGTTGCGTCTTATTAACCTGGTTGAGTTTTTTTGACAAGGTGATGAGAGAGGCTGATGAAGGTAGAGCTGTGGATGTCGTCTATATGGACTTCAGTAAGGCATTTGACATGGTCCCACATAATAGGTTAATCAAGAAAATTCGAATGCATGAGGTCAGTCGAGAATTGGCTGTGTGGATCCAGAACTGGCTTGCCCACAGAAGACAAAGGGTGGTGGTTGAAGGGACTTAGTTGGGCTGGAGGCCTGGGTAGTGGTGTTCCACAGGGATCTGTGCTGGGACCTCTACTACTTGTGATGTACATAAGTAACCTAGATGAGTATGTTGATGGATGAGTTAGTAAATTTGCAGATGATACCAAGATTGGTGGAGTTGTGAACAGTGTAGAAGACTGGCGATGGATACAGCATGATATAGATCAGTTGCAGATGTGGGCAGAGAAATGGCAAATGGAGTTTAACCCAGATAAATGTGAGGTGTTGCACCTTGGTAGGACTAATGTCAAGAGGCAGTACACTCTTAAGGGCAAGACCTTTAATAGTGTTGAAGAGCAGAGAGACCTTGGGGTACAAGTCCATGACTCATTGAAAGTGGTTACACAGGTAGACACGGTGGTTAAGGCGGCTTATGGAACGCTTGCTTTCATTAATTGGGGTACTGATTATAGGAGTCAAGAAGTTATGATGCATCTCTATAGAACTCCAGTTAGGCTACATTTAGAGTATTGTGTGCAATTCTGGTCACCTCACTATAGGAAGGATGTCGAGGCTTTAGAGAGGGTGCAGAGGAGGTTTACTAGAATGCTGCCTGGATTAGAGGGCATATGCTATCAGGAGAGGCTGGACAAACTTGGATTCTTTTCTCTGGAGCGGCAGAGGCTGAGGGGTGATCCGTTGGAAGTGTATAAAATTACCAGGGGCATAGATAGGGTGGACAAGCAATATCTTTTTCCCATTATTGAGCGATCCAATACCAGAGGGCATGCATTTAAGGTGAGAGAGGGTAGGTTCAGAATAGACGTTTTTATACTGAGAGAGTGGTGGATGCCTGGAATACGTTGCCTGATAGGATAGAGGAGGAAAATTCATTGGGGGCTTTTAAGAGGTGCTTGGATGGGCACATGAATGAGGGGAAAATAGAGGGATATGGGCATTCTGTAGGTAGGAGGAAATAACTATGTCGGCTATTGTTATTGTGGGCCAAAGGGCCTGTTCTGTGCTGTGCTGTTCCATGTTTTATGACTCCAGTCTAGCCAAGGCCCCTCGATGCCATACTCAATCAAACGATGTCTTTATATCAAGGGCAAATACCTCTGGAGTTCAGTTCTACAATCTTTGTTTGGAAGAAGGCTGTAATATGGTCAGGAGCTGAGGGACCCAAATTGAGCTTCTGTGAGAAAGTTGTTGCTTGGCAAGTGCAGCGTGATAGCACTTGATCCTTCCATCACTTTGCTGATAATTGACAGCAGACTTTTGGGGCTGTAGTAAGTTGGGTAGGATTTGTCCTGCTTCTTGTGTACACGACATACCTGGGCAATTTTCCATATAGTTAGGTAGATGCCAGTGCTGCTGTTGTATTGGAACGCCCTGACCAAGGGCGTAACAAGTTCTGGGGCACAAGTCTTCAGTACAATTGCCAGAATATTGTCAGGGTCCATAGCCTATGCTGTATCTAATGCCTTTAGTTGCTTTTGATAGCAAGTGGAGTGAGTCAAATTAGCTGAAGACTGGCTTCTATCATGCTGGGAATCACTGGAGGAGGCAGAGATGGATTATCCACTCAGCACTTCTGGCTGAAGATTCTTGCAAATGCTTCAGCTTTTTCATTTGCACTGATGTGCTGGGCTCTCCCATCGCTGAGAACGAGGATATTTGTGGAGCCTCCTCCAGTGAGATGCTCAAATGTCCACCACTATTCATGGCTGAATGTGGCAGAACTGCAGAGCTCAGATCTGATCCACTGGTCGTGGGATTGTTTAGTGCTGCTCCAGGTGTGCCCATTTGCACTCTTCATTGAATTACCCATTTCCTGTAGCTGATGGACTTAAAAACCAGGGGCATAAAATTAAAATAATTGGCAGAAAGATTGGAGGGGAGGAGATGAAATTATCTTTCAACCAGAGTATGTTAGGTCTTATGTGGCAGAGACAGAAATCCTGATCACATTCACTTGAAGTGCTGTGACCGACAGGGTTGAGGAGCTAGTGTTGAAAGGTGAGATTAGCTTGGGTGGTTCTTTCCTGCTCACGGAGAAACAATAGGTTGAATGCCTTTCTTGTGGGTCATAAATTTTGTAGTACTTCTATGAAAGTAGTGATATCTTGTTACAGGCTTGGGCCAAATTTGGCACTACTTTGATGCTGTGAACTAAGCACCAGCACAAAATCCATGTCTTCAGTACAAATCCCTTACCCAACCCAGTCACTAAAGCTTAAAGGAACATTCATCTAATGAGTCCAATTTTAGGCCAATTCTGGAATTCTATTAAATAATAGCATTAGTAATTTTCCATTAGGTTTAATACCACAGTGACTTCTGCTGCAACATAATATGGTTTTAGAGAAAGGGCTTCAGCAAACAAGGAATAAAACCAGGGTTTACCATGCAGAGATAATGGCATTAAGGGAGCAAGATAGTGTACAATTTCTCTTTTGTTTAGTCAGATTTCATTGAAGCATTTTTGCTCTAAGAGTGCACATTTTATTTGAAGTTAGCCAAATGGATCCTGAACAGAACAAAAGTGAGTGGCCTTATTATTATTTTCTCCAATTACTTAAATACATTTAGATCATGCAAAAGATGTGGAAAGCACATGCATCATTTAGAAAACAAAATTTTAATCCACTAAAACAGGGGAAGTTGGTGATCATTGATTCTCACAAGCATAGAAATCTATTATTCAGCTGTTTCTAATGAGAGCTGACAACTTAATAAAAATATTTACTCATGTGGATCTAGGGCTATTAAGTGTTTTATTATCATTTGCATGAAAGGAGAGGCATTGAAATAACTGTGGCTCTCATAGAACGTTGTCATCGTCTTTCACAAGATGTCAATATACTTTACAATTGTCAAGGAAGCAATGATATAATCCAATTATCCATTGGTACCTGGGTGATGAGTCACATTAATTTGCTCCTTCATCCAGATTAAAGCTGCATTTATATTCACTAACGTCACAGCTATAGGAGGCTGCAATATCTCATACAGGTGATCCCTATTCCTAGAAAATGGGCCATATCAGGATTTTCCACAATGTAAAGCCACATATCTGCCTATGTGTCAAGAATCACGAGTTTAAAAAAAAATTGATTCATTTACTTTATCCCCCCTCACAAATTCTGAGAGCGATTTTTATTTCATCTCAAATTTTTGGGTCATGATTTGTGTATTCTGCAAGGATGAATTTCCATTACCAGAATGACTGTAATGCAAGGGTCAACTGTACTAACTCTCCCAAAGGCTGTGACAGCTTCCTGCAATAATTACCAAGCTTTCCCTTGCCCTGACAGAGGCAGTGTTCTGGTCACAAAGAGACCAGAATTTGGTGGTATGATAATTACAGCCATGAATTTGTAATTTGACAATCTTTGTAATCAAATATAGTATTTTTTAGATTTCATTGCAGTATTAGGCAAGGAAATACTACATCAGTAGTTCCAAACTGTGCAAACACAATTGATGGTTCACTATTTTAGAGGCACAGCCTTCTTGAAAACGTAACAACTTTGACAAAAAAGCCTCATTTACCAATGCAATGCCATATCAAAAACACCCCAGTTATTCACACATCAAGCAAAGATAATGCAAAAACTTCCATCACCTAATTTCTTTTTGTTTTTCTTAAGGTCCCTTTGAAGGTCATCAGTTGCAGCACACAACTAACCAACAACTCATCACCCTGGATACACAGAATCAAAAGCAATTGATACTTATATTGTGCTTCATTGCACATATATTCCCTACACCCAAGTCCAAAGCTTCCAGTACCGGAAGGCTCCCTTCTGCATTATGTTCTGACAAATCCAAACAGAAATACAAAATCTCAATTTTATTACTCAGTCACATCTTGACTGTTGAACAGCTCTTACAGATGGCTGTGGTTTTATTTATCAAATTTTGCTTATGAGTTAAAATGCACATTTGTATTAATTTATAATGTGAGTTCCAGGTTATTTATCTTGTGACAATGGAGAAGGGGTCCCACCACATATCATACAGCGTTCCCCAAGGGCATACTTTAACCAATCACTCAAAAAGGAACGAGGCGTGTGAAGTTATTCCTCCCTCAGAAGTGCATTCTCCTGTTCACTTCTGGAGAAATAACTAACTTTTTCTCACCATGCTCCACTTTGAGATTTTGTAACACTTCAAGTCTAAACTGAACACCTCTATTGTACTCTGTTACCCCAGCAACACACTAAACACCAAACTCCAGTTCACCCTCAAAATATTTTGCATTAATTCAACTGGATCAGTATGAATTTATAACTAATTTTACAATTAGAAAATTGGGAGGATGGAGAAAAAAATTTACTGTTAGAAACGAAGTCTTTTAAAAAAAATATATAAACAGGGACATTGGAAGCTGCTGAACTGCACGTCTCCTTGGCCTTTGTTTACTGTTCTGCAAATTGCTGATTTGTCGTACTCTTCCTGGGTTGCCTGCATTTCCAGTCACCCAGCATAGCTTACTGCCAGTAACAGTAACACATTCCACAAAAGGTTGGATGTTTACTGTAAACTAACCTTAACTAAACCTTCATAGTCAGCCAACCACTACTCAAACATTTGTCCCATGCACAGAATTCCAACCACCAGTAAATGGTGGGCAGAAAACACTAATGTGTCTTCTATCCTCTACATCACTGATGTGTCTTCTAAATATGCATTTTAAGATCTAGGACAAGGCTGAGTGTACATTGTTTTAGAAAAGAATGATTAAAATGTCTTACTTTACTAGAGCACGATATCCATAAATCCAAAACATTCAGTAACAACAAAACACTGGAAATACTCAGCATATTCTTACTTTCTTAGGAGGTTAAGGAGGCAGGGCTTGTTACCGAACACTCTAACAAACTTTTACAGATGTGCTGTTGAAAGTATCCTGACTGGTTGCATCATGTCTGGTTTGGCAATTCAAATGCAGAGGAACACAAGCTGCAGAGTTGTGGATTCTGCCAAATACATCACGGGCACATCCCTCCCATCATTGGATAGATATACAGGAGGTGCTGCCTCAAGAAGGCAACATCTATCTTCAAAGATCCCTACCATCCAGGCCATGCCATCTTCTCGCAGCTACCATTGAGCAGGAGGTACAGAAAGAAGCCTGAAGTCCCACATCACCAGGTTCAAAAACAGCTACTTCCCTTCAACCATTCAGTTCTTGAACCAACCAGCAAAGCCCTAATTACTACAGTTTAGCAATACTATGACCACTTTGCACTAAAATGGACTTTATTTTTTTGTTCTAATTGTGTTCCCTCTTGTAAAAATTGTTTAATTTATGTTTTTCTTGTGAATGCTGCATATGATGCTATGTGCCCATGATGCTGCTGGAAGTCAGTTTTTCATTGCACCTGTGCACACATGTACTTTTGCATATGACAATAAACTCGACTTGAACTTGTTAGGCAGCATCTGTGGAAAGGGAAACTGTTAATGAATGTTTCAGGTCAAAGACCCTTCATCAGAACTAGGCAAGAAAAAATAACTAACTGTAAGAGTAGAGATCCAACGGTGCAAAGCCAATTGATAGTTTTCTCTTCCCCCATTCTGATGGAGGATCTTCGACCTGCATACGCTGCTGAGTTTCTGTTTTGAGTATTTTGTTTTTATTTTAGATTTCCATCATTTGCAGGTTTTTAGACTTTCATTTACTATTCTTCAATGGTAGATATGATTTGAAATTCCACATTTTCATTTGACACCAATCTTTTATTCTGATTTTTGGATAGCAAAATGAATTAATGTGAAATATTTGCAGTAATAGGATGCTGGCTAAGTACATTTATTTAAAAAATCCATTTGGAAAATATGCATAAAAACTTGTAGAATGTATTTTACAATGTTTAAAGAAGTGTATAGCATTAAGCACAAGTAGCGCAGCACATTTGGAACAGCCACTATATATGTGGAAGGAATAAGTGTTTCTTGAGTGGGGAGAATGGAGTAGGAAAGAGAAACTGAAGGGGACAGCCTAGAAGTCAGCGTCATATAGCACAGAAACAGGCCCTTTGGCCCACCATGTCCACGCTGATCATTAGTTACTCATCTACATTAATCCCATCTACCAGCACTTGGTCTGGCGCCTTCTAAGCCTCGGCAATTCAAGTGCTTGTCTGGATATTTCTTAAATGTTGTGTGAGTACCAGCTTGAACCACCCACTCTGGCAGTGCATTCCAAATTCAAAGACTCTTTGGGTGTAAAAATTCTTCTTCAGGTCCCCTCTAATCCTCTTCCTGCTTCCCGTAAACCTATGACTGTCCTGATGCAGGGTTTCGACCCGAAATGTTGACAATTCCTTTCCTCCCACTGATGCTGGTTGACCCGCTGAGTTCCTCCAGCAGTTTGTTGCTATGACTGTCTGACTCATTTGTACCTCATAATTTTGCATACCTCTATCAAGTCTCCCCTTAGCTTCCTCCACTCCAAGTAAAACAAACCCAGTCTAGCCAGTCTCTCCTCTAAACTGAAAAGCTCCATCCCAGGCAACACCCTGGTGAATATCCTCTGCACCTTCTCTAGGACCTTTAAGTCCCTTCTATAGTCTGGTGACTAGTATTCCAGCTGTGACTTAATTACAAAATTGTACTACATCCTCCCTGCTCTTATATTCTATGCCCTGGCTAATGAAGAATCCCATAATCTTCCTTCAACACCTTATCTACTTGTGCTGCCACCTTCAGAGATCCTTCAACTTGTACACCAAGGTCCCTCTGCTCCACAATGAGAATATACTTCCAAGTCAGGATGGTGTATGTCTAGGAGAGAAACTTCCAGTTGGTAATGTTCCTAAGATTCTGCTGCCCTTGTCCTTCTAGGTGGTAGAGGTTGTGGGTTTGTAAGATGCCTCCTAGAATATCCTCCTCATTAATCAATATTGCAATACCACCCCCTCTTTAACAGACCCCCATCATGCTGAAAATTTTATCCACTGAAGTGTTGAGTTAATAGTTCTGCTCTTCCTTCAACCATGTCTCTGTGACAGCAGCAATATCGTACTCCCATGTGCTGATCAACAGTCTCAAGTTAGTCTGCCTTACTAGTCATACTGCTTGCAATAAAATAAAATATAATATTGCCTTGCATTTCTCCCATATACCTTATTGCACCTATGTTTGCTCTCCCTACTGAACTGACTGTTTCCCTTCAAAATCTGACCACACCGCCCCTCAACTGTACATCTACTGTGGCCCATTCCTACTTAATTAGTTTAAGTCTTTCCCAACAGCACATGCAAACATTCACACAGAATGTGCTGGTTCAATTGTAATCCAACCTACTTTCCTCAGAAGCATTCCTGTTGATCCAGAAATCTAAAGCCCCCCACTCTTACACCATCTATTTAGCACACATTCACCTGACCTATCCACCTATTCCAATACTCACTAGGAGGAGGAACTGGTTAGAATTAAATCTTTAATCTAGACTCAAATGCATCCCATGATTACATTCCCTTACGCATCTGGTTAAGAAGCTGGAACTGCTGTCGTTTCATTACTAATATAATTTAAAGTATCATGGAAGGAGGTACATTATGCCAGAATTAAAATCATAAACTTTTGTTTAGGTAGACTCTTCCCATTAATCAGTTATTTTAAAAAGACTGATCTGCCATCTGCATTACAGTCAAGGCCATTTTGGAACTGGAACTCCAACCTAAGGTACAACCACAAACTTCACCTTAAATAAGACATGGAAAAAAAACTAAAGATCCCATGGCCTTAAGTACACTTGTAAATTGAAACTAGTTGTGGCAAAACATTTAAAAATAATCCCTCAGCTAGATAATGTGGAAAGTCCATTTCAATGTATTCAAATCTGTAGCCAAATGTGAAAGCAACAACATGAAATAAAACTTGAAAGCTGTAAGCCAGCCAGCAAGTGGGTCAGCGGGTCAATGAAAAAGCTGTCCTTCAGTAACACTGCAACAGTTCATTTCCCCATGGAGACAATATGATAGTGATGATTAGAATTTCTCCTCCATGAAATCATAAAAGTCTCTCCCTCAAGTTAATGTTTCTTTACATCTACTCTAGACACCACAAAAATATCTCCTTGCTGATTAAACACCAAACATCACTAGACCAGAGTAAATAATACAAGCCTAGACACAAAAACAACAGAACTTTATATCAAGTAGATATTAACAAAATAACTGCTTTTGTAAAGTTGAGAAATTAGACCTGAACAACTATTAAGAACTGCTCTACAGCGAATGTAATACTTTATCAAGCTTATACTCACCGTGATCCACTAGCCATGTCATGCACAAGGAGTTCAACTTCTCATCAAAAAACTCTACCCCCTAAACAGGTTTTAAAAAAAGAATGTCAATAAAATAACACTTTGAATCTCAGACAGATTAATATTATTCAGTGGTATGCAAATTTGTGCCAAATATTCTCATTCCAGCCCTCTTCACCTGTTTCTCTACTTAACAGCATGCTTGGCTAATTTCTTTGAGCCAATAGGGTAGGGAGTGAAGGAGTGGAATGAGAAAGAAGAGTGGCAACGTGTTCCGATAAACGTTACAAAAGTCGATCATATAGCAGCAGAAGGCTATACAATATATACTTGCATGTGATTTCATTTATTTAAGGTACTTGCATCAAGTACTTTGAACATCCCTGAATAAATTTGTTAGTGCCAATATAACACCAGGGCCATGATCCAAGAAAAACAGGAAAAAAAATGTAATAGTTTAATGAAAATAGTCAGAGCATTACCAAGTACTACCCTACCAAGTCCATAGATGGAGGCAACAAATTTCAATTTCATTTTTTAAAAATTGTTATACGTGTTTCATGTGCTGGATCTGAGTAGCCAGGGCATCAAAGGTTATGGTGAGAAGGCAGGGGAGTGGGGCTAAATGGGAGAATGGATCAGTTCATGATCGAATGGCGGAGCAGACTCGATGGGCCAAATGGCCGACTTCTGCTCCTTTGTCTTATGGATTATTAGGATTACAGATCCAATACTTCTGACCAGTGTAGTATCTCCTCCTTCACATTGCAATGCATTATCCACTTTCTAGCTTGTCTTCTTTCATGCAATTTATAACTTTCTATATTCAGCAAGGATTTAATCACTGGGAATAAACTAGCATTTTCCCACGGTGTGGTTACTTGATTGCACAATTCTCAGATTATTTTGCTTTCATATCCAACCCAATTAAAAATTCCCAAGGGAAACTATGCAGCTGTGTTTTCAACCACGATCCATGCACATTACTTTTATCAGGACCATGTCAACTCCTTACTTGCAAAGGTAAAAACATCACTGAATAGTATTATTATTAACTATAAAACATGTTAGCACAGCACAATAGATATGAAGTTAGTTTCTAGCTAAGAAAATCTATTTATTTTGGTATCTTCATATAGAAACCGACAGCTATTTGCTTCTTTAATACCAATTAATTACAAAATCTGGTACGATACCCAATATTACAGGAAATGGTGATTACTCCCAAGAATCTGCTACGGTATTTTTCCATTCAGTTTGATTGACTGTAAATCAAAACCTTGTTCGGGTAAGCACAGATGTCCTAGGAGATGAGGTGTACTTGCAAAGCTGTTGCAAGTGGCAAATGGATAAATATGCAATCCCCTTCCTGGGAACCCAGTGAAGGCTGGCATCAAGTCCTTCAATGAGGATTATGCGAGGATAGTGCAATATTTTGTGGTGCCACTGATGGTTCAATCTGTACTGAGAAGCTGCCTTGCACAGATTTTGTTACCTTTCAACCAGCCTACTAGATCCTCAAATTTATTTGCCAGTAATAGGAAGAAGTCACATTGTAAACTCATCAACATTACCACAAGTTTGCACATGGGGTCTTTTTTAGGTTCAGTTTTAATCCAAGTATCTGGCTAGTAAAAAAAAGCATTTCTTTTTCTCCAGTGATGAGGACAGAAATGTAATTACAGGTAATTGACTAACCATCTTTCTAAGTACGCCCTTAGCTATTTACTGTTTAATGGAATACAAAATATAGTAGGTGCTACAAATACAGAAGGCTGGAAATACTCATCAGGCCACATCTGTGAAGAGGGAACGAAAGTTAACATTTTAGGTCATTGACCTTTCATAAGAAAAATTTGATGGAAGGTCACCAACCAGAAACAATGCTGCCGATGACTGAGAACTTCCCTCCTTGAGAAGATTCCCAAGGTTAATTCGCAGGTTGAGTAGGTAGTAAAGGGGCAAATGCAATGTTAGCACCCATTTCGAGAGTACCAGAATATAAAAGCAAGGATGTACTGTTGAGGTTTTATAAGGCACTGGTCAGATCACATTTGCAAATTTGTGAACAATTTTGGGCCCTATATCTAACCCTAAAGGAAGGACCTGGAGATGGTCCAGAGGAGATTCACAAGAATGGCCACAGGAATGTAAGGCTTAACATATAAGGAGTGCTTGATGTCTCCGGACCTGTACTCAATGGAGTTCAGAAGGATGAGGGGGGAATCTCACCGAACCTACTGAATACTGAAAAGGCCTGGATAGAGTGGATGTGGAGAGGACGTTTCCAGTAGTAGGAGTCAAGGATCAGAGGGCACAGCCTCAGAATAAAGGGACATCCCTTAAGATTAAGATGAGGAGGAATTTCTTCAGCCAGAGGGTGGGTGAATCTGTGGAACTCATTGCCACAGAGGGGTGCAGAGGCCAAATCTCTGGGTGTATTTAACGCAGAGATTGATAGGTTCTTGATTGGTAAGGGGATTAAGGCAGGTCAATAGGGATGAAAATAAAATCAGGCATGACTGAATGGCAGAGCAGACTTGAAGGGCTGAATGGCCTAATTCTCCTATATCTTTTCTCCTACTGCTCCCACCTCCCATTTCCAACATCTGTTGTATTTTCCATTCTCTTATATCGCAAGTAGCCAAGGGAATGCTGCCTGATCAACTGAGCATTTCCATATGCTGTTTTTAAATACTGTTTAATAGATCTATTGTAGCCTAGTCTAATAGTGTTTCGCTCTTATCATTTTCCTTAAAGTAAAAAATCACATGGAATCAGCTGATATATTCAGCAATTCAGAGACAACAAAGATTTCTGTTCAATCCTCAGCTCACCACAATTACATAGTTACTGAACCAGTTCAAGAACTCTCCTGACCACAGATACAAATTTGGTGAAGTAAAAGGTAAAAGTAACTGAGACATGGGTGGAAAAAATTCTTTGTTGCAACAATAGAAAACAAATTTTCCTCAACTGCTTGGGAATATTAGGGACAATATAGCAATTTTAACTTTAGAAAGTTTCATCATTGTAACATGGGTATACTTTTTTTTAAGTAATTTGATCTAATTATTGCACACTGAAAATATCTAGCCTAAGCTTTCCTTACTTACAGGATAGAAACATTTTCTATGAAAACAGCAAAATACAAATGTACAGAAGTTCACTGTATTGAAAAGTTAATATGTCATAAGTAACTCTTTTCATTCTAAATAATGCAAAATTACAAAATTTTGAATGTGCAATTTTTAACTGAAATGAGGGCAGTGAATTTAACAATGATTTATAGACATGACTAGTTGAAGTAAGGCAGCTGAAATTGTGTGAATTAGCTGACCAACTCAATACAGGACACTGCAGCAGTAAGATTTCAGTGTTCTCCCTTTTTTAACCAGTGTAGAAGTAAGACACTGGCAGGCTATTTGCCCAGGGATGGTATCACAAACACATACAATTTTGGCATCTGACAACAAATGCAAGGTGGAGTTCATTCCAAATATAAAAGTTAAGAGTTGGCACCTGACACCTTGCCCCCTCCCACCGCCACCCTGTCTCCTCCAATCAGGGATATATTTTAATATCAAAACGAAGGTTTGGAAGTCAGAATAAAACAAACTAAGACTTCCCAGGTCTGTGGGCTACAGGTATATATGTAACCATTACCGATTTGCTTTTGGTACAAAAGAAAGCTAGATGCTCAAAACATACACCAAGTTATTTCCTTCATTAAAATTAAAAAAATAAATTTAATATGGGTGTTCATTTTCATTTAATACAAAGCGCCATTCTGAAAATCATCAGCATGGAAGACATATATTAATTACTGTTAATACATCATAAAAACATTTAAAATAAATCACATACCAACTGTCCTGCAAGCAGAGGCATGTACTCTATTATTGCAAGACGCACTCTCCATTTGGCATCTTCTGCTAATTCTACAATGGCTGGCAAGAGAGACTGTGATAATTGGCGAATTCCAATAACTTCATTCACGCAGTCCAGATTGGAGATAATGTTCAAACGAACTTCAGGACACTAGGAAAGAAAGGAAATTTTCTTACTACAGCAAAGATGAAAAATGTTCTCAACTCAAGAGATGCTGACAACACTGTCAGACTGAACAAATACAGAGATCAACAATTGGTTTTCCTGAGACTTTCTCCTCTTCAATTAGTTTTTCCAGACATTCATGAAATATTAACTCCACAAAAGAAATATGAATGCCACTTTCGTGCCTACATCATGGTCCATTGTGAACTTGCTGCTAGAGTGCTTTACCAACAGAATCTATAAAAGGCAAATCCAGGTTGCAGCTAACTACAGAAATTGACCACCATGGAGTTGGAATGAGTACACAGAGGTCTAATCATACCATGCTAAACTAGTGGCCTGTGAATTTTCCTTGATACCAGCTTTCTAAACAAACTTGAAAAAAGACTAAATTTTGGAAATCTGAAAAAAGAGAATATGTTGTAAATATTCAACAGGTCAAGCAACACCAATGAAGAGGGAAGCAGAGTTAATGTTTTAAGTCAATGATGAAGGGTCATTATTTCTCTCTTCACAAATAATGCTTCACTTGCTATCCCCATACTTAATAAACCTAATGCCAAATTATATAGGGGGGAAAAAAAATCAAAATTTGATCAAGCATCTGACTACAAATACAATTTGTGTCAGTGGCTCAAAGCATTGCCTACATTTGTTGAATGTATAAAAGAAGTGTTGCACATGCAGGGATTCATTTTAATTATTTTGTAAAAATAGATATAAAAATCAATTTTTTACATTAATCAAAACAGAACCCAAAATTTGCATTGCAGCACCTTTTAAGGCTCATTTCAAGCCAAAATTAATAAGGAATATTACTTATGGAAAAAAGATGGTTTCTTCACACCATTAAGCAATTCACCTTTACCAGAATACACACTAAGATTGCAAACTAGCTCTACAAACATTGTGGACAAGAATGTTCCCATGCCAACATTTCGCTGCTTCTGAAGAATGCACTACAGGTTAATTCTTATCTAAAGCTCTCAAACTGAACAAAGAACAGTTAGAAAGATCACACTCTCAATAGCAGTTGTCATTCCTTTCAATACGATACACAGAATAAAATGTTAGATGTTGAATATCACAGTGCAGTTTCAAGCAATCAGTAGTTAATTTAACAAATGCCAGATACAACACTTGTTTGTCAACAGAACAGATCTCAGATATACAAGGGCTGACTGCTGCTTCTTTCTAGGAATCAATCACAGTAACAATAATCAGGAAGACACTAACAGCATCATGCATCAGTGCCAATTTCAGTATGCATTCTGACATATCACATACTAGCACATTAATCCAAGTATTATCAAGTTAAACATGGATTCCTCATCACCCTCAGCTGATGCCTAAATGTACAAGGTCCTCTGTCAAATTCTAGGATCTGGATAGATAAGTAGCTTTTTAATTGCTTAATGAGCAGTAAATGTGCTTTCATCACCACTTTGATTTGACAGCAGTTTCAAAACAGTACATGAAGTTTTTTCAGTTCCCTGTGTGAAAGTTTTGTTAGTCTATTACAGTAATTTCCATTATCTATAACTGTCAAGCAGCAGCTTTATCTAAAACCAGTATACTCATTTTTTTCTTCATGATATAATTACCTCATCTTTGAGCTGAGCCAAAAACAAAGGAAGCAAGTGTTCAACAGTGCTGTCCTTGCCCAAGATGGTGGATAGACCCATAATAACAGAGGCCAGAGCTGACTTCACATGTTGATTGGTATCAGAGACAAGTTCCTGGAAAGGAATCCATAAAATCATCAAATGAAAACCTAGACATATCTCAGAGCAGTGTTCCCCATAAAGCACTGCGAGCAACAACCGCTCTAAAGTTGGACAAATTGCACACACACACACACACATAACGATATACAAGGTGATAACAACCTTTGCTTGCCCAAATCTTTATAAATGCCAAAGCCCAATCTTTTTTTAAACTTGCAAAACACAGATCAAAAATTAAACTATGTATTGACATTTCCCATAAAACACTTAGCCCTATCAATGAAAAAATGACAACCCTTAAACTGACCTGCAGAAGAATTTGGAATGGGAAGGGAAAGATCCAGTTGTCGTGGTCCATGAGGGTACCAACAACATAGGTAGGACAAGGAAAGAGGTTCTGCTGAGGGAATTTGACAGCTAGAGACAAAATCAAAAAGCAGAAAGTATGTGAAGCATAGGAGGATGACTAAAATGAGGGTAGGCCCGATCAGGGATAAAAGAGAAAACGTGCATGAAGTCGGAAGAGGTAGTAGAGGTCCTCAAATGAATAATTTGCTTCAATATTCACCAGTGAGAGAGACCTTGACATTTGTGAGGATGGTGTGCGACAGGCTGATACGCTAGGGCACGTTGACGTGAGGAAAGAGGATGAGCTGGAACTTGTGAAAAACATTAGAACAGATAAGTCACTGGGGCCGGATGAGATACATCCAAGGTTTAATAACCTTTAAGGAAGCGAGGGAAGAGATTGCTGCATCTTTGGCAATGATCTTTGCGTCCACACTGGTCGCAGGAGTAGTGCCAGATAATGGGAGGGTGGCAAATGGTGTTCCTTTAAGAAAGGGAATAGGGATAACCCTGGGAATTACAAACCGTGAGTCTTACTTCAGTGGTGGGTAAATTACTGGAGAAGATTGTTAGACACAGGATTTATGGGCATTTGGAGAAGCACAGGCTGATTTCAGATAGTCAGCATGGCTTTGAGAGGGGCAGGTCGTGCCTCACAAGCCTGATTGAACTCTTTGAGGATGTGACAAAGCACATTGAAGAAGGTAGAGCAGTGGATGTGGTGTACATGAATTTCAGTAAGGCGTTTGATCAGGTTCCCCATGGAAGGCTCATTCAGAAAGTCAGGAGGTATGGGATCCAGGGAGACTTGGCTGTGTGGATTCAGAATGAGCTCACTCACAGAAGACAGAGGATGGTGATAGATGGAGCATTTTCTGCCTGGAAGTCGGTGACCAGTGGTGTTCTGCAGGGATCTGTTCTGAGACCCCTGCTCTCTGTGATTTTTATAAATGACTTGGATGATGATGTGGAAGGGTGGGTTAGTAAGTTTGCTGATGATACAAGAGTTGGTGGTGTTGTGGATAGTGTAGAAGGTTACTGTAGATTACAACAGAACATTGATAGGATGCAGAGCTGGGCTGAGAGGTGGCAGACTGAGTTCAACCTGGAAAAGTGTGAAGTGATACACTTTGGAAGACCAAATTTGAAGGCAGAATGCAAGGTTAATGATAGGACTCTTAGCAGTGTGGAGAAGAACAGAGGGGTCTTGGGGTCCATATCCATAGATCCCTCAAGGTTGCTATGCAGATCTATAGGGTTGTTGAGAAGACGTACGGCGTATTGGCCTTCATTAGTCGGGGAATTGAGTTCAAGAGCCGTGAGGTAATGTTGCAGCTCTATAAAACTCTGGTTAGACCACATGGAGTATTGTGTTCAGTTCTGGTCACCTCATTATAGGAAGGATGTGGAAGCTTCAGAGAGGGTACAGAGAAGATCTACTAGGATGCTGCCTGGATTGGAGAGCATGTCTTACATGGATAGGTTGAGTGAGCTAGGGCTTTTCTCTTTGGAGAGGAGGATGAGAGGTGACTTGATAGAGGTGTACAAGATGATAAGAGGCATAGATCGAGTGGACAGTCAGAGACTTTTTCCCAGGGCGAAAAAGGCTAACACGAGGGGGCATAATTTTAAGGTGATTGGAGGATGGTACATGGAGAATGTCAGAGGTAAGGTTTTTTTTACACAGAGTGGTGGGTGTGTGGAACACACTGCTGGCAGAGGTTTGTGCAGGAGGGAGGGTTTTAGATTTCTGGATCATTGGGATCTCTTCTCGGGAAGGTGGGACCTGTACAGAGAGGACGGGTTACACCCGAACCAGAAGGGGGCCAATATCCTTGCGGCGAGATTTGCTAAGGTGGTACAGGAGGGTTTAAACTAGTTTGTGAGGGGGAAGGGAACCGGAGGAGTAGGTCAGAGGAAGAAGGGGATGGGGAAAAGTTAGATCAAACAGGTAGAGAGGCTTTGGGGAAGGAGAAGCAGAATACAGGCTGTAAAAGTAGTAAGGTAGATGGACTGAAGTGTGTTTACTTAAATGCAAGAAGTGTCAGGTAAAAGGGGGATGAACTGAAGGCTTGGATAAGTATGGGGGACTCTGATATCGTGGCTATTACTGAGACGTGGCTGACGTCAGGAGAGGAGTGGATATTGAATATTCCTGGTTTTCAGTGTTTTAAGAGGGATAGGGAAGGGGGGAGAAGAGGTGGAGGGGTGGCGATACTGGTCAGGGACACTGTTACGGCTGTGGAAAAGATGGATGTT
Source organism: Pristis pectinata (assembly GCF_009764475.1). NCBI lineage: Eukaryota > Metazoa > Chordata > Chondrichthyes > Rhinopristiformes > Pristidae > Pristis > Pristis pectinata. Next base: position 31,510,879 of record NC_067431.1, read on the forward strand.
GTAGAAGGATCATCTCTAGAGTCCGTATGGGTGGAGTTAAGGAACAAGAAAGGAGCAGTTACTCTACTAGGAGTATTCTATAGGCCCCCCGGTAGCAGTAGAGATATAGAGGAGCAGATTGGCAGGCAGTGTTTGGAGAGAAGCAGAAATAACAGGGTTGTTATAATGGGAGACTTCAATTTCCCAAATATAGACTGGAACCTGCTTAGTGCCAAAGGTTTAGATGGGACGGAATTTGTTAAATGTGTCCAGGAGGGATTCCTGACGCAGTATGTTGACAGGCCAACTAGAGGGAATGCCATGTTAGATCTAGTTTTAGGAAATGAACCGGGACAGGTGAAGGATCTCTTGGTGGGTGAGCATTTGGGGGACAGTGACCATTGCTCCATAACCTTTAAAATTGTCATGGACAGGGACAGGTGCAGAGAGGACAAGAGGTTTTTCAATTGGGGAAGGGCTAACTACGAGGCTATAAGGAGAGAACTTGGGAGTGTAAATTGGGATGTCCTTTTTGAAGGAAAATGTACCATGGGGATGTGGTCGATATTCAGGGATCTTACGCAGGATGTTAGGGATAAATATGTCCCGGTAAGGCAGAGAAGGAATGGCAGGGTGAAGGAACCGTGGGTGACGAGAGAGGTGGAACGACTTGTTAGGGAGAAGAAGGTAACATACGTGAGGTATAAGCAGCAAGGTTCAGACAGGGCCCATGAGGAATATAGGGTAGCGAGGAAGGAACTTAAGAAAGGGCTGAGGAGAGCTAGAAGGGGACATGAAAAGGCTTTGGCTAGTAGGGTTAAGGAAAATCCCAAGGCCTTTTTCAAGTACGTGAAGGGTAGGAGGATGGCTAGGGTAAAGGTAAGTCCGATTAAGGACAAAGGTGGGAGAATTTGCCTGGAGGCGGCGGAAGTGGGAGAAGTTCTGAATGAGTACTTCTCTTCGGTATTCACCAGGGAGAGGGATCTTGATGATGCGGAAGGGAGTGCTGGTAGGGGTAATGTTCTCGAGGTTGTAGATATCAAGAGAGAGGATGTGTTGAAGTTGTTAAATAATATTAAGACAGATAAATCTCCGGGGCCTGACGGGATTTTCCCCAGGCTGCTTCGAGAGGCTAGGGAGGAGATTGCTGTTAAGGATCTTTGAGTCCTCGTTGTCTACGGGGGTGGTGCCGGAGGATTGCGAATGTGGTCCCCTTGTTCAAAAAAGGTAATAGGGATAGGCCAGGGAATTACAGACCAGTGAGTCTCACGTCTGTGGTGGGTAAGCTGTTAGAAAGGATTCTAAGGGATAGGATTTATGAACACCTAGAGAATCATGGACTGATTAGGGACAGCCAGCATGGCTTTGTGAAGGGAAGATCTTGCCTCAAGCCTGATAGAGTTCTTTGAGGAGGTGACCAGGAAGATTGATACGGCAGTGTGGTGGATGTGGTTTACATGGATTTTAGTAAGGCATTTGATAAGGTTCCTCATGGTAGGCTTCTTCAGAAGGTCAGAGGCCAAGGGATCCAAGGAAGCGTGGCTGTGTGGATTAGGAATTGGCTTGCATGTAGAAAGCAGAGGGTTGTGGTGGAAGGAGTGCCCTCGGATTGGAAGGCAGTGACTAGTGGTGTCCCACAGGGATCGGTTCTGGGACCTCTACTTTTTGTGATATTTATAGATGACTTAGATGAGGGGGTGGAGGGCTGGGTTAGTAAGTTTGCGGACGACACTAAGATAGGCGGTGTTGTGGATAGTGTGAAGGGCTGTCGGAGCTTACAGAGGGATATTGATAGGATGCAGAGCTGGGCTGACAAGTGGCAGATGGAGTTCAATCCGGAGAAGTGTGAAGTGGTACACTTTGGAAGGACAAACTCCAGGGCAGAGTACAGGGTAAACGGCAAGGTACTTGGCAGTGTGGAGGAGCAGAGGGATCTGGGGGTTCATATTCACAGTTCGTTGAACGTTGTCTCACAGGTGGAAAGAGCAGTTAAGAAGGCCAATGGGATGTTGGCTTTCATAAGTCGTGGGATTGAGTTTAAGAGCCGCGAGGTTATGATGCAGCTTTACAAAACTCTAGTTAGGCCACATTTAGAGTACTGTGTTCAGTTCTGGTCGCCTCATTATAGGAAGGATGTGGAGGCATTGGAGAGGGTGCAGAGGAGATTTACCAGGATGCTGCCTGGATTGGAGGGTATTGAATATGAGGAGAGGCTTAAGGTGCTAGGGCTTTATTCACTGGAAAGGAGGAGGATGAGAGGAGACATGATAGAGGTATATAAAATATTGAGAGGAATAGATAGAGTAGACAGTCAGCGCCTCCTTCCCAGGGCACCAATGCTCAAGACGAGAGGTCATGGCTTTAAGGTTATGGGTGGGAGGTTCAGGGGAGATGTCAGAGGGAGGTTTTTCACCCAGAGAGTGGTTGGTGCATGGAATGCACTGCCTGGGGTGGTGGTGGAGGCAGATACATTGAAGCTTGTTGGATAGGCATATGGAGGAACGTGAGATAGAGGGATATGCGGGAGGAAGGGGTTAGGTAGTGTGAGGGTGGTCTGATGGACGGCACGACACGGTGGGCTGAAGGGCCTGTTTTGTGCTGTATGGTTCTATGGTTTTGGGGGCAGATACATTGGGGACATTTAAGAGACTCTTAGATATCCACATGAATGATAGAAAAATGGAGACGTATGTGGGAGGGAAGGGTTACATATATCTTTGAGCAGGGTAACATGTCGGCACAACATCATGGGCCGAAGGGCTCATACTGTGCTGTAATGTTCTATGTTCCATAAAAAAGGTAATCTCTGGATTGCTACCCGAGCCACGTGCAAATTGGCACAGGGTCAATAAGATCAGAGAGTTAAATGTGTAGCTCAAAGATTGGTGTGGGAGAAGTGGGTTTGAATTAGTGGGACATTGGCACCAGTATTGGGGAAAGGGGGAGCTGTTCCGATGGGTCGGGCTCCACCTGAACCATGCTGGTACCAAGGTCCTGGTGAATCACATAACTAGGGCTATGGATAGGGCTTTAAACTAAATAGTAGGGGGTGGGTTCAACAGATTGGAAAAGTATGGATAAAGTAAAAGGGAAACAGTGTGCAGGAGAGGTTACTGAAATCTCCAGAATAAAGAATAAGACAGAAAGTTTATTTAACTTCAGGCAACAAAGAGACAAATTTAAGAAGGGTGGAGAATACAGGATTGAAAGTGTTATGTTTGAATGCACGCAGTATACGAAATAACATAGGCGAGCTTGTAGCACAGTTAAAAATTGACATCCCAAAGAAGCAGCAGCATTCTAAAGGGAGGATGAGGTAACAGCGGCTGACAAGATATCTTTATTAGTCACGTGTACATTCTGGGGCAGCCCACAAGTGACGCCACGCTTCTGGTGCCAACACAGCATGCCCACAAATTCCTAACCCGGATATCTTTGGAATGTGGGAGGAAACCCATGCAGACACGGAGCGAACATACAACCTCCTTACAGACAGTGGCTGGAATTGAACCCGGGTTGCTGGCACTGTAATAACATTACCCTAATCGCTACACTACCATGCCTGTCAAAGACAGCATAAAAGCAAAAGAGAGGGCATACAATATTGCAAAAATTAGTGGGAAGCTAGAGAATCGGGAAGCTTTTAAAAATCAACAGAAGGCAATAAGGGGAGAAAAATTGAAATATGAAGGTAAGCTAACCAATGATAAGAGGATACCAAAAGTATTTTCAGATATGCAAAGAGTAAAAGAGATGCAACAGTGAACATCGGACTGCTGGAAAATGATGCTGGAGGTAGGGGAACAAAGAAATGGCAGACGAACTGAATAAGTATTTTGCGTCAGTCTTCACTGTGGAAGACACCAACATGCCAGAAATTCGAGAGAGTCAGGGAGCAGAAGTGAGTGTAGTCGCCATTACTGAGGAAAATGTGCTTGGGAAACTGGAAAGTCTGAAAGTAGATGAGTCACCTGGACCAGATGGACTACACCCCAGGATTCTGAAAGAGGTAGCTGAAGAGACTGTGGAGGCATTAGTAGTGATCTTTCAAGAATCACTAGATTCAGGAATGGTTCTGGAGGAATGGAAAATCGCACATCTCACTCCATTCTTTAAGAAGGGAGGGAGGTAAAAGACAGGAAATTATCGGCCAGTTAGCCTGAATTCAGTGGTGGGTGAGAGGTTAGAGTCCATTACTAAGGATGAGGTTTCGGGGTACTTGGAAGCACATGATAAAATAGTCAGCATGGTTTCCTTAAGGGGAGATAGTGCCTGATAAAGCTGTTGGAATTCTTTGAGGTATTAACAGGCAGGATAGACAAAGGAGAGTCAGTGGGTGTTTACTTGGATTTTCAGAAGGCCTTTGACAAGGTGCCGCATGTGAGGCTACTAATTAAGATAGGAGCCCATGGTATTACAGGAAAAGTACTAGCATGGATAGAAGACTGGCTGACTGGAAGAAGGCAAACAGTGGGAATAAAGGGGGCCTTTTCTGGTTGGCTGGCAGTGACCAGCGGTATTCCTCAGGGGTCAGTGTTGGGTCTGCTACTTTTCACATTATATGTTAATGATCTGGATGATGGAACTGATGGCTTTGTGGCCAAGTTTGCGGATGATACAAAGATAGGTGGAGGGGCAGGTAGTGTTGAGGAAGCAGGGTGTCTGCAGGACTTGGACAGGTTGGTAGAATGGGCAAAGAAGTAGCAGATAGAATACAGCATAGGGAAGTGAACAGTCATACTCTTGGTAGAAGGAATAAAGGCATAGACTATTTTCTAAACGGGGAGTGGATTCAGAAATTGGAGGTGCAAAAGGACTTGGGTGTCCTGGTGCAGGATTCCCCAAAGGTTAACGTGCAGGTTGAGTCAGTAGTAAGGAAGGCAAATGCAATGTTAGCATTCATTTCAAGAGGACTACAATATAAAAGGATGTAATGCTGAGGCATTATCAGACATTCGTCTTACCACATTTGGAGTATTGAGAGCAGTTTTGGGCCCCATATCTTAGGAAGGATGTGCTGGCATTGGAAAGGGTCTAGAGGAGGTTTACAAGAATGATCCAAGAATGAAAGGGTTAATGTATGATATCTTTATTAGTCACATGTACATCGAAACATGCAGTGAAATGCATCTTTTGTGCAATGTGTTCTGGGGCCAGCCCGCAAGTGTTGCCACGTGTCCGGCGCCAACATAGCATGCCCACAACTTCCTAACCCGTACGTCTTTGGAATGCGGGAGGAAACTGGAGCACCCGGAGGAAACCTACACAGACACAGGGAGAACATACAAATTCCTTACAGATAGTAGCCGGAATTGAACCTGGGTCACTGACGCCACAATAGTGTTACACTAACTGCTACACTACCGTGTCTACCAGTTCTATCCTGTATGAGGAGCATTTGATGGCTCTGGGCCTGTACTAGCTGGAGTTTGGAAGGATGAGGGGGGAATCGCATTGAAATTTACCGAATATTGAAAGGCTTGGATAGAGTGGACGTGGTGAGGATGTTTCCATTTGTGGAAGAATCTAGAACCAGAGGGCACAGCCTCAGAAAAGAAGGACGTCCCTTTAGAACAGAGATGAGGAGGAATTTCTTTAGCCAGAGGGTAGTAAATTTGTGGAATTCATTGCCACAGATGGTTGTGAAGGTCAAGTCATTTGGCGTATGTAAAGCAGAGGTTGATAGGTTCTTTATTAGTAAAGGTGTCAAAGGTTACAGGGGAAGGCAGGAGAATGGGTTCGAGTGAGAAAAATAAATCAGCTATGATCGAATGGTGGAGTAGACTCGATGGGCTGAATGGCCTAATTCTGCTGCTTTGTCTTATGGACTATTTTCACTCTAAACAAACTGAGAACTCAAAATCTTTAATTTTCCCTCCATGAGATACAAATAGTTCTCTGGGATTTGAGGTGGGATCTTTGGACTAACCAGTAAATCAAACATTATAGGGAATTAATCAGCATGGCAAAGGCCAATGATCAGCTGAACCGTGATCTAACTTGAACAGCACAGCAGATTTGAGGGAGCTTATGGCCTAACCATCACTATTTCATGTATTCAAAACTGGATGGTAATGGAATATTGATAGCTTTAAGTGGAAGATGTAATGGTTTAAAATCAACTGTATCCAAGGTTTAGAAATTTCAACAACTAATATGCATAAAAGTTAACATGTTGTATTTCAGAAGCTCTTGTTCCTCAGGCAATAGTCACATGGAATACTAAGGAGAGGATATTCATTTATCTGAATTGAAAAACAATAAGTCTTGTAAACCTTTATGGAAATAGATCCATCTACTGTCCTGTATTCTAAGAAACCAGAAAAGTATTAAAGCACATTCTATCTTTACATTCCATCAAGGCTGCAAAACTTATGGATTCTACTGTTGCTAACTGACATGCAATATATTTTTCAATGTACGTCATTAGCTGCTTATGTGTACCAATCAAGAATACAAGGCAGAGTATACAATCATGTGAAAACTACAAAGACAACCACAATATAAATACGTTTGGAAAAGCTCAGATAGCTCAAAAGGGGAAAAATAAAGGCATAAACACAGAAATTATTATTAATGGTATTTATGCCTCATCTCTTACTGATTAGCAATTAGATAATGCCAGATTTCAACCCTTACATTGCCCTGCCACTCTGAAACAAGTCACAAAGCATTACAGAATTACAATTCACAGAAAATATTGTGAATTATCATTTTAGGTTCGAACATAGAACACTACAGCACATTCCAGGCCCTTCGACCCACAATGTTGTGCCGACATTTTATCCTGCTCTAAGATCTATCTAACCCTTCCCTCCCACATTCATATGTCTATCCAAGAGTCTCTTAAATGTCCCTAATGTATCTGCCCCCACAACCTCTGCAGGCAGTGCATTCTAAGCACCCACCACTCTCTGCAAAAAAACTTACCCCTGACATCCCCCTTATACCTTCCTCCAATCACCTTATAATTATGTCCCTTCGTGTTAGCCATTGTCACACTGGGAAAAAGGCTCTGAATGTCCATTCGATCTATGCCTCTTATCTTGTACACCTCTATCAAGTCCCCTCTCATCCTCCTCCTCTCCAAAGAGAAAAGCCCTAGCTCGCTCAACCTATCCTCATAAGACATGCTCTCCAATCCAGACAACATCCTGGTAAATCTCCTCTGCACCCTCTCTAAAGCTTCCACATCCTTCCTATAACGAGGCGACCAGAACTGAACACAATCATTTTTCAAGAAATGAAAAAGGAGCCTATTAATGGACCTGGATGTCCCTTAAAATCATTCACTGCTATGAAAGTCACAGTACAGGGTACCACATAAAGGACATAATAGATATAGGCTGGCACCCCAAAAAAATGCTCACCCCATCAGTAAGAAAAAGTCTTTAAAAAAAACAGAAATAAGTAACAGTTCAACAAATAAATGATCTATGCAAAATCTTCCACTGGATGGCCAGTTTCTGTCCACATACCTTTAATTCTTACAGTCAGGAGTTTGTTATTTTTTTGTACTCATTCATTCAAGTTGCAACACCAACAAGTCCAATTCAAATGGCCCATGATAATGGGAATAATCATGGGCAATATACCACTGGCTTTCACCAACAATTTGCTTTTCAACTTTTGTACCTAGCCCTTCAATTCCCTTAACAAATATTCATTATAAAGCCCACGTTTTGTGGGAGGTTTAAATATTGTCCATCATGCCCATCTGAACAAGATGTACAAACATATTCACAGCAGGTGATGCTCCTCATTTCCAGCCAATAATATCCCTGCTTAGTCAGAATTATACAGCATGGAAACAGGCCCTTTGGCTCAACTTGTCCACGTCGAACAAGATGCCTTCCTGGGCTGGTCTCATTTGCCTGTATTTAGCCCATATCCCTCTAAGCCCATCATATCCATCTTGCTCATTTCCCAATGTTAGAGATTATAAATTGCCTTAAATTGATTTTTTTGCCACTATTTTGCAGACATCACCCCACACATGCCCCTTCCACTTTGTATCCATGATGCCTCCATTCCAACAAAGACTTCAGAATTCTGAAAGCTTTTATCACTCAGCCCTGCTATTCACCCCATTCTACCTAAACTTGGTATCACTAAATCACTACTTCCTGCTTTACTTCAATGTTCCCTGCACTTTTCCATTTTTGTCAAGTTGTCTGCTTTGACAATGTCCCTTTCTTTCACAACAGAAATTATATTGAAAATACTGGAGCAAATTTTAAACTAATTGTTTAGAATATTAGGAGCAATTTTGCAAAAATTAACTTTATGAAAACTCATTACAGCACTTTTCTGAATCTTCCTAGTTTTGCGACCGTGGCCCAGGACTTGTGGTTGTAATGAGAGCAAAACTGACTACTTAAAAGATGAGACTGCCTGTAACATCAGGATCCGCAAGTGTCTTGTTGAGCAAAGAAATCTCCCGGGGGAGGCCATTTGTAACATTCACAATAGTAATCAGCATAGAAACAGCAAGTTATTTTGCAGTTCATTAAAGTGTAAACACTACTGAAAAAGTTACAATTGATTAAGTGTTAAACCTGACTGAATTTTCAAACAACATTCATGTGTTAATTTAAGTCAATGATCTCCCCAGTCCTGAAAAAGTAATCTAAAATATGTATTAATCTATCCATTCCATGATGAAAGTTCCACAAATATTTGTTAAATAATTTCTTTAAAGTTTGATATTTCAGTTTATATCAACCACATGCATTCATTCTTTATTAGAGTAAAATGTTCGTTATGAAGTGAGCATTTATTCTGTACTACGGTGTACAGAGTAAAATGCTTGGTTCATACCCATTCTGTGTAACTCAGTACGTTTAAACCCTGTAAATAACATCAGACTGAAAGTTGTAGCAGAACAAGAGAAACAGTACCTGCCAAATGTTTGCATATACCTTTTTCTAAAAGTTAATGGCGAGATGTACCTTCCTTTTGACCACAAAATCAGGCCAATGTTGTAAGGTGCCTTTAGAAATTACTCATTTTAATTAGATACTTGGATATTGAGCTTTTCCAGTTACAAGCAGTTCACAATGATAAAGCCTGAATACAAAAGGCACCCATGTACCATTAATCCTTGTTTCAGACCCACCCCAAAATTGGGATTTTTTTCCCCTGAAGCAAATGAGATCAGTACTACATCATTTTTAGTATATAATCAGCCAAGAATTTGAGAGGGCACATTACCTTAACATATGGCAAGATGTGATTCATTATAACAGTCTCTCTGCAATCTGCAGGCAAGTTTTCACAAAAATCTGCAAAATAATGTATCATATATTAAAGGGTTGTTCTCACACAAAGCAATGACAAATTAATAAATTTTATCAGATTAAGCAATTACACACCTGAAAGTATCTGCCTATTTATAAATCATTCCAGAAGATGACAGCAAGAAAAACACATTCTAAAACACAATTTAAATAGCACAAGGAAAAGCAAGGCTACCATCTGTAGTATAAACGTCAAGATTTTTTTTTAAAGAAGGTATCAAATTGCCCCATTCCCTTTGGATACTCTTGGCAAAGTTGTGCTAGTGCAAAGAATGCAAATTAACTCAGATAGTGAGTTGGTATCAATGGAGGCACTGTACCAGCTACAGCACTAAAGATGACCGGCAAAGAATTTGGGCAGGTTGATTTATGGAGACAGTCCTGGATGACTGATGCAGTGATACTTATCCCTGCTAGCTCCACTTCCACTCAGGCAGCAATGTCAAAATATTTCCATCTTTGTCTACTAAAGTAGTAAATCCACACTCTGTCATGTAATTCCCCAAAAAATGCAAGCATTATTGTCCAAAAGGGGAAGACAAACTCAGTAACGGACAGAAGACACCATAGCACAAGGATCAGATTTTATAAAATACAAACTATAAATGCAATTCAGGTAAAACAAAATGCTAGAATACAAAGTTCATCAGCATCAAATAGCACAAACAAAATTAGTTTGCTTGTGAAAATTAGTTTGTTTCTGGGGAGTGTGGAGGAGCAGAGGGATCTGGGGATTCATATCCACGGATCACTGAAAGTTGCCTCACAGGTGGATAGGGTAGTTAAGAAAGCTTATGGGATGTTAGCTTTCATAAGTCGTGGGATCAAGTTTAAGAGCCCCGAGGTAATGATGCAGCTCTACAAAACTCTGGTTAGACCACACTTGGGAGTACTGTGTCCAGTTCTGGTCGCCTCATTATAGGAAGGATGTGGAAGTGTTGGAAAGGGTGCAGAGGAGATTTACCAGGATGCTGCCTGGATTGGAGAGTATGGATTATGAGGAGAGACTAAGGGAGCTAGGGCTTTACTCTTTGGAGAGGAGGGGGGTGAGGGTGGACATGATAGAAGTATACAACATATTAAGAGAAAGGGAGTGGACAGGCAGTTCCTCTTTCCCAGGGCACCAATGCTCAATACAAGAGGGCATGGCTTTAAGGTAATGGGTGGGAGGTTCAAGGGAGATATCAGGATGGAGGTTTTTCATCCAGAGTAGTTGGGGCATGGAATGCAACGCCTGGGGTGGTGGTGGAGGCTGATACGTTGGTCAAGTTCAAGAGATTGTTAGATAAGCATATGGAGGAATTTAAGATAGAGGGATACATGGGAGGAAGGGGGTTAGTCAGTCTTAGGCGTGGTTTAAAGGTCGGCACAACATGGTGGGCCAAAGGGCCTGTATTGTGCTGTATTGTTCTATGGTTAAATACGAGGAGGTCATCAACCCCAAAAAGTTAATGCTTTTTCACACTCCATGGATACTGCCTGATGTTAAGTATTGCTAGCATTTTCTGATATATTTTTTTTTACCTTGCATTTCCAACATCTACAGTAATTTGTCTTACATCTGTTAGGTTAAAATGGACAAAATTCAAAATCCCCTATCACCCCAGCTTCTGTAAGCGCCTGGAATACTACACCTTTCCAATACTGGGGATATCAAATATGTTAGGAAAGTAGGGGCAAAGCACCTCTGCAATCTCCATCTAAGTGATGAGGTGCAGTTGCAGACATAATTGGTGGACAGGGTTTAGGTGGGTAGCTCCACATCTACCAGTTTCTTACGATGAAAAATCTGATCAAGGGCCATGTAGAGGGATCACAAAAATATGATGCAGCTACTACATACTGAATTTACCATCTCACAGACGATAAAGACTGAAAGAACACATTTACTCTTTTTCACAATCTCACAGCCTTTCAAAACACTTCACGACCAATGAAGTACATCTTTCAAAGAGCAGCCACTATTGAAATGGCAGGAAACACAGAAGGCAATTGACACACAATTACTTTCCATTTACTACTATCTATTTCTGTGATGCTGGTTTAAAGATCAGGTCAGGGCGCCAAAGGGGAGACGTCCTGCTCTTGTTTGGAATAATGCCACCTAGCAGTACCTCAATGTACTAGGAGGGGAAGACAAAAAAAAATTTCAAACCAACCTTTAACTTTGTTGGCTCCAGCTGCACGGACCTCAGCCTCACAATCTTTCAACAGGTTTTGAAAAGCTGGAACCAGATCATTTTCTGTAATTTCAGGACCCACAGCTTTCTGAAGCTTTAAGACAAGAGAAGTGAAATGAGTAACAAAGGTAACGCAGCTTCCTTGCAAAGATATATTACCGGCAATCTATATATTAGCACAAGAAGTATCACAGAGAGTTTCACATTTCTGTTTTAAACTTGAAAATAACTGCAGTTTGGTTACAGACTTTATTCCAAAGTTAGTATACAAGTGGACACTTTGGAAATTGAGAAATACTAGATGAGTATCTTTGGTTACAGGTCTATCATTGGTAACTGAAAATTACAAAAAAGTTACTAAATCTATACCATTTTTAAATGCAATTATTTTCCAATAATGGTATGGTACCAACTACATTATTTTTCTGGTAACATTGTATAGAACTTGAACCTTATTTCTGAATACAGTTTAGTTATCATATACTTATAAAGACAGTTTCAAAAGAAGCAACCCTACAAGACAAAATGGGTGTGTTTTCTGCATGCTTTTGAACTCAGGCCCATCTATGCTCTGCTTTAATTTGTTGAATATTCTTCAATCATGTTTACAGTTTTGAATTACGTCATTTTATCTTGATGCAGAAATCAATTTCAATATTGGTTGCCTACTGAGATCTTCAGGACAGTTTATAGCTTGGGCAGACTATTAACTGAAAAGAAACATGAGGAAATCTCACTGTTTTGTTTAGCTTTTTAATTAGTTGGATCACCTCATGTTCTGGTAAAGAAAGAAAATAAATAACCATGGTACTTCCAAGAAATTCTGGTCAGATAAATGGTATCTGGAGTCCATTTAAAAGAAAAATGGAAGAGGCAATCATCCACTGAATTTTCATATTATTCGGGTAGAATAGCTGCAATAATCCATGTTTGAAAATATATCCAAAGACAAACCAGCTGCTTCAGTATAGATTTTATACTCAAATTCAAGAATGGAAAATGTATTCTCAATGCTTTGGGTTGGAACCAGAATTTTCCAGCCACAGAAGAGATGAAATTTTAAAATGGTCTATTTTTAAAGAAAAACAAACCTGAGAAAATATTAAGTCTTTGATCCCACTGAATCCTAAAGCACACTACATGGGCAACAACACAAGAAATTGTAATCAGCTAGTTCCTCAGGTCAAAGAGCAACAAATAAATTGTTACTTGATCATTATTGATTGGGATTCATTTTTGTAGGCAATGTATATTTATTTTGAAGATTTGAATTATACTGTGGCGAGGAGGGCATAAATAGGATAGATGGTCACTGTTTTCCCCAGGGTAGGGAAGTCAAAAAACTAGAGGGCATAGATTTAAGGTGAGAGGGGAAAGATTTAAGGGAGATCTGAGGGGCAAGTTTTTCCACATAGGGGATGATGTGTATATGGAACAAGCTGCCAGTGGAGATAATAGAAGCAGGTACAATTACAATATTTAAAAGACACTTGGACAGGTACATGAATAGGAAAAGTTTAAAAAGATATGGGCCAAACGCAGGCAAATGGGATTAGCATAGATAAACGCCTTGGTGGATGAGTTGGGCTGAAGGGCCTGTTTCCATGCTGTATAACTTTGAATCCCATTAGTTTTATTTCTCCTCCTCTTATTTCCCTGCACTATTGTAATGTTCCCCTCATACAGGCCCACCTACTCCCATTTTGATTCTTTTTGCCATTAACCTGCACTAAGAGATAAATTATAACCTGCCTGCATTTCTTGGTCTAATATTCTCAAACTCCATTAACAGCAACACATGCCAAAAAGTGGGCTTGGTCTGACTGTTTGAGTTTGCAAGGATTGTCTATATTGTATCTGATATCGAATTATATTCAGCAACAGCACTGTAGAACAAATAACATATTCAACTCCTCTCTTTCAAAATTTTATCAATTAGTCCTGTTTCCCTCCCTTTTCCCCACTATTCTGCAATTGACTTTTATACAGAAGTAATTACTCAATTTGTTTTGAAAAGAATCAAATCTCCCTCCTATATCCTTTCTGATAGAGCATCAGATCATGATTTGTTGCATACATTTGTTTTGTCTTAAGACAAAAAAGACTGCAGATGCTGGAAACTGGAACAAAAGAACAGAATGCTATTAGAACTCAATGGTCAAGCAGCATCCAAACCGTACTCCGCAGGAACATAGAACGATACAGCTAAGGAACAGGCCCTTCAGCCCACAACATCTGTGTGGACCATGATACTAATTTAAACTAATCCCATCTGATGGCGCATGGTCTATTTCCCTCCATTCCCTGCCTGTTCATGTGCCTATCTAAATGCCTCTTAAGCATCACTACCGTACCTGCTCCAAAACCTTCCCTGGCAGCACGTTCCAGGCACCTACCACTCTGTTAAAAAAAAACTTGCCTTGTAAATCTCCTTTAAACTTCCCCCCTTTCACCTTAAATCTATGCCCTCTAGCATTTGATATTTCCACCTGGGATAAAAAAATTTTATCGACCCCATGCCTCTCATAATCTTACGTACTTCTATCAGGTCACCCCTCAGCCTTTGAAGTTCCAGAGAAAACAATCGAAGTTTGCCCAACCTTTCCTTACAGCTAACACTCTCTAATCCAGACAACACCCAGGAGAACTTCTTCTGCACCCTCTCCAACCTTCACATCTTTCCTGTAATGTGGTGACCAGAACTACACATAATACTCCAAAATGAGGCCTAACCAAAGTTTTATACCTGCAACATGACTTCCCAACTTTTATACTCAATGCTTGACCGATAAAGGCAATTATGTTGTACAGCTTCTTAATCAAATATTTACTTGTTTTGCCACTGTCAGGGAGCTATGGACTTGCACCTCAAGATCCCTCAGAGGGAAGAGGAAAGGATAGCAGAACAAGGAAGTGGGGATAGAGGCTGGTAGCTCATAGATGGCACCAGATGGGGAGGGGATGATGGCAAATCAAACCAGCTGGATACAGGTTGGGGAGGGCGGGGGAGGAAGCATTGGGAAGGTGAACAAAGCAGTGGAACTGGAAAATTCAAAGTTCATACCTTTAGGTTGTACATTACCCAAACAGAATACAAGATGCTGTTTTTCCTATTTGTATTTGGCCTCTCTATAGCAAACATTGAGGACAGACAGGTCAACATGGGAGTGGAAAGAACAGTTAACAGTTGCCTTGTCTACACTTGGCTTTATCAATGTAGTAGAGGCCACACTGCAAGCACCAAGTGGCGTTAGACCAGATTGAAAAAGGTGCAGTTGGACCTTGTGTGCCGGGGACAGGGAAATGGTGGGTAGGGAGGGCTAAGTAGATGAGTGGACCAGGGAGTCAGATAGTGGACCAGGGAGTCAGAGAGTGATCCTTGCCAAAAGCAGGGAGCGAGGGTGGTCGGTAAAGCAGAAGATGTGACTGGTGATGGGATCATGTTGGAGCAGAGTCTGGTGGGATGAAAGGTTAGGATCAAGGGATTCTTTTGCTCTGTCTGGGGAGAGGGGCCATGAGAGCCCATACTGAATCTCCAGATCCCTGGCATTATTCCAGCAAATCTATTCCAAACCCTTGTCACAGGATTATCCTTCAGATACATTGAAAAAAGTTAGATATAAAGTTCAATTCAGACCAACTTTATTATATTTTAGATTTTTTTTCAGTAATCCAAGTTATAACTGACAGTACGAAACCAAAGTTTGATCATGTTTAACAACAGGCCAATTAAATGACTCTGAAAAAATCTCACCAGTTTTCAGCACGTCAGTCAAAAAGCTTTTTATATAATGCACAAGTGCTCGATTCTAATAATTTTTTAACTATATTAGAGAAAACATTTGTGTTTTCATGGCTTTTGACAGAATCATAAGAGCTCAGCTGAAATAGTAAAGTTAAACAATGAAAAGACTACAGTTTCAAAACATAGATGCACAACATGATCACCACCCCAAAAATATGCACTTGGTGCTTAAATCAATAAGCCAGTCACAATACATACTTCAGAAAATTTGTCTGCCACCATATAGCGAACACGCCAAGATTTATCCTCCACTGCTTGCCGTAGGGTAGGCATCACTAAAGCTTCCAGATCTTCCTGGGGCAGTAGCTGGGCTATGCTCACACAAGCTTCAACTGCCAACAACCTCACTGAATCCTGTGAAAAGATTTTCAAAACCAGGTTTGGTCTTAATTAAAAACTAAGTTACTGAATTTAACATTAGCAAGAACTAATCTCATCAATAAACTTCCAAAAATAAATCCCAATAATATTACAATTGTTGCAGAAACATATACTCAATCAGCTGGAAAGTAGCAACACGTTTCCTTACATTGCAACATGCACTGACACCTTCCCAGGATACATACATGCAATGGAAATCTGAAATGTATTAACATCCAAAAGCACCTTTGATAGAAGCATTTCACTGATCAGTACGTTATGGTATACATCGAGGTTCTTTGGGATTTAAATAATTGAATACAGAAGTGATATAAACTGAGAGTTACAGCAGTTTTAGCTAGACTGAAGAGACAATCATGAGAACAGTGGGAAAAAAATGTACCCATGCAACAAACAATTGAGAATGCACTCAGGCTGGGCAGGGGGCAGACTGCTTAAGTATTGACACAGCCATGAAGAAGTCCGCTAAAAGCTGAATGTGTGCAGTATTAACTTCTGAGGAAGTTTCCCATCATATTTGGAGTCTTTTACCTTTTATTGAGAATGAGAACATGTTAAGAGTCAGATAGTTATACAGAACAGAAACAAATCCAACTCATCCATGCTGACCAAAATATCTATCTGAGCTTGTCCCATTTGCCCACATTTGGACCATATCCCTCTACACTTTTTCCATCCACATACCTGTCCAAATGTCTTTTAAACATTGTAAATGTATCCCCCTCTACAGCCTCCTCTGGCAATTCATTCCATATACCCACCACCATCTGTGTGAAAATGTTGCCCCTCAGGTCCCTTTTAAATCCTTCTTCTCTCACCTTAAATCTATGCCTTCTCATTTTAGACTCCCCTACCCAGGGAAAAAGACTGATTATCCAGCCTCTTCTTATAACTCAAGCCCTCAATCTTTTCTGTACTTTCCAGCTTAGACATCCTTCCTATAGCTGGGCAACCAGAACTGCACACAATATTCCAATTGTGGTCACAATAATGACTTGCACAGTTGTAACATGACATCTCAAGTAATGAACTCAGCGCCCTGACTGATGAAGGCAAGTGTGTCCAAAACCTTCTTCATCACCCGGTCTACCTGTGTCATCAGTTTCAGAGAACTATATACTTGTACCGCTAGGTCCCTCTGTTCTACAACACCCTGAGGCCCTACCATTTACCATGTCTGTTCTGCAACCACATACCTGCTCATCAGAAGCCAGGGAAGTGAAGAGAGGTATAATGTCACTTTTTAAAAATTCCAGCTCCAGGACCTTTGCAAATTCACCCAACTTTGATGCTGCAGCTCGGCGGACCATTGGTGTGTCATCTGAACACAGGCTACGGAAATGTCTACAGAAAAGATCACGCAGGAGTAATGGCTCATTTATGTAAAACTAAACAGTTCATAAATAGAAATACAAGAACTGATAATCCTGATTCTTTAAAAAATTAATGTTTCTGAATCAGAAAGTCAGAAGCTACTAAAACATTTTGCTAAATCCAATATTTGTAACACTTAAACATTCGGCTTTTGTCCATAAGTGCTCCGAAAATACCATTCTGAAGCAATTTAGTATTACTGTGGAAGTGAAAGCTTATATAAATCACACCATGTAAAATTTTAACTAAGAGAGTAAAATTGCTGGAAACAAACACCAGATGTGGGACAAGAGAGAAGGTAGAGGAGCAGCAGTAGAATGGCAAGGTTTATCATATTGCTAGAACACAAATATGGCTCCATAAATATTAATGCAGAGGACTGTTGCACTTGGAGCAGGGCAGTGATTGGTTATGGATTGCACTCACAGAGGTACCAGAGCAACCGTCTTCTGTCCTATAAAACTCAAGTTTCCAAACAAGCCTATTTTTGAACAAGTGAAATCCTTTGTAAGCCACATTGATCAAAAAGCTCTCGAGCATAACAACAGGCTTAGAATATAGAACACTACAGCACAGTACAGGCCCTTTGGCCCACAATGTTGTGCCGACATTTTATCCTGCTCTAAGATCTATCTAACCCTTCCTTATAGCCCCCTATTTTTCTATCAAAATATGACTCTCAGGGTACTCTTTGTAAGTTACAAGGCCACTTCAATGATATAGCCTAGAATAAGCGAGTTCAGAAGACCATTTAACCATGACACACCTAGGCCATTGCCCCTTTCTTACTGAAAAGACCCACAAAAAGCTAATGACATGAACAATTATTTTGTTCACGTCATTAAACAAAACTGCTGCTACATTTTCTGCGATATTCGAGTTGGTTATTCCCCAAAATAATAGCTTCTACCCACTCAATTAAAACAAAGCCATGCACCTCCCATCTCCTCCAATTAAACAAATTATACTGAAAATGACCCCAATCAATGTAGATTTGCCACTTTAATATTTTAACATTTCTAGCTAACTTTTAATTGATATCATGAACCCGTGTAGCATCCCAAGTGAAACATATACTTACTGGCGCAGCTCAGCTTTTACAGAGCTGGATACCCGAGGGTAGCAGACACTGAAAAGGCCGCATGCTGAAGTTCTGGATGTGAACCAGTCACCACAAGCCAAGCGTTTGACCAGTGGTACGAAGTGAACTTCTAGGTCTGCAGGAGAATGCTCATGCGAGATCGCTCGCAGTGAATCAACAGCTTTATCTCGTACTACGGTTTCTTCCACAGTTGCAAGGCTCTCCAAGGGAGGCTGGTTAGTGGGAAAGAATTAAACTGAAATGCATGCCATGATTTTTTTTTTACTCTGCTTAAAAAAAGTTTACAAAACAATCCTTAAGACGAACTCTTGAGTGAATTACTGAGAATTAGGAATTAAAGAAAATGAGGCAGAGAAACATTAAAACACAAAAGAATATATAGATGTGCCAGAAAACAAAACCTGTCAAACTGTCATACACAATTTGCTGGAGCAATAGATGATTTCCATTCATTTTGTAAAGTCGATATTCTCTGAATCACAGAAATTCATAAGGTTCATGATCACAAAACACGGCGCAAATGTTAAATAACTGGTAATTACGCTGACATGTTCGGAATTGTCAGTAATTAATGTTCTTCAAATCATGCAGCAATAATGGGTTAATCATACATAGTTTTAATGTGCAAATAAATATGAAGTTACATATTTTAGCTGCGGCAATAATTTCTCCAAAATATAATCATTGAAGCAACAACTATGTCCATGTTTCAGTTTAGAACTGCAGGGATGGACAACTGCAGCATCTCGGTGGGGGGTGGTTCCTAGAAAACGATCCATATTGCAATTTTCTGTAATGCAAAGCTGTGTCATCTGAGCATGCATCAAGAAACACAAGTTGAAAGTTTTGTGTTGTTTTATTTAATTTCCTCCCACATTAATTCCATGAGCGAATTTTATTCCTTATTTCAAATTTTTGGGCAGTGACTTGTGAATTCTGTAAGGTCGAATTTCTGTAACTTGAAAGGTTGTAACATGGAGAGCACCTGTACTAGCAAGTCATTTTACAAAAGCAGTTTTTTGGAAGAAGTGAGCAGAATATCAATACGTAAGGAATGTACACTAAATCTGCACTCAAAAAATATTGAATTCTGGAATAACTAATTTCTCACTACTTCAAATAATAACATTTAGATATTGATAAAAACATTACAGTCTGCTTTGGTTTAATAAATCCATTGAATTAGTTCAATTCTGTACTGTCCACATTCCAATCATGATTTGATCACTGAAAAATCAGACAGTTTAGTTAGAATCACGTCCTACAATAGTATTGAGGTCCTCATTATTTAAGTTCAAAAACTTGTTTCCCATTATAACTATTTAAGATTAACGTAATTACATTATTTTAAAAAGTTGTTTTAATACATGGAGCAAAAACTATTGCAACTGGCCATTTAAAATGTGTTTGGGTTCCACCAGCTTGGCTCACCTTGAACACATATTTGATCAATACAGACTAGAAGCTTCAGTGTTTGGGTGACTATCAGTCTGTGCACATTAATGGAATAGACTACACTTGTGAACTTGGAGCAAGGGGAAAATAATTAGGCTTAACTGTAATGATTCTCAATGAAATAAACCTCCAATATTTCAACCAGTCTACAAGTATGTTAGGTAGTTATGAGGAAAGCAAAGCAATGATCAGTTTTTATAAATAAGGAGGAACATTGTTTTAATAACCCAATAAAAAAGGAACAGACAGCTTGCGATTCAGCACTTTATACCCAAACTTGGGTAAATCTGATAACACTACACTCAATATTGCTAATAGTCTCATATTTTTCACAACATTGAGACCATTCAGTCAATGCCAGTTTTCAGAGCAGCCCTATTCTTCCCCCAAGTGATTTCCTTGCAACTTATTCCTTCTCACATATCCATCAACTCCACCCCCCGGTTCTCCACCTATATAGGGATTAAATTACAATAGCCAATTACCACAATTACCAGCACACCTTTGAAAAGTGGGAGGAAACTGGAGTATCCAGAGGAAACCCATGCAATTAAAGGGAGAATGCACAAACTCCACACAGATAACACCAGAGGTCATGATTAAATCTGGTTCACTGGAGCTATGAGGCAGCATCACCACTTTCTGTGCCACTGTGTTGGCTAGATGGATAATATTCTATTATAATAGTATTTTCTATCATATTACATCGTTGTTAATGAGACCTTACTGTGCATAAGCTAGCCTATGTTTCCTAAATTACAACAGTGACCATACTTCATGTAAATAGCTTCACTGGCTACAAAGCACTTTGAGACAACTCAGTCATAAAAGTCATAATATAAACAAGAGCCTTACTTTCTCCTATATTGCTGCTTATGTCAAAGTAAAATTACTTGCTAACCTGAATATTACCGATAATTTAGCAGTCCATGGGTTCAAAATTCACTCAGTAGACTGGACCACATCAGCTAACACCAAGGTAGTACTAAGGAAGTGTTAAATGATAGCTGCACCTTTTCTTGAGCCAAAGACTCATCTGCTAAAGATTTTACTGCAAAAATTAGAAGCAGAGCGAGTTCCCCTTGTGTCCATTTACCCCTTAAGCAACCTATTATAATTGAATTATGAAGTCATTTATTTTATTGTTGCTAGTGGAACCCTGCTGGCTGCTTTAAGAATCAGCTTCTGGATTAACCTTCATTAAAACAGTAACAATGCTTCAGAAGTACTTAACTGCCTGACCATTCTGTGTGGTGCTTTCTACATGTACGTTCATTCTTACCAGCAAACAATGAACATATTCTGGTCCACCAACAAGAACTGTGAAGCTTCCCAATTGCTCTGCCAAAGCCAACAGCACTTCATCTTCATCATAAATGGTGTCTGCATTGAGACAAGAAATCAGTAGCAAATAGTTCCAAAAGACAATTCAGATAGACACTTCTTAGGCAAATTGTTAAAATAAAAACAGTCCAAACTCTAGCAACTTTGTACGCACCAGTCAAAAATGGAAGCAGCTCACTTCGGGTCCGTTCAACTCCTAAAGCCAAGGCAATCGTTGACAGTTTCTTTATACTGTTCAGGCGTAACTGGGGAAAGGAAAAATGTAATTTATGAATGCCAGCTAATCCTGAAGAGAAACTTGGAAAAAGTAATTTTCTGTAAATCAAACAAAATTAGACAAATATGTCAAAAGCAAACTGCATAAGAACCTGGTCTTTGTAACAATTAAAACCAGAAAATGGTGATGAAATGCTCATAAAACAGAAAAAAGTAACAGCAATCATATTTCCAAATAAGAGTTAGTTTATTCTTGTGACAAAAAAATTGGATCTCATGATTTAGCAATTCATTCTATTTCTTGCTTAGGTATGATTCTTTAATAGTTGATTAGTGACATGAATACCACAAGTCATTCCATTGTGATTTGCACCAAATTATTCCCATCAGCATTTGGGTTCTGAGGAAGGATTCCTGATATGAAACATTAAATAGCTTTTCTTTCCACAGATGCTGCTGGACTGGCTGTGGTCTTTCAGCAATTCTGCTTTTGTTACACATTTCCAGCTAAGGTCGCCATTAGAAATAGGAGAAGGTGACGTGACTTTCGAATCATTCGATAAGATTCTGGCTGATCTGAACTTGGCCTTAACTCCACTTTCCTACGTGTTCCCTTAATCCTACATGGATCAAGTTAGCACAGGCTGAGTTAATATCACTTACTGTGGCTTGGTGTGATGATTCTAGTACAGTATCTCTGGATTTGTTTTTAAACTTTGTGTTGCTTTATAAATGCAAGATGTTGTTGGAAGTGAAAGAACTTCCAGTGATAACCTGCCTTACAGGCTCCACACCATTACTATCTCTGTAATCACCAGAGAATTTATTCTCAGTCCTCTCCCATTTCTCAATTACAAGCAGCACCTCACTGATCTCAAATGAAGTCATGACATTAGGTTACACAATGCTTTGAGGCATTGGATACAGTGAAGGCTATGGGCCATGACAACATTGCAGCAATAGTACTGAAGAACTTGTCGCACCCTTGGTCAAGCTGTTCCAGTACAGCTACAACACCAGCATCTACCTGACAATGTGGAAAATTGCCCAGGTAAGTCCTGTCCACAAGGACAAATCCAACCCGGCCAGTTACCACCCCATTAATGTACTCTCGATCATCAGCAATATGATGGAAGGGATAATCAATGGTGCTCACAAGTGCACTTAGCCACAACCTGCTCACAGAAGCTCACAATTTGGGTCCTGTCAAAGTCACTCAGTTCCTGACTGCAATAGAGCTTCAGTCCAAACATGGACAAAAGAGCTGAACACCAGAGGTGAAGTGAGGGTAACAAGGCAGCTCTTGATCGAGTAAGGCATTAGGAAACTCTGGTTAAACTGGAGTCAAATGGGAATCAGGGAAAACTGTGCATTGGTTGGCATACCTAGCAAAAAGGAAAAATTGGAGGTTCATCACCTCAGCCACAAGACATCTTTGCAGGAGTTCTTCAGGGTAGTGTCCTAAACCAAGCTATCTTCAGCTGTTTCATCAATGACCTTCCTTCAATCATAAACTCAGAAGTAGGGACATCTATTGATGATTGCACAATGTTCAGCACCATTCACAACTCAAATAACGAAGCAGTCCATATACAAATGGAGCAAGACATGGACAATATCCAGGTCTGGTGGCAAGTAACATTCACGCCACACAAGTGCAAGGCAATGACAGTATCCAACACGATAAAGTCCAGCTTTCACCCTCTGACATGCAATGCCGTTACCATCTCTGAATCCCCCACCATCAATATCCTGGGGATTATCATTGACCAGAACCTGAACTGGAGTAGCCATGTACATAATGTGGCCACAAGAGCAGGTCAGATCCTAGGAATCCTGTGGCAAGTAACTCCCCTCCTAGCTCCCCAAAGCCTGTCCGCCATCTACAAGGCTCAAGTCAGGAGTGAGACGGAATATTCTCCACTTACCTGAATGACTGAAGCTTCAACAACTCAAGAAGCTCATCACCATACAGGACATTGCAGCCCGCTTGAAAGGCACCTCATTCACCCACTCCGCCACCGAGGCACAGTAGTAGCAGTTTGTACCATCTACAGGATGCACTGCAACAACTCACCAAGACTCAAGAGACAGCACCTTCCAAATCCACCACCTCTACCAGCTAGAAGGACAAAGGCAGCAAAAGCATGGGGAACACTACCACTTGGAAGTTGCCCTCCAAGCCACACACCATCCTGGCTTGGAAATATATCACCGTTCCTTCACCATCACTGGATCAAAATCCTGGAATTCCCTCCCTAACAGCATTGTGGTATACGCACACCTCAAAGACTGCAGCGGTTCAAGAAGGCAGCTCACCACCACCTTCTCAAGAGTAATTAGGGATGGGCATTTTAATGCTAGCTCAGCCTGCAAAGCCCACATCCCTGAAACGAATATAATAAAAAAAGTACATTGATGAGACTCGATTCTAACTTTTGTGCTCTCAACCACTTTCCTAACTTGTAGTCCCAGATTAATGGCAATTTCACCCAATTCAATTGCAGGAAGCCCAATGCTCAGAAACTATCTGCCTAAAAATGTAAGTCTTTAGCTATTTAAGATATTCCTACTCCTTCAACTAAGTTTTCATGTCTGATTCTAATTTCTTCCTTGGTGTCAATTAATGATTCATTCACCCAAATGCAAACTAGCATTCTACAACTTTTGGTCTATGCTGATTTATGTGAAAGCTATAAAATATTGGTAGGAGAAAGTGGAGAGGTTCCTCTCTTGATCTCGATTGACAAAAACTTCATCCATAGGTTTTAGATGATGACACGATTAAACTTGATTACAAGATCTGACACTGTTGAACAATCTATTGAATTTTTTTTAATCCTGATATCAAGACCAGCTGTGGAACCACATCCCAGGTTGATTCAGCATTTTCAGAATACACAAAATCAGAAGCAGCAGCTTACTTTAACTGGATAACACATAAAAATCGGTACCAAATAGTGATTGTAGGAAAATTCAAAGCATCACCAAACACTTCATAAAATAACTAGCTAGGATCCCAAAATAGAAATAAATTGATGTCCAATAAATTTTTATTTTCATTTAAATTATACAGGTTGAAGGATGAATCCTGCCCAGATCACTAATATTTTAAAATCAACCAAACTGCCTGTACTTCTGGATAATGCTTCAGTAGCTACAGTGCACTTGCTGGCCATGCCTCAGCTCATATAGAGGGTCATTGATTTATGCTACCCGTCGTCATTTTTAAAATATTTTCTTCCCTCCTGATGGACAAACAGGTCTATAATTATAGTCTATCTATTTCTTCTTTTAAGCAATTTAAAAAATCCCCCATCTGACAATGCAGTGTGCCCTCACCCAGAACTAAACAGGAGTACTGAATGTAGGTCCATGAGCAGAGGTCACACTTTTTTGAATCTCTGAAGGTAACAAGTTAAAAAGGTAATTTTAAAAATGTGGTTATCTAGGTTTTATAGAGACAAGCATACAGTAGCAAGGTGGTTATAATAAAGCTCAATAATTACTGGCTAGCCCTCAGCTGGAGTATCATGCCCAATTCAGGAATTTTACTCAAGTAAAACGCTGGAGGAGAGATTACCCAGAACAATAACAGGATGAACAACTTCAATCATATCAACAGCAGATGAAAACAAAAGAGACAAGGATGCTTTTTAAAAATCGATTTAAGATCAGATACATGGTCGGTAATTAGATTCAATAACATTCAAATGCAAACCCAGATACTTGAAAAAACAGTTTTGAGGATTTCAGGGAACTTTCGGGAATCTGGCTGAGCAGCCAGCAGCTGGAGACTGAAGGTCAAGATGCAGGAACAGAGCTGAGAAACTGAGGGAAAGGAAGGAAGGAGGATGTACTGAAGATGGTGCAGGGACAGGCAGCAAAGATTCATTACACTGGTCCTAGGGTCAGAAAGAGTAAGCAAGTAAAAGTGTAATTGCAAAGGGCCTTGATGAAACAGCACCTCGAGCAGGTGTCTCCTTAAGATAGGATAACCTAGAAGGGCACTGCTGCAGCAGCCGGGTCAGTGGCACTCTGGCCCGCTCTGAGGCTCAGTAGGGAAGGGCAAAAGTGATAGGAGACTCTATAGTTAGGGGGACAAACAGGAGATTTTGTGGCTGTAAAAGAGACACCAGGATAGTGTGTTGCCTCCCGGGTGCCAACGTAGAGGACATCTTGGAGCAGGTACAGAACATTCTCAAGGGGGAGGGTGAGCAGCCAGAGGTCATGGTGCACACTGGCAAAAACAACATGGGTAGAAAGGGGGATGAAGTCCTATGCAGTGAGCATAGGGAGTTAGGAAAGAAGCTGAAGAGCAGGACCTCAAAAGGTAATAATCCCTGCATTACTCCCAGTGCCAAGTGCTAGTTAGGGGAGAAATAGAAAGATAGAACAGGTGAATGCATGGCTGAGGAGCTGGTGCAAGAGACAGGGTTTCAGGTTCTCAGATCATTGGAATATCTTCTGGGGCAGGGGGACACGTTGCACCTTAACTCGAGGGGAATCGATATCCTGGCAGGGTATGGTTTGTTGTTATAACTTGGGAGGGTTTAAGCTAATTTGGCAGGGGGATGGGAACCAGGGCACCAGGTCAATAAGTGGAGAGATTGAGAAGGTGATAGATGTCATGACCAGCAAGTTTTTAAGGAAGGACAGGCAGAAGCAAGATAAAAGATAAATGGGACAGACTGGTTGCAGTGTGTTTATTTTAATGTTAGTATGAAGAATAAGGAAGGTGAACTTAGAGCATGGATCAGTGCTTGGAACTATGATGTGGCCATTACAGAGACTTGGTTGAGAGACGGACAGGAATGGATGATCTGTTGCCTCCCTGGTGCCAGGGTCCATGATATCTCGGATCGAGTTCTCAATATTCTCAGGAGGGAGGGTGAGCAGCCAGATGTCGTGGTCCACGTGGGGACCAATGACGTGGATAGGAAAGAGGAGGAGGTCCTGCAAAGAGAGTTTAGGGAATTAGGTGCAAAGTTGAAGGACAGGACCTCCAAGGTTGCAATCTCAGGATTGCTACCTGTGCCACGAGCTAGTGAGGCTAGAAATAGGAGGATCACGCAGCTAAATACGTGGCAAAGGAATTGGTGCAGGAGGGAGGGCTTCATGTTTCTCGACAATTGGGCTTTGTTCCAGGGAAGGTGGGACCTGTTCCGACGGGATGGTTTGCAACTGAACTGGAGGGGGAACTAACATTCTTGCGGGTAGGTTTGCTAGTGCTGCTCCGGGGAGGTTTAAACTAGATTTGCAGGGGGAGGGGAACCAGAGTGTTAGAGCAGATAGTGAGGTGGAGGAGGAAAAAGGTCATGCGAGGACTGCAGGTATTGAAAGAAATCAAAGGTTTGTGTGTGATAGAAATGTTCTCAGGTGCATCTATTTCAATGCAAGAAGTATTGTAGGTAAGGCAGATGAGCTTAGGGCGTGGATTGGCACGTGGGATTACGACATTATTGCTATTAGTGAGACTTGGTTGGAGGAGGGGCAGGACTGGCAGCTTAATGTTCCGGGGTTCCGTTGCTTCAGATGTGATGAGGGGGGTGGGGGGGATGAAAGGAGGAGGAGTGGCATTACTAGTCAGGGAAAATATCACAGCCGTACATAGACAGGACAGCCCGCAGGGCTCATCTACAGAGGCCATATGGGTGGAGCTGAGGAACGGGAAAGGTATGACCACACTAATAGGGTTGTATTGTAGACCGCCCAAAAGAGAGAATTGGAGGAGTAAATCTGTAGAGAGATAGCAGACCAATGTAAGAAACAGAAAGTTGTAATAGTAGGGGATTTTAACTTTCCACATATTGACTGGGACTCCCACACTGTGAAAGGACTGGATGGCTTGGAGTTTGTCAAATGTGTTCGGGAAAGTTTTCTAAATCAATATATAGAGGTACCAATGAGAGAGAATGCAATACTTGATCTCCTTTTAGGGAACCAGACAGGTCAGGTGACAGAAGTATGTGTAGGTGAACATTTTGGATCCAGTGACCATAATGTCATTAGTTTCAAGTTAATTATGGATAAGGATAGGTCTGGTCCTTGAGTTGAGGTTCTAAACTGGAGAAAGGCCAATTTTGTGGAAATGAGAAAGGATCTAGGAAGAGTGGATTGGGATAAGTTGTGTTCTGGCAAGGATGTGCTCAGTAAGTGGAAGGCCTTCAAAGGCGAAATTTTGAGAGTGCAGAGTTTGCATGTTCCTGCCAGGATTAAAGGCAAAGTTAACAGGCATAGGGAACCTT
Source organism: Pristis pectinata (assembly GCF_009764475.1). Lineage (NCBI taxonomy): Eukaryota > Metazoa > Chordata > Chondrichthyes > Rhinopristiformes > Pristidae > Pristis > Pristis pectinata. The sequence goes on from NC_067431.1 coordinate 31,538,262, forward strand.
GGTTTTCAAGGGATATTGGGGATCTGGTTAAGAAAAAGAGAGATGTGTATAGCAGGTATAGGCAACTAGGAATAAATAAGGTACTTGAAGAGTATAGAAAAAGTAAAAAAATACTAAAAAGGAAATCAGGAAGACAAAAAGACATGAGGTTGCTTTGGCAGATAATGTGAAGGTAAACCCGAAGGGCTTCTGCAAGTATATTAAGAGTAAAAGGATAGTAAAGGACAAAATTGATCCCCTAGAAGATCAGAGTGCTCATCTATGTGTGGAGCCTCAGGAGAAGGGGGAAGATTTTTTTGCATCAGTATTTATTCAGGAAACTGGCATCGTGGATATGGAAGGAAGGGAAACAAGCAATAGTGTCATGGAACAGATAGAGATTAAAGAGGAGGAGGTGCTTGCTGCATTACAGCAAATAAAGGTAGATAAATCCCCCGGGCCTGATATTTCCTCGGACCTTGAGAGACACTAGTGTAGAAATTGCAGGGGCCCTGGCAGATATATTTAAAATGTCCTTAGCCACGGGTGTGGTGCCGGAGGACTGGAGGGTAGCTCATGTTGTTCCGTTGTTTAAAAAAGGCTCTAAAAGTTAACCAGGTAATTACAGGCCGGTGAGCCTGACATCAGTAGTAGGTAAATTATTGGAAGGTGTTCTGAGAGATCAGATATACAAGTATTTGGACAGCCAAGGGCTGCTTAAGGATAGTCAGCATGGCTTTGTGCGTGGTAGATAGTGTTTAACGAATCTTGTAGAGTTTTTCGAGGAGGTTACCAAGAAAGTAGGTGAAGGAAAGGCTGTGGATTTTGTCTACGTGGACTTTAGTAAGGCCTTTGACAAGGTCCCACATGGGAGGTTAGTTCAGAAGGTTCAGACACTAGGTATCCATGGAAAGGTTGTAGACTGGATTCGAAACTGGCTGTATGGTAGAAGACAGAGAGTGGTAGTGGATGATTGTTTCTCAGACTGGAGGCCTGTGACTAGTGGTGTGCCTTAGGGATCTGTGCTGGGGCCATTGTTGTTTGTTGTCTATATCAATGACCTAGATGATAATGTGGTAAATTGGATCAGCAAGTTTGCTGATGATACTAAGACTGGAAGCACAGTGGACAGCGAGGAAGGCTTTCAAAGCTTGCAGAGGGATCTGAACCAACTGGAAGAATGGGCCAGAAAATGGGAGATGGAATTTAATGCAAACAAGTGTGAGGTGTTGCATTTTGGAAGGACAAATCAAGGTAGGACATACACTGTAAATGGTAGGGCACTGAGGAGTGCAGAGGAACAAAGGGATCTGGGAGTTCAGATACGTAATTCCCTGAAAGTGGCGTCGTAGGTCGACAGGGTTGTAAAGAAGGCCTTTGGCATCCTGGCATTCATAAATCAAAGTATTGAGTATAGGAATTGGGATGTTATGGTGAGGTTGTATAAGACATTGGTAAGGCCAAATTTGGAGTATTGTGTGCAGTTCTGGTCACCCAACTATAGGAAGGATATTTGTAAGATTGAAAAAGTGCAGAGAAGATTTACTAGAATGTTGCTGGGTCTTCAGAAGTTGAGTTACAGGGAAAGATTGAACAGGTTAGGACTTTATTCCTTGGAGCACAGAAGAATGAGCGGAGATTTGATAGAGGTTTACAAAATTATGAGGGGTATAGACAGAGTTAATGCGAGTAGGCTCTTTCCACCTACAGTAGGAGAGATAAGTACGAGAGGACATGGCTTTAGGGTGAAAGGGGAAAAGTTTAGGGGGAACATTAGGAGGAACTTCTTCACTCAGTGGTGGGAGTGTGGAATGGGCTGCCCTCTGATGTAGTAAATGCGGGCTCACTCGAGTTTTAAGAATAAATTGGATAGATACATGGATGGGAGAGGTCTGGAGGGTTATGGACTGGGTGCAGGTAAACAGGACTAGCGGAATACCGTTTTGGCACAGACTAGAAGGGCCAAATGGCCTGTTTTCTGTGCTGTGTTCTATGGATGCTTAATGTTGCAGGGTTTCGATGTTTTAGAAAAGGTAGAAAGGGAGGTAAAGGTGGTGGGGAGGGGGGAGAGGGAGGTAAACAGGGCAAGAGGGGGAGGGTGGAGAGGGGGATATATAAAATCATGAGGTGCTCATAGAAGGTGAATGGTCATGTCTTTTTCCCAGGATAGGGGAGTTGAAAACTAGAGAACAGATTTGAGGTGAGAGGGGAAAGATTTAAAGAGGACCAGAGGGGCAATTTTTTTCCACAGGGGGTGGTGCCAGAGGAAGTGGTAGAGCCAGTTACAATTACAACATTTAAAAGATATTTGGATAGGTACATGGAAAGGTTTGGAGGGATATGGGTCAAATACAGACAAATGATACTAGCTTAGATTGGCATCTTGGTCGGCATGGATGAGTTGAGCCAAAGGGCCTGTTTCCATGCTATACTATTCTATAAACTAATACTACACACAATATTTCAAGCATGTTCTCACCAGCATCTTGTCCAATTGCAACCAACTCTGTCTACACTTCTCACTGCCTCAGTAAAGCAGCCAACATAATCAAAGACCCCTCCCACCCTGGGCATTCTCTCTCCAGCCCCCCCGCCCCACCCCCATCAGGCAGAAGATGCAAAAGCTTGAAAGCATGTACCAGCAGGCTCTAGGACAGCTTCCACCCTGCTGTTATAAGACTATTGAGTACAGTACAGTAAGATAGACTCTTGACCTCGCAATCTACCCGATCATGGCCTTGCACCTTATTGTCTGTCAGTACCACACTTTCTCTGTAACTGTAACACTTTATTCTGCATTGTTATTGTTTTCCCTTGTACTTCAATGTACTGATATGATGAAATGATCTGTATGGATGGCATGCAATACAAAGTTTTTCACTGTACCTCAGTACATGTGACAATAATAAATGAATTTACCAACTCTTGTAAACAATTCCCTGACCAATGAAGGCAAGTGTGCCAAACACCTTGTTTCTTCTTTTATGTCCAAATTCCAGCATCTACAATTGTTGTTGATTTTCTGCATGTGACATTTTTCAAGATCTAAGTAAACAAGTATTTTAGCTAGAAAGTGACGATTCAGGCTTTATAAAACAGAAATATAGGAAATAAAACAGAAAGATGAAATAGATGAAATATGTCTTATATCTCTATCCCCATATACCTCGACAGCCTCCAACCTCATAATTCCTCTACACCACACTGCCTGTTTCTACCTCCTACCCAAGATTCACAAACCCAACTGCCCCAGTAGACCCATCGTTTCTGCCTGCTCCTGCCCCACTGAATGTGTCCTCATAGCTTAACTCCATTTTGTCCCCATTGGTTCTGTCCCTACCCACCTACAGTATGTCCGCGACACTTCCCATGCCTTCCATCACTTCAACAACTTCCAGTGCCCCAGCCCTGCCTGCCTCATTTTGATCATAGACGTTGAGTCTCTGTACACTTCCATCCCCCATCAGGAAGGCCTTAAGGTTCTGTTTCTTTCTCGATAACAGACCCAACCAATTGCCTCCACCACCATCACCCTCCTCTGTCTGGCGGAACCAGTACTCACCCTTAACAACTTTTCTTTCGGCTCCTCCCAGTCTCTCCAAACTAAAGGTGTAGCCTGGGTACTTGCATAGGCCTCAGCTATGCCTGCCTCTTTGTCGGCGACGGGTAACAGTCCACGTTCCAAGCCTACAGCGATGACACCCCCCAACTCTTTCTCTGCTACATTGATAACTACATTGGGGCTCCTTCCTGCACCCATGCTGAGCTATTCAATTTCATCAACTTTACCTCCAACTTCCACCCTGCCCTCAGTTTCACTTGGTCCATCTCCAATACCTCCCTCCCCTTTCTGGATCTCTCTGTCTCCATCTCCGGAGACAGATTAACCATAGACATCTTCCACAAAACCACTGACTCCCACAGTTACTTTGACTGCATGTCTTCCCACCCTGTCGCTTGTAAGGACACCATCCCCTTCCCCCAGTTCCTCGCCTTCACCGCATCTGTTCCTATGATGAGGCTTTCCATAGTATGACATCAGAGATGTCCTCCTTTTTTCAGTAACCGGGGTTTCCCTTCCGTCACCATCAATGGTGCCCTTACCCACATCTCCTCCACTTCCCACACGTCTGCCCTCACCCCCTCCGACATAACAGGGACAGGGTTCCCCTTGTCCTCACCTAACACCCCACAAGCCTCCGTATCTGCACATCACTCTCCACAACTTCTGCCACCTCCAACAGGATCCTACCACCAGGCACACCTTCCCATCATTCCCTCTCTCCGCTTTCCAAAGGAACCGCTCTCTCTGTAACTCCCTTGTCCACTTGTCCCTCCCCACTGATAACCACCCAGCACTTATGCCTGTAACCGCCACAAGTGCTACACCTGTCCCTACACCTCCTCCCTCACCACCATTCAGGGTCCCAAACAATCCTTCCAGGTGAGGCAGCACTTCACCTGAGAGTCCAAGGGAGTCATTTATTGCATCTGGTGCAGCCTCCTGTACATCAGTGAGACCAGATGCAGATTGGGTGACTGCTTCATCAAGCACCTTCATTCCATCTGTCACAATAGCCTGGACCTCCCAGTGGCCACCCACTCCAATTCCACATCCCACTCCCCTACTGACACGTCTATCAATGGCCTCCTCTACTGCCACGTTGAGGCCAGATGCAGGTTGGAGAAACAACACCTCACATTCCACCTTGGGAGTCTCCAACCTGATGCCTCAACATCGATTTCTCCAACTTCCAGTAATCCCACCCCTTTTTTCTCCCCCCCCCCCACCCCTTTTTTATCTTCCCTTATTCCTGTGGCTCCCTTCCCACCTATCACCTGAACTCACCTCTCCCCTGCCAGTGTGCGCTCCTCCCCCTCCCTCCACCTTCGTATTCTGCTTCTGCCCTCTCCCTTTCCAGTCCTGATGAAGGGTCTCGGCCCGAAACATCGACTGTTATTTCCCACCATAGACGCTGCCTGTCCCGCTGAGTTCCTCCAGCACTTTGTGTATTGCTCCAGATTCCAGCATCTGCAGAATTTTGTCCCCCAGGTACTGCCTGACCTGCTGAGGATTTCCAGCACCTACCTTGATTTTACACAATATCTAGCATCCGTTGTATTTTTTTAAAATTAAAAACCGGACTTTGGGGTGAGGAATTAGTGTTCTATCCGACCCCCTCTGTACTGGGTACACCCACTTTATCCATTAGGCCCGTGTCGGCCTGAAACCTGGCGACACAAGAGTCTGCTGGAAACCTGCAGCAACACTGAAATCCCATTCTTCACACTTCCCCTAAAGCGTTTACAAGGAGCCCTCCCTCACCCCCCGGGCCCCTCCCGGCCCCGGGGCCCCTCCCTCACCCCCCGGGCCCCTCCCGGCCCCGGGGCCCCTCCCTCACCCCCCGGGCCCCTCCCTCACCTCCCGGCCCAGCCCCCTCCCTCACCCCCCAGGGCCCTCCCTCACCCCCCGGGCCCCTCCCGGCCCCGGGGCCCCTCCCTCACCCCCCGGGCCCCTCCCTCAGCTCCCGGCCCCTCCCTCACCCCCCCGGCCCGGCCCCGGGCCCCTCCCTCACCCCCCCGGACCGCCCCCGGGCCCCTCCCTCACCCCCCAGGCCCCTCCCTCAGCTCCCGGCCCCTCCCTCACCCCCCCGGCCCGGCCCCGGGCCCCTCCCTCACCCCCCGGGCCCCTCCCTCAGCTCCCGGCCCGGCCCGGCCCCGGCGCTGCCACACACGGTGTCCGGCCTGAGCACAAAGCGGCGCCGGCGCCCGCCCCTACGGCCCAGGCGGCGGGAGGGGCTGCCTGACCCCGCCGTCCCTCCCCCCGCCGGTTACCTGCACGTCCTCGTTGCGCAGCTCGTCGATGAGGACGGCGATCGGGTACAGCGAGTCGTCGCCATCCGCCACCTCCGCCGCCGCCATCTTCACCCGCTTCCTGCCGGACTACGGGTTCGCCCGACGGCCGACAGCAGGAGCGGAAGTCGTCTCAACCAGTTCCCGCGACATCCTGGCGGGCGGGCGAGCAGGCGCATGCGCTCTGTACGTTGTGAGAACATTAGAATGGCGCCATCTTTCATACAGGCATGAAAGCGCTGGCGCCGCCGCGACGGCGCTGGGTCTTTGCCAAACTTCGAGCTAATTAATTTAATCGACGTTGGGAGTATAATGAGCACCATCCTGCGTCTTATTTTTCTACTTAGCGTCTTCCTCAGGGTGAAGACCTCCTGCCCTGCAGTCTGGGGTGACCAATGTGGGGCAGATGGGCAGCAGTCAGGGCAGTGTTGGGGCTCCGGGGGCTGGTGCTTGCCTTCTGTCGTTACACTGGGCAGTGGTGTTGCTTCGTCATTATCCTGTGTACCATGACACAGCGAAAAGCTTTCTTTGTGTGCCATCCAGGCAGATCATGCCATACACAAGTACCTCAAGCTAGTGAAAAAGAAAGAGAATGCAGAATCTAGTGTTGCAGTTGCAGAGAAAGTGCAAGGGCCACCGTGAGGTAGATTGTGAGATCGAGAGTTCATCATTAGTGTACGAGAGGTCTGTTCAAGAGTCTGATAACAGCAGGCTAGACGCCGTCCTTGAGTCTGGTGCTACGCACTTTATGTTCCTGCCGCATTGTCTCGGGATTCTCAATGCCACCCAGAATGCTCTTTCTCCACTCCGAGTGGTTGTGGGTCACAGATTCCTAAGAATCATTTTTTCCAGGAGGCCACATCTTTCCCATGGAAGAAATTAAGATAACTGTCACATTAATTTAGATAACTTATAAATGTGAAAAAAAATGAAGCAGTGCATTTGACTCTTGCCTGATCCACCATTCATGGCTGGTCCTGTACCTAAAGATCTATTAGCTGCCCAATTCTCATATCCCTTGATTCATTTGATGGCCAAAAAAATCTACTGATCCCAGCCTTTAGTACACTCAGTGACTGATTATCCACAGTTTTATGAGGGGTAACTTTCAATTGGTTACAATCCCTTGTGCTGCTGCCTGCAAGACTTGGGAGCCAATTAAATAATTTTGAGAAATATGGGCCGTGGCTATTGCTGGTTAACCGAATACCCTAGAAGACTAAAGAAAAACTTATATTTTTTGATGCCTTTGGTACCTCTTTCAGAGCAACATTTAGAGTTTCACAAAGAATAAAGTACTTTTGAGGAGAAATGTTATAATGAAAGAATGTGACATCTGATTTTTCTTTAACTTCACATTTATTTAATTACTTGAATTTAAATTCCCATGGTAGAATTCAAACTCACTGTCGCTGGATCAACTTTGCTGAGCCACGCGAGTTTTTAAGACAATCCAGCTGTCAGTTTCATGACATCAGAAACACAGTTGCTATTTAAATTCCTCCGTTACCAGGGTAGGATTCAAATTAACATTTCTGAATTTTTGGTCCAGGCCTCTGAAATTCTTGCCTGGTAACACAACTGCTCTGCCACCACTTCTCAATTGCACAACAGTGCAGTTGACTATTAACCGCCCAATGAAATATTCCAGCAGATTGCCCAATCGCAAGGGCAATTAGAGTTTTTCCACAGCACCCACATCCTGTGAATGAATTGAAATAAATGCTAGCATTGTCCCATCTGAATATTTCTAAATTGAGTTCACTCAACACTACAAATCAATTAACTATTTGGTGTTGTTCCAAATTTGAAACAAAAATTGAATGAGAACGATAAGTAGCTGCGACAAATTACAGAGCAGTAATCTAATCCAGGTTTTTAGATAGCATCATTTAAGCATGAAATAGACAAATAAAAATGTAACGGAAAAGTCAAAGTTGAGTTTATTGTCCACATGCAGCACGGTAGCGTAGCGGTTAGTGCAACGCTATTACAGCGCCAGCGATTGGGGTTCAATTCCGGCCACTGTCTGTAAGGAGTTAGTATGTTCTCCCCATGACTGTGTGGGTTTCCTCCGGGTGCTCTGGTTTCCTCCCACATTCCAAAGACATATGGGTTAGTAGGTTGACACGGGTGTAATTGGGCAGCGCTGGCTGGTTGGGCCGGAAGGTCCTGTTACCATGCTGTATAAATAAAGTTTTAAAAATGCACAAGTCCATGTGTGCACAGGTGCAATGAAAAACTTACTTGCAGCAGCATCACAGGCACACAGCATCAGATACACAATATTCACAAGAAAAACATAAATTAAACATAAATTGTACACAATTTTTATAAGAAAGAACACAATTAAAATTAAAAAAAGCAAATTCAATTTTAGTGCAAAGTGATCAAAGTGGTCACAGTGTTGCTAAACTGTGGTGATTAGGGTTTTGCCGGTTAGTTCATGAAATGGATGGTTGAAGAGAAGTAGCTGTTCCTGAACCTGGTGGTGTGGGACTTCAGTCTTCTGTACCTCCTGCCCGATGGTAGTTGTAAAAAGATGGCATGGCCCGGATGGTGGGGATCTTTGATGATGGTTGTTGCCTTCTTGAGGCAGCACCCCCTGTAGATACTACTGATGGTGGGGAGGGGTGTGCCCATGATGTATTGGAAGCAGTAATAGGCCATGTGGCCTCTCAAGCCTGCTCCACTATTCACTTAGATCTAATCTGCCTCAACTCGATTTTCCTGCCCGTTCCCTATAACCCTTGATTCTTGTATAGTCCAAAACTCTGTCTCAACATTGAATATTTTCAATGACTCCATCTCTTTGGGGTAAAGAATTGCAAAAGTTAATTGCCCTGAATTTATGTGTTAAGTCATGATCTCTCCTCTGGAGCAGAATAGCAAAGATTCACTCCAGGCACATAATTCAAATTGACGCACTGTGCAGTGCCAAGAGAACGCTGCTTTGTTGTAGCTGCTACCTTTCAGAGGACCATTGAATTAACTGAGACATTAAACTAAGGGCCTGCCAACCTGCTCAGCTGCTCTCCTTAAACCATCAGTTGTTGAATTTGAAAGAGAACAGAAGAGTTCTTCTGCCTCATGTAGGGTAGTGGGGGCTTGGATGTGGGAGCACAGTAACTTGGGGGAAACTTGGCAAAACTGGCATGTGGAGGTTCTGCTGTAGATTATTTTCCATTTCTCAAAGAACAGCCGGCAGATTGATCTGCCACAGTTTGGGAATTCTTTAAATCCTGTGCAAAATCGATAAAATTTAAATCAAAAGTTAAACCACATGTATTTATATTTCACTTTTCAACCCCTTTCAGGAAGGGACAACATTTAAGTTAATAATTCCAGACATACTGTATGCTTCAGTTAAACAGCTTATTTGTCTGCTGCAGATAGCCCTATTTCCCTTCTTGAATAATGAGATGATCATGGAAACTATAGATTGGTGAGTGTCACATCAGTGGTAGGGAACCTATTGGAGAGAATTAATTCTTAGGGACAGGATTTATCAGCATTTGGAAAACCATGACCTAATTAGGGACAGTCAGCATTGCTTTGTGCAGGTCAAGTCATGTCTTACTAACTTGATTGAATTTTTCGAGGAGGTGACGGAGGTGATTGATGAAGGTAGAGCTGTAGATGTTGTCTATGGATTTTAGTAAGGTGTTTGACAAGGTCCCTCATGGCAGGGTCATCCAGAAGATTAAGGTGCATGGATCCACGGTGAATTGGCCGTTTGGATTCTGAATTGGCTCACCCGTATCGATTACAGCTTTACAGCTCGGTTTATCGATTACAGCTCGGCATTCAACACCATCATCCCCTCAGTACTAATCAACAAGCTTCAAAACCTGGGCCTCTGTACCTCCCTCTGCAACTGGATCCTTGACTTCCTTATCGGGAGACCACATTTAGTGTGCATCAGTAGTAACATCTCCTTCTCGCTGACAATCAACACAGGCGCACCTCAAAGATCACTGCTCTACTCTCTCTACACTGTGGCTAGGCACAGCTCAAGCACCATCTATAAATTCGCCGATGGCACCACTGTTGTTGGCAGAATCTCAGATGGCAATGAGGTGGCATACAGGAGTGAGATAGATCGGCTGGTTGACTGGTGTCACAACAACAACCTCGTCAGCAAGACCATGGAATAGGGGTCAGCAGTGGAAAGGGTGAACAGCTTCAAGTTCCTGGGCATCAACTTCTCAGAGAATCTATCTTGGGCTCAACACATTGATGCGATCACAAAGGAGGCACACCAGCGGCTCTACTTCATTAGGAGTTTGAGGAGATTTGGTATGACACCAAAGACTCTTGCAAATTTCTACAGATGTATAGTGGAGAGCATTCTGACAGGTTGCATCACTGCCTGGTACGGAGGCTCTAACATGTAGGATTGAAAGAGGCTGCAGAGGGTTATAGACTCAGCTAACTCCATCAGGAGCACAGCCCTTCCTGCCATCGAGAACATCTTCAAGAGGCGGTACCTCAAGAGGTGGCATCCATCATTTAGGACCCTCACCACCCGGGACATGCCCTCTTCATGGCACTACCATTGGGGAAGAGGTACAGGAGCCTGAAGACCCACACTCAACATTTCAGGAACAGTTTCTTCCCCTCCACCATCAGATTTCCGAATGGTCCATGAACCCTTGAACACTACCTTGTTATTCCTCTTTTGCACTATTTACTTATTTTTGTAACTTATAGTAATTTTTATGTCTTTATGTCTTGCACTGTACTGCTGCCACAAAACAACAAATTTCACAACACATGTCAGTGATAATAAACCTGATTCTGATTCTGATTCTGAGAGGGTAGTGGTCAATGGGCCTTATTCTGGCTGGAGGTCTGTGACTAGTTGTTAACATTTACCTTCTCTACAAAATGAACAACAAACCCGTCTCATTCTTGTCATCAGGCCAAGCAGAACATATTCCTGTATAATTTTAAAATTATTTTGATAATCTGATGAATTTCCTTTTAAGAAGGGGGAATAAACATTGGAATATTAATGAACATAAAGTTAATTTCCAGTCATACAATGCCCTTGACATTGTAAAGCACCTCAGAGGTCTTCAGCTGAGAGAACACAGACACCAAATAGTCATAAGGATTTAGGAGAGATGACAAAGATGTGAGGAGAAGTAAAAAGATTCAGGAAGAGTCTTGCAGAGACCAAGGCCACAGTAACTGAAGGTTATGTGGCTGAAGGTGGGACAGAGAAGGGCAGGAATTGTGCAAAAGGCAAGAACTGAAGATTGAGGCTCATACAACTGAAGGCAGGGAGAAGCCAAAACATGGAAGGATTTGTATACAGGGTTATAATTTATAAATTGTTTGAAATGTGGATGAAGATGGCCAAGAGAGTGAGGATAATAAAGAGGGGTATTTACTATGTTGAAATAGTTGGAATTTAAACAGAATGAGACCATGACGCTGCATAGATGTTGGAGAAGCTAGACCTTGCATCTTCGAACTCTGGGCAAAGGTTTGTTGGCACTAAGAGGAAAGTAGGAGGTCTAGTTGCTTTTCCTTCAATTCCTGTTTTACAGTTTTATTAATCCAACTAATTTCTGTAGTCCTTCAAGCCTGATGATTACACTTTCTTTGTTGAAAACAACTGGAAAAGTTGAGGTGAATAGAATCATACAGCACGGAAATGGGCCCTTTGGCCCAACTGGTCCATGCTGACCAAGATTCCCATGTAAGCTAGTTCTATCTGCCAGTGTTTGGCCCATATCCCTCAGCATACAGCATTGATCCATTTAAACTCATCTATGTCAGCAAATGAGGAAGAAAGAACTAGAAGGCATGGGATAAAGAGGATTGGACAGCAGAGTGATACAGCATGTAGGACCACTGCTTCACAGTTCCAGTGACCTGGGTTCAATTCTGACTTCGGGTACTGTCCCTGTGGAGTTTGCAAGTTCTCCCAGTGACCTTTTAGTTTTTCCTCAGGTGCTCTGGTTTCCTATCACCTTCCAAAGGTACTTTGGTAGGTTAATGTACCACTTGAAATTACCTCTTGGTGTAGCTTAGTGGGAAACATTCAGAGGGGTGTTAATGGGCATGTGTGAGAAAGTAAGTTGTCGGGATATAACGAAGTAAGAAAAGTGGGAATGACTATGTTGGTAGCTAGCATGGACGAATGGGTAGAATAGCCTCCTAAAGTGGTGCAGTAAATGTGGCAAACCTGCTCGGACTGCTTCCCCTGCTTTCTGTTCTGTACATGCAATGGAATTCCACATAAAGGTAAAAGACAAGGCTATCCTGCCCTTTCTAATTAGATTGCTGGACCAAATGTTCTCCTTCTGATACCATACAATCTTATCTCTTGTTCCCATAATCGATCCTCTGTGCTAATTTTATATCCAAACAGTCAATTGAAAATCAACCAATTGATTTTCTAAATGAGTTGTATGCTTTACTTGCAAATACTAATAATTTTTGTTAATCATCAAACAGAAGGTAAATACACTTCAGACATATGAGCCTCCAGTTGCAATCTGGACACACTTAACTGATACGAAAGTTACTCTGAAGGCACCAAATTGTCATTGGGACGACATTACCCGATCATACTCAAAGGAAAGGCGCACATTTCATATCCCCTTCTGGATCTCACAAGTGTTTTGAAGGCACTTTTGCAGCATAGGAAACCAAGCAGCCAATCTGCATACAGCAAGCTCCCACAACAGCACAAAGTAATGACCAGGTAATCTGGTTTTGTCAGATCTCTAGCAGGACATATATTAGTCATGTCCCTGGGGATAACTTCCTGCTTTCCTTCAAAATAGTGCCTTAGAATCTTTTACGTCCATCTGAGAAAGGGCCTCATCTGTAGGACAAATGCTCCGAGAGTGTAGCACTTCCTCTGCACTGCACTGGAGCTTCAGCTTAGATTTTTGTGACTGAATTCACAACCCTCTGACTCCTTGATGTGTTCCACCAAGTGACACAACCAAATACATTAACAGAAAGAAGCACTGAAAGAGTAAACTCTACTTTGCCTGCCAGAGAATCTATGTGAATCTAGAGAAACAGCATATTAGAACTGGTTCTTACCAGCTGAAGGAGAAGTTGCTGTGACTGGAGGAGACACAACTTTGGGGCCTCCCCTGCGGAGCACAGGAACCTGAGTTTATCAAAGGTTGTTGCATCATACCAATTAGCATATCATCTGATTTCCAGAGATCCCCAGGGAGGCTCAGGAGTTTGAAACAAAACAGAGAATAATTCCTCTCTAAGCAGATCCATTTGTTCAGCTGGCACTATCTTCCTTGAGTCAGTAAACTGTCATGCCAAACTGAAGTGTGTAATACAGTTTGATGTGTTGATGCGGCACACAGGGGCCTGCTGAGTACTTCCAGACTTCTGTTGAAGGTTCTCCACAAATCAGTTGGGGCTGGATTTTGAGGAGTAAGAACCCGTGATGATGAAGGTGTGGTGAAACATTTCTGAGCCAGGATAGCATAGACCTTGGAAGGGAACCTTCAGGTAGTGGTAGTGGTCACATATGCCTTCTGCCCTTAGTGGTAGAGGTTGCAGGTTTGGGAGGTGCTGTTGGAATAGCCTAGGTAAGTAACTGCAGTTTGTGTTGTAGATGGTACATATAGAATGTAGAACAGTACAGCACAGAAACAGGCCCTTCAGCCCATGATGTTGTGCCAAACTAATTAAACTAGTAAATAAACACATAACTAAACTTATCCTTTCTGCCAACACAATGCCCATATCCCTCCATTCTCTGCACATTCATGTGCATATCTAAGAGCCTCTTAAATGCCTCTATCATATTTGTCTCCACTACCATCCCTGGCAGTGCATTCCAGGTACCCGCCACTCTCTGTGTAAAAGGTTTCCTCTACACATCTCTCTTGAACTGCAGATAGTCAAGGACAGAAGAAAGTGGTAAATGGAAGAACTAAAAACAACAAAAGAGACTTGGTTGGTGTGAAGCTGAAGGAACAATGTGAAGTGGGGTCATGCTGACAATTGAACACTTGTTTAGTGTCAGTGTGAAAGCAAGCTGCAGTCATTTTCCACCTGAGACAACTTTACAGTGCTGTGTTCCTGCGCCCCCCCCAGACCCCCACTATGCCTAATATCAAGATACCATGTACCAAGGACAGTATTGTACAAGTCTAAACTCTGATAGCTGCCAACCAAGAGGTTAAGATCATTAGGAGAACCAGCAAGAATCTGAAAGTTTCAAACAACAGGTACATTTATGGAAAAGGAGTTGACTTTAGCCATATAATAGGCTATGAAATCAAAGCCATGTCTGAAAAGTTTACAAAGAAATGTATAAAAAATGTGCCTCATGAGACGATTGACAACAATAACTCCAGAGACTAACAGCTGCAGAAGAAGACCCTAAGTTTCTGACTTGGAGAGGCACTTGCCGCATTGAACCCTGGCTAGGTTCATCTAGAGTGGGTAGTATCTGAATAGACTTAATGTGTTTTGGAGGCTGTGAAACTGCTAAAAGAGGTGTGTAACCAAAGAGTTAATGAAGTTTGTTTTGGTTCTACAGAGTGAATATTTAAGTTGTTTGACTAATTGTGATTAATCAAGGAATACAGGTAATGGGCAAAGTCATTGTCTGGTGTGGTTTGTCATGTGCTGCATTTAATTTGGTTTAATTGGCAACAGAAATTCTTCCCCCCCCTCCCCCCCCCCACCCCCCACACCTGAAATGCATGCCCTCTAGTGTTAGACATTTCAACCCTGGGAGAAAGATATCGGCTGTCTAGATAATGCCTCTCATAATCTTATAAACCTATTAGGTTTCCCCTCAGCCTCTGCCGCTCCAGAGAAAACACACAAGTTTGTCCAACCTCTCCTTATAGTACATGCCCTCTAATCTAGGCAGCATCCTGATAAACCTCTTCTGCACCCTCTCCAAAGCCTCCACATCCTTCCTATGATTGGGTGACTGGAATTGAATGCAATACTCCAGATGTGGCTAACCAGAGTTTTATAAAGCTACAACATAACTTCCTGATTCTTGAACTCAGTACCCTGACTAATAAAGGCAAACATGCCATACACCTTCTTTACTACCTATCAACCTGTGCAGCCACTTTCAGGGAGCTATGGACTTGAACCCAAGGTCCCTCTGTAGATGAATACTGTTAAGGGTCTTGTTATCAACAGTGTACTGTCCCTTTACATTTAATCTCCCGAAGTGTAGTACTTCACATTTGTCTAGATTAAGAGGAATAGATAGAGTGGACAGCTAGCGCCTCTTTTCCAGGGTACCAATGCTCAATACAAGAGGGCATAGCTTTAAAGTAATGGATGGGAAGTTCAAGGGAGATATCAGAGGAAGGTTTTTTACCCAGAGAGTGGTTAGGGCATGGAATGCACTGCCTGGGGTGGTGGTGGAGGCTGGTACATTGGTCAAATTCAAGAGATTGCTAGATAAGCATATGGAGGAATTTAAAATAGAGGGATATGTGGGAGGAAGGGGTTAGATAGTCTTAGGTGTAGTTTAAAGGTCGGCACAACATGGTGGGCAAAGAGCCTGTATTGTGCTTACTGTTCTATGATTCTATGATAAACTCCATCTGCCATTTATTCTCCCATACCTGCAACTGATCTATATCCTGTTGTATCCTTTGGCAATCTTCTACATTATCCACAACATCACCAATCTTCTATTGTCTGTGAACTTACTAACCCACCCATCTACACTTTCATCCAGGTCATTTATATATATCACAAGCAGCAGAGGTCCCAGTACAGATCCCAGCAGAACACCACTAGTCACAGACCTCCAGTCAGAATAAGACTCATTGACCACTATCCTCTGTCTTCTATGGGTGAGTCAATTCAGAATCCAAACAGCCAATTCACTGTGAATCCCATTCATCTTAATCTTCTAATGAGCATCCCATAAGGGACCTTGTCGAGCACCTTCCTAAAATCCATAGACAACATCTACAGCTCGACCTTCATCAATCACCTTCATCATCTCATCAAAAAACTCAGTCAAGTTAATAAGACATGACGTAACCTGCACAAACCCACGCTGGTCATGATTTTCCAAGTGCTCATAAATCCTATCCCTAAGAATTCTCTCCAATAGGTTCCCTACCACTGATGTGACACTCACCAGTCTACAGTTTCCAAGATCATCCCTATTTCCCTTCTTGAATAATGGAACAACATTAGCTACTTGCTAGTCCTCCAGGACCTCACCTGTGGCTAAAGAGGACTCAAAGATCCTTGTTAAGGCCCCATCCATCTCATCTCCTGCCTCTTGTTTATTGGTTTATTATTATTATTGTCACTTGTACCAAGGTACAGTGAAAAATTTGTCTTACATACTGTTTATCCAGATCAATTCATTACACAGTGCATTAAGGTGGTGCAAGGTAAAACAATACAGAATGCAGAGTAAAGTGTAACAGCTACAGAGAAAGTGCAGTGCAGGCAGACAATAAGGTGCAAGGTCATGATGAGGTAGATTGTGAGGTAAAGAGTTCATCTTATCGTACTAGGGAACCATTCAATAATATTATAACAGCGAGAGAGAAGCTGTCCTTGAGCCTGGTGGCACGTTCTTTCAGGCTTTTGTATCTTTTGCCTGATGGGAGAGGGGAGGAGGGAGAATGTCTGGGGTGGGTGGGGTCTTTGATCATGTTGGCTGCTTTACTGAGGCAGCAAGAAGTGTAGACAGAGTCCATGGAGGGGAGGCTGGTTTCCATGATGTAGTGAGCTGTGTCCACAACTCTCTGCAGTTTCTTGCGGTCACAGGCAGAATGGTCGCCATGCTCTGGGGATTTATCCACCTTAATGTTCTTTTAGAGATCCAACGCTTCCCCCTTTTTTATCTCAAAATGCCCCAGCACATTAGCACGCTCTACACTGATCTCACTATCCTCCACATCCTTCTCCTTGGTAAATACTGATGCAAACTACTCATTTAGGATCTCGCCCACATCTTCCACCTCCAAGCACATGTTCCCTCCTTTATCCTTGAGTGGTCCCATCCTCTCCCTAGTTATCCCCTTGCTCTTGATGTATATATAGAATGCCTTGTAATTCTCTTTAATCCGACCTGCCAAGGACTTGTCATGGCCCCTTCTGCTCTTCTAATTCCCTTCTTGAGAGCTGTGACACTTGGCTCTGCATTCTGTATTGTTTTACCTTATACTACAACCTCAATGCACTGTGTAATGGATTGATCTGTGCAAACTGTACGCAAGACAAGTTTTTCACTGTACCTCGGTACAAGTGACAATAATTAACCAATTCAATTCAATTCAATTTCTAGCTTCTTTATAATCCTAGAGGGCTCCATTTGATTTTAGCTTCATAAACCTTACATACCCTTCCTTTTTCTTCTTGAAAAAGTTCTTTGCAGAAAAGATAGAGAGTCCCAAAGGCTGTCTTGCCTGCCTGGTGCTGGGGTTAATGACATCTCTTCTGGACTGGAAAGAAACTGGCCTGGGAGGGGGACAATCCAGAGGTTATGGTCCATGTAGACACTAATGACAGGTAGGATGAGGAAGGAGGTTCTGCTGAGGGATTATGAGGAGCTCGGAGCAACATTGTAAAGCAGAACCACAAGGGTGATGATCTTCCCATTATTGCTTGAGTCACGTGCAAATTGGCAAAGGGTAAATAAGGTTAGAAAGGTAAATAGGTGGCTCAGAATTTGGTGGAACACTGGTACCAGTTCTGGGGAAGCAGAGAGCTGTTCCCTTGGGATGGGCTGCACCTGAACTGCGCTGAGACCGGTGTCCTGGCCAATCACTTGACTATGGTTGTAGACAGGTGTTTAAACTAACAAGGAGGGGAGAGGGCTCCAAAAATGGAAGGTTTAATAAATCAGGAGGAAGTGAAAGTGCAGGGACACAGGATAGTGAGGGGCAAACAGACAATCATCATGTGATAGGTCAGGGCAAATGATGTAAATGAATATATGCAAAACAGAGCAAGTCCAGAGTTAGAACATAGAACAGTACAGCACAGAAAAGGCCCTTCAGCCCACAATGTCTGACCATGATGCCAAGTTAAACTGCACATCTGCCTGCACAAGGTCCATGTCCCTCCAGTCCCTGCCTGTTCACGTGTCTGTCTAAACGCCTATTAAACATTGCTATTGTATCTGCTTCCACCACCTCCCCTGGCAGTGCATTCCAGACACCCACCACTCTCTCTGTATAAAAAAAATGTGCCAGGTAAATCTCCTTTAAACATTCCCCCTCTCACCTTAAACCTATGCCCTCTAGTAATTGATGTTTCCACCCTGGGAAAAAGACCCTGATTATCTACCCTGTCTATGGCTCTCAGGTCACCTCTCAGCCTCTGACACTCCAGAGGAAACAATCCAAATTTGTCCAACCCCTCCTTATAGCTAATACTCTCTAATCCAGACAACATCCTGGTGAAGCTCTTCTACACCCTCTCCAAACCTCCACATCCTTCCTGCAATGCAGCAACCAGAACTGCATATAATACCCCAAATGTGGCCTGACCAAAGTTTTATACAGCTGCGGCATGACTTCCCGACTTTTATACTCAACATCTCGATCAATGAAGGCAAGTATGCCATACGTCTTCTTTACCACCCTATCTACTTGTGTTGCCACTTTCAGGGAGCTATGGATCACAAGATCCCTCTGGACATCAATGCTGTTAAGGATCCTGCCATTTACTGTATACTGTCCCCTTATTTTTGACCTCCCAAAGTACAACACATCACACTTATCCAGATTAAAGTCCATCTGCCATTTCTCTGACCACATTTCCAACTGGTCTATATCCTGCTGAATCCTTTGACAATCTTTCTCACTATACAACTTCACCAATTTTTGTGTCACCTGCAAACTCACATATCAGTCCACCTACATTTTCAGCCAGATCATTTATATATATCACAAACAATAGAGGTCCCAGCACTGATCCTTGTGAAACATCACTGGTCACAGACCTCCAGTCAGAATAACACCCTCCGCCACTACCCTTTCTCCTCTTATGGCCAAGCCAATTTTGAATCCAATCTACCAATTCTCCATGGATCCCTTGTGCCTTAATCTCCTGGACCAGCCCACCATGAGAGACCTTGTCCATGTAGACAACATCCACTGCCTGACCCTCATCAACGACCTTTGTCACTTCCTCAGAAACTCAGTGAAGTTTGTAAGACAGGACCCCCCCTGCACAAAGCCATGCTGACTATCCCTAATAAGGTCATTCTTTTCCAGATGCAAGTAGATCTTAACCCTAAGAATCTTCTCCAATAATTTCCCGACCACTGATATAAGGCTCACCGGCCTATAATTTCCTTGTTTGTCTCAATTGCCCTCCTTTGTGTAAGAGGAACAATATTGGCTATTCTCCAGTCCTCCGGGACCTTGCCTGTGGCTGAAGAGGCTACACAAATCTCTGTCAAGGCCCCAGCAATCTCGTCTCTTACCTCCCTCAGTAACTGAGAATTGATTCCATGAGGCCCTGGGGACTTACCCACCTTAATGTTTTGCAAGAGATTCAACATCCTCCTCCTTGATATCAATATGCCCAAGAATATCAGCACACCCCTCCCTGATCTCGCTAGCATCCGTGTCCTTCTCCTTGGTGAACACTGATGTAAAGTACTCGTTTAGTACCTTGCCCACTTCCTCTGGCTCCAGGCATAGATTCCCTCCTTTGTCCTTGAGTGGTCCTACCCCTTCCCTGGTTACCCTCTTGTTTCCAATATAAGTATAAAATGCCTTGGGATTTTCTTCAATCCTACTCACCAAGGACATTTTATGACCTCTTTTAGCCCCCTGATTCCTTGCTTAAGTTTTCCCCTGCTTCCTTTATATCTCTCAAGGGCCCTGTCCAATTTCAGCTTTCCAAGCCTTACGTCTGCTTCCTTTTCCTTTTTGACTAAATTCAGAATATCTCTCGTCATCCAAGGTTCCTGAACTTTTTCATCCTTGTCTTTCTTCCTTACAGGAACACATTGGTCCTGAATCCTGACCAGCTGGCACCAAGCAAATTCTGCCCCATCACCCTCCCACACTAAGGGAATCTCAGACAATATTACGGAAATTAAAGTCACCCATTACAGCATAGAACATAGAACATTACAGCAGAGTACAGGCCTTTTGACCCACAATGTTGTGCTGACATTTTATCCTGCTCTAAGATCTATCTAACCCTTCCCTCCCACATAGCCCTCCATCTCTCTATCATTCATGTGTCTATCTAAGAGTCTCTTAAATGTCCCTAATGTATCTGCCCCCACAACCTCTGCCAGCAGTGTGTTCCAAGCACCCACCACTCTCTGTGTAAAAAAACTTACCACTGACATCCCCCTTATGTCTTCCTCCAATCACCTTAAAAATATGCCCCTCGTGTTAGCCATTGTCACCCTGGGAAAAAAGCTCTGACTGTCCACTTGATCTATGCCTCTTATCATCTTGTACACTTATATTATGTCACCTCTCATCCTCCTTCTCTCCAAAGAGAAAAGCCGTAGCTCGCTCAACCTTTCCTCATAAGATATGGTCTCTAATCCAGGCAGCATCCTGGTAAATCTCCTCTGCACCCAGTCTAGAGCTTCCACATCCTTCCTATAATGAGGTGACCAGAATTGAACACAATACTCCAAGTGTGGTCTAACCAGTATTCTATAGAGCTGCAACATTACCTCGCGGCTCTTGAACTCAATACCCCGACTAATGAAGGTCAACACACCATACGTCTTCTTAACAACCCTATCAACCTGTGCGGCAACCTTGAGGGATCTATGGATGTGGACCCTAAGATCCCCCTGTTCCTCCACACTGCTAAGAGTTCGAATTCGATCTCCTGAAGTGTATCACTTCAACAACAACCCTGTTGCTTTTATATCTTTCCATAATCCGCTTACATATATGTTCCTCTATATCCCACTGGCTATTGGGAGGCCTCCAGTATAGTCCCATCATAATGATTGCACCTTTCTTATTCCTGAGCTCTACCCATACTGGATGAACCCTCCAGGATGTCCCGTCTCTGAGTGCTGCTGTGACATTCTCCCTGATCACTATTGCAACTCCCCCACCTCTTTTACATCCTTCTCTATCACGTCTGAAACACCTGAATCCTGGAACGTTGAGCTGCCATTTCTGCCCTTCCCTCAACGAAGTCTCTGTAATGGCTATACCAGTGACAATATTTAAGACATTAATTAGTTGAAAGCATCTTTGGGACTTCTGAAAAGGCATGTGAAAGGTGATATTTTTCTCTTTTAGAACAGCATGAGTAATGAGTTCTGAAATGGAAACTCTTCAGAACTCCATTATCTGTTACCTACAACTGTATATTCATTAGCTATAACTGTATACCCATTACATATAACTGTATACCTATAACCTATAACTGTATACCCATTACCCATAACTGTGCCCCATCAGCAGAGAAATAAGATTTTTTTTTCTGTTTTATTTGTTTTTGGCCTTCAAAACTGTTCAATGTGGTAGTTAATTTACCATATCATCTTTCAACACATCTTAAATTCTACACTCTTCATAAACATGGTGTAATGTAGAAATATTGGAGGCCATGGTTAACAAACCTGCTTTGCCAAGCATGATATCCGCAGTATCGGATGGAATGGCAGTTTTATTCCCCAGCAAGCACTAACTTCAACGAAAAGCAAAATAGGATCAGGTGTAAAGCCAGGTTCACACCTGATCTTGACAGATTCCTGGAAGGTCTTGTTAAAATTGCCCCTACCTCTCTACTGTCTAACTTCAGCTAAGTCAGACCATAAACTTAGCAACAAAGATCACTTTAAGACACAGCAGATATCCCACTACATTTTTTATTAGATTCCACACATGTTACTTCTGTGGCTGCTTCCCAATTGTATTTCATTAATTACTATGCAGCAGCACAAAGGAACAGATTGCACTGAGCGAGGTTATTTAAAGTGGCTCCATGCCTGCCTTCTACCCCAAGACACTAAAGCCCCTGACTCCTCTGTTTTATAAATGGGTTCCCCAAACTCAAACAGGTTTGGCATTATTAATGGAAAGATCCAATGTTCTGTAAAATGTCTTGGATTTATTTCTTGAGGATTTGTATCCTCCAATGTAAATAGTCATTTTCCCACCATGGTTCCTTTTTGACAATATCCCTCCTGCAATTTAGGAATAAAAATACTTGATGTTTTATGGCCATGAGCACTGACAAAAAATTACTGACACACATAGTACAGAAGCAGGCCACTCAGCCCAACTAGTCAAGGCCCGTATTCACATTCCACTCCAGTCCTTGCGAATGTCCTTCCATTCCCTTTTCTCTCACGTGCTTCTCTAGTCTCCTTCTCAAAGTGTTTCAGCCTCTTGCCACAATCATTTACCGTGGTAGGCACTCAGCATTCTGATCTCGGAGTAAAGGAGTTTCCAATTTTTTCACTTTGGATTTATTAACAAGTGTCCAAGTTCTTGACCAACAATGACCATGCTGACATTTAATGTAATTATTCAGTAACTAGTTCCTTACAAGTAGAATCTAAGAGATAAACAGTACTCACTGAAGGAGGGTTGCATTCTGTGGGAAGTAAAATTGTCATCATCTTACTAATTTCATTCTCACTGTGTTTTTCTTTCTTGTTCTCTCTTTTAGCATTATAGCAGCAAGGACACCCCATGTGCTGAAGTACAAAGCACTGGCACATTTCATGGGGACCATAGAACCATACAGCACAAAACAGGCCCTTTGGCCCACCATGTTGTGCCGTCCATCAAACCACCCTCACACTATCTAAACCTTTCCTCCCGCATATCCCTCTATCTCACATTCCTCCATGTGCCTATCCAACAAACTCGTGAACCTGTCCAATGTATCTGCCTCCACCACCACCACAGGCAGTGCATTCCATGCACCAACCACTCTCTGGGTGAAAAACCTCCCCCGACATCTCCCCTGAACCTCCCACCCATAACCTTAAAGCCATGACCTCTCGTCTTGAGCATTGGTGCCCTGGGAAGGAGGCGCTGACTGTCTACTCTGTGTATTCCTCTCAATATTTTATATACTTCTATCATGTCTCCTCTCATCCTCCTCCTTTCCAGTGAATAAAGCCCTAGCACCTTAAGCCTTTCCTCATATTCCATATGCTCTAATCCAGGCAGCATCCTGGTAAATCTCCTCTGCACCCTCTCCAATGCCTCCACATCCTTCCTATAATGCGGCGACCAGAACTGAACACAGTACTCTAAGTGTGGTCTAACTAGAGTTTTGTAAATCTTTTGGACTTTTTCATGCTGCAGAATCACTGAACACTAGAGCACAAGAAAATAGGAGCAGGAGTAGGCCCCTGAAGCCTGCCGCACCATTCAGTATGACCATGGCTGATCTATGCTGGCCTCAACTCCTCTTCTGTTCCATTTCTCCATGTCCCTTTATTCCTTGATCTTTCAAATATTTATCCACCTCCACTGTAAATACCTCTAATGGTCCAGCTTCCAACACTTGTTGGGGCAGAGAATTCAGAGATTCACTACCCTCTGCCAGAAGAAATTTCAATATACCTTTGTTTTAAATGATTGGCTCCTTATCTTGTAGTTATGTCCCCCTGTTTGAGACTCTCCCACTAATGAAAACGTCCCAACATCTAGCCTGTCAAGCCCCCTTAGGGTCTTATATGTTTTAAGGTCACCCCTCATTCTTCTAAACTCCAAGGAATATGGGACCAAACTATTTAGTCTCTCTTGGTAGAACAGCTCCCTCATCCCAGGAACCAGCCTGGTGAAGCTCCTGTGGACTGCCTCCAATGTTACTGTATTTTTTTTAGGTAAGGGGACCAAAATCATGCCTAGTATTTCACGTGTAGCCTCACCAACACCCTGTACAATTGCAACAAAGTCTCCCTATTCTTAAAGTCCAACTTCTTTGCAATGAAGGCCAAAATGCCATTGACCTTCTTAACCACTTGTTGGACTTGCCTGCTAGCGTTTTGTGATTCATACACTAGAACACCTAGATTCCTCTGAACTTCACCCACTTACAGTCTCTCCATAAATTGCCTCTTGATTCCTCTTCCTGAAGTGCAGGACCTCGTACTTCCCCACATTAAACTTCATTTGTTAATCTTTTCCCACTCACTCAATCTATCTATATTAGAGGTATATAAAATATTGAGAGGAATAGATAGAGTAGACAGTCAGCGCCTCCTTCCCAGGGCACCAATGCTCAAGACGAGAGGACATGGCTTTAAGGTTATGGGTGGGAGGTTCAGGGGAGATGTCAGGGGAGGTTTTTCACCCAGAGAGTGGTTGGTGCGTGGAATGCACTGCCTGGGGTGGTGGTGGAGGCAGATACATTGGACAGGTTCAAGAGTTTGTTGGATAGGCACATGGAGGAATGTGAGATAGAGGGATATGCGGGAGGAAAGGGTTAGATAGTGTGAGGGTGGTTTGATGGATGGCACAACATGGTGGGCCGAAGGGCCTGTTTTGTGTTGTATGGTTCTATGGTTATATCCCATTGCAGAATCACAGTATCCTTATCACAACATGCCCTTCCACCTATTTTCTTATCATCAGCAAATTTGGAAACCTTACACACTGTTACTTCTTCCAGTTCATTAACAGTGAACAGTTGTGGGCCAAGATCCCTGTGGTACTTCATTAGTTAGTTCCTGCCCATCTGAAAAGGACCCATTTATTCCAACTATCTGTTTTCTATGAGACAGACAGGTTTCAATTCATTCTAACACACTTCCTCTGATACCATGCGCTTTTAATTTCTGCATCCGCCTCCTATGTGACACCTTGTCAAATGCCCTTTAGTAATATAATTGCACTACATCTATCAAGGGAGTCACATTGATTACTTTCCAATCTTCTGGTACCCTCTGGGAGTTTAGCAAGTTACGAAAAATTTTCACCAATGTGTCCACACTCTCTGCAGCCACTTCCTTTAAGACCCCAGAATAGATTCCATCAGGTCCCAGTGACTGTTCTGCATTTAGCCCCTGAGTTTCTCCAATACATTATCCCTTGTAATTGGGACTTTTGTAAGTTCTACCATGTTATTTGAAGTTAGCCTGTCTCATGCCCTAGGGATATTGGCAATGTCTTCCACGGTGAAGACTGATGCAAACAATTTATTCAACATATCTGCCATTTCTTTGTTTGCCGTTATTAATTCACCAGCCTCATTCTCTAGAGGTCCCACACTTACATGTGTCACCCTCTTCCTATTTATATATCTACTGAAACTTTTACTTTGGTTTTCTCTCAAAATTCATTTTCTCCCTTCTTATGAGCTGTTCAGTCTTCTGCTGCTGGGTCTTAAAGACTTTCTAGTCTTCTGGTCCACCACCAGCCCATGCTGCTTTGTATACCCAAGTTTTCAATTTAGGCATCATGGGGGAGAGAGGCTGGAGATAGTTGGAGATGAGCAACCTTATGAACACTTGGTTGATCATGTGTAAGAACAAGGTGCAGTTCAGAACATTGACCTCTCCTGATAACGTCTTAAATGAGGGTTTCACATGAAATGATGTCTATCCACTTGCATTTGGTGCAAAAGCAAGTGCCAGTTAAATTTCTAGAGAGCTGTGATTCAACCTGCAACTCATCATGATCATGTTCCACCCCAGAGTATACATAGTGCTGTATACAGTACAAGAACAGTGACAGGTGGAAAGCTCAAGGACCAAAGAAGGAAAAAGATCAGGGTATCAGAGTTGTAAACAGGAACAACAGGATCATTGTCCGAGGTTGCTGAGCTCAATGCTAGAAGGCTGTAAAGTGCCCAGTCAGGGAATGAGGTGCTGTTCTTCAAGTTTACATTGTATGCTGCCATGTCTTTGGTCATTCATCAAGGTGAGGGCAACTATCTATAAAGATATTGACCCTGCTCTGCATGCTCCAACTTTTGCTGCATTTACCCTAAAGGAGTTTCAGAAGAGTTAGTGATTCCTATTCACAAGCCAAGGGAGACAGAGGCTAAACACACATAGAAAGTAACACAGCAGAAACTGAAGCTGTGACCTTTGCATGAAGACTGTAATAGAGTTAAAGCTCAGAAGTCATATCCCCAGTGATGCCTTCATAGAAGTACTTTTCGATGCTTTTAAAACCGGCCTATGTAGGTGGCCTCCTGGGTCAGATAGAAATGTCATGGAACAGATTTTAAACCTGCTGATAATTCAGCTCCTGTGTCTGAAAGAAGAAATTTCACAGAAAAACCCTGCAGCTCCTCCTAAGGCAAACTGTGAAATGAAATATGTCCGGTAAACTAAAGTTTCATGAATATTCAAGCAGCAGTTACTGGTAATTGAATCCTAATTAGATATAACAGTGAAATTCACTGGCAGAAGCATCAGAGAGTGACAGACCTGAGCACATTTGAATAATCACTGCAGAGTGTAGACAAATGCCAGCATCGGAAAGCCGGCAGGTGATTGACAAGATAAATTCTGCTCTCCAATTCATCCCAATAATTAAGACTCAACCAACTTACTTTCAGGGTAAGAGTTCTTTTCAAAATAAACAGACTATCCCTAAATTGTTTTTGTGCAAATTTAAACTGAAGATATCCCAAAGCACTTCACAGCCAATGACTCACTGTTGCAATGAAGATAAAGGACCAGCCAAGTTTAGTACAGCAAGCTCCCACAAACAGCAATATGATAACCACTGAACAATCTTTTCTCATGATGTTGATTGAGGCATAAACGTATACTGACCAGGACACCAGGGCCACTCTTGCTGTTGGATTTTTTTATGGCCACTTGAGAGATTTATTGCATACTGCTTACTGCAGTCAAGGTTTCTTCAAAAGTACTTTCTGACCTCCAGCAGCTAGAGGGATAAGGGAAAAGGCCTGATGAGAGGTTCCCCTCCAAGTCACACATTCCAAGTCAGTTACTCAGAGTCAGGACCTACTTGCGCTTCTGTTCTTGTTTTCATTTATACATTCATAAGACGTGGATGTCATTGGCAATGCCACTATTTATTCTAATTACCCATGAGCTGAAAGGGAAGTTAAGAGTCAACTATAACAATGGCATAAGAGACTGCAAATCCTGGAATCAGGACTGATGGGGGGTTTCAACCCAAAATTTTGCCAATTCCTCCCCCCCCCCCCCCCCAGATGGTGCTTGACCTGCCAAGTTCCTCCAGCAAATTGTTTGTTGGACTATAATGGTGGGTCTGGAGTCACCTATAGGCAAGATTGGGCACGGATGAGAGATTTCTTTCCTTGAATGACATTAATAAAATATGCATTTTTATGCAATATTTGTACTTTCAATATCATCATTAGTGAAACAAGCATTTCATTCCAAATGTATTTAAATACTTGAATTTACATTTCCTGTCTGCTGAGGTGGGCTTTGATGCAGGTCACTGGAACAAAGGTTCAGGCCTCTGGAAGCTAACTCAGTAACTTAAACACTATCGTGGTTTCGCTGGTGGTGAAATTACTTTCTTTCTTTGATCTACTGCAAAACATAAGAAACAGCATTACTCTAATATCAGAAGGTATCATGCCTCTGGGAGAACTGGCCCCAGGAGGGTCACGGTGACATTGAATGGACTGGGTGGAGGACTGTTCAAGATTTACCATGTGCGCACTTATATACAGTTACTTGTCACCACTGTTCATCTTAATGTATTAATTCACAGGATATGGGTGTTACTGGCAAGCTCAGCATTTATTGCCCATCCTGAACTACCTTTGAGAAGGTGGAAATGAGCTATTCTTTTGAATGAACCCAGTCTCTGTGACGAAGGTGCTCCCACAGTGCTGTTAGATTGTGAGTTCCAGGATTTTGGCCCACTGACGATGAGGGAACTATCAATTTATTGCCAAGTTTGGATGATTCAAAGGGGAACTTGCAGGTGGTGCCATTCCCTTCCAACTTTTCCACTTGATAGAGCTCAAATATTGGAATGTGCTTTCGGAGAAGCTTTGGCTGATTGGAGCAGTGCACCCTATAATACCATAATAACACCTTGTACTCAAAACACTGAAAGGAACAAGAAACCCACACAAGCCTCAAACAGAATTAGAAACTATGATGAGTATTAATAGACTGGAATTATGTTGCAAGTATTAAGTTAAACTAATTTAGTTGAGGTGACTGTCTAACCTTAGTTAATCAGCACATTCTAAACATTCCTCAGTTTTGACTTTCATCTCTAGTTGCTTTCTTTGGTAGGTTTTGGTAGGGAGTAATTGGATCGCTCTTTCAATGGTACATCATAATCACAATGGAATGAATGGACTCTTTCTATATTGTATCATTCTATGATTGTAAATTGAGGTCAGATTACCCATGGAGAAAGGACATGGGAGTAGAAAATTAAATCCTGCTGCAGAAAATCAATTTATTCTGAATTAAGAACACTGTCAATAATTTCAATGATCATATACACTGTTTGGAAATTTTGACTGTACATTTATGTGAAGTTGTATTGTTGAGGATCTTTCCCTCACTCTGCATTTCGTGCTCTCCAAGTCATCTGACTATAAACACTAGGCTTCATTTGGGAGTCACGGAATGAATGTCTATATTTTGCTGTTACCTCACAATGAAAAATTATAAATTTGCTGCCTTTTTACAAATGATTTTCTGTAACATAATCTTGCTTTGGTTTTACCCACTGCTTTTCCTGTTGCAATCAAACCCATTGACACTGTAATGCATCATATTGGTCTGCTTTCTGCTGTGCATAACAATATAGTCAGTATTTAACTCTTTCCTGACTGGAATCTTTTTGACAACAACAAACCAGAAACACTTTGATTGATTGATGCCAATTGTCAAATACAATATTTCCTTGCAATTTTGGGATAATGCAGCACAGAAGGACCATTCAGTTCATCAAGTCAATTCTGAACAGTTACCAAATCTGTCCCACACTCACGCATTCACCATATCCCCTTCATCAGAATATAAGCTCCAAACCCTACCCCATCATCTGGCCTCTCAGTGCACCATGTTACTTACAACCACATTTCAATGGGTGTAAAGTTATTCACACAAAAAGCTGCTATATAAATATGAATCTTGATCTTTGAATACATTTCTCCGCAATTGACCAAAGGCTGTGCTGGCATACTGAAGCCAGTGGTGAGTTTCATCATTGATGTCTGCTTTTACTGAGAGCACCTCCTGCCAACCTTTATGCTTCTGAGACCAGAATACCTACAGCTGACACCTCAAGGCACTGGAAAATAACACCAACACTATCCCTGTAAAATCCTCTAAACTCATTGGAATGATAAAAGAACAAATGTCAGTGTCCTCCCCTAAATGTAAATATTCCACTGACTCCTAGGAATTTCTGGTTTATAACCGCTCAGAAGTAGGGAAGGAAAGTTGGGATGGTATTGAGAACTCTGGACTGTGCATGAGGAGCACACAGAGTCTCTGTTCAAGTGGTGGAAGAAGCCCACCGCATCACAAGCTACCCATTCAACTGTCCCATCAGCCACTATCTGTGGAAGAATCTGTGGCTCCCACATTGGCCTCATCAGCAACCCAAGAACCAACAAAACCAGAGCAGAAGGAAGTCATTTTCAATTCTGTGAGATTATTTAAAAAAATGCTGCATCAGACAATGAGTTGGTGGTGAAAGTTCAGATACTCATGGCAAACAGGTTTCTGATCAGCAAACTAACTCAATTTATTTAGAAAAAGAAAGAGGAAATAGAGAGAAACCTCTCCAAGTCATCAGGATCACTTTACAAGAAAAATATATTGAGTGAAGGACAGTTATATAAATTCAGCCTCAGTCACTTGTAGCAATGTAATATTCAGGTTTGATTGACGGTGTTAACCACAGTGCTGTCATTATATACAACTCTCATTGTTTCTCGTAATGAGCTTATTGATTGCTGTCCTATTGACAGTGAAAGAAATGTCCTGGTGGTGCAACGAGATGAAGTGCTTGAATTCCACAGACTAGGATGGGCCTACTTCTTAAATTAATATTTCTCATTTGTGTTTACCTTGGGGAAATTCGTTGAAACTAGGGAACTCAAGGAAGACAACAGTGATGTCTTGAAACATATTCACTAAAAAAATTGGAGGTGCTGGTGCTTTTAAAGTGCATAAAGGTGGATAAATCCCCAGGGCCTGACCAAGTATATCCTAGAACATTGTGCAAAGCTAGGGAAGAAATTGCTGGGAAGATATTTGCATTCTTGTTAGCCACAGGTGAGGTACTGGAAGACTGGGGGGTGACTAATGTTGTGCCTTTACTTAAGAAGGACTGAGATGACAAGACAGGAAACTACAGGCTGGAGGCCCTAACTTCAATAGTGGGAACATTACTGGAGGTGGTTCTGAGAGACAGAATCTACTTGCGTTTGGAAAGGCTAGGAAAAATTAAGGATAATCAGCATGGCTTTGTGTATGGAAAACTGTGTCTCACAAATTTCATTCAGCTTTTTGAAGAGGTGAGCAAAAGGATTGACAGGGGCAGGGTGGTAGATGTTGTCTACATGGACTTTAGCAAGGGAACCTCCTGCCCCATCTGTGGAAGAGTCTGTCGTTGCCACACTAACCTCTCAGTCACCTGAGAATTTATAGAAGCAGAATGGGAGTAAGTCATCCTCCATCCCAAGAGACTGCATAAGGAGATCCAGCACAATCCCATCTTCCTGCACTAGATCCTTAGCTCAGGAGGCCAGGACTGGATCATGTGACTAGAGAATAGGTCACAGAGAAATAAGCAGAGGAATGGGATTGAGGGGATTGCCCTGAGAGCAGGCAGAGAAATGATGAGCAGAATGACCTCCTTCCACATTGTGAGAAAATATACAACATGCAACTCTTCAACTGCATGTCCAAATACACCTGAGGGGTAGCTTTACAGAGTTCACTGATCAAAGACAGATTGGTAACACTGTAGCTCTGAACTTATACCCACTGTTGTCACTAATGAAGTCCACAACTAGAGCGCCAAACAATCCCGTGGATGAGAGGAATTCCTGAAACAGTTGACATTCTGAGATAATGTTGACAATTCCTTTTACTGCAAGTAATCTGGTGACCAGAATGGCTTGTTTTATTTGTTGAATAGATTCAAAGGGAATCAGCAATGAAGCCAAGATCATCCACGTCACTAAAGTGAGGCCAGTGAAACCAATAACAGCCTGCTTAGCATCTGGATAGGTCCACTGGATGTGACCGAACTGGCAAGTGGTCAGGGCAGTGTTATATTATTTATATTTACTAAAATTATGACTAATGCTTATTTTCACACAGTGCTGCCATTAACTCAAGTAATAACCTCATTGGGTGAACTGAGAGCTATATCTGAGCGAAAGAGTTGGTGAAACTGCCCATTGGCAGCCAGAGTCTTAATGGAACCTCGTCCATTAAAACAATGTGAAGCTTTGATTACAAACTAGGCCTGATTTTAACCACATCTCCAGTCCATCCCCTCCTTCCAGTCTGGGATGGACAGTCCTGGAGGAGGAGCAGTTAAGATGAAGAGAATGAGCTTCTCTGAAACTAAAATGAGAGGGCATAGGTTTCAGGTAGGGGTGAGGGGATTTAAGGAAGCATCTTTGGGAAGTTGTGGGCATGCTATGTTGGCACCGGAAGCATGGCGTCACTTGCGGGCTGCCCCCAGAACACTACATAAAAGATTCATTTCACTGTGTGTTTCAATATATATGTGAAATATCTGAGCGAAAGAGTTGGTGAAACTGCCCATTGGCAGCCAGAGTCTTAATGGAACCTCGTCCATTAAAACAATGTGAAGCTTTGATTACAAACTAGGCCTGATTTTAACCACATCTCCAGTCCATCCCCTCCTTCCAGTCTGGGATGGACAGTCCTGGAGGAGGAGCAGTTAAGATGAAGAGAATGAGCTTCTCTGAAACTAAAATGAGAGGGCATAGGTTTCAGGTAGGGGTGAGGGGATTTAAGGAAGCATCTTTGGGAAGTTGTGGGCATGCTATGTTGGCACCGGAAGCATGGCGTCACTTGCGGGCTGCCCCCAGAACACTACATAAAAGATTCATTTCACTGTGTGTTTCAATATATATGTGACTAATGAAAATATCTTATCTTATCTTAAATCTGGAAAATACTGCCTGAGGGGTTATGGAGGCATCATCTAGACATGCACGGGAATTACCAAGGCACAGAAGGCTATGGACCTCGTGCTGGTAAATGGGATTATCATGTATGGATGCCTGATGTTTGATATGGACATGGTAGGTTGAAGTTCATGTGACTCTATGACTCTCTATCTGCTGGTTCGTTTCTGTATTGTAATCTCAACCTGCTCTTCTGTGCAGGGAAACAGGTTACCAAGGACCATTCCCGCAATCTCCGTCGAGGCTCAGGTAGGCTGTGAAGGGAGAAGTAGCCATTTCCTCTTCAGTTTAATCCATCTGAGATAGCAATCATAGTGTAGAAGAGGTTAAGGAAGCTAAGTCTTGTAATTTTAGCAACTTAGGTTTCCTTGCATTATCAGGGAGAACAGTTTAATCTTCCTCATCATGTCAGTTAAATTCTGTATTTGGTTCATTAATGTCCTTGAGGAATGCAAATCTGCCCAGAGAGTGACTTCCGGACCAACCAAAGTGGCTGACAGTTCAAGAGCAATTAGGATGGGCAATAAATGTCAGCGTTCCCAGGGACATTGAATAAATGTGTTCAAAAAACATTTTGCTGCTCCCACCTGTGTTTTACTACAATTCATTTTATGGTTTCCAAATTGTGTCTTGAGGTTACACCTTTGTTCTCAAGCTGGTAACGTTTCTGAATTTGCCAACTAAAGTGGATTTCTAAATGCAACTGGTTAGATAGATGCCACAGGATAACTCCTTTTGTACTAAGTATGGAAGATGAAATCTCAAACAATGAAGAAATATCTTTTCACATCGTCTCTCATAGTTTCATTTCCTCAGCCCTTTGTCACTTCGACCTCTCACCTCCCAGCTTCTTACATGATTCCAGCCCTCATCTGTCTATCAATCCCTCACCTGGATCCATCTATCACCTGCTAGTTCTTGCTCCACCCCTTCCTTCTACCTTTTTATGCTGGCTATCTCCCCTTAACTTCCAGTCCAGATGAAGGGTCTCAACCCAAAATGTCAACTGTCCATTTCCCTCCATAGATGCTTCCTGACCTGCTGAGTTCTTCCAGCGCCTTTTGTGTTTCTAAAGAAAAATTGATTTGATCCTTGAATTACACTTGTTGGATTTTTCCGTGTGCAAATAGACTACCTCATTTCCTATATGTCAGCAATGCCTACACTTCAGGAGGACTTCTTTGGCTCTAAAGCACTTTGGAACATCTCAAAAGAACACAAGGAGCTAGAAAACAGCTAGAAAAATGCAAGACTTCTTTCATTTATCAACAATCACTGACCCTATTGTCCAAATATGCTTTCATTTTCAGGTAGAGATGTTCATGTTTCTGGCTGTGACCTGTGACATCACCCCACAGCATCAAAGAACAACTTTCCAAAAAGGAATGAATTTCTCAGCACATTGCTGTTAACAGAGACAAGGTGCCACCATCTGATCCATTTTCTGTTTGAATACCTCAGCAGTTTCTACTGCTCACACCACCAGCAGGGACTGCACTTGCCTCTGCTCCCAGATTCTTCCTGGAAGTATTCAGAGTACAGATGGAATTCATGGACTGTTAAGCCAAGTTTCCTGATGGATTCCCTCTGATGGATGGGATGGAATGAAAGCTCAAATAACAAGAGAAAATAGATCCATGCCAGAAGCTGTAAAATATAACCCTGAATCAGCAGGCTTTTTTTATATATGTACTCATTCAGGGGACATGGGCTTTGCAAGCTGAGCCAGCATTTAATTGTCCATCCACAGTTGCCCTTGAGAAGGTGGTGGTGAGTTGCCTTCTTGAACTGCTGCAATCCTTGAGCTGTGGGTATATGCACAATCCTGTTAGGGAGAGAGTTCCAGGATTTTGATCCAGTGATAGTGTAGGAACTGTGATATATTTCCAAGTAAGGATGGTGCGTGGCTTGGAGGGCAACTTTTGGATGGTGATGTTCCCATGCTTTTGCTGGCCTTGTCCTTCTGGCTGGTAGAGGTGGTGGGTTTGGAAGGTGCTGTCCAAGGAGTCTTGGCACAAAACTACAGGATGCTCTGCCATTCCTTCAGTATTGACACTATATTCTTAACATCCATGTCACCGGGATTATTCATGCAGAAAGGGCAAGTTTAACACTAGATTGGAATACTGTCAGTGACTCTACTTCCACCACTCTCTCCAGCAGTGTGTTCTAGTACTCACCATTCTCTGGGTGAAAAAGCCCCCTTCAGCTCCCCTCTAAATCTCTTCCCCCTTACCCTAAACCTGTGACTTCTAGTTTCATCCATCTATGATATGGGGAATAGTTTGCTGCAGTCTATATCTCTCAAAGTTTTATACCTCACTTATGTCCCCTCTTAACCTCCTCCAGGAAAAACAAACACAGCCTTTTTAGTCGCTCCTCATAACTGAAACCCTTCATCCCAGGCAACATCCTGGTGAACCTCTTCTGCACCCGATCCAGAGCCATCACATCCTTCCTTCTGTATGATGACCAGAACAGCACACACTCCTCCAGCTAAGGCCTGACCAATGTTTTATGAAGTTGAAGCATAGCCTCCCTGCTCTTGTATTCAGTACCCTTAGAAATGAAGATGATTATCCCACATACCTTCTGAACCATGTTATCTACCTGCAACGACATTTTCAAGGATCTTTGGACTTGCATACCTTGGTCCCTCAATACTCCCTAGGACACCATTCATGGTGTACATCCTTGTTTCATGAGTACACCCAAATCCATCACCTCACATTTATCAGGATTAAACTCCATCTGCCATTTAGCAGCCCATTTCACAAACTGCACATCCACATCACCCTATAACCTAAAGCTACCCTCCACACCATCAACAGCTCCACTAATCTTTATGTTACCTTTGAACTTACTGATCGCACCTCCTACATCCATATCATTCACATATATTACAAACAGTAAGGGTCTTGCCTGTGATCCCTGTGGGAGACCACCAGTTACAGGCATCCAATCACAAAAATAACCCTCTACCAACACCCTCTGTCTCCTATTGCCAAGCCAATTTTGGATCCACTTGGCCAACTCGCCCTGGATCGAATGGGCTCTAACCTTTTGGACCAGTCTTCCATGTGGGGCCTGGTTGAGTAATTATTGAGTAGATGTCAGGCTGATATCAGAAGCTTTTTGGATTTCTTTTTAAACTCATGTTCAGGATATCTGTGTCACTGACAAGGCCATCAGTTACTGCCTGTCACTATTGGCCCCAAGCAGGTAAATGTGAGACACCTTCTGAAGCCACTGCAGTTCTTCTGGTGAAGGTGCTGCCCGCAGTGCTGTTGGGTTGGATTTCCATGATTTGACACACAAAGGATGAAGTACCCATGATATATTTCCAAATCAAGTAGGTCTGGGACTCAAAGGGAAACCTGCAAGCAGTGGTGCTCCCATGCACTTACTGCCCTTGTCCTTCTTGGTGGGTGCAGATATGGGAGGTGCTGTCAGGCTGGCCTGCGCAGTGCATTTGTAGCTGGTGCACACTGCAGCCACTGTGTACTGGTGGTGAAAGCAATGTTTAGGGGAATTGATTAAAGGGGGCAGAGGAGGTGGGGACCAGGCATGAACATGAACAAAGTGAAGGGTGTATGATGGTAGAGTTTCTATGGTCAGTCTGGAAGGCCAAGCTTTCCTGTAAGGAATCACAAGGATGAATTATATTATGCAGCATGGAACATTCAAAGGCCCTCTTAATATTGGAAAC
This sequence comes from Pristis pectinata, assembly GCF_009764475.1. NCBI lineage: Eukaryota > Metazoa > Chordata > Chondrichthyes > Rhinopristiformes > Pristidae > Pristis > Pristis pectinata. The sequence continues at coordinate 31,573,876 of NC_067431.1, forward strand.
AAAGCCACAAAATCTTCTTATTCTTCTGAGAGAGTTGACAGAGACTCAGCTTAATATCTCCTCTAGAAGATGGCACTTCCAAATGTGCACCACTCCTGTAGCAGGGTCAACCCTGGTTTGCGTTCAATTCTCCGGAGTGGGCGCAATAAGTTTTGATTTCTATTCATGATACAACTGAAAGATACAGGAATGGAATGTGGAAAGTACTAATGTAGGCTCGGCTATAAATTCCTCACACCCATCCTTTGGTAACTTGGCAGGATAGGCAGGTAACTGGAGTATGTGACTGCTTAACCCTAGGGTATAGGCCTAGTTAACTCTGGAGCCAAGGTCTAGAAACTCTGAAAATTTCTCCGTCTGGTTAACTTTGGGGATGGTGTCTGTCTGTTTATCTGGGGAATACAATGTGATTATCTTGGGGCTCTATGTCTGTGCAACTGAGGGATAGAGTCATCCAGCACAGAAACAGGCCCCTCAGCCCATTATGTCCATGCTGACAGTTACCCATCTGCACTAAACCCCCTAATCCCATTGGTCTGTAGCACTGACAATTCAAGTGCTTGTCCAGATACTTCTGTCTTCATTACCTCTAGGCAGTGCATTCCAGAGTTCAACCACCTTGTAGGTGAAAACATTCTTCCTTAGTTCCCCTCTAAACCTCTTTCCCTTACCCTAAACTTATGTCCTCCTGTTTTGATACCTCTGTTATGTGTAAAGTTTCCTGCTATCTACCCTATCTATGCTCCTCATAATTTTGTAAACCTCTCTCAGGTCCCCCCTCAGGCTCCTCTGCTCCAAGGAAAGCAAACCCAGACTATCCAGCCTTGACTCATAATTGAAATGCTCCATACCAGCAACATCCTGGGGAATCTCTCTGCATGCTCTCCAGTGCAATTACATCCTTCTTATAGTGGTGAACAGAACTGCCAATGTTTAATAAAGCTGTCCGTAACCTCTTCCCTTATCTTCTGTGCCCTGGCTAATGAAGGCTAGTATCCCACATGCCTTCTTCACCACTTTATCTCCCTGTTTTGGAATCTTCAGGGATCCCAACCAGAAAGAAGGATTCCATGGGAGAGAGGAACCAGCCACAATTAACAAAGAAGGTACAGGATCACGTGAAAATTAAAAGTCAGGGACACAAGTGGCAGGGCTGGTGGTAGACCACAGGATCTGGATTTTTTCAGGAACCAGCAGGGAAAGACTAAAAAGCTCATAACCAAGGAGAAAACTGATTTTGAGAGAAAACTTGTGTGCAGTATCAGAATGAACAGTAGAAGTATCTGCGGATATATAAAAAACAAGAGGGTGACTGTGGTCAGTGTGAGAGCTCTGCAGAATGAGGCTGGGAATTAATATCATGAATCAAGGAAACGGCAGGTACATTAAGATGGTTTTTGTATTAGTTTTCACTGTGGAGCATGTTGCAAATATCCTAATAAAAACAAATGGACTTGTTTAAAATAGCATGGAAGAACTTGTAAAATATCCCAATCGCAAAGGGCAAAGTATTAGAAACCTTACAGAATTAAAGACAGACAAGTTGCCAGGTCTCAATGGCTTGCACCCAAGGGATTTAAAGAAAGTGGCTTCAGAGATAGTGGAGTCATTGCTTGAAGCTTTTCAAAACTCATTGGATTCTGGGAGGGTACCAGAGGATGGAAAAACAATTAACATGATTCCCCTGTTCAAAGGCAAGAAAATAAAAGGCAGGAAACTTTAGGCCAGGTAAACATTTGTTATTGGCAAGATGCTGAAGTCCAAGATCAAAGAAGAAGTAACTAATCATTTAGGAAAACTTCATGCAATCGGACCAAGTCAACATGGTTTCATGAAAGGCAAATCATGTTTGACAAATTTGCTTGAGTTCATTGTGGATGTGTCAGTGAGAATCAATAGAGGAGACCAGTAGATGTGGTGAAATTGATCTTCTAAAGGGCATTTGACAAGGTGCCACATGAAAGGCTGATGCATAAGCTAGGAGATCATGGTATTGGAGGAGGTGTGTTAACATGTTGTTATGAGAAAGGTTCTTTTGGATCTTAAAGATAGAGGTATCTAGACACAGTCTTTGTACTTTAAAAAGGAGAATTTTATTTACAAAGACAGACGCAGGAACAGAATGTGAAAGAACAAATGCACACTCGCACATGGGTGATCGCGAAATGTGGGGGGAATCGCAACAGGGGTGAAGTGCACACACGCACGCACACACGCACGACAAACTAGTACAACTGATCAGGAAACGAACAAATACATTGTCTGAACCCCCTGAATCTGGACAAACAACGGCTCCACGCTACTGGGGATCTACTTAGGATGCTCCTAGACCCCTGAGGAAGTGCAGCCTCTCACCTGTGGTCTTGACCCTGGCAGAAATCAGAAAAGAGGGAGAGCTGCCCACATGTACCATCTTTTATAGGGCTGTAGCTGGGTGGAGCCGCTCAGGCAATTCAAACAAGCTAATGATTCAGGGTCAAGAACAAAGGTGGGTTACAAGCCAATCCTCAGGTGTGCTCTTAATGGGTGGGGCGGAGCCAGACCCTTGATTGACAGTGGTGTAGCTTCCTACCCGATAGGCAATGCTGTCATCCAACCATGGGGGTCAGTAGTGTTGTCACTGTCATCTGACCCAGGCCTCTCATCCGACACGTGTCAGGAATGGCAAATGGAGTTTGCATTTTAGGAAGACAAATGAGGGTAGGACTTTCACAGTGAATAATAGTGCCTTGGGGAGTGTTGAACAGAGGGACCTAGGAGTACAAGCACATGGTTCCTTGAAAGCGGCATTGCAGGTAGACAGGATGGTGAAGGCGGCTTTTGGTACTCTGGCCTTCATCAGTCAGGGCATTGAGTATAGAAGATGGATGTTATGTTGCAGCCATACAAGACATTGGTGAGGCCATATTTGGAATATTGTGTTTGGTTTTGGTCACCCTGCTATAGGAAAGATGCGATTAAGCATCATTTCTATAGCAGGATGATTGCAGAGGAGATTTATGAAGATGTTGCCGGGACTGGAGTTATGGAGAGGGGTTGAGCAGTTTAGGACTTTCTTCACTGGAGTGTAGAAGAATGATGGGCGATGTTATAGAAGTGTATAAAGTCATGAGGGGCATGGATAGGGTGAATGCGCATGGTCTGTTTCCCAGGGTTGGGGAATCAAGAACTAGAGGGCATAGGTTTAAGGTGAGAGGGGAGATATTTAATATGAATTTGAGGGGCACCTTTTTCACCCAGAGGGTGGTCAGTATACGGAATGAGCTGCCAGAGGAAGTGGTTGAGGCAGGTACATTAACAATATTTAAAAGACACTTGGACAGGTACATGGATGGGAAAGTTTAGAGGGATATGGTTCAAATGCAGGCAAATGGGATTAGTTTAGATGCAAACCTTGGTTGGCATGGACAAGTTGGGCCAAAGGGCCCATTTCCATGCAGTATGACTCTATCACTCTAAACTGAAAACTGGCATTGAACACTGGCAAATTCACATAGAAAACAGTTGGAATAAATGGATCCTTTTCAGGAAGAAGGAGTGTAACTAGTGGAGTACCCGAGTGATCAGCTCTTGGCCCCCAACTCTTTCCTATTTATATTTATGACCTGAGATGTAGGGATCCAAGTTTGCCAATGATACAACAATAGGTGGAAGGGCATGTCATGAAGAGAACATAGTGATTCTGCAACAGGATGTAGAATATCTGGCAAATGGATTTTAATGTTGGGAAGACTGTGGTCATTCACTTCAGTAAGAGGAATCAAAAGGAAGTTATTACCTAAATGGAAAGAGATTGCAAATGATTGATGTACAGAGGGATTGAGGTGTTATTGTGCATGAACCACAAGAAGTTAGCATGCAGGTTCAAAAATAGTTAAGAGGCAAATGGCATATTGCCCTTTATTGTGAATGGGTTGGAGTTTGGAAAAAGGGATGTTTTGTTGCAACAGTACAGGTTGTTGGTGAGACCACACCTGGAATACTGTGCACAGTTTTGTTCCCCTTAAGAAAGGATATAGTAGCATTGGAGGTAGTCTAGAAGAGGTTCACCAAGCTAATTCCAGGGATGACTGAGTTGTCCTACCATGAGAAGCTAGACATTTTGGGCCTGTATTCTTTGGAGTTCAGAAGATTGAGGGGCGATCTTATTGAAACATATAAAATCCTAAGAGGCATGACGGAGTAGACATTGAGATATTTTCACTGGTGGGAGAGTCTCAAATGAGGAGACATGGTTTCAAGGTGAGGGACCAGTCATTTAAAGCTGAGGGGTGTAGAAACTTCTTCTCGCAGAAGGTAGTGAACCTTTGGAATTCTCTGCCCCAAGGAGTTGTGGAGGCTGGATCATTAGAACTATTTAAAGTGGACAGAGATACATTTTCGAAAGATCAAAGGATGGGGGATTTAGCACAGAGGGGGATTTGAGGCCTGTGATGGGTCAACCATGACCATATTGAATGGTGGGGCAGGCTTGAGGGGCTGAGTGGCCTACTGCTGCTCATACTTCCTTGTGTTCTTGAACTTGTACACCAAGGCATCTCTGTTCATTAGTGTTCCTTAAGGCCCCACCATTTATCGTGTATACTGTATCCCAGCATACTTCTACATTCATATCCAAATTGTTCATGTACATAACAAACAGTCAGAGTCCCAGCACTGACACCAGTGGTACACCACTGGTCCTACACTTCCACTCACAAATCCTCCACAATCACTCTCTACTTTCTATCGTCAAGCCAGGTTTGAATCCAAATTGCCAACTTGCCTTGGATCCTACGGACTTCAACTCTTTAGACTAATCTTTCATGTGGGACCTTTTCAAAGGCGTCACTGAAGCACATGAGGCTGCATCAACCAGACTGCCCTCATTAACACACTTCGTAGCTTCTTCAAAGAAATTCAATCAAATTGATCAGGTGTGTCTGTGTGTGTGTCTGTGTACCTGTGAGTGTGTATCTCTCTGTGTGCGCAGCTCTGTGTGTGTGCATATGCGTCAGTCTGTGTCTGTGAGTGCGTGTGTGTGTGTGTGTGTGTGCACCTTTGTGTGTGTGTGTGTGTGTATGCCTGTGTGTGTGTGTTTTGGTATTGGAATTGGTTTATTATTGTCACATGTACTGAGGTACAGTGAAAAATTTGTCTTGCATACCGTTCATACAGATCAATTCATTACACAGTGCATTGAGGTAGTTAGTACAGGGTAAAAACAATAGCAGAATACAAAGTAAAGTGTCACAGCTACAGGGAAGTACATTGCAGTTAGACAATAAGGTGCAAGGTCACAATGAGGTAGATTGTGAGCTCAAGAGTCCATCTCATCGTATAAGGGAACCGTTCAATAATCTTATCACTGTGGGATAGAAATTGTCCATGTGCCTGGTGGTATGTGCCCTCAGGCTCCTGTATCTTCTGCCTGATGGGAGAGGGGAGAAGAGAGAATGACCTGGGTGGGTGGGGATATTTTGCCACAATGATGTCAGACTTGCATTACTATAGAACCTTTTGTCTTTATTTCATGATATACCAAAGGCTCTTGCAGACAATTAGGTATATTTGCACTGTGGTCACTGATATAATGTAGGGACCACAGCAGCCAATTTGTGCACAGCAAGCTCCCATAAGCAGGAATGTGACAGCAATCAAATCAGCTGCCAAAGAAATATTGACCAAGAGATAATTATCCACCTGTACACAGAATAACCAGAATAGCAGACAGTAAGATACTATATGCAAACTATTGCTGTTCTTAACAGTATAATAACAAAAATTCAGCTAAAGTTTTTCTGACGAGTTGGGGCACATTCCACACTCCTCCACCCACTGGGAGATGTGACCTTCGAGGAAAGAGACTGATGGTATCATACCCCACCATCCCTCTCAACCACAGAATTATGTCCACCTTGTTCCCCTTAATGGATTGCTATTCCTCTGAGGTTAGTAACAAGAGCCTCTCACTGCCAACAGCATACACTGTCAGTCCCTCCCACTGCTTCCTCCAGGAGCTGCCCTGCTAGGCAGCGCAGTCAGAAACACAGAAGCTGCTTGCACAACACACAAGGGAAATTGATGCTGAGTGATCTCACGCTGCACAATAAACGGAACACCACGGTGTGTGAGACGTGCCCAGAGTGGCACAGCGGGTTTCACTTTTATTAAACAAGTGGAATCCCATCATCTGTGCTCGAGGGTGTGTGAAGCTCACTGGATTTGTTTCCCAAAGGGGGTGGGGTGGTGCACACAGAACATTGCTTCTCCTTGACACCTCCCATTCAGTGGTATTTATGGATTGTGATGGCAGGAATAGGGGCAGCACATGAGAGACAGAATCATCACCTTTCTCCATTGCCAGCATTCTAATTCTTTAACTCATCTATGAAATCTGGGCATTGCTTACAAGGCCAGTGGGTAATGCACCTCTGTAACCGCCCTGGAGAAGGCTGCCCCTTGAACTGTTGTGGTTCGAATGCAGCTGCGTCCATGGTGTTGTAGGGTCAGGATTTACTCCAGTGACACTGATGGAACAGTGATGTATTTACAGGTCCGGATTGTGAGAGGGATCAGTGGGAGATGCTGTTCCCTTGCACCTATTGCCCTTATCTTTCTATGTGGCACAGGTCATGGGTTTGGCGAGTGAAATCTGAATCAAGTGTGATATCTTTCCCAGAGTGAGCCAGCTTTTTAATAATAGGCTCAATCAAATATCAGAGGAGCAACTCGGTGTAGTTTGAACAAACCCAATGTAAAGGGCAAGAGTGGACGGTGTAATTTACCAGATCTTTTTAGCTGAGAGAAACAACAGCCAAAAAGGAGCTTTGTTTGGTCAAAATCGAATAAATGCAAAAGAATTTAAACCTTCAAACAAAACTTCCAGTAACTTGGAACTAACTGTACTTTTGGGTAATTTCACACTGAGCCACAGTGATTTATTACGATAAAATATTGCAGTGTGGGAGGTTATCCCCTGAAACGTGGATTTGATACTGAGGTGGGACTCCCCCTGTGCATCTACCCTGAGCTAAGTGTTCCCAGGTTTTGATGATGCATCCTGCTCCTTTCCATTACAAAACTTCCATTAGTTTGAATTTGAGAATTGTGCATTTTTTTTGTCACCCAATTATTCTATTTAAATAATGATTTTATTGGCTGTGAGCAGAAACATCTCAGTACATCAAGGCAGAAGGATAAGATGCAAGGTCATTAATTTTGCTTAGTTCAACAGAAGTGAAACAGATTAGCAAAAGCATAAAAGGCCTCTTTTCACATTAAAACAAGGAACCATAAAACTATATGGCAGAGGAGGAGGCCATTTGTCCCAATGTGTCTGTGCTGGTTGAAAAGCTGCGGCCCAGCCTGATCCCACCTTCCAGCACTGGGTTCAGAGCCCTGCAGCCATCATCCCTCAAGCGCTTTTTAAATATGATGAGGGTTTCTGCTCCTCCCATCCTTGTGAGTTCCAAACCTCCACCACCCTCATCCTCCTCTCTAGTCCTTCTAACAATTATTTTAAATGTATTCCTTTGCTGAGGGAAATAGTCCCTTTCAATTTACCTTATCAAGATCTCTCATAATTCTATATGCCTCAGTTAAGTTTTCCCTCAGCTTCCTCGACTTCCATTCAACCCGAGCTGTTCTCATAGATATCATTTTCCAGCCTTGGCAATATCCTTGTAACTCTGAAATTGAATTTATTGCTCTGTAATTATTAAGCAGGAACTAAATCAAGGATAAACCTGAGTAGTTATTACAACACCAGCAACTCACTGGTCATAGAGTCATAGAGCACTACAGCACTGAAACAGGCCCTTCGGCCCATCTAGTCCATGCCAACCTGATCTTCTGCCTGGTCCCATCTACCTGCACCTGGGCCATATCCCTCTAAACCCCTCCCATCCATGGACCTATCTAAACCTCTCTTAAATGTTACAACTGAACCCACATCTACAATTTCTGCTGGCAGCTCGTTCCACACTCGCACCACCCTCTGAGTGAAGAAGCTCCTTCTCAGATTCCCCTTAAATATTTCACCATTCACCCTAAACCTGTGTCCTCTGGTTCTAGTCTCACCCAACCTGAGGGGAAAAAGCCTGCATGCATTCATCCGATCTATACCCCTCATTATTTTGTACACCCCAATAAGATCTCCGCTCATTCTCCTGCACTCCAGGGAATAAAGTCCTAACCTATTCAACTTTCCCTAGAACTCAGGTCCTTAAGTCCCAGCAACATGCTAGTAAATTTTCTCTGCACTCTTTAAAGCTTATTGATATCTTTCCTGTAGGTAGGTGACCAGAACTGCACACCGTACTCCAAACTCGGCCTCACCAATGTCTCAGAACATAGAACATAGAACATTACGTCACAGTGCAGGCCCTTCAGCCCACGATGCTGTGCAGACCTTTTAGCCTACTCTAAGATCAATCAATCCCTTCCCTCCCACATGGCACTCCATTTTTCTATCATCCATGTGTCTATCTAAGAGTCTGTTAAATGACCCTAATGTATATGTCTCTACCAGCACCCCTGGAAGCGCGTTCCACACACCCATCACTCTCTGTGTAAAAAAAAACATTACCTCTGATATTACCCCCATACTTTCCTCCAATCACCTTAAAATTATGCCCCCTTGTGTTAGCCATTTTTGCTCTGGAAAAAAGTCTCTAGCTGTCCACTTGATCTATGCCTCTTATCATCTTGTACACCTCTATCAAGTCACCTCTCATCTTCCTTCTCTCCAAAGAGAAAAGCCCTAACTGGCTCAACCTTTCCTCATAAGACGTGCTCTCCAATCCAGGCAAATCTCCTCTGCACTCCCTCTAAAGCTTCCACATCCTTCCTATAGTGAGGCAACCAGAATTGAACACAATACTCCAAGTGTGGTCTGACCAGAGTTTTATAGAGCTGCAACATTACCTCACGGTTCTTGAACTCAATCCCTTGACTAATGAAGGCCAATACACCATATGCCTTCTTAACAAACCTATCAACTTGCACAGCAACTTTGAGGGATCTATGGACTTGGACCCCAAGATCCCTCTGTTCCTCCATACTGCTAAGAATCCTGCTGTTAACCCTGTATTCTGCCTTCAAATTTGACCTTCCAAAGTGAATAACTTCACACTTTTCTGGGTTGAACTCCATCTGCCACTTCTCAGCCCAGCTTTGCATCCTATAAATGTTCTATTGTAACCCTCAACAACCTACACTATCCACAACACCACCGACCTTCGAGTCATCCACAAACTTACTAACTCACCCTTCTATTTCCTCATCCAAGTCGTTTATAAAAATTACAAACAGCAGGGGTCCCAGAATAGATCCCTGCAGAACACCAGTGGTCACCGACTTCCAGGCAGAATATACTCCGTCTACCACCACCCTCTGTCTTCTGTGGGCAAGCAAATTCTAAATCCACACAGCCAATTTTCCCTGGATCCCATGCCTCCCAAACTTCTGAATGAGCCTATTGTGGAGAATCTTATCAAACGCCTTACTAAAATCAATGTATACCACATCCACTGCTCTACCCTCAACAGTATGTATTGTCACATCCTCAAAGAATTCATTCAGGCTTGTGAGACATGACCTGCCCCTCACAAAACCATGCTGACTGTCCCTAATCAGACTATGCTTCTCAAAATGCTCATAGATTCTGTCCTTCAATATCTTTTCCAATAATTTGCCCACCACTGAAGTAAGGCTCACTGGTCTATAATTCCCAGGGTTAACCTTACTCCCTTTCTTGAACAAAGGAACACCATTTGCCACCCTCTAATCTTCTGGTACTACTCCTGTGACCAGTGAGGACTCAACGATATCGCCAAGGGCTCAGAAACCTGTAGTCTCCTGGGATATATCCCACTCAGCCCTGGGGACTTATCTATCCTAATGTTTTTCCAAAAGTTTCAGTACATCCTCCTTCTTAACATCTACATGTTCTAGCTTAGCAGCCTGTTTTACGCTGTCCTCACAAATGTCAAGGTCTCTCTCACAGTGAATACTGAAGCAAACTATTCATTAAGAACCTCCCCTACTTCCTCCGACTCCAGACACGTTTCCTCCTCTGTCCCTAATCGATCCTACTATCACTCCTGTCATCCTCCTGTTCTTCACATGAGTACAACGCCTTGCGGTTTCCCTGATCCTACTCACCAAGCTCTTCTCATGCCCCCTTCTAGCTCTCTTAAGTCCATTCTCAAGCTCCCTTCTGGCTACCTTGTAATTCTCTAGAGGTCTGTCTGATCCTTGCTTCCTAAATCTTAAGTAAGCCTCCTTCTTCCTCTTCACTAGATATTCCATCACTTGTCAACTATGGTTCCCTCACCCTACCATCCTTTATCTGCCTCAATGGGAGAAACCTATCCAGAACCCCCTGCAAGTGATCTCTAAGCAACCTCTGCATTTCTATTGTGCATTTCCCAGAGTATGTCTGCTTCCAATTTACACTCCCAAGTTCCTGCCAAATAGCAGCATAACTCCCCCTCCCCCAATTAAATACCTTACCATACCATCTGCTCCTATCCCTCTCCAAGGCAAGGGTAAAGGTCAGAGAGTTGTGGTCACCGTTTCTGAAATGCTCTCCCACAGAGAGATCTGACACCTGACCAGTTCATTGCCTAGTACCAGATCCAGAATGGCCTGTCTACATAATGTGTCAGGAAGCCTTCCTGGACACACCTAACAAATTATGCCCCATCCAGACCTTTTGCACTAAGGAGGTGCCAATCAATATTAGGGAAGTCGAAATCACCCATGAAAAAAACCCTGTGATTTTTGCACCTTTCCAAAATCTGCCTCCCGATCTGTTCCTCAGTGTTTCTATTGCTATTTGGGGTTCTATAGAATACTCCCAATGGCGTGATTGCTCCCTTCCTGTTTCTGACCTCCACCCACACTGACTCAGTAGATGACCCCTCCAGGACGTCTTCCCTTTCTGCAGCTGTGATACTATCCTTGATTAGCAATGCCGCTCCCCCACCTCTTTTACTTCCCTCCCTGTCCCTTTTGAAACATCTAAACCCCAGAACATCGAGCAGCCCTTGTGACAGCCAAGTCTCTGTAATGGCCACAACGTCGTAGTTCCATGTACTGACCCATGCTCTGAGTTCATCAACCTTGTTCCTGATACTTCTCCCATTAAAAAGACACACATCAACCCATCCAAGTGACTGCAATATTGCCCAATCAAATGCCTATCCTTCCTCACAGTCTCTCTACATGCTGCATCAACCTGTGCACCAACTGCCTCATCCCCTGACCTATCACTCAGGTTTCCTTCTCCCTGCCAAACTAGTTTAAACCCTCTGCAACAGCTCTAGCAAACCTGCCCACAAGAATATTGGTCCCCCTCCAGTTCAGGTGTAACCTGTCCCTTTTGTACCTAGTTTCCCATATTCACTTTTCAGGACCACATCCTTTTTCCTACTCACGTCGTTGGTACCAATGTGTACCACAACTTCTGGCTGCTCGCCCTCCCCCTTTAGAATGCTGTGGACCCAATCTGAGATGTCCCTGACCCCGGCACCTGGGAGGCAACATACCATCCGGAAGTCTCTTTCATGTCTACAGAATTTCCTGTCTGCTCCCCGAACTAAAGAGTCCCCTATCACTATTGCTCTCCTCTTCTCCCCCCTTCCCTTCTGAGCCATAGAGACAGACTCAGTGCCAGCATCCTGGTCACTGCAGCTTTCCCCTGGTAGGTCATCCCCCCACAACAGTATCCCAAGCGGTATACCTGTTATTGAGGAGAACAGCCACAAGGGTACTCTGCACTACCTGCCTATTCCCTTCCCCTCTCCTGACAGTCACACAGCTACCTGCCTCCTGCATCTTAGGTGTGGCTCCCTCCCTGTAGCATTTATCTATCACCTCCTCATTCTCCCGTATGAACCGAAGGTCATCCAGCTGCAGCTCCAGTTCCCTAACACAGCCTGTTAGGAGCTGCAGCTGGATGCACCTCGGGCAGATGTAGCTATCAGGGAGACTTGAGATCTCCCACATCTGGCAGGAAGAACACACAACTGACCCTAGATCCATTGTCACTACTTTAGCTGGGCACTAGAGACCAAGAGTCCCACTTCTCACTCCAAGTCATGGCCCTTGCTACCTGGAAAAGCTTGCACAACTTCAACATATCATCCCAACTGCTGTATCTCTTTACTACCCTATCTACTTGTGATGCCACTTTCAAGGAACTATGGATCTGTATTCCCAGGTCCCTTTGTTCTACCGCACACCTCAGAGCCCTACCATTCACTGTGTAAGTCTTACCCTGGTTTGTCCTCCCAAAGTGCATCACCTCACACTTGTCTGCATTAAATTCCATCGGTCATTTTTCAGCTTATTTTCCTAGATGGTCAAGGTCACGCTGCAAGCTTTGATAGCCTGCCTCGCTGCCCACTATGCCCCCAATCTTGGTGTCATCTGCAAATTTGCTGATCCAGTTTACCACATTATCATCTAAATCATTAATATAGATGATAAACAACAACGCGCCCAGCACCGATCCCTGTGGCACACCACTAGTCACGGTGTCCAGTCAGAGAGATAACCAGCTATTACCACTCTCCGGCTTCTCCTGCTAAGCCAATGTTGAATCCAATTGACCATTTCATCCTGAATGCCAAGCAACTTAACCTTATGGACCAGCCTCCCGTGTGGGACTTTGTCAAAGGCCTTGCTAGAGTCCATGTAGACAACGTCCACCGCCTTTTCCTCATTGACCTTGGTAACCTCCTCAAAGAGCTCTATAAGATTTGTTAGACATGACCTACTGTTGTGAAACAGATTCGGGGTCTCAGAAGGCAAGGACTCTGAACACAGTCTGGAGATGATTTATTTAGAAAAGACAAACGTGGGAAAATGGTAACAGGGATAACACACACACGCGCACAGTTTATAGCGAGCATGGGAAAATTGCAACGGGGTGAAATACACACGCACACAAAACAAACAGACAATCAAGGAAAAACAATATGATACCCGCCACCCCTTGACTCAGTGCAGGCATGGCCTTATGCTACCAGGGACACTAACTAAAATTCTCCCAACCCTTTTAACAGTCCACACCTCACCAATGATTTCTCCAGCGCCGTTCCACTGTCCTCGGCCTGGAATGAAGCAGGGTGATCCTTCAGACCAGGCAAAGAGGGAGAGCCGAGCACATGTGGCACCCTTTATAGTGCTGGAGGGCTGGGGGGGGTCCAGCCCAGGTAATTTACAAAGGCCAATGGCCTGGTGCCTGCAAGGACTAATCGATCACAAAGGCCAATGGCCCACAGCCAAGTACAAAGGTACTTAAAGGGACCGCTGGTGAGGTGTGCGCTGATGGCTGGGGTGGAGCCAAATCTTGATTGGCAAAGGTGTGTCTTTCGACTAGGTAATGGGCAGTGCTGTCACGTGACAGCCACGACCCTCCACAATACACCTACCATGCACAAAACCATGTTGACTATCCCTAATCAAGCCCGATCTATCCAAATACTTATATATCCTGTCCCTTACTATACCTTCCAATAATTTACCCATGACTGACGTCAGGCTCACCAGCCCATAATTTTCCCACTTATTCTTAGAGCCTTTCTTGAACAATTGAATGACACTAGCTATCGTCCAGTCCTCCAGCACCTCACCCATGGCTAAGGACATTTTAAATATCTCTGCCAGGGCCCCTGCAATTTCTGCACTGGCCTCTTGATTTGCCCAAAGACAGCCAGCACCTCCGCTTCTGAAATCTGGATATGGTCCATGACCTTGCTACTCTTTTGCCTCAGTTCTATGGTCTCTGTGTCTGTCTTCAGAGTAAATACAATGCAAAAACTTCATTTAGGATCTCCCCCATCTCTTTCGGCTCCATGCATAGATGAACATGCAGATTTTCAAGATGATCAATTTTGCCCCTTGCCACCTGTTTGCTCTTAATATAGCTATAAAAACCCTTTGGATTCTCCTTCACCTTGTCTGCAAGAGCAACTTCATGTCCTCTTTTTGCCCTCCTGATTTCTCTCTTAATTGCTCTCTTGCATTTCTTATACTCCTCAAGTGCCTCATTTCATCCTAACTGCCTATACCCGATATGTGTCTCCTTTTTCTTTACCAGGGCATCAATATCTCCCAATAACAAAGGTTCCCTAAACCTGTTAGCCTTGCCTTTTATTCTAACAGGAACATACAGATTCTGTACTCTCAATATTTCACTTTTGAAGGCCTCTCACTTACCAAGATTCTGTACTCTCAATATTTCACTTTTGAAGGCCTCTCACTTACCAAGTGTCTCTTTGCCAGAAAACAGCCTATCCCAATCCACACCTGCCAGATCCCTTCTGATGCCCTCAAAATTGGTCTTACTCCAATTTAGAATCTCAACCCGAGGACCAACCCTATCCTTCTCCATAATTATCTTGAAACTAATGGAATTATGATCATGAGATCCAAAGTATTCCCCTACACACTTCTGACACCTGCCCTGTCTCGTTCCCTTAGAGGAGATCCAGTATTGTGCTCTCTCTAGTTGGGACCTCGACATATTGATTAAGGAAACTTTCCTGAACACATTTGACAAACTCAGTATGTGGAAAGTTAAAATCACCTATTATCACAACTTTATTTTTCTTGCAACTGTCTGCTGTCTGTCTACAAATTTGCTTCCCTAAATCCTGCTGACTATTGGGTGGTCTATAATATAGACCCATTAACGTGGTCGTCCTTTTCTTATTCCTCAGTTCCACCCATATTATCTCAGTAGTTGACCCCTCCAGTATGTCCTTTCTGAGTACTGCCGTGACATTTTCCCTGATGAGTAATGCCACCCCTCCCCCTTTAAGACCTCCATCTCTATCATGTCTAAAACAACAGAACTCAGGAACATTGAGCTGCCAGTCCTGCCCCTCTTGCAACCAAGTCTCACTAATGCGGAGCAAGCTCGATGGGCCAGATGGCCTGCTCCTGCTTCTATTTCTTATGTTCCAATGAGTTAATGGGGCTGAAATTTGATTTTGTTGAGACAGGGAGGGTCGTGTGGAACAACAGTTCAATGGGAAAATCATAAGAGATGTACAATGAATGCATTATTTCAGTCACAATATATCTGCATACATTACTTGACCATTATTTTAGCCTTAATACAAATGAAAATACTACAGATAATGGGAATCTACACTAACACAGAGACAGAAAGGCAGCATCTGTGGAGGTCTGATTTAAGGGCACTGACCTATAACTCTGTTTCTCTCCTCAACAGATCCTACCTGACCTGGAATGCTGTTTTTAACTTTATTATTTTGACTTCTCTATTTTGTTGTATGTTTTTACCCAATTTCATTGGTGGAACATATACTTAGTATTCGGAATCTCTGTATATAATCTCAGCCTTCCTGATGCAGAGCTATCATCAGTATGTAAAGCATGTTGATTGGCAGATAATTGAGTCAATGTGGATGATTCAGCAATGTAGTGTGCAGTTGTGCACTAACGACCTGGCGATCTGGATGCCTCTAAGTGAGGACCAGAGGCATGCTGCCATTGTCCAATTATTACACTGCTGTCTGTGGTAGCTTGTTGGATTGACATTGGCTGCTGTGCTGCTCTGCATTACAACAATAATTATGTTTCAAAAGTACTTTGTTGACTGCAACATTTTTTGGGCTACATAAATACATAACCTTTCTTGTCAATCACAGCACACAAAGCCTTGAGACATCACATTCTGTTGCCGAATTTAGAGCCCGGCCATTTCTCCAACGAGTAGCCAATTGGTGAATAATTCTTCTTGTACAGTTACACAATAAGATCTTCCAAACCAGACAACACCAGACATTTAGATGGTGAATCCTTCATAGAGAATCACACACCCATTGGCCTGGGTTGGGTTAGATTGTTTGTGTCTCACTGCATCAGTTTACAGTTCCTGGAAATGGGTGAAAATATTCCTGGAGTTTCACTACATGAATCTGACCTGCAATTGCTCTAAACAGCCAGATAGCCACTTCCACAGTTTCAATATTTTATACCCAATACTGAGACAAACTTGAATTTATACAGTGCCTTTAACAAAGTAAAATAAAATCCCAAGGTGAGGCTGCAGATGCTGGAATCTGGAGCAAAAGTAAGCTGCTGGAGGAACACAGTGGGTAAAACAGCATCTGTGGAGGGAAAGGAATTTGGGCCGAGACTTTGTATCAGGACTGCAGTTCATAAGACCACAAGACCATAACAAATAGGAAAAGAATTAGGCCATTCAGTCCATCGACTCTGCTGCTGCCATTCAATCATTGCTGATTTTGTTTTTTTCTCAACCCCATTCTCCCATCCTTCTCCCTGTCACCCTTAACCCCTTTACCAAACAAGAACCTATCAAACTCTGCCTTAAATACACCCAATGACTTGGCCTTCACAGCCGTCTGTGGCAATGAGTTCCACAGATTCACCACCCTTTGGCTAAAGAAATTCCTCCTCATCTCAACACTAAAGGGACATCCCTCTATTCTGATGCTGTGCTCTCAGATTCTGGACTCTCCTACTGATGGAAATTTCCTCTCCACGTCCACTCTATCCAGGCCTTTCAGTATTCAGTAGGTTTCAATGAGATCCCCCCTCATTCTTCTGAACTTCATTTCTAGGCCCAGAGACATCAAACACGCCTCATGCATTAACCCTTTCATTCCCAGGATCATTCTTATGAACCTCCTCTGGACCCTCTCCAGGACCAGCACATCCTTCCTTGGATATGGGGCCCAAAATTGCTCACAATATTCCAAATGTGCCTTATAAAGCCTCAGCATTACATCCTTGCTTTTATATTCTAGTCCTCTCAAAATAAATGCTAACATTGCATTTGCCGTTATATGTTGCAGTTGCATAAGTTGTTGGTGAGGCCACATTTGGAGTACTGTGTACACTTTTGGTCACCCTGTCATAGGCAAGACGTGGTTAAACTGGAAAGCGTGCAGAAAAGATTTACAAGGATGTTGCCAGGACTAGAGGGCCTGAGTTATAGGGAGAGGTTGGCCAGGCTAGGTCTTTATTCCTTGCAATGTAGTAGAATGAGGGGCAACCTGTTTAAAATTATGAGAGGCATAGATAAAGTGGATGGTAACAGTCTTTTCCCCAGGGTAGGAGGGGCCAAAACTAGGGGGCATAGATTTAAGTTTAGAGGGGAGATTTAAAAGGGACCTGAAGGGCAACTTGTTCACACAGAGGGTGGCGAGCACATGGAACGAGCTGCCAGAGGAAGTGGGTGAGGCAGGTACAATAGCATCATTTAAGATGCACTTGGATAGGTACATGGAGGGGAGGGGCTTAGAGGGATATGGGCCCAACGCAGAAACTAGCTGAGTGGGCACCATGGTCAGCATGGACTGGTTGGGCCGAAGGGCCTGTATCTGTGCTGTATTGCTGTCTGACTCTATGACTTATTGAATGCAGCTTCCATCAGAGTCAACAGAATCTGATTTCAGTCAGATTTCTTCACGCTGACATGGCTACATTGCATCTTAGTTCATTAAACAGTTTCATGGAAACATAGACTCAGAAACATACAGCTCAGGAGGAGGACATTCATTGCATAGTGTTCTTGCTGTACCAAAATAGACAAAGTTAACCCTACATTCCAGCTATTGGTCCATTCCCCTGGGTATCCCTCTGCAGCTGATAGGAAAACCAACCCCAAATGGCTCTTTGGCTCACGTTATTGGTCTGTTCTGTTTGGAATGTAATATGTCAATGGTCAGCTCAATGCTCTGCTGAACATGATATTATTCTCAGCAACAACGTCATCTCAGACTTTCAAACAATGAGGCCTTTACATATAATTCAGTCCTTTCAGCCAGTGGGTTCATGGGCTGCTTAGTCTCTTGCCTCATTCAAACCCCACAGCTAGTGCTGACAGTTGGGTGGATGTAATATGGTGGTGCATTGAAAAACCATGAGAACAGAGATATAATCCATCATGTGCCACTGTCATGTGTTTGAACAACTGCTGATCAGGAGATCTGGCAAGAAAACAATCAAAGCAGCAGGCGAGATATCAGACAAATCAAGTTCTGTGAATGGTGAACTGTGCAACCAAGCTCCATGCAGTGATTACAGAGACTTTTGCACTAAGAACCAATGATAGCTGGTGAGTCTTCCCTCAATAATTTGGGCTTGCACAAGAATAACAAATGTGATCTTACATTTCTATAGTGTCTTAAAAGTATGAAAAAATGTCCCAAGGCCTTTACAACATTCTGAGATTGCTGATTCCGTAATAATACTGGCACAACATCATGGGCCAAATGGCCTGTCCAGTGCTGTACTGTTCTATATTAACAGCAACCCTTGCTTTAACTCTGGCTTCTGAAACTTGGTTTGATTGACTTCAATGAGCCATATATCAAAATAGGTACAACACACATTGGCTTCTGTATCACACTTGAAGCATGTGGCTGAGGATGAATTTCTACCAAGGTCTTTAAGGAGGGACAGGAGGACAGGGGTGAGGCAGATTGCTCATGCAGAGAATGTCAGACTGCAAGGCAGAGGTTGCTGTGGCAGATGTGAGGAGGGAGGAGGTGGAGAAAAGGAAGGAGTCACATATAATGGCAACCATTGTCCTTCCACGATGAATCATCAAGTCACCGTGCAAATTGGCTTTTCAGTCCGTCGTGTCCATGCCGACTATCAAGTGCCAATCTAGACTAATCCCATTTTCCAACACTTGGCCCATAGGCTCCAACGCCTTGAAGATTCTAGTGTTTGTCAAGATACTTTTAAATGTTGTGAGATTACCAACACCCACCACCCCCTCAGGCAGTGTGTTCCAGATTCCAACCATCCTCCAGCTGAAAAAATTCTTCCTCAGATCCTCTCAAAGCCTCTTGCCCTTGAAACCCATACCCTTTGGTTTTATGCACCTCTGTTATGGGGACAATCTTCTTGCTATTTACCCTTTCTATGCCCTGATAGCTTTGAATCTCCTCTGCACCATCTCCAGTGAACCCATGCCCTTCCTATTGTGCGATGATCAGAACTGCAGACAGTACTCCAATTGTGGCTTAACCAGTGTTTTAGAAAGCTGTCCTACAACCTCCCTTATAATCTATGCCCTGGCCAATGAAGGCAAGTATTTCAGTGACTAGTGGTGTTCCGCAGGGATCTGTTCCAGGATCCCTGTTCTTTGTGATTATTATAAAAGACTTGGATGAGGCAGCGGAGGGGTGGTTAGTAAGTTTGCAGATGAAACAAAAGTTGGAGGTGTTGTGGATAGTGTAGAAGGTTGTTGCTGGTTACAATGGGATATAGACATGATGCAGAGTTGGGTGGAGAAGTGGCAGATGGAGTTCAATTTGATCGAACTTGAAGGCGAGTACAAGGTTAATGGCAGGATTCTTAGCACTGTGGAAGAACAGAGGGATTTGGGGTCCACGTCCATAGATCCCTCAAAGTTCCCATGCAAGTCGATAGGGTGATTAAGAAAGTGTGTGGTGTGCTGGCCTTCATTAGTCAGGGGATTGAGTTCAAGAGCCATGAGGTAATGTGGCAGCTCTATAAAACTCTGGTTAGACCACACTTAGAGTACTGCGATCAGTTCTGGTCACCTCATTATGGAAGGATGTGGAAACTTTAGAGAGGGTGCAGAGGAGATTTACCAGGATGCTGCCTGGATTAGAGAACATGCCTTATGAGGAAAGGTTGAGCAAGCTAGGCTTTCCTCTTTGGAGTGTAGGAGGATGAGACGTGACTTGATAGAGGTGTATAAGATTATGAGGGGCATAGATAGAGTGGACAGCCAGCACCTTTTTCCTAGGGAAGCAATGGCCAATACCAGAGGACATCCATTTAAGGTCAGAGGAGGAAAGTTTGGAGTCGATGTCAGAGGTAGGCTTTTTACACAGGGAGTGGTGGGTGCCTGGAACGCACTGCTGGGGGTGGTGGCAGAGGCTGATGCAATAAGGACACTTAAGAGACTCTTAGAGAGGCACATGGATGAAAACAAAATGGAGGGTTATGGGCTGTGTAGGAGGGAAGTGTTAGATTGATCGTGGAGTAGGTTTATAAAGGTCGGCACAACATTGTGGGCTGAAGAGCCCATTCTATGCTGCATTGTGCTATGTTCTATCTTCTATCCTGTGCACCTTCTTCACCACCCTATCTACCTGTGTTGCAACCTTCTGGAATTCTTGGACCTGTGTACCAAGGTTAGCCCATTTCTCAATACTCCCCATGGTGGACACTCACTGTGTAAGACAAAGCCTTATTGCTCCTCCCTTAAAGGGGGCACCTCACACTTACCAAGATTAACTTCCATCTGCCTATCTTACCAACTCATAATATTGTTCTGTATCCGAGATCACCCTCCTGATATCAAACATGCCATGAACCTGTGTCATGTGCAGATTTGCTAATCATATCTCTTATATTCATATAGGTTCCAGGACAATTCAGAGACTTGGCTGTTGGAAGCGCAGGATTGGCTGCTTGATGTTCTGGCATTTAGAATATTTCAAAAGGGATAGGGATGGGGGTAAAAGAGTGGGTGGGGGAGTGGCATTTCTAATCAGGGATAGTATCACAGCTTCAGTAAGCGAGGATGTCGTGGAGGGATCGTCTACTAAGTCAGTGTGGTGGAAGTCAGAAACAGGAAGGGAGCAATCACGCTATTGGGAGTATTCTATAGGGCCCCCGATAGCCATTGGGACATTGAGGAGCAGATCAGGAGGCAGATTTTGGAAAGGTGTAAAAATAACAGGGTTGTTGTCACGGGTGATTTCAACTTCCCTAATATTGATTGGCACCTCCTTAGTGCAAAAGGTTTGGATGGGGCACAATTTGATGGTTGTGTCTAGGAAGGATTTCTGACACAATATGTAGACAGGCTAACTAGAGTAGAGGCCTTTCTGGATCTGGTAATAGGCAATGAACCTGGTCAGGTGTTAGATCTCTCAGTGGGTGAGCATTTTGGAAACAGTGACCACGACTTCCTGACCTTTCCCCTTGCCTTGGAGAGGGATAGGAGCAGACAGTATGGGAAAGTATTTAATTGGGGTAGGGGGAATTATGCTGCTATTCTGGATAGGATTGTCCCCACTGAGACAGGGAAAGGATGGTAAGGTGAAAGATCCATGGCCGACAGCAGAGGTAGAATGTTTAGTCAAGAGAAAAAAAAATGCAGGCTTAGGAAGCAAAAAAATCAGACAGGGCTCTTGAGTGTTATAAGGTAGCCAGGAAAGAGCTTAAGAAGGGACTTAGGAGGGCTAGAAAGAGACATGAGAAGGCCTTGGCAAGCTGGATTAAGGAAAACCCCAAGGTGTTCTACACATATGTGAAGAAAAGGAGGATGACTAGGGTGAGGGTGGACTGCTCAGGGATAAAGGGGGAAATAGTCCTGGAGGCAGAGGAGGTAGGGGAGGTCCTTAATGAATACCTTGTTTCAGTGTTCATCAGGGAGAGGGACTTAGACAAACGTGAGTTCAACATAGGACAGGCTAATGTGCTGGAGCATGTCAAGGTCCAGAAAGAGGTAGTGTTGGAGCTTCTGAAAAGCATTAGGATAGATAAGTCCCTGGGGCCGGATGGGATATCCCCCAGGTTATACGGGAAGTGAAGGAAGAGATTGCTAGGGCATTCACAATGATCTTTGTGTCCTCTCTGGCCACAGGAGTGGTACCAGGGGATTGGAGGATGGCAAATGTTGTCCTGTTGTTTGAGAATGATAATGGGGATAATCCTGGGAATTATAGGCCAGTGAGTCTTACATCAGTAGTAGGCAAACTATTGGAGAGGATTCCTATGGACAGGATCTATGAGGATTTGGAGAAGCATAGTCTTATTAGGGATAGTCAGCATGACTTTGTGAGGGGTAGGTCATGCCTCACAAGTCTAATTGAGATTTTTGAGGAGGTGACAAAACATATTGATGAAGGTAGAGCAGTAAATGTGATGTAAATGGATTTTAGTAAGGCACTTGAAAAGGTTGTCTATGGTAGGTTCATCCAGAAAGACATGAGATATGGGATCCATGGAAACTTGGCTGCATAGATTTGCAATTGGCTTGCCCATATGTTGTGTGAAAAGGTTCTTTTGGAATCTTAAAGATGGCAGACTCTGGACACAGTCTTTGTAATTTAAAAACAGTTTATTAACAAAGACAAACGCGGGGACAGAATGAATGGGAACAGGTGCACACTCACACACACGCAGGAGACCACGGACGTGAATGGGGATCGCAATGAGGATGAGATAAACACACACACAATACACAATAAAAAAGGTACAGATTATTAAGGGATAAACACTTGAATGCCAGAATACCTTGACCCAACAAGTGTTGGCCCTAACACTCCCTGGAATCTGACTAAGATGCTCCCAAACCACGTGGTGATGCCCACTCTTACCAGTGGTCTCTGCAGCGTTATCTCACTACTCCTGGGGCAGTCGAAAGAGAGAGACCAGGGAATTGCAACACTCTTTATAGTACTAGGGGGGGCTGGGTGGAGCCTAGTCAGGTGATTTAGGTCAGGCCAATGGTCAGACAGGTTCAAGGACAAAGGTGCCTCTCCAAAGCCAATCCCTATGCCCACACCTGATGGGTGGGGTGGAGCCACACCTTGATTGACAGTGATGTCACTTCCAATCCAAAGAGCAATGATGTCCTCCAACCAGCGGGGTCAGTGTTGTTGCGGCCATGTGACAGCCATGTGCTCTCATACTACACCATAGAAGGCAGAGGATGGTAGTAGATGGAATGTATTCTGCCTGGAGCTCGGTGACTAGTGGTGTTCCACAGGGATCTTTTCTGGGACCCCTGCTCTTTGTGATTTTTATAAATGGCTTGGATGAGGAAGTGCAGGGATGGGTTAGTAAGTTTGCAGATGACACAAAGGTTGGAGGTGTTGTGGATAGTGTAGAAGGTTGTTGTAGATTCCAATAGGATATAGACAGGGTACAGAGTTGGGCGGAGAATTGGCAGATGGAGTTCAAGCTGGAAAATTGTTAAGTGATACACTTTGGAAGAATGGACTTGAAGGCAAAGTACAAGGTTAATGCAGGATTCTGAGCAGTGTAGAGGAACAGAGGGATTTGGGGTCCATGTGCATAGATCCCTCAAAGTTGCCATGGAAGTGGATATAGTGGTTAAGAAGGTGCATTGTGTGCTGGCCTTCATTAGTCGGGGAACTGAGTTCAAGAGCCGCAAGGTAATGTTGCAGCTCTATAAAACTCTTGCTAGACCACACCTAGAATCGTATTCAATGCTGGTTGCCTCATTATAGGAAGGATGTGGAAGCTTTAGAGAGGGTGCAGAGGAGATTTACCAGGATGCTGCGTGGATTGGAGAGCATGTCTTATAAGGAAAGGTTGAACGAGCTAGGGCTTTTCTCTTTGGAGCAACATGGGATGAGAGGTGACATGATAGGCCAGTTAGCTTAATGTCTGTAGTCAGGAAAATGCTTGAAGCTATCATTAAGGAAGAAATAGCAATACATCTGGATAGAAGTGGTTCCATCAGGCAGACACAGCATGGGTTCAGGAAGGGTAGGTCCTGTTTGACAAATTTACTGGAATTCTTTGAGGATATAATGAGCGCAGTGGATAGTTGTATACTTGGATTTCCAGAAGGCATTCGATAAGGTGCCACATAAAAGACATGCATAATATAAAGATGCATGGAGTTGGGGGTAATGCATTAGCATGGATAGAGGATTCGTTAACCAATAGAAGGCAGAGAGTTGGGGTAAATGGGTGTTTCTCTGGTTGGCAATCAGCAGTGAGTGGAGTGCTGCAGGGGTCAGTGCTGGGCCTGCAACTGTTCACGATGTACATTAACCATTTGGAAGAGGGGACAGAGCGTAGCGGATCTAAGTTTGCTGATGACACTAAATTGAGTGGAAAAGCAAATTGTGCAGAGGATGAGGAGAGTCTGCAGAGAGATATAGATAGGTTCAGTGAGTGGGCAAGGGTCTGGCAGGTGGAGTACAATGTTGGTAAATGAGAGGTCATCCACTTTGGAAGGAAAAATAGAAGATCAGATTATTATTTAAATGGTGAAAGATCGCAGCAAGCTGTTGTGCAGAGGGACTTGGGAGTGCTTGTGCATGAATTGCAAAAGGTTGGTTTGCAGGTGCAACAGGTTATCAAGAAGGCAAATGGAATGTTGGCCTTCATTGCTGGAGGGATTGAATTTAAGAGCAGGGAGGTTATGCTGCAACTGTACAGGGTACTGGTGAGTTCGCACCTGGAGTACTGTGTGCAGTTCTGGTCTCCTTACTTGAGGAAGGATATACTGGGCTTTGGAGGCAGTGCAGAGGAGGTTCACCAGGTTGATTCCAGAGATAAGGGGGTTAGCCTATGAGGAGAGATTAAGTCGCCTGGGATTATACTCACTGGAGTTCAGAAGAATGAGTGGGGGGTCTTATGGAAACATAAAATTATGAAAGGCATAGATATGATGGAGGCAAGAAGGTTGTTTCCACTGGTAGGTGAGATTGGAACTAGGGGACATAGCCTCAAGATTCATGGGAATAGATTTAGGACAGAGATGATGAGAAACTGCTTTTCCCAGAGAGTAGTGAATCTGTGGAATTCTCTGCCAGGGAAGCAGTAAAGACCACCACATTAAATATACAGTATTTAAGACACAGTTAGATAGATTTATGCATAGTAGGGGAAATGAGGGTTATGGGGAAAAGGCAGGTTGGTGGATCTGAGTCCACGGCCAGATCAGCCATGATCTGATTGAACGGCAGAGCAGGCTCGATGGCCCAGATGGCCTCCTCCTGCTCCTATTTCTTATGTTCTTATCTTTGATAGAGGTGTATAAGATTATGAGAGGCATAGACAGAGTGGACAGCCAGCACCTTTTTCCCAGGGCGGCAATGGCCAATAGCAGAGGACATCCGTTTAAGGTGAGTGGAGGTAAGTTTAGGGGAGATGTCAGAGGCAGGTATTTTACACAGAGAGTGGTGGGTGCCTGGAATGCACTGCGAGGGGTGGTGGTGGAGGTATTTAAGAGACTTTAGATAGGCACATGGAAGTGAGAAAAATTGAGGGCTATGGGCTGTGTAGGAGGGAAGGGTTAGATTGATCATAGAGTAGGTTTATATAGGTCAGCACAGCGTCGTGGGCCGAAGGGTCTGTATTGTGCTGTACTGTTCTATGTTCTACGTTCAATATTGGCATTCAAATTGTTAATGCATATCACAAACAGTAAAGGTGCCAGCACTGATAGCCGTAGTACACCACTGGTCACAAGCTTCCAATCACAAAAATAACCCTCCACCATCACCCTCTGCATCTATTAACTGCAATTGAGGACCCAATTTGCCAACTTGCTGTGGATCCTTTGAGCTCTAACAAGTTGGATCGTTTTTTCCAGTGACTCCTTGTCAAAGGTCTTACTGAAGTCCATATAGACTTCATCAACCACACTGCCCTTATGAATGGATTTTGTTGGTCCTTGAAAAAAGTTCAATCAAATTGGTCGGAGAGGATCTCCCCCAAACAAAGCCATGCTGACCACCTTTGATTAATACCTGTCTTTCCAAGTGTAGATTAATCCTTTCCTTCAGAAACGTTTCTAGTAGTTTTCTGACCACTGACATTAAGCTCATAAGCAAGGAATTACCTGGTTTATCCCTTCTGCCCTTAGGAACATAGATACATAGAAAACCTACAGCACAATTCAGGCCCTTCAGCCCACAAAGCTGTGCCGAACATGTCCCTACCTTAGAAATTACTAGGCTTACCCATAGCACTCTATTTTTCTCAGCTCCATGTACCTATCCAACAGTCTCTTAAGAGACCTTATCGTATCCGCCTCCATCACCGTTGCCGGCAGCCCATTCCACGCACTCACCACTCTCTGAGTAAAAAAACTTACCCCTGACATCTCCTCTATACCTACTCCCCAGCACCTTAAACCTATGTCCTCTTGTGGCCACCATTTCAGCCCTGGGGAAAAGCCTCTGACTATCCACACGATCAATGCCTCTCATCATCTTATACACCTCTATCAGATCCCCCCTCATTCTCTGTCGCTCCAAGGAGAAAAGGCTGAGTTCCCTCAACCTGCTTTCATAAGGCATGCTCCGCATCCCAGGCAACATCCTTGTAAATCTCCTCTGCACCCTTTCTATGGCTTCCACATCCTTCCTGTAGTGAGGTGACCAGAACTGAGGACAGTACTCCAAGTGGGGTCTGACCAATGTCCTATTATAGCTGCAACATTACCTCTTGGCTCCTAAATTCAATTCCACGATTGATGAAGGACAATCCACCATATGCCTTCTTAACCACAGAGTCAACCTGCGCAGCTGCTTTGAGTGTCCTATGGACACAGACCCCAAGATCCCTCTGATCCTTCACACTGCCAGGAGTCCTACCATTAATACTATACTCTGACATCATATTTGACCTACCAAAATGAACCACTTCACACTTACCTGGGTTGAACTCCATCTGCCACTTCTCAGCCCAGCTTTGCATCCTATCTATGTCCCACTGTAACCTCTGACAGCCCTCCACACTATCCACAACACCAACAACCTTTGTGTCATCCGCAAACTTACTAACCCACCCCTCCACTTCCTCATCCAGGTCGTTTATAAAAATTACAAAGAGTAAGGGTCCCAGAACAGATCCCTGAGGTACACCCTGGTCACTGACCTCCATGCAGAATACGACCCTTCAATAACCACTCTTTGCCTTCTGTAGGCAAGCCAGTTCTGGATCCACAAAGCAATGTGCCCTTGGATCCCATGCCTCCTTAATTTCTCAATAAGCCTTGCATGGGGTACCTTATCAAATGCCTTGCTGAAATCCATATACACTACATCTACTGCTCTCCCTTCATTGATGTGTTTAGTCACATCCTCAAAAAATTCAATCAGGCTCGTGAGGCAGGACCTGCCCTTGACAAAGCCATGCTGACTATTCCTAATCATATTATACCTCTCCAAATGTTCATAAATCCTGCCTCTCAAGATCTTCTCCATCAGCTTACCAACCACTGAGGTAAGACTCACTGGTCTATAATTTCCTGGGCTATCTCTACTCCCTTTCTTGAATAAGGGAACAAATCCGGAACCACTCCCGTCTCCATTGATGATGCAAAGATCATTGTCAGAGGCTCCGCAATCTCCTCCCTCACCTCCCACAGCAGTCTGGGGTACCTCTCATCTGGTCCTGGCGACTTATCCAATTTGATGCTTTCCAAAACTTCCAGCACCTCCTCTTTCCTAATATCTACATGCTCAAGCTTTTCAGCCTGCTGCAAGACCTCACTACAATCACCAAGATCTTTTTCTGTAGTGAATACTGATATAATATATCCCTTCTTGAATAAAGGAACCACATTTGCTGTCCTCCAGTCTCGCATCTCACTTGTGGTCAGTGAAGATGTACAAGTCTATATCAGGGTCCCTGCTAGTTCGTCCCTTACCTCCCATAGCAGCCTGGGATATACCTCATCAGACCCTGGATTTTTCCACACGTTCAAGCCTGCTCAGACATTAAATATGTCTTTCTTTTTTATGGAAACTTGCTCCAGAATTTCATTGTCCCCCTCCCTAATTTCTCCTGCCACAGCGTCCTTCTCCTTAGTGAATACAGATAAGAAGTTCTGGTCCTCTAGCTCCACACATAGATTGTCCATTTGGTCCCTAGTGGTCCTTAGTCAGCCCTGGTTATCTTCTTGCTCTTAATACATATAAAATGTTTTGAGATTTTCCTTTATCTTGTTTGCTAATGATATCTCCTGCCTCACCTTTGCCCTCCTAATTTCTTTTTGAAGCACCCTCCTACACTTCCTACACTCCTGTCTGGTCTTCAACAGGTTCACGTTGGTGAACATTAGTGATTACAATAATCCAGTGACCTCCATTACTGATTCCTGCATTGTTAACGTTCCATAATTACTATTTGAATTGATAGTCCACTTGGGGGATTTGAACTCATATCTCTTGGTCAGAGGCCCAGAACTCTGGATATTACTGTGACAGCTTAAACATGACACAAGCATACCCACAAATGAGAATGACCCGGAGGGGTATATCTGTGGTATTCAAGACCGGCAATCCAGGACCCTACAAGAAGTCCAGATACGACCTACGGAAGGCCATTGTGAGAGCAAAAAGGCAATTCCATGTGAAGTTAGAGACACAATCAGACGCACGACAGCTGTGGCAGGGTGTACATGCCATTACTTCCTATAAGGCAAAACCTAACAGCTTAAATGGCAGTGATGCTTCACTCCCCAAATGAGCTCAATGCCTTTTCTGCACGCTTTGAAGGGGAGAATAACACTACACCTGTGTGAATCCCCACAGCATCTGGTGACCCTGTGACCTCTGTCTCAGGAGCCAACATCAGAACATCCTTCAAGAGGGTGAACACCCGCAAGGGGTCAGGTCCCAACGGCATACCTAGCAGGGTACTGAAAATCTGTGGCAACCAACTAGCTTGAGTGTTCAAGGACATCTTCAACCTCTCACTGCTGCAGTTGGAGTTTCCCACCTGCTTCAAAATGGCATCAGTCATACCGGTGCTAGAATTAACTCCTGCCTGAGCAAGGACTTGGACCCGCCTACTGCCACAACAAGTCTACAGCGGACGCAATCTCACTTGCTCTTCAGTTGGCTTTGGAGCACCTGTACGGCAGCAAAACATACCTCAAGCTGCTGTTTATTGATTACAGCTCGGCGTTCAACACCATCATCCCCTCAGTACTAATCAACAAGCTTCAAAACCTGGGTCTCTGTACTTCCCTCTGCAACTGGATCCTCGACTTCCTTATCGGGAGACTATAGTCAGTGCAGATCGGTAGTAACATCTTCTCTTCACTGACAATCAACACAGGCACACCTCAAGGATGCGTGCTTAGCCCACTGCTCTACTGTCTCTACGCTCATGACTGTGTGGCTAGGCACAGATTAAATGCCATCTATAAATTCACCAATGACACCACTGTTGTTGGCAGAGTCTCAGATGGCGATAATGAGGCGTACAGGAGTGAGATAGATCGGCTGGTTGAGTGGTGTCGCAACAACAACCTTGCACTCAATGTCAACAAGACCAAGGAATTGATTGTTGAATTCAGGAAGGGGAAGTCGGGAGAACACACACCAGTCCTCATTGAGGGGCCAGCAGTGGAAAGGGTGAGCAGCTTCAAGTTCCTGGGTGACAACATCTCAGAGGATCTATCTTAGGCTAAACACATTGATGCAATCACAAAGAAGGCACACCAGCCGCTCTACTTTATTAGGAGTTTGAGGAGATTTAGTATGTCACCAAAGGCTCTTGCAAATTTCTACAGATGTGCAGTGGAGAGCATTCTGACTGGTTGCATCACTGCCTGGTATAGAGGCTCCAATGTGCAGGATCGAAAGAGTCTACAGACGGTTGTAGATTTGGCCAGCTCCATCACGGGCACAACCCTCCCTGCCATCGAGGATATCTTCAAGAAGCGGTGCCTCAAGAAGGCCACATCCATCATTAAGGATCCTCACCATCCAGGACATGCCCTCTTCTCATTACTATCATTGAGGAGGTACAGGAGCCTGAAGACCCACACTCAATGTTTGAAGAACAGCTTCTTCCCCTCCACCATCAGATTTCTGAACGGTCCATGAACCTATGAACACTACCTCAATATTCCTCTTTTGCACTATTTATTTATTTTTGTAACTTACAGTAATTTTTATGTCTTGCACTGTGTTGCTGCTGCAAAACAACAAATTTCATGACGTGTTTCAGTGATAATAAACCTGATTCTGATTCTGAAATATTCACAAGGTATAACTCCCCTAATTCTGCCTCAAAATGATGCCTTTGGGATGCATCTCGTCCCTTCTACGAGAAAGTTGGGACCTTGGTTTAATTGTTGTTCCATTATTTGAGAAGGGGAACAGGGATAATCCTGGAAACTATAGACCTGTGAGTCTCATGTCAGTGGTAGGGAAGTTACTGGAGAGGATTCTTAGGGATAGGATTTATGAGCATTTGGAAAACCATATCTTAACTAGGGACAGTCAGCATGGCTTTCTGCGGAGCAAGTCATGTCTTACTAAATTGATTGAACTTTTTTGAGGAGGTGATGAGGGTGACTGATGAAGGTAGAGCTGTGGATGTTGTCTACATGGATTTTAGTAATGCGTTTGATAAGGTCCCTCATGGGAGGCTCATCCAGAAGATTGAGGTGCATGGGGACTATGGTGAATTGGCCATTTGGATTCAGAATTGGCTTGCCCATAGGAGACAGAAGGTAGTGGTTATTGGGACTTCTTCTGGCTGGAGGTCTGTGACTAGTGGTGTTCTGCAGGGACCATATTGGGACCTCTGCTGTTTGTGATGTATATAAATGACCTGGATGAAAACGTAGATGGGTGGGTTTGTAAGTTTGCAGAAGATAAGAAGATTGGTGGTGTTGTGGATCGTGTAGAAGTCTTTCAAAGGATAGAGTGGGATATAGATCAGTGGCAGATATGGGAGGAGAAATGGAAGATGGAGTTTAACCCGGCCAAATGTGAAGTGTTGCACCTTGGGAGATCAAATGTAAAGAGACAGCACACTGTTAATGGCAAGACCCTTAACAGTGTAGATGTGCAGAGGGATCTTGGGGTCCAAGTTCATAGCTCCCTGGAAGTGGCTACACAGATTGATAGGGTGGTAAAGAAGGTGTATGACATGCTTGCCTATATTAGTCAAGGCATTGAGTTCAAGAGTCAGGAAGTTATGCTGCAGCTTTATACGTCTCTAGTTAGGCCGCATTTGGAGTATTGCATTCAGTTCTGGTTGCCCCATTATAGGAAGGATGTCGAGGCTTTGGAGAGGGTGCAGAAGTGGTTTATCAGGGTGCAGCCTGAATTAGAGGGTATGAGCTATAAGAAGAGGTTGGACAAACTTGGGTTGTTTTCTCTGAAGTGGTGGAGTCTGAGGGAAGACTTGACAGAGGTTTGTAAGATTATGAGAGGCATAGATAGACAGTCAGTATCTTTTTCCCAGGGATGAAATGTTTAATATCAGAGGCCATGCATTTAAGGTGACAGGGGGTAAATTCAAAGGAGATGTGCGGGGTATATTTTTTACACAGAGAGTCCTGGGTGCTTGGAATGTGTTGCCTGGGATGATGGTGGAGGCAAATACGATAGAGGTGTTCAAGAGGCTCTTAGATAGACACAAGGATGTGTGGGAAATAGAAGGATATGGACATGGACATTGTGTAGGCAGAAGGGATTAGTTCAGTTGACATTTGATTATTAATTTATTTAGTTCGGCACAACATTGTGGGCTGAAGGGCCTGAAACTGTTTTGTGTTCTATGTTCCATCTCATTTGAAAACAGCACTTCTGACACTGCAGCCCTTCCCCACTACTGTACTGAATCTCAATGTAGGGATGCAGTCTCCAGTGTAGGACATGAACTGGAATCCGCTGACCATCAGGCAACGGCTCCAAGTCACAGTTAGCACTGAGACAAGTGCTCCCTTGAGGCTTCCTGTTAAGTTAATTGAATGAAGATTAAGTAAGAATAGAGTGACAGTGACATGAGAGAATCATACCCTTTGTTAAATAAATATCTCAGCAGTCATTATCTGTGAGGGTCTGGTGAACACAGACATGCCCATCTCCAGCAGAGCTGACATTTTCCTCACTGAATTTTGTGGAGTGAGGTTATACAACTACCTTCCAACACTGAGCTGAAAATACTACCAAATGACTGGCCTAAGTAGACAGCTCATTGTACACAACTCATTGTACACCACTCATTGTACACAGCTCATTGTACACCACTCATTGTACACCATTCATTGTACGCAGCTCATTGTACACCACACATTGTACACAGCTCATTGTACACAGCTCATTGTACACAACTCATTGTACGCAGCTCATTGTACACCACACATTGTACACAGCTCATTGTATACCACTCATTGTACACAGCTCATTGTACACCACTCATTGCACACAGCTCATTGTACACCACTCATTGTACACCATTCATTGTACGCAGCTCATTGTATGCAGCTCATTGTACACAGCTCACTGTACGCAGCTCATTGTAAGCAGCTCATTGTACACCACCCATTGTACACAGCTCATTGTACACAGCTCATCGTACAAGCTCATTGTACACAGCGCATTGTACACAGCTCATTGTACGCAGCTCACTGTACGCAGCTCATTGTACACAGCGCATTGTACACAGCGCATTGTACACAGCTCATTGTACGCAGCTCACTGTACGCAGCTCATTGTACACAGCGCATTGTACACAGCGCATTGTACACAGCTCATTGTACGCAGCTCACTGTACGCAGCTCATTGTACACAGCGCATTGTACACAGCGCATTGTACACCACTCATTGTACACCACTAATTATACACCACCCATTGTACACAGCTCATTGTACACAGCTCATCGTACAAGCTCATTGTACGCAGCGCATTGTACAAAGCTCATTGTACGCAGCTCACTGTACGCAGCTCATTGTACACCACTCATTATACACAGCTCATTGTACACAGCTCATTGTACGCAGCTCATCGTACACAACTCATTATACAAGCTGACTGTACACAGCTCATTGTACAAGCTCATTGTACACCATTCATTGTACACAGTTCATTGTACGCAGCTCATTGTACGCAGCTCATTGTACACAGCTAACTGGGTCATCAATCACATACAAAGCCCTAACCTTCCAGTGTGTCTCCCCCTGGAAGTGCCGCCTGGTTTTGTGCACAGCATTGCCACAATGTAGAGGTGGAAAATTGTTGTAAATGATCAAAACAATCAAATAAAATGGTCAAATGTTCAGCAATAAATTGTTCTGTGGTTTCAAGCCACCTGGCCTGAGAAATGCTTTGAAAACAACACAGTTCTATAATACTGACAGCTAATTTGATCTGAATCAATAAAACTCATGACTGATTGACTGTGTTGACTGCTCCTTACAGTATCCAGGGAAAGGTTACACATTGTGTGTACATCCCTTAGGAATATTGTCAACAGTGTTGGAATGGACAGAGTTCTATCTGATCAGCTGTGTGTGTGTGTGATCCAGCTGAGATGGCTTCACTCTAGCTGGCCCTCAGTTCTTGTTCAAATGCTTTTCCAAGAAATAAAAAAAGAGAGTAGAATTTTATTAGCCCTTTCCTCAAAAGATTCCTCCATTTGGTTGATTTTGGCTCTCTAGCAGCTGAACGCTCACCAGCAAGAAGCTGCAGGTTTTATAGACTGCAGTGGGCTGTAATTGTCCAATACTGAACCACTCCAGTGCCCTGTCCAAACACAACAACATCTCTGATATGTGGGTGTGTTGTTGGAAATGCAGTGACAGCGCTCTTGATTGTTTGGGTGTAGCGAGAGGAATTGAACAACTCTTCCAGAGTGGAAGAAGTAGGAGCAGGAGTTGAAACTTCACCCCTTGAGCTGGCTCTTCCCTTTGGTAAGATCTTGGCTGATCTAATCCAGGGTTCAGCTTTTCATCCTTATCACTCTGATTCCCCTCAACTCTAAATATCAGTTGATCTCAGATGTGAATATTCTCATTCAACAACCCTCTGGCAGAGAATTCCAAAGATTCTCAAGGAAAATACTCCAGATGTTGGAAATTTAAAATAAAAACAAAAAATTCTGGAAAAGCTCAGCCAGTCAGTCAGCATCTGTGAGAGAGAAACAGAGTTGACCTTTTAGACTTATGCAGTGTTCAAGAGTCTGCATGTTTCAGATGAATTGGTTGAGTTCTGTTTTATTCCAAAGATTCACAACCCTTTTAGTGAAGAACCCTAACCCTTGTCTCAGCCTTAAACAGGCAACCACTTATTCTGAGATTTCAGGGTCTCTGATATTCAATAACTTTTTTCAAAGTCAAGACTATTATTTAATTAAGTATAAATTCCTCACCTGCCAACTATTGCCTCTGGATTAAAAGTCCAGACTCCTGAATATTGCAAAAGTCAGAAAGGTAACCATCAGACTGCGTCGGTGCTGAGTGATGAAGGTAATGAGTTAGAAGTTCCTGCTCCTGACTCCATCGGCAGGGGAATTGTGGGCCAGCAGACCAAGAAACCACGATCTGCTGATGTTGGGCAGCAATGGGCAGGAGGCTGATGACTCTCCCAAGGTCTGCTCCAGGCCATCGGATCTAGGCTTTATTCCAGTTGGACCCAGAGGAGAGAGAGGAAGCATTCAAGGAGGCAGGCTCTCTCTGGGAAAGAGTGGGTGGCTGCAGATGGAGAGGGGGGAGGTTGTAGATGGGATGGAAAAGCAGGGAAATCAGAAAGGAAGTGGAAAGGAGTGGGATTAGTGGTGGGGGAGGAGGGAGACAGAGGGGAGACAGGGAAGGAGGGGGCAGAAGTGGGGGACTTGAAGGAAGGACTATATCAGGGCAGGAGAGTGGGCAGGGAGGCAGGGAGGGAATGGTAGGATTGTGTGTGTGCACATGTAGATGTAAGTCTGTGCAGCAGAATCTGGTCTCCAATTCTCTTGCCCTCCTTGCCACTGGACCAAGACCTCATTATGTCTAGCCCAAGTAGTGGCACAGATTGGAATGGAAGCGAGGTATTGTTGGCATGGAGAAAACTGCTTCAGATGCAGAAGAAGAAAATGCTTCCTAACTGCATAAAATAGATTAGATTATCCCTCACCTGGATTAAGGTACCTCCAAGATTAATGCCCAGAATCTGTGCCATTAGCCATCCTCCAAAGCTAGAATTAGTCTCAGTATCTGGGAGTGAAGGAGTAGATAACTAAGCCCTGATTCCAATAGGCATGGGTTCACCTGTCCCTGAGAAGTATTTGATCCAAGAAGTTCAACTATTTTCTACTTCAAATTTATTGACATCTGGTTCCCAATATTTTATGCTTTTGTTTTTTGACCAACTATCCTGGATTCCATGTTTCTGCCCACAATTAGGCTTCAATGCAGCTCATGTCACTGTTCACAGATGCCAGAGAGAAGATTTTGATGTTTCTCTTCAGAAAGGTCAGTCAGGAGTCTGGATTCCTCTCCTCTAACCTCCTTGTGATCAGTAAAATACCATACTTCATTTAAATAGGGATCAACCCACAAAGGGTTAAAGTGATTTCCCTTGTTCGAAGAAAACAACCAGCGATGTCTTGCAGCATATGTCACTGCTGTAGGTGAACACAAGAAAACGGTGCCTGATCCTTATTAGTTAACTTCACAACACTGTGAAAATGCATATTAATATTTTCTCACCGTGGGATCAGGTATTACATATTCATTACATAAAAGATTGCTCGCTGAGATGGTCTTATCTCCAAGGTGCCACCATGTGCGTCACTCTCGTTGTATTAAACACTGTCAGCAGACCATGAATTATTCAAGTTAATCAAAAAACTAACAAATATGATCCCTCACACAGATGGGCAGCAGCCAGCCTGTGTTGTTAACCACGGATGGTCCTGATTGCAGTGTTGGTTTCTGGCAGGCGTTTCCTTGGTGCTGTGGGAGTGTTAGTAGATCTGCCAAAGCAGGACCTTCCACTGAACGGCCAAAACATCTGGTCAGGGAGAAAGTGGATGTTAGTTTCTTTTTGACTGGAACTCATAATGACGTCGGACAGTTGAACTGTGCAATAAATTTAAAACACCCTTTGTTTCTAAATACCTGAATTAAGATTCTATATCTCAAAGAGATGGGACTCTGAAGCCCTTCAAAGTTTGCTTGGAATAATGGGATAGGGTCTTCCATTTAAGAGAGAAAAGATTGTCTTAAGATATTATCCTTAATAGAGTAATATTTGTAGCAAGTTTTGCAGTGGGTGTTAGTCAAGAGCAGGGATCTGCCAGTAATTCAGTATGACTTTAGTCTGACTACTGGATTAGACCACAGTATAGTTATAGTGTTATAAAATTATTCAGCGCAGAAACAGGCCCTTCAGCCCAACACATCCATACCGACCAAGTCCCATTTGCCTGC
Organism: Pristis pectinata; assembly: GCF_009764475.1. NCBI lineage: Eukaryota > Metazoa > Chordata > Chondrichthyes > Rhinopristiformes > Pristidae > Pristis > Pristis pectinata. Next base: position 31,609,791 of record NC_067431.1, read on the forward strand.
TCTTGGCCCATATCCCTCTGAAATTTTTCTATTCATGAACCTGTCCAAATGTCTTTTAAAAATTGTAACTGTCCCCACCTCTATTAGCTTCCTCTGGCAGCTCGTTCTATGTACCCACCACCCTCGGTGTGAAAATATTTCCCCTCAGATCCCTTTTAAATCTTTCCTCTTTCACCTTAAACATGTGTCCTCTATATGGGGCAAACTTTAAACTGCATTCACCATGACACAACCCATCCTTTGGGGGACTGTACATCATATAGATCTTAATTCTATGCCCACAAACAACCCAATTCCTTACTAAAGTTAAAAGAGAATTTTATATCTCACTTAAAGACGAAACTGATGTAAAATCCACCACTTGCAGAAGTTGAACTGTTGAACGGCCAGGTTCTCACATCAAGGTGTTGGTCCCTTGTTCTGGACTCCCCATCAAGGCCAATAGCTTCTCCATTGCTCTGGGGCAGGTGATCCACCTAGATCAGTCCTACAATGTATCTGACAGGAAGACCTCTGACAGACTGCCGCTGTTCTAGGAACCCACACATGGGACAGGGGATGGACAATTGCATAGTCAGCTTGGACCAGGAGAATTTTACAAAACATTGCATATGTTCTCCAAACTTTGAGCAGGGAATCCATAATTGGATATAACTGCTCTACACAGACGTCAGGAGCACAGTCCACATAAACTGGTAGGAAGTGGAATCCCAATGGAATCTGGAGTCAGGCGAGGCTGCCTTTGCTCCTCTGTCTTGTTCATGTGTTGTATTGAGCCCTTTGCTGAATCCATCAAGAAGGACACAAGCATAAGAAAGGTTGATGATCCCAGTAAGTGGGACTCTCAGGTTAAAAGCTCCCTGTATATAGATGATGTGACCACTTTCGTGGTCGGCCCTCAAGATTGATCAACAGCTGTGATCAGTTTGAGCTGGCCTGGGGTCAGTGGGTGGGAGGTGGAGCGGCCTTGTGTCAATTGCAAAAAAAGTAAGGCCATGTTCTTTATCAGCTGGCCCAACCAACCTCTTCGTCCTTTCACCATCAGACTAAGATGTGGGGATCTGGTTAGGAAGACCTGGGACCTGCAGCAAGAATTGGCATGGGCACCTGCCAAGGACATGAGAAGGCCTTAGTGAGTAGGATCAAGGAAAACCCCAGGGTGCTGTACAGATATATGAAGAATAGGAGGATGACTAGAGTGAGGGTAGGACCGATCAGGGATAAAAGAGGAAACATGTGCCTGGAGTCGGAAGAGGTAGGGGAGGTCCTTAATGAATACTTTGCTTCAGTATTCACCAGTGGGAGAGACCTTGACGTTTGTGAGGATTGTATACGACAGGCTGATATGCTAGGGCGTGTCACCGTGAGGAAAGAGGATGTGCTGGAACTTTTGAAAAACATTAGGATAGATAAGTTACCGGGGTGTGATGAGATATATCCAAGGTTATTACAAAAAGCTAGGGAAGAGATTGCTGCATCTTTGGCGACGACCTATGTGTCCTCTCTGGCCACAGGAGTAGTGCCAGATGATTGGAGGGTGGCAAATGTTGTTCCTTTGTTTAAGAAAGGGAGTAGGGACAACCCTGGGAATTACAGACCATGAGCCTTACTTCAGTGGTGGGCAAATTACTGGAGAAGATTCTTAGAGACAGGATTTATGGGCATTTGGAGAAGAATGGGCTGATTAGGGACAGTCAGCATGGCTTTGTGAAGGGCAGGGTGTGATTCACGAGCCTGATTGTATTCTTTGAGGATGTGACAAATCACATTGATGAAGGTAGAGCAATAGATGTGGTGTATATGGATTTTAGTAAGACGTTTGATAAGGTTCCTCATGGAAGGCTTATTCAGAAAGTCAGGAGGCATGGGATCCAGGAAAACTTGGCTGTGTAGATTCAGAATTGGCTCACTCATAGAAGACGGATGGTGGTGGTAGATGGAGTGTATTCTGTCTGGAGGTCAGTGACCAGTGGTGTTTCGCAGGGATCTCTTCTGGGACCCCTGCTCTTTGTGATTTTTATAAGTGACTTGGATGAGGATGTGGAAGGGTGGGTTAGTAAGTTTGCTGATGATACAAAGGTTGGTGGTGTTGTGGATAGTGTAAATGGTTGCTGTAGGTTACAGCAGGATATTGATAGAATGCAGACCTAGGATGAGAAGTGGCAGATGGAGTACAGCCCAGAAAAGTGTGAAATGATACACTTCAGGACATCGAATTTGAAAGCAGAATACAAGACTAATGGCAGGATTCTTAGCAGTATGGAGGAACGGAGGGATCTTGGGGTCCATGTCCATAGATCCCTCAAGGTTGCCGCACAGGTCGATAGGGTTGTTAAGAAGGCGTATAGAGTGTTGGCCTTCATTAGTCGGGGTATTGAGTTCAAGAGCCATGATGTGATGTTGCAGCTCGACAGAAGTCTTGTTAGACCACACTTGGAGTATTGTGTTCAGTTTTGGTTGCCTCATTATAGGAAGGATGTGGAAGCTTTAGAGAGGGTGCAGAGGAGATTTACCAGGATGCTGCCTGGATTGGAGAGTATGTCTTATGGGAATAGGTTGAGCAAGCTAGGGCTTTTCTCTTTGGAGAGAAGGAGGATGAGAGGGGACTTGATAGAGGTGTACAAGACGAATAGAGGCATAGATTGAGTGGACAGTCAGAGCCTTTTTCCCAGGGTGACAATGGCTAACAAAAGGGGACATAATTTTAATGAGATTGGAGGAAGCTATACCATAGAACCGTAGAACCAAAGAACAATACAGCACAATACAGGTCCTTCAGCCCACCATGTTGTGCCGACCTTCAAACCACTCCTTAGACTATCTAACCCCTTCCTACCACACATCCCTCTATCTTAAATTCCTCCATATGCTTATCTAACAATCTCTTAAACTTGACCAACGTATCAGCCTCCACCACCACCCCAGGCAGCGTATTCCATGCACCATCCACTCTCTGGGTGAAAAACCTCCCTCTGACATCTCCCTTGAACTTTCCACCTTAAAGCCATGCCCTCTTGTATTGAGCATTGGTGCCCTGGGAAAGATATAAGGGGGATGTCAGGGATAAGTTTTTTACACAGAGAGTGGTGGGTGAGTGGAACGCACTGCCGGCAGAGGTTGTGGGGGCAGATACATTGGGGACACTTAAGAGACTCCTGGATAGACAAATGAATGATAGAGAAATGGAGGGCTATGTTGGAGGGAAATGCTAGATTGATCTCAGAGCAGGATAAAATGTTGGCACAACATTGTGGGCCGAAAGGCCTGTACTGTGCTGTAATGTTCTATGTTCTATGTTCTAATTGGCTGGGAGGAACAGCCAAAGTGAATCAGAAGCTGGGAATGTGGGAGTGAAGGTCCGCCTTGATGGTGAGATAGAACCTGGTCATCAGGTGTGAATGGCTCTTGGTGTTGTTGTATGGGAAGTAGATGTGGTCCATACCCACTCCCGAACCACAACAGTCACGCTTCCACTTCGCCTGGAGAACCAAAATGGATTGTGTCTGCACTTATATGAGGTGCAGCTCTCCAGAAAAAGTACAGAAAAATGTAGCCAACATAGTCCTCATCCTGATGGCCACTGTGTGTGAGACTGTGTGAAGAATTGTGTACACACCCCAAGTGTCACGACATGCTGAGGTTCTACCTGTCCCCAGTGCTGCAAAGGATGGGCCTGGCCTTGTTGTTGCAGATGTAGCATTCGGTTGGACTATTGTGCACTAACTACCTCTCATAGGGAAATTTATGCTGTAAAACCCCTTTGACCAGAAGTCAATCAGGCATTGATCTACATGGAATGTACCCAAGGCCCCATGGAAGCAGGAGACAGTAGATCCTGCCAGATAGTTTCCTGAACAGACTGTCAAAGTCATTTGGCAGAATGCCTTATCACCAGAATTCTCAAACACGCACCAATACCCAAGTAACTGCCTAACACAGGACTCTGTGCTTTATGAGCTGTTCTTGGCCACTACAATGGCTCTGTGGGATGAAAAAACACAGGATAGTGTCCTCTCATCACTGGGTACTGAAGGGCTGAGATCTGTGTACTAACTTCTCAAATTTAACTGCCGAAAGAATAATTTAAATGAAAAATTGATGCCATATTGACACGATGTAAATATTGTAAGCGACTGTATTGCGCTTGGTACAGTAAGTATCCTGGATGGTATAATTTCAATGAGTAAAGTATATTTTTGGAAAATAATATTATTTTCCTATCTTAGCAACTCCTGAGACATCTCTGTGGATTACACCTTGGTTCTGCACAATGGTATATAATCCAAACTATCCCTATCAGTCTTTCAGTGATTGTTGTAACCTGACGCCAAAATGTAATACCTCATTCATAATTCTGAGCCGCTCATCATTTAGGAAATATTCTGGCCTAAAAATTAGATTGTGTGAAGTTGCTTCTTTCAGTTCTATGTAATTGAGTATGTATTAACATGGGGTTGTTTCACATCAGTTTTGACCAGATTTGACCAGACAATCCTTGGCATCTGATGTGACTTCTGTGGTAGGCACACATCAAGTTACATCAAGTTACATCATCCCCGTAAAATAGTCCTTTCTGCATTTTGCAAAGGAAGTAGATGATGCTGTCCTGGGAGCCGCTATCCATGGACATTGTCATCACAGAGCATCACCAGATGTGAGCCCCCAGGTAAGTCCCATTTTATCGTTTAGGTCATCCCCCATGATACCAACACTACCCTACCAACTCATGGATATTCCTCTCAACTGACTGTCCAATGTGCCTGGCACTCTGATCTCAGGCTCCCACTAGGGATGCCCCCTACCCCACTGACTCTATCGGGCAGAAGGTACAGAATCCTGAAAGCATGTAACACCAGGATCAAGGACAACTTTTATCCTGCTGTTATAAGACCACGAACAGTTCCCTGGCATGATAAGATGAACTCTTGACCTGACAATCTACCACATTATGAACTTGCACCTCGTTGTCTGCCTGCACTGCACTTTCTCTGTAATTGTAACATTTATTCTGCATTCTGTTATTGTTTTACCTTGTACTATCTCAATGCACTGTGTAATGAATTGATCCGCATGAATGGTATGCAAGACAAGTCTTTCACTGTACCTCGGTACATGTGACAATAATAAACCAATTTACCAATTTACCTGTTCACAAAGCTGAGCAGACAGTCCTCATCCCCAGGCCCTTCGACAATCCTTGGTCCAATTCCAGATTCCAAGTGTCGGCCCTCTCGCCCTGCCCAGACCTCACCTTGAACCCAGCCCTGTTCCTGGGCACAAGGTAAGTGTGTAAAATTGTGCTGCCCTCTCAGTAGTCTCTGAGTCCATAGCCTCAGGTGCAGGTGACGTTTACAGCAGAAGGTTACCACAGGCCATTGGCAGTATCACACACCCGATGGGACATTCAGGAGTTTCTTGGTTTTCTTAATTTCAAAGTAAATGACCTGACATTGCACCTCATCAAACTCCAGTTGGCACAGACATGTCCTGTATTAATAAATATGGAAATGGCTGTGGATCCAGTACAGGCCTCTGAACCACAACAGCAGTTACAGCCTGCTTACTTCAAAGTCCACTCACCTTCGCTGTCTCTTAAACTAAAACTATGTCAAGAAATTGCATTTTGTTAGCAGTCTCTTATGATGAACCTTATTGAAAGTGTTCTGAAAATCTACATAAATATCAGCCATTATCCAACATGTTAGCTACTGTAATAGCGCCCACATATAGCTGGAGGAATTGCTCTGATCAGACTAAACTTGATGACCATTGTGTACACACGTGCAATATATATGTATAATAATCCCTGCAAAACATCACAGTTTGGCAATGAAGATGAGGGTTACAGATTCCTTAGCTGAGTGTTTTTATATTGAAAGATAATCCTGTTAAACATTCAAAGACTTCATGTTGCTCTTTGAGAAAGGCAAGTAAAGGGGGTGAATGTGGTTGGTCTGCCACAGAAGGACGGAGATCCCATGAGAACAGTTCTTTGTTCGGGATATACAGCTGTAGCTGAAAGTGTTTTGGTGTATTAGTGGGGCATTTAGAGAGATTGCCTGACCATATAGTGTGTGGGATGACGAATGAACACACTTAAAGCAAACTGTCGGCAACGTGCTGAATACACACAGTACCTTAGGCTCTGAAACACAGAGCAGGTGGCACGCAGCACAGCGGGCAGAGCTGCTGCCTCACAGCTCCAGAGACCCAGGTTCAGACCTGACCCAGGGTGCTGTCTGTGTGGAGTTTTGCACGTTCTCCCTGTGATCATATGGGTTTTCTCTGGGTACTCTGGTTTCCTTCCACATCACAAGATGGATAATTGGCCATTGAAAATTGCCCCTGATGTGTTGATGAATGGTTGGATCTGGGGGGAGTTGATAGAATGTGTGGGGAATGGGATTAATATAGCATTGGTGTAAACAGGTGGTTGATAGCGCAGAATCATTGGGCTGAAGAGTATGTTTCTGTGCTGTATCTCTCTTTGGCTCAGACTGAACAGTCATTGGACAATGGATAGTCGTAGTGTCAAAATCAGATGGTTGTGTAAGAGAAACAGAAAGTACTGGAAATATTCAGCAGGTCAGGCAGATGGGAAGAGAAACAGAGTCAACATTTCAGGTCAGAGACCCTTCATTAGAACGGCTTGCGTAAGAGTACATTGTAATTATAGACTAACAGTTAAGTCCTTGCAAGCAATCCATCTGATATAGTATCAGATCTAGAAGATTAGCTCATAACCACGATATGGAGCCAGATCTTTTCAAAGTTAGAGGGGAGACCTGATAGAAATATATAAATCTATGAGATGTATGGATAGGGTAGATAGTTAGAATCATTTTCCTAGGGTGGAAATGTCAAATACTAGAGTGCATAGCTTTAAGGTCAGAGGGAGAAACTTCAAAGTAGATGTGCAGTGTAAGTTTTTTGCACCAAGAGTGGGAGATGCCTGGACTGTATTGCCAGACGAGCTGGTAGAAGCAGATACAATAGCAACAGTTAAGGTGCATTTAGACAGGCACACGAACAGGCAGGGAGTAGAAAGATTTAGACCATATGCAGGTACATGGTCAGTGCATACTTGCTGGGCCAAAGGGCCTGTTCATGTGCTGTACTGCTATTTTGAGTTAAATAAAGAACCCGAGTATTATTTAATTATCAATACACACTTGGGTCTTTTACATCTCAGGCAGTCATTGCTTCTTCCACACCAGGAATTCTTCAGAGAATAATGAAACAAATTTTGTAAGGAATTGGAAGGTGAGTGAGTTATTTAGATGATACTGTCTTTTCAACCCCAAACAGACAGATGCATAATGACAAACTGGAAATGAGTCTCAGTGGTTACAGTATGTGTTAACGTACTCAAAATTGAGATATTTCAGAAGTTTATAAGGTAGACAAGGATTGTTTCCATCCTATTAAGAGTTGGTGCAGTCAAGGAGCTAAACCCATTCCCAGGAACTCCCAGAGCTCAGACCCTTTATGGGTTTAGTGATTTACTATAGAAAATTTGGCAACATGGTTACTTCCATGGCATGATTATGGGGGAAAGATGTTTCATGGAATTAATTAACTAATCGTGACAAAGCATTCCCACTGTGTATGGATCACCTGTAGGGAGTACCATGCTATCACACCCTTTCCTTAACACAAAGAACAAAGAACAGCACAGCACAGGAACAGGGCCTTCGGCCCACAATATCTGTGCCAACCATGATGCCAATTTAAACTAATCCCAACTGCCTGTTCAAGTACCTGTCCGAATGGCTCCAAACTGTTGCTACCGTATCTGCAAATGTGGATATGATATAATGCATTTGATTTAATGTACGAAGGGGAATCAATCTAATTTTTGATACATCTCCATACAACATTGGAGCAGTGATCTCACACATGCTAGATAAAGGGGAGTGAGACCTATGGCGTTTGCTCTCACAATGTCTGTACCAGTGAGTGGAACCATGCTGAAAGAGAATGTGAAGTGTTCCTGCCTTGTGTGACTAGAAAGGTCCATAAATACCAGCACGGTTGTTAGTTTACTATCATAATTGAACATACGTAAACCCCTGAAAATAATTCCATTCACATTGACCCATAGTACAACTGTAAAGATGGGGTTTAATCCTTTTAGATTCCAAATGTAATGTTGAGTACAGAAAGATCAACAGGTTCTACCAATCTTCTAGTGTAATTTACTCAAAGTAGGTAACGAGTATTTCACTTCTCATACTTGGATGGATAACCTGTCACTGGAGATTATATTGGCAGGACAAGTCAAGTTGAGTTTATTGTCACATGAATAGGTACACGTATACACAGGTACAATGAAAAACTTACTTGCAGCAGCATCAAAGGCACACAGCATTAGAGATTCAGAAGAAGCATTCATAAGAAGCCTTCTTTTAGCTGAGGTATGTGCCTACAATACTTTGCCAGTGGTTGACCAGCTCACATACAAGATTCCAATGAACATATTCAGTCAGATTTTGTTTGCATGGAAGAATTGTCAGTGGCGGTAATTTTTCACTCAGAACTTCTGGATCAGTTTCAGGTTATTCTCTCTCTCACTCATCTCTTATCTTCTTGTTTCTCTTCTCTTGGCTGTGTTGAATTTGGATTCAACAAGAGAACTTTGTTCAGGATCGGAGAAGTAGCTCAGCTGGTATCAAAAACAAGAGCACATAGATTTAAGGTGAGAGGAAGCAGTTTTAAAGAGGACTTGTGGGGAAAGTTTTTATACACAAAGTGGTTGACATCTGGAATTCACTGCCAGACAAGGTGATGGAATCAGACACAGTCACTGTGCTTAAGGGACATTTTAGACAGGCACTTGAATAGGTAAAGCATTGAAGAATAGGACCTAGTGTGGGCAAATGGGATTAATGTAGAGGGGCAAGAAGCATTGACATGGTGGGCTGAAGGTCCCACTTCTGTTTTGTACAATTTCATGAAGTACTGATGTTTCACCAATGTCTCAATGTTATGGGACAGTCAGCATGGCTTTGTGAGGGCTAGATTGTGCCTCACGAGCCTGATTGAATTCTTTGGGGATGTGACAAAGACCATTGATGAAGGTAAAACAGTGGATGTGGTGCACATGGATTTTAGTAAGGTGTTTGATAAGGTTCCTCATGGAAGGCTCATTCAGAAAGTCAGGAGGCACGGGATCCAGGAAAACTTGGCTGTGTGGTTTCAGAATTGGCTTGCCCATAGAAGACAGTGGGTGGTGGTAGATGGAGCGTATTCTGCTTGGAGGTCAGTGCCAAGTGGTGTTCCGCAGGGATCTGTTCTGGGACTCCTGCTCTGTGTGATTTTTATAAATGACTTGGATGAGGGTGTGGAAGGGTGGGTTAGTAAGTTTGCTGATGATACAAAGGTTGGTGGTGTTATGGATAGTGTGGAAGGTTGCTGTAGATTACAACAGCACATTAATAGAATGCAGAGCTAGGCTGAGGAGTGGCAGATGGAGTTCAACCCAGAAAACTGTGAATTGATACACTTTGGGAGATCAAATTTGAAGGCAGAATACAAGGTTAATGCCAGGAGTCTCAGCAGTATGGAGGAACAGAGGGATCTTGGGGTCCACGTCCAGAGATCCCTCAAGGTTGCCACGCAGACCGATTAGAGTTGTTAAGAAGACATATGGTGTGTTGGCCTTCATTAGTTGAGGTATTGAGTTCAAGAGCCGCAAGGTGATGTTGCAGCTCTACAAAACTCTGGTTAGACCACACTTGGAGTATTGTGTTCCGTTCTGGTCACCTCATTATAGGAAGGATGTGGAAGCTTTAGAGAGGTTGTAGAGGAGATTTACCAGGATGCCGTCTGGATCGGAGAACATGTCTTATGAGGATAGGTTGAGTGAGCTGGGGCTTTCCTTTTTGGAGAGAAAGAGGATGAGAGGTGACTTGATAGAGGTGCACAAGATGATGAGGCATAGATCGAGTGGACAGTCAAAGCCTTTTTCCCAGGGTGAAAATGACTAACATGAGGGGGCATAATTTTAAGGTGATTGGAGGAAGGTATAAGGGAGATGTCAGGGGTAAGTTTTTTACATAGACAGTGGTGGGTGCATGGAACACACTGCCGGCAGAGGTTGTGGGTGCAGATACATTAAGGACGTTTAAGAGACTCTCAAATGGGCACATGAATGATAAAAAAAATGGAGGGTTTTGTGGGATAGAAGGATTAGATAGATAATAGAGCAGGATAAAATGGCAGCACTACATCGTGGGCCGAAGTGCATGTACTGTGCTGTAATGTTCTATGTTCTATGTTATCAGAAAATTTGCCTTTTTGTGATCCAGTGAAAAGTAACATTTGACAAAGCTTGCAGAGGGATCTGGACCAACTGGAAAAATGGGCCAGAAAATGGCAGATGGAATTTAAAGCAGACAAGTGTGAGGTGTTGCATTTTGAAAGGACAAATCAAGGTAGGACATACACAGTAAATGGTAGGGTACTGAGGAGTGCAGAGGAACAAAGGGATCTGGGAGCTCAGATACATAATTCCCCAAAAGTGGTGTCACAGGTAAACAGGGTTGTGAAGAAGGCTTTTGGCATCCTGGCATTCATAAATCAAAGTATTGAATATAGGAGTTGGGATGTTATGGTGAGATTGTATAAGACATTGGTAAGGCCAAATTTGGAGTATTGCGTGCAGTTCTGGTCACCTAACTATAGGAAGGATATCAGTAAGATTAAAGGAGTGCAGAGAAAATTTACTAGAATCTTGCCGGGTCTTCAGGAGTTGAGTTACAGGGAAAGACTGAACAGGTTAGGACTTTATTCCTTGGAGCATAGAAGAATGAGGGGAGATATGATAGAGGTTTACAAAATTATGAGGGGTGTAGACAGAGTAAATGTGAGTAGGCTCATTCCACCTAGATTAGGAGAGATAAGTACAAGAGGACATGGCTTTAGGGTGAAAGGGAAAGGTTTGGGGGAACATTAGGGGAAACTTCTTCACTCAGAGAGTGGTGGGAGTGTGGAACGGGCTGCCATCTGACGTGGTAAATGCGGGCCCACTCTTAAGTTTTAAGAATAAATTGGATAGATACATGGATGGGAGAGGTCTGGAGGGTTATGGACTGGGCGCAGGTCAATGGGACTAGCCGAATAAAGTTTTGGCACAGACTAGAAGGGCCAAATGGCCTGTTTTCTGTGCTGCAGGGCTTTATGGTTCTATGGTTCTATGGATGTGTCTCGCGGGAAACCAGAGTGGCGTCTACACACTGCAGTTGTTAAGAGAGTTCAAGAAATTAATGCATTGTGTTTCATTAAGGAAGACTTTCTGCTGTCAAAGCACTACACAATAATTATTAACAGTTATCATTAAAATACAATAATATTAGTTGTTTATCATTATATAATTCATAACTTCATTAAGGAAGGAGAAGTGTAATACCACCCTCTTATGGTTGGAGGAATATTCAGCAGACTGAACTTAGACATTGTGTATGCAGATGTGATTGTGCAGCCTCTGGAAAATATGACAGTTCAAAAAATCAAACCAGGCTCATTAGCGATGTTACTGTTCAGCTCCTCTGATTACTCAGCAAGCCCAAATTAGTGTATAATTGAGCTATCTCAACCAGAAAAATTGCAAATTCAATCTCTAGCCATTTAGAGTTAGTTAATCTCAGTACAGTTGCCAATTCTGCTTGGAGGTGTTCTTGGAGATTTGATCACGTAACATTTGATCATGTGAGATCTAAATTACTGGCCAGTGTTGTAGCCAAACCAGATTGGTATGAGACTGGATTTGTCAGCAGGCAGAACTGGGTAAGGACAGCAGAAATTGGTGAATTGTTTGTTTTCTTAACTACCACCTGCATCATTTTTACCGCCATCAGCTGTTATTTCCAGATATTTTTAAACTGAATTTCAATTCTTCAAGAGTGTTGATGGAATATGATGTTACATTTGATGATTTGTTACTGGAGGTCTCTCTATATTCATTAACATATCAACTATGCTACCACAGCACTGGATGATTGGATTATTCTGGAGGAGAGGAGGACATTCAGTACATTGTGTCCATGCCAGCTCACTGGAATGTTCTATTTAGTCCCAGTTTCCTACTCTTTCCCTGTAAATTATTTTCCTTCAAGTACCTCTCCAATTCATGAAGATGTGCACAGGAGTAGGCCAATCCATCCTTTGAACCTGCTGCATCATTTGATACGATCACAGCTGATCCTTTATCTTGATGCCATGTTCTCACTCTCTCTCCATACTCCATAATGTTCGTTCTGTCTGGAAACCATCTGCTTCCTTCAATAATATATCCAGTGATCTTCTGTGGTGAAGAATTCTGCAGGTCCACTGCTGGGTTTTTCCTCATTGTAGTCCTAAACATTGTTTGCAATATCTGATATTGACCTTCTTTCTCGAACAAGTCCTCCTCCCCTCCCAACCAGGGAAACATCCTTCCTGCATCCAGTCCATCTAGCTCCATCAGATATTTTGACATTTCATTGAGATCAGAATCTGGTTTATTATCACTAACATGTGTTGTGAAATTTGTTGTTTTGCAGCAGCAGTACAGTGCAAGTCATAAAGATATAAAAGTTACTATAAGTTACAAAAATAAATAAATAGTGCAAAAGAGGAATAATGAGATAGTGTTCATGGACTGTTCAGATGGTGGAGGGGAAGAAGCTGTTTCTGAAACGTTGATTGTGGGTCTTCAAGCTACTGTACCTCCTCCCTGATGGTAGTAATGCGAAGAGGGCGTGTCCCGGATGGTGAGGGCCCTTAATAATGGATGCCGCCTTCTTGCGGCACCGCCTCTTGAAGATGTCCTTGATGGTGAGGAGTGTTGTGGCCGTGATGGAGCTGGCTGAGCCTAGAACCCTCTGCAGCCTCTTGTAATCCTGCACATTGGAGCCTCCATACCAGGCAGTGATGCAACCAGTCAGAATGCTCTCCACCGTACATCTGTAGAAATTTTCAAGTGCCTTTGGTGACATACCAAATCTCCTCTAACTCCTAACAAAGTAGAGCTGCTGACATGCCTTCTTCATGATTGCATTAATGTGTTGGGCCCAAGATAGATCCTCTGAGATGTAGTCACCCAGGAACTTGAAGCTGCTTACCGTTTCCACCACTGACCCGTCAATGGAGACTGGTGTGTGTTCTCCCGACTTCCCCTTCCTGAAGTCCACAATCAGTTCCTTGGTCTTGCTGATGTTGAGTACCAGGTTGTTTTAATGACACCACTCAACTAGCCGATCTATCTCACTCCTGTACGCCTCTTCATCGCCATCTTAGATTCTGCCAACAACAGAGGTATCATCGACAAATGTATAGATGGCGTTTGAGCTGTGCCTAGCCACACAGTCATGAGTGTAGAGAGAGTAGAGCAGTGGGCTAACCACGCATCCTTGAGGTGCGCCTGTGTTGATTGTCAGCGAGAAGGAGGTGTTACTACCGATCCGCACTGACTGTGGTCTCCCGATAAGGAAGTCGAGGATCCAGTTGGAGAGGAAGGTTCAGAGGCCCAGGTTGTGAAGCTTGTTGATTAGTACTGAGGGGATGAGATACCCAGTCATTCTCTAAACTTGAGTGAATACAAGCTTGGTCCACCCATTCTCTCCTCATTTGCCATCCCAGAGATCGTCTGGTGAACTTTGCTGTGCTCCTTCTACAGCAAGTATATAATTTCTCAGGTAACGAGATCAAACCTGCATGAAATAACCCATCTCACCCATGGACTCTTTCATTGCCGGATAATGTCCCTGTACCTCCAGCACTCCATTTGTCTTCTCAACTGCTTGCTGCACCATTTGCTTTCACTGACGGTTCTATAAGAACATCAGGTCCTTTATTTCCACCAGCCCTACCAGCAGCCAATTCCAAATCATACAATTCTCTCTTTTATAAAAGGATTTTCCTCACATTTCTCCCGTGTCCTTTGCCTATCAGTTTTAATCTCTGCCCCATGGCTCTTGAACCACTCATTAATGTGAATAGCTTCTGTCTATTTACCCTATCTAAACCTGTCATGATCATGTAGATCTTGAGTACTTACCAGGGAGACAGAACAATAAGTGGCAACAGATGATGAGATGAGTAATAAGAAAAGTGCGCTTAAAATAATAAAAGGAAATATATTAAATAAACTAATTAAATTTATGAATAACATCCCTGAAGCAAAAACTCTGCAGATACTGGAAATCCAAAATTAAAACAGAAAATGCTGGTAACACTCAGAAGGTCAGACAGCAGCTGTGGGGAGAGGTAAACAGAGCCAACATGTCAGGTCAATGAGCCCTTGTCAGGATGGATTTCATCCAGACATTTTCAAAGATCACATACTTATTAGTTTGATTAAAAGAAGATGTAGGACTATACAACAGGTGGATGTATCCAAATATAATATGTGTATTTATGAAAATTGATAGAGCATGTCCAGAATATTGCAGCCCAGTCAGTTTAACATTGGTGGTAGGAAAAATAATGGAATTCCTACAAGATGAGAGGGTGGAATGACATGTAGACATGAACAGTATAATAGTGAGTCCAGGGTCCGGGATGTCACTGATCGGGTCCACACCATTCTTGAGCGGGAGGGAGAACAGCCAGAAATCGTGGTACATGTTGGTACCAACAATGTAGGTAGGAAGAGGTATGAGGTCCTGAAAAGTGAGTTTAGGGAGCTAGGCAGAAGGCTGAAGACCAGGACCTCAAGGGTAGCAGTCTCAGGATTGCTGCCAGTGCCATGTGATGGTGAAGGTAGGAATAGGAGGAGATAGCAGATGAATGAGTGGCTGAGGAGTTGGTTTTAGATTTTTAGATCATTGGGATCTCTTCTGGGGAGGGTGGGACCTGTACAGAGAGGACGGGTTACACCTGAACCCTAGGGGGGCCAATATCCTTGCAGGTAGGTTTGCCAGGGTGGTTCGGGAGGGTTTAAACTAGTTTGCGAGGGGAATGGGAACCAGAGGGGTAGGTCAGAGGAAGAAGTGGATGTGGAAAAGCCAGATCTATCATGTAGAGAGGCTTTGAGGAAGGAGAAGCAGAGTACAGGGTATAAAAGTAGAAAGGTGGATGGGCTAAAGTGCATTTACTTAAATGCAAGAAGCATCAGGAATCAGGGTGATGAACTGAGGGCCTGGATAAGTACATGGAACTATGATATTGTGGCTCTTGCAGAGACTTGGTTGTCACCAGGGCAGGAATGGATATTGAATATTCCTGGATTTCAGTGTTTTAAAAGGGATAGGAGTAGCAGCAGGGATACTGAGGAGCAGATTGGGAGACAGATTTTGGAAAGGTGCAAGAATATCAGGGTTATTATCATGGGAGACTTCAACTTCCCAAATATTGATTGGCACCTACTTAGTGCCAGAGGTTTGGATGGGGTGGAGTTTGTTAAGTGTGTCCAGGACGGATTCCTGTCACAGTATGTTGACAGGCCAACTAGAGGGAATGCCATATTAGATCTAGTATTAGGTAATGAACCGGATCAGGTGGCAGATCTCTCGGTGGGTGAGCATTTGGGGGACAGTGACCTCTGCTCCATAACCTTTAGCATTGTCATGGACAAGGATAGGAGCAAAGAGGACAAGAAGATATTTAATTGGGGAAGGGCAAATTATGAGGCTATAAGGCTAGGACTTGAGAGTGTAAATCGGGATGACATTTTTGAAGGGAAATGTACTATGGAGATGTGGTTGTTGTTCAGGGATCTTTTGCAGGATGTTAGTCCCGGTGAGGCAGAGAAAGAATGGCAGGGTGAAGGAACCATGGGTGACAAGAGAGGTGGAACAACTAGTTAGGAAGAAGAAGGCAGTATACATAAGGTGCAAGCAACAAGGATCAGATAGGGATCATGAATAATATAGAGGTGTAAGGAAGGAACTTAGGAAAGGGGCTGAGGATAGCAGGAAAGGGACATAAAAAGGCTTTGGTGAGTAAGGTTAAGGAGAATCCCAAGGTTTTTTCACTTATGTGAAGAGCAGAAGGATGACGAGAGTAAAGGTAGGACTGATTAAAGACAAAGGTGGGAAGATGTGCCTGGAAGCTGTGGAAGTGGGTGAGGTGCTCAGTGAATACTTCTCTTCAGTATTCACCAAAGAGAGGGGCTTTGAAGACGCTGAGGACAGTGTTGGTAAGATGGTAGGCTTCTTCAGAAGGTCAGAGGGCATGGGATCCAGGGAGGCTTGGCCATGTGGATTCAGAATTGGCTTGCCTGTAGAAAGCAAAGGGTTGTGGTGGAGGGAGTGCATTCAGATTGGAGGGCTGTGACTAGCGGTGTCCCATAAGGACCTCTACTTTTCATGATTTTTATTAATGAATTGGATGAGGGGGTAGAAGGGTGAGTTGGCAAGTTTGTAGATGACACAAAGGTTGGTGGTGTTGTGGATAGTGTGGAGGACTGTCGAAGATTGCAGAGGACATTGACAGGATGCAGAGCTGGGCCAAGAGTGGTAGATGGAGTTCAATCCAGAGAAGTGTGAGGTGGTACACTTTGGAAGGACAAACTCCAAGGCGGAGTACAAAGTTAATGGCAGGATTCTGGGTAGTGTGGAGGAGCAGAGGGATCTGGGGGTTCATATCCACAGATCACTGAAAGTTGCCTCACAGGTGGATAGGGTAGTTAAGAAAGCTAATGGGATGTTAGCTTTCATAATACGTGGGATCAAGTTTAAGAGCCGCGAGGTAATGATGCAACTCTACAAAACTCTGGTTAGACCAAACTTAGAGTACTGTGTCCAGTTCTGGTCACCTCATTATAGGAAGGATGTGGAAGTGTTGGAAATGATGCAGAGGAGACTTACAAGGATGCTGCCTGGTTTAGAGAGTATGCATTATGAGGAGAGACTAAGGGAGCTAGGGCTTTACTCTTTGGCAAGAAGGAGAAGAGACAAGACATGATAGAGGTATACAAAATATTAAGAGGAATAGATAGAGTAGACAGCCAGCGCCTCTTTCCCAGGGCACCAATGCTCAATACAAGAGGGCATGGCTTTAAAGTAATGGGTGGGAAGTTCAAGGGAGATAGCAGAGGGAGGTTTTTTACCCAGAGGGTGGCTGGTGCATGGAATGCGCTGCCTGGGGTGGTGGTGGAGGCAGGTACATTGGTCAAGTTCAAGAGATTGCTAGATAAGCATATGGAGGAATTTAAAATAGAGGGATATGTGGGAGGAAGGAGTTAGATAGTCTTAGGCGAGGTTTAAAGGTCGGCACAACAGTGTGGGCTGAAGAGCCTGTATTGTGCTATACTGTTCTATGGTTCTATGAAAGTCCTCACCAGGACTTCTGGTCAAGAATCCTGAAAAAACATCTTTCGCCGATGCTGGAAATTTGAAATCACAAGATGCTGAGAATACTTAGCAGGTCAGGCAGCATCTCTGTAGAGTGAAATAGAGCTACTTTTCAGTTCTTCAACCTGAACCATTGACTCTGTTTTTCTCTTCATAAATTCTTGCTAATCTGCAGACTATACGCAGCATTTTCTGTTTTTTTTTACCCTAAGAGCAGTGACAATGTGGAGCTCATTCCCACCAAGAGTGGTTGAGATAAATGGTGTTGATGCATTTCAGCGGATGCTGTATAAGCACATGAGGTAGAATGGAACAGAAGGTCACACTGATGAATTTAGATGAGGAAAGAAGCTCAAGTGCAAGTATGGACAGGTTGGGCTGAATGGTCTGTTTCTGTTGCTGTACAGACTCCCATGTACCCAATGTAATTTTTTTTGTTTTCTTAAAATTGATAATCCAGCATCAAATGATGAAAGAATATGGAGTATATATATTAAGGTTCAAGTAGAATTGCAAAGAAAAACTCATGGATAGCTGTGAATTACCAAGGCATAGAAGCTATGGTCCTGTTGTGGGTGAATGGGATTAGTATGGGTGGGTACAACAAATGGCTTGGACTTGGAAGGCAAAGGGCCTACTTCTGTGAGGTATGATTCTACGACTCTAAGTCCATCTTATGTACCTCTTGGCCAAATCTAGTTGGTGGTATGATTGAAACTTTAACACCATTTCCTGGCTTTAAGGGAATATGTGGTAATTTCTTGCACCCAGTTTGATTTTTAATTATGATAACCCTACTCCTGTGTGACTCAGTACCATACTGGAAATGTATTCCATAATTTAATCATCAGAGGAGCTTGTGATAATTTCAACCCAGTGGCATAGAAGGAAATGAACAGAAGAAGCTTTGTTTTGACTGTTGTTGCATAGACTGAAATAAAATAGAATGAAAGGCAAGGTTCCTATGATAACAGAACTTGTTTATTCATTGTGTAGTGGAGTCAGAGAGACCACACCAGCCTTAACTGCATCAGTCTCAAGAATTTGCAAATGATACCAAATTTGCAGATGATACCAGAACTGGTGGTATAGTGGGCAGTGAAGAAGGTTGTCTAAGGTTACAACAAGATCCAGACCAACTGGGAAAGTGGGCAAAGGAATGGCAGATGGAGTTTAAGTGACACATTTTGGGAACTTAAACCAATGCAGGACATACACAGTAAATGGCAGGGCACTGGTGAGTGTTGTAGACCAGAGACACCTAGGGGCACAAGTACATAGTTCCCTGAATGTGGGAACACAGGTAGGCAGGGTGGTGAAGGCGGTGAATGCCTTGCTTGCCTTCATCGGTTGGGGCATTGAGTACAGGAGTTGTTACAGCTGGACACGATATTGGTTAGACTGCAGTTGGAGAACTGTCTACAGCAGCTGGAATTGCCGTGCTCGAGGAAGGGTGGCAACCAGAAAGCTGGAAAGGGCGCAGGAAAAGTTAACAAGGATGTTGCTGGGACTGGAAGGCTTGAGTTATAAGGAGAGACTGGGTAGGCTGGGATTGTTTTCCTTGGAGTGATGGAGGCTGAGGGGTGACCTTATAGAGGTTTATAAAATCATAAGGGGAACAGATAAGGTAGATGTTCATAGTCTTTTTCCCAGGGCAGGGGAGTCTAAAACTAGGGGGCACTGGTTTAAGATGAGAGGGAAAGATTTAAAGGGGACCTGAGGGGCAAGTTTTTCTCACAGAAGGTAGTTGGTACATGGAATTAGCTGAGAACGTGGTAGAGGTGGGCACAATTACAACATTTAAAAGACATTTAGACAGGTACGTGCAATGGAAAGGTTTAGAGGGATCAGGGGCAAACACAAGCAAATGGCACCAGCTCATGTAGGTGTCTTGTTCAGCATGGATGAGTTGAGCTGAAGGGCCTGTTTCCATGCTGTATGACTCTATGTTCTCTATAATACAGCAGAAAAGTATTGTAATTGTTGTAAATCTGAATTGAAACATAAAATGTCACAGATACTCAGCAGGTCAGGCAGCATCTGTGGAGAGAGAAACACAATTACCATTTCAGTGATAGGATGAAAAAGATACCCTGTTCTCTCCATCTCTCCCCCTTCAGTTTTAATATTTCCTAGTCCTGGTGAAAGGACACTAACTGAAATTAAGCTGTTTCCCTGTCCACAGATACTGCCTGACCTGCTGAATATGTCCAGCACTTTCTTCTTTTGTACTTAATGTTTCAGGTTTGTGTTTTTTACCAAAATTGGGAAAAGTTAGAGGTAAAACACATTTAAAATGTAATGAAAGGTTGGGGAGAGGAGAGAACAAAACACAAGGTCTGTGCTAAGGTGGAGCCCAAGAGAAAGTGCATGATAAAAGGACTGGTGAAGATTATCGAACAAGCCATGTCTGAGCAGGGAGAACTGTGAGAAAATTAATAAATGAGAAGATACCAGCAGAAAAGAGAAAGTAAAGGAAAATGGTTACAGTTTGAATGCTGGAAACATGACATCCAAAAGCTGAAATTGCTCATCATCTGAAATCATTAAAGTCAGCATTGATTCCTGTCGCAGGAATGTGCCCAGTCCGAAAGGGATTCTGTTCTTCAGGCTCACATTGCCATTGGTTAGATCAGTGTGAGAGACTGAAGAAAGATCAGTTTCTGACTGGAGTGGAGAGTGGAAATAACAGGCAACTGGAGGCTCAGGGTCATGCTTACAAACATGTCCCCCCCTCAAAACATGCCCCCACTTGCTGCCTCCCACCCCCCATTGTAAAAATAAGAAATATGCCATCCTGAGCCGGTCTGTGAATCCTGACCCAGAGTCTTGTGAGTGACCCTGAAATAGCCAATGAACTACTGAGGTCAAGGATGAGCAATGAAAAATGTTTCTGCCATAACATCTTCAACCCAAGAGCAACCAAGGTCAATGAAATTCTTGTCAACTGTGAGAGCTTCCTCTTCTTTGGTTGAGGAGAAGGTGCTCAAATTATAATTCAGATCGTCATTACGATGTAATAACAACATTTTAAAGACACTTGGACAGATGCATCAATAGGAAAGAGTGATATGGGCCAAATGCAGGCAAATTGGACTGGCTTAGATGGGTATCTTTGTCGGCATGGACCAATTGGATCCAAGGGCCTGGTTCCATGCTGTACATCTCTATGACTCTAATCTGAAGAAGCCCTGAAGTCAATTCTAGATTGGGATTTTAGTTCTATTTTAAAGAACTGAAGAAAGTAGATAACTGCTAGGGTCATCCAGCACTGAAACAGGCCCCCACCCACAAAGTCTCTGCTGATCATCCAATACATACTTACACTAGTCTCATTTATTCTCCCCACTTTCCCATTGATTCCCCACAGAATCTACCACTCACCTACACACTCAGGGCAATTTACAGCAGCGAATTAACCTACCAACCTGTGTGCCTTTGGGATGAGGGAGGAAAACCACATGGCCACAGGGACCATGTCCAAACTCCACACGAACACCCCCAGAGGTCAGGAGTGAACCTGGATTATAGAGCTGAGATAGTTTTACCCACTGCACCATTCTCCTACCTTCTTCTCAAAGGGACATTCTCAGACTCACTGAGTTCTTAATAAAACAGTGGATTGTAAAGAAGTGGAAAAGTGTTGAAACTTTCTTCAGTAAAAGGAGTCTAAAGGTAGAATATTATTTAAATGGAGAAAAATTCCAGATGAGTGAAGTACAAGGGGAGTCGTTGTGCACAAATCACAAGAAGTTCACAGGCAGGTGCAACAAGTCATTACAGAGACGGATGGTATATTGGCTTTTATTGCAAGAGGACTAGAATTTGGAAGGGTGGAAGTGTTGTTACAATTGTACCAGGTGTTGGTGCGGCCATACCTGCAGTACTGTGCACAGGTTTGATTTCTTTATTTAAGAAAGCATGTACTGGCTCTGGGGGCAGTCCAGAAGAGATTCATTAGGCTAATTCCTGGGATGGGAGGATTTTCTTATCGCAAGAGGCTAAAGAAATTAGACACAAGAGATTCTGCAGATGCTGGAATCTGGAGCAACAAACACAAAATGCTGGAGGAACTCAGCAGGTCAGGCAGCATCTATGGAACAAAATAAACAGTTGATGTTTTGGGTCAAGACCCTTCATCAGGATTGGAAAGGAACAGGGCAGAAGCCAGAATAAAAAGGTTAGGCAAGGGGGAAGAACACAAATTGGCAGGTGATAGGTGAGTCCAGGTGAGAGGGAGAAGGTTGGTGGGTGGGGGAAAGGGGGGGGGGGTGAAAGTGAACGATGTGAGAAGCTGGGGGGTGAGAGGTGGAAGAGGCAAAGGGCTGGAGAAGAAGGAATCCGACAGGAGAGGACAGTAGACCATGGAATAATGGGAAGGAGGTAGGGAATCAGAGGGAGGTGATGGGCAGGTCATGAGGGCAGGGAAGGGGAAAGGGATGAGGGGGCCACAGGAATGAGGGAAAACAAAAGGGGGGGGAGAGGGAAAACGGAGGGGAGAGGTTCCCAGAAGTTGAAGAAATCGATGTTGATACTGTTAGGTTGAATTAGAATAGTATTCTTTAGAGTTTAGAAGAATGAGGGGTGACCCTTATGAAACACACAGGACCCTGAAGGGTATGACAGGGTTGAATCCTGTACGAGGGGACATAGTTACAAGATTGATGAAGGCAGAGTGGTAGACAAAGTCCATATGGAATTTCATATGGTATTTGACAAGTTTCCATTTGGTAGGCCAGAATGTCAACCAGAAGGTTCAGGCATGTGGGATCCAAGGTGAGATGGCTAATTAGATCCAAAATTGGATTGGTGATAGGAAGCAGAAAGTAGTTATGGAAGGATGTTTTCTGAGTGGATATTTGTGACAAGTGGTATACTGCAGGGATCGGTGTTGGAACCTTGTTCTTTGTGATATATATTAATGACTTGGATGTACAGTATATGTATGAGGTATGATTAGTAAGTTTGTGGATGACAGAAAAGTTGTGGTGTAGTAGATAATGAGGAAGGGTGTCTAAGGCTAAGCAGGAACTAAGTCAGATGGAAAGTTGGTCAGAGTGTTGATGGATGGAATTTAATCCCGAAAAGTGCGAGTCATGTAGGAATAGAACAACAGTAAATGGTAGGACATTAAGGAATGTTGATGAACAGAGATACCTTGGGTTCAAATTCACAGCTGTGAAGAAGGTATATGGCATGCTTGCCTTCATTGGTCAGGGCACAGAATATAATATAATGTCATGTTGCAAATGGACAGAACACTTAGGCCACACTTGGAGTATTGTATGCAGTTCTCATAGCTACACAGTAGGAAGGATGCAGTTGTGCTGGAGAGAGTGCAGAGGAAATTCACCAGGATGTTGCCTGGATTGGAGGACTTTAGTTAAGGGGAAGGATTGGACAGGCTGGGTTTTGTTTTCCCAGGAGGGAAGGAGGCTGAGGGGTGACCTAATACAACTATATAAGATAATGAGAGGCACAGGTAGGGTAGATTGTCAGAATATTTATCCCATCAGAAACAAGAGGTTTAAGGTTAGAGGGAAGAGTATTGATGGGGATTTGAGGAAAATTCTTTTACACAGAGAGTGGTGGATATCTGGAATGCGCTGTCAGAGAAGGTGGTGCAATCAGATATCAACACATTTAAGCGATGTGGAGCACAGAACATAGGACATGCAGAGAACGTACAACAGTAGAGCACAGAATCAGGCCCTTCAGCCCGTGATGTTTATGGTGAACATGATGCCAGATTAAATCTCTTCTGCCTGCACGATTAATATCCCTCCATTCCCTGCATAATTATTTGTTTGTCTAAAAGCTTCTTAAATGCCCCTACCACATCTACTTCCACTACTATCCCTGGCAGTACATTCCAGGCACCTACCTCTCTGTGTAAAAAATTTGCCCCATACATCTCATTTGAGTTTTTCTCCTCTCACCTTAAATGCATGTCCTCTAGTACTGGACATTTCTACCCTTGGAAAATACCTCTCATAATTTTAGAAACTTCTATCAGGTCTCCCCTCAGCCTCCAATGCTCCAGAGAAAACAACCCAAGTTTGTCCAACCTCACTTTACAGCTCATACCCTCTAATCCAGCAATCCTGATAAATCTCTTCTGCACCTTCTCCAAAGCTTCCACACCCTTCCTGTAATGGGGCGACCAGAATTGCACATGATACTCCAAGTGCAGCCTAACCAAAGTTTTATATAGCTGTGATTTGACATCCTTACTCTTATACTCAAAGACCTGACCAGTGAAGACAAGCATGCCACACGCCTTCTTTACAACTCTATTCACTTGCATTGCCACTTTCAAGGAGCTGTGGACTCAGACCCCAAGATCCCTCTGTACATCAGTGTTATTGAGGGTCCTGCCCATTAACTGTTTACTGTCCCTTTACGTTTGACCATCCACCACTTTGCACTACAATGGACTATGTGTTTTTTTGTTCTATATGTGTTTTCTTTCTTGTATAATTTTGTATAATTTATGTTTTTCTTGTAAATGTTGTGTTTCTGATGCTGTGTGCCTGTGATGCTGCTGAAGTGAGTTTTTCATTGCCCCTGTGCATTCATGTACTTGTGCATATGACAATAAACTCCACTTTGACTTTGATATGACTTTGATTAAACTCCATCAGCTATTTCTCCACCCATATCTGTAACTGATCTATATCCTGCTGTGTCCTTTGACGACTTTCTTCACTGTCCACCACTCAACCAATTTTTGTGTCATCTGCAGACCTGCTAACCCACCCAGCTACATTTTCATCCAAGTCATCTATATATCACAAACAGCAGAGGCCACAGCACCAATCCCTTTGGATCACCACTGGTCACGGACCTCCAGCCAGAATAACACCTTCCCACCACTACCCTCTGTCTTCTATGGGCAAGCCAATGCTAAATCCAAACTACCAAGTCATCATGGATCCATGCATGCATGCTAGTGTAGCAGTTAGCGTAATGCTTTACAGTGCCAGTGACCCGGGTTCAATTCTAGCCACTGTCTGTAAGAAGTTTATACGTTCTCCCTGTTTCTGTGTGGGTTTCCTCCGGGTGCTCTGGTTTCCTCCCACATTCCAAAGATGTATGGGTAATGCAGTTGTGGGCATGCTTTGTTGGCACCGTAAGCATGGCAACACTTGCAGTCTGCCCCCAGAACACTCTACGCAAAAGATGCATTTCACTGTGTTTCGATGTACATGTGACTAATAAAGATAGCAACTGCTCTGCCCAGGACCGCAAGAAGCTGCAGAGAGTTTTGGACACAGCCCAGCGCATCACGGACACCAGCCTCCCCTCCATGGACTCTGTCTTTACCTCTTGCTGTCTTGGTGAAGCAGCCAGCATAATCAAAGACCCCACCCACCCGGGTCATTCTCTCTTCTCTTCTCTTCCATCAGGTAGAAGAAACAGGAGCCTGAGGGCACGTACCACCAGACTTAAGGACAGCTTCTACCCCACTGTGATATTGAACAGTTCCCTTATACGATGAGATGGACTATGACCTCACGATCTACCTTGTTGTGACCTTGCACCTTATTGTACTGCACTTTCTCGGTAGCTGTGACACTTTACTCTGTACTGTTATAGTTTTTACCTGTACTACATCAATGGACTCTGTACTAACCCAATGTAACTGCACTGTGTAATGAATTGCCCTGTACGATCGGTGTGCAAGACAAGTTTTTCATTGTACCTCGGTGCAAGTGACAATAATATACCAATACCAATACTAATCTTATCTTATCTTAATCTCCTGGATCAGCCTATCATGAGGGACCTTGTTAAATGCCTTAGTAAAGTCCATGTAGACAACATCCACTACCCTACCCTCATCAATCAACTTCATCACCTCCTCAAAAAACTCAATCAAATTTGCAAGATATGTCCTGCCCTGCACAAAGCTATGCTGACTATACCCTATCAGGTCATAGTTTTCCAAATGAACGTAAAACCTGTCCTGAAGAATTTTCCCCAATGAATTGGTAAATTGTTTTATTATTGTCACATGTACTGAAGTATAGTGAAAAACTTTGTTTTGTTTGCCATCCATACAGATCATTTCATCACATCAGTACATCGAGGTAGTACAAGGGAAGAACAATAACAGAATGCAGAATAAAGTGTCACAGTTACAGAGAAAGTGTAGTGCAGGCAGACAAAAGGTGCATGGCCTTAACAAGGTAGATTGTGAGGTCAAGAGTCCATTTTATCGTAATAGGTACCATTCAATAGTCTTATAACAGTGGGTTAGAAGCTGTCCTTGAGTCTGGTGACATGTACTTTCAGGCTTTTGTATCTTCTACCTGATGGGAGGATGGAGAAGAGGAAATATCCAGGTTGGGTGGGATCTTTGATTATGTTGGCTGCTTTCCTGAGGCAGCGAGAAGTATAAACCTAATCCATGGAGGGGTGGCTGGTTTCCCTTCCACAATAGCTTCCTGCCCACCGACACTAGAGTCACTGGCCATTAATTTTCTGGATTATCCCTACTTTCCTTCTTGAATAAAGGAACAACATTGTCTATCATTTAGACAGACACTTAAATATCCATGGCATAGAAGGAAATGCACATATGGGGGTAAATGGGATTAGTTTAGGTGGGCAAAAAAGGTTGGCATGGATGTGGTGGGCTGAAGGGCCTGTTACAGTGGTGTACAATTTGATGGCTCTGTGACTCACTGAGGATGGTCACTATGAATGACAGCCTCACCACCCCAGCTAGGGAGCTGAAGAGCCAAACAGACAAGGGCAGGATCAGGCTGCTTTAACACCTCCACTGATGGACTCTCATTGTCCTTGTTCATGCATGAATAATGGGGTAATGAAAGACTGCAGAACTATGGAGCTGCTGGTTATTTCTAGTTTGAAGGTCGTGGATAGGTTCATGGTTGTGGCCTTACAGCCGAGTCACAGGACTCTGGGTTCTCAATTCCATTGCAATGGTGAGCACAAAGGGAACCATTGCATACCACATACTTGGGCCCTGTTTCCTACATTCCTACTAAACACACTGGAGCCCCCGTTCGCTCTGCTCCTTCTAAACTCACTGGTGGCCTATTTCCCATGCTCCCATTAAAGTCTCCTGGTTCACTGAAAAAATTATACTATAATAACATCTTAAAAAAAGAATTAAAAGTGTGTTGGGGTATTAATAGGAGTAATATCCAATAGCCTGGAAAATTTACCAATCCTGCATCACCAAAGATCCGAGATGCTGGATTATCAGAGTTTTATTGAAAAAGTCCTGAAGTGTGTGAAACTCTATCCTGGCTTGAACATAGGGTCAACAACCAAAAGTGAAAAGCCACTGAAATCTGGGCCATCTGTGGCTCAATTGGCTGCAGATTCTCTGGGTCAGAAGGTTCTGGGCTCAAGTTCTATGTCAGAGACTTGAACCCAACAATCTTGGCTATGCTGGCAGAACAGATCAGACACTGAAATACTCCCAATTTGTTCTCTCAGACAGACACAATAGGGAGGGGAGTTATTCCCAGTGTCATGGATAATGACTATCCCTCACTGACAGACTATCTGGTCATTATCACAGTGCGAGATTTGCGAGGATGTTGCCAGAACTTGAGGGACTGAGTTATAGAGAGAGGTTGAGCAGACTGGGACTGTATTCCTTGGAGCGTAGGAGAATGAGAGGTGATCTTATAGAAGTGTATAAAATTATGAGGATCATAGATAGGGTGAATGCGCATAGTCTTTTACCCAGTGTTGAGGAATCAAGAACTAGAGGGCATAGGTTTAAGGTGAGAGGGGAGAGATTGTATAGGAACTTGAGGGGCAGCTTTTTCATATAGAGGGTGGTCAGTATATGGAATGAGCTACCAGAGGAAGTGGTTGAGGCAGGTACATTAACAACTTTTAAAAGATACTTGGACAGGTACATAGATAGGAAAGGTTTAGAGGGATATGGGCCAAACACAGGCAAATGGGAATCTTGGTTGGCATGGACCAGTTAGGCTGAAGGGCCTGTTTCCATGCTGTATGACCCTATGCAGTTTGTGAGATGCTGTGGACACGTGTAATGCACATCACGATGATCTGAACGTGAAATGAAAAGTTCCACAAAATTTTAAGTCTTGCTGTTTTGGTTCATATGTGATATTTGGAAGAGAGCAAGAAATAATCCAAAGCTTCTCCTGGACTATAGCCTGTGGCATCCCTTCCTCCATCTCACAGGAAAGATATGTGTCAAGATGGCATTGAGCTGTGATGTCTTTCACCACACACAGCCAAACAAGATGTATTTTCAGGTAAAACGGTGGCTGGATATTTGGAAAAAAGATTTGCTGTGCTGTATTGACACTTGTAGTGATCATGAACAGCAGTCAAACTGAGCAAGTCACGTAGAGCACTGAGCTGGGCTACAGCAGCACTGCCTGACCAGACCTCTATCAGAATATGCACCTGACCAGTCCAAACACATCGAGAAGAAGGTCATTGAGCTCACTTGTCAGGCAGCCATGCTCTAAGCCAAATACTCAATTAGCTCATACAAGTGATGGATACCTGTAAATCTAGGAGTTACAGTATAGATCAAGTTGTGAAAAAACTCAAAGCAGTATAAGAAATACAAGCCTTCACTCCATCATATAAAACACTCACTCTGTGCTATTGCTCAAAACACTACAGCCTTTATTCTTGCTTCAATCAAACTGGGATTTGGACCAATACATGAACTGCATTGAGTTAGATCCTTGAAGTTACCTATTTAAATTATCCTTTGGTTAACAGTACAAAGATTGCTTATCAAACTGCCATTATCTCAGCAGCATCTTCTCCAGTGGTCTGGTACAGAAGTCTGCCAAATAGTTCAAAAAAATGTCACTCTCATTGTTTCATAGTCATACAAAAACTTGCTCTTGAGGTACCGAGGACTGCCAACTCTCTCCTTTTGAGTTACACAGACAGAAAAAAGGCAGCATCACACGATTATAATACAGTTCTTCATTGTAACCATAGAGTGTTATTTTCTTCACAAGGTCCATAAGGTGTATTACATTTCTTTATTGTAGAAACAACACTATTGTTTAATTACCAAATTGTAAAAAAAAGCAGCTTTTTTCATACATCAAGAGCATATAGAACTAGTGCATTTCTGAAGCATCAACTATTTAACAGAATGCATCCTATGTACCACACATATTGCACTTTTCTCCATGTATACCTTAACCCTTTATACATTGCACCAAAGTCTCTTCAAAGTATTAATTGTATTAAAAGATTACAAAGGTAAAAACACTTTCAGCAAATTCAGAAATCAGACAGTAGACTTTTTTTGTTTTATGAAAACAGGTTTAAAATGAAAGCCAAGGTGCCACTGGGATAGATTATAGTCCCTGGCTGAGAAAGAAAGTGAGTGTCTCTGGATAAATCCATGGACTGCATCATTTTGCTCTTGATGTACAGTGCTCTGTTTACAACCATATTGTGCCTGTGTGGGGTGAAGGGTAGAGGCAGCAGAGAGAGTTTAACTGGACATCGTTAGGGAGTATAGAACAGGCATAAGCTCCTGGCTACACATCAGAGTATTTGAAGGACATTCACTTCTCCTAAACAGCTTTAATATTGTGTGGGAACAGGCGACTGAGGAACCAGAAGGGCTAAGAGAAAGGCTGTTTACTCCATTAGATACAGTTCATTGTCTAACACTGCTTGGCTCCAATTTCACATCTATTTGTCTGGAAAGTCACCCCACTCACTAGCTACTGTAGTGTTCAATACACCACATAGTATATCAAAACGCGATACTGCCAAGGCTATTTCACTGACTGATGATGCTACTAGATAGCACACTTAGCACAAGAAACCAAGGAAGAATTTCATCATTCTTAAAAGATTTGCGATGTCACAGCCAAATCCAAATCACATTCCACAGAGGGTGTGAAAAGAGGTTTTATCAAAGCCTAGAAATTAAATTCCACTGCTGTAACACTGGTTTTGAACAACACATTAAGAATATTTTATGGCAATATCGATTGCTTAGTGAAAAATTCTACGCTTTGATTGATTGAAATGTATTTTTGAAATGCATCATCAGGCTTCGTTTAATCCTCTGCTTATGAGACAGTGGCAAAGGGACGGGGACAGGAATTGGCTGCGATTTGAACTTGATGCAATTTGTCACTTTTAGCCTGGGACTAGCGTGAGGGTGTGGAGAGAAAATTCTGTCATTAAGGAAGGGAATCTAGTGGATCCACTCCACTGTTGATCTGAAAGCATCATTGCAGACCCCTGGAGGAGTGACTTGTTTCCTTGGATTGTGAATAGTCACGTGCCAACCAGCATTACAGAATTCCAAAGGAGGTCTGGAAAACACACTTTGAAATCAACTCTACTCTCAATCGCATCCAAGTATGAGATGTGACAGTGTGGTGGTGGCAGCAATGGGTGGGGAGATGGAGTTGTGGAGGAAGGGAGAGGGAAGACGTGGCATTGTTCACCCCTGGGATACTGCACTGGCACTAGGCACCATGGAGACAAACAGATCACCACTTGTCCACTATCCAACCCGTCCGGCTGGGTAAATGAGTGAAAGTGGATGATGCCTTGGAGTGAGTTACTGATTCGACTTTTGGCAACGCTCCATAATTGTGATGAACTCAGAAACTTGGGAGAGACAGTGCTGCTGTTGACCACCTGACTCAAAGGAACACTGCAAACAAAATACAGCGCATCACCTACCACGTGGCACCCACTGGAGGCATGGATTCATGCTGCACTTGCAAGCCCTCTGCTCAGGGCAGCATGGTCAGAGGTCTTGCCTTTAAAATGGAGGAGAGAAGGTTGAGGTGTGATTAGCTAGACTGCAATTTCAATAATGTTAACTCTTCATGGTGAAATGCAAATTCAGTGCCATCTATCACTAAAAAATTGGCAGCTGTGAGGGCCTGTGTATCAAGGAAGTCCAACTGACTTCAATTCTAGGCCAGGTAGTATTGCAAACTAATCTACCCTGACCGTTGCATCAGCATCATTTCCTGCCTGTATGATAATTCAACAAGAGGAAAAAGAAATTACATTATTCTGACAGTACACAAAACATCCATGTCGGTATATGTATGGTACAATCATCTTTTGAAAACATTTAATAAATATTGCTTTTTACTCTTTACATACAGATCAATTTGAACACAGCGAGACATTGTCCTGAGCTCCACATAGTGGAACCAGAAGTATTTACTCTGAAGTGACTTTGGTTAACTTGCCAGTATAAATGGGGCATTGTTTATCCAAACTGTTTTCCAGAAATGTGTTTCTTTTACTTTTAAATTAAAAGAAGCAAAAAGGCACAGCACATCACACTTCACGCAACAGTTTTTGTTTCAAAAGCTTATTTCTCATATAACTTCTAAAACCCTAGGTAAAGTGTACAAAGCTTTTAATAAACAACCAGCAACTCATATTCGAAATTCAAAATTACAATGAATTATTCCTTGGAAAGCAAACACTGAACAAGTACTAACACGTTAATTACCTCCTCCAGAGTCCAGAGGTGTGTAGAGATAAAATGCTCCTGCAGGAGGCACTTTTCAAAAATTATATATTTATTAAAACTCTCCATCCTAGTGCTAAATGTAATCTAGCAACAACCTCTGGTGTGAAATGTATGTGTCAAGCATTTTTTTAAATGATCTGGGATGGTTACAATGTCCAGACCTCAGAGTAAGATAAGCAAGTTCAGTGTTACTCTATTTCCTGGGGTCACAGCTTAAAGCAGTACACTTCCCAGTCTGCCCAAGTAGATTGCATTGGCCAGGGATTAAGGGAGGTACATGGGTGTTCAGTAGAGAACTTTCAATTTGGATGATATCATTTTTGTGAATTTCCCAGCTCTTGAACTCAAGTTTTCCTGGTGACGTATTGCTTTGTTGGCAGAACCAATACACTTTATTCTGCTTCTGCATCCTTCCTATGTAGTGTTGCGTGCTTGTTACCTGGTGCATTGGTTGGTACCATCTTTAGGAAAGTGCATTTGCTTCTTAAGAGTTGCCTCTCCTGCCTCTCTTTTCCTTTTCAGCACCAAGGGCCAACAGAACCACATGACGATTGCTTCAACAAATGAGATCTGGCCTGAGCCAATTCTATATTGTTGATTTTCATTCTCCCAGCTACACTTTAAGAAGGAAAACAAGTCATCAATTTTAGTATTTTCTTGAAATGTACAAGCTAAATTGACTTCCATTTCTCTTCTTGTCATCCCTTCTTCCTCGGTGAAGTACACTGAAAAGATAACTCAGTCAGTTCACAAGGACATAGCCTCCATGTTGAGTATCAACTGTTTCCATCATCTCACAGTCAAAAAGTCCTGGCAGTTCAGGGATAGTTACGTTCTTGTAGGTCTCTGATGAGTCAGCAGCAACTTCACTTGCCTGGCTTTCACTCAAGGGCAAGGCAGCCTGTTGGGTTTGGTTGAGAGCATAGGGACATTGTTCTGGGTAACCGAGCTCTGGTGCTGTGGCTCCGACTACATCACAAGGCTGGTAAGGATATTGCAAGAGTTGCTGCTGCTGCTCCAGGTGAACTTGGGACTGAAGTGGAGGTTGTGTTGGCTGCTGAACAGGTGCCATCTGTTGCAGTGAAAGCTGCAGCTTGTAGTGCTGGCTGAGGAATGGGTCACACTGCATCTGTTCTGACGGTTCCAGCACTGGACTCAGAGGTTGGGCCATGCTAAACTGTTGCTGTTGCTGCGTTTCTGGGTGAGGTACAGGCATCTGTTGAGTTTGCTGAGGGTATGAGCCTTCTGCAATCTGCATTTGGTTGAAGTAAGCCTGGAGCTGTGACTGTTTTTGGAGAAACAAGCGTTTCTGCTGCAACCTGAAATGTAAGAGAACAAGATGAGCATGAAGCAACAGGGAACCTGAGACAAGCTTTATCAACAGAACACGAGGAGAATCTCACATCATCCCATGGGGCACTTTCTGGCCCTTGGCATGTGATTTAGGAATGTTAACTCTCAGCTTGGGACAATACTGGGCCTCCTCACCTGTGTTCCTGGAGCTGTTGCTCAAGGCTCCTGGGTGTTTCCTTGCAATACATTGGACAGCTGTTTTGTGCTTTATTCAGTAAGCTTGGGTTCTGTAAAGTATAGTGATATAGTATTTAATTTGCAACAAGTACTAACAGATGTCAATAGCATCATTAATGCATTAAAATTGACTGAGCATTTCACTGGCAGAAAATTATATAAGGGATATTAGACAGGTGTCTTATAAGTAGCATCAAAGGAAAAGAGACAGAGAGATTTTGGAGCCTTCCATCTTGGCAGCGGATGGGAAGCTCACCCATGCTGGGCCAATATAAATGAGGGCTGTGCAAGAGGCTGAAACTGGAAGAAGAGCTGTGGGACTGAAAGAGGGAAGGACAAGGCATGAAAATTGAACATTTTATATTATATAGAACCATAGAACACTACAGCACAGAAAACAGGCCATTCAGCCCTTCTAGTCTGTGCCAAAACTTTATTCCGCTATTCCCATTGACCTGCACCCAGTCCATAACCCTCCAGACCTCTCCCATTCATGTATCTATCCAATTTATTCTCAAAACTTAAAGAGTGAGCCTACATTTACCACATCAAATGGCAGCTCGTTCCACACTCCCACCACTCTGAGTGAAGAAGTTCCCCCTAAACCTTTCCCTTTTCACTGTAAAGCCATGTCCTCTTGCACTTATCTCTCCTAATCTAAGTGGAAAGAGCTTACTCACATTTACTCTGTCTATACCCCTCATAATTTTGTAAACCTCCATCAAATCTCCCTTCATTCTTCTACATTCCAAGGAATAACCTTTTCAATCTTTCCCTGTAACTCAACTACTGAAGACCCGGCAACTTTCTAGTAAATTTTCTCTGCACCCTTTCAATCTTACTTATATCCTTCCTGTAGTTAGGTGACCAGAACTGCACACAATACTCCAAATTTGGCCTTACCAATGTCTTATACAACCTCATCATAACGTCCCAACTCCTATACTCAATACTTTGATTTATGAATGCCAGGATACCAAAAGCCTTCTTTACAACCCTGTCTACCTGTAACACCACTTTCAGGAAATTATGTATCTGAACTCCCAGATCCCTTTGTTCCTCTGCACTCCTCAGTGTCCTACCATTTACTGTATACATCCTACCTTGATTTGTCCTTCCAAAATGCAACACCTCACACTTGTCTGCATTAAATTCCATCTGCCATTTTCTGGCCCATTTTTCCAGTTGGTCCAGATCCCCCTGCAAGCTTTGCAGGGGTTCATATTCACAGTTCATTGAAAGTTGCCTCACAAGTGGAAACAGCAGTTAAGAAGGCCAATGGGATGTTGGCTTTCATGAGTCGCGGGATTGAGTTTAAGAGCCGCGAGGTGATGATGCAGCTTCACAAAACTCTAGTTAGGCCACACTTAGAGTACTGTGTTCAGTTCTGGTCGCCTCATTATAGGAAGGATGTGGAGGCATTGGAGAGGGTGCAGAGGAGATTTACCAGGATGCTGCCTGGATTGGAGAGTATTGAATATGAGGAGAAGCTTAAGGTGCTAGGGCTTTATTCACTGGAAAGGAGGAGGATGAGAGGAGACATGATAGAGGTATATAAAATATTGAGAGGAATAGATAGAATAGACAGTCAGCGTCTCCTTCCCAGGGCACCAATGCTCAAGACGAGAGGTCATGGCTTTAAGGTTATGGGTGGGAGGTTCAGGGGAGATGTCAGAGGGAGGTTTTTCACCCAGAGAGTGGTTGGTGCATGGAATGCACTGCCTGGGGTGGTGGTGGAGGCAGATACATTGAACAGGTTCAAGAGCTTGTTGGATAGGCATATGGAGGAATGTGAGATCGAGGGATATGCAGGAGGAAGGGGTTAGGTAGTGTGAGGGTGGTCTGATGGACGGCACAACATGGTGGGCCGAAGGGCCTGTTTTGTGCTGTATGGTTCTATGGTATGGAAAGCCTTCCTTGCTGTTCACAACGCCTCCAACCTTAGTGTCATCAGCAAACTTGTTGATCCAATTTACCACATTATCATCTAGATCATTGATTAGACAACAAACAACAATGGTTCCAGCACAGATCCCTGAGGCACACCACTAGTCACAGGCCTCCAGTATGAGAAACAATTATCCACTACCACTCTGTCTTCTCCCACACAGCCAATTTTGAATCCAGTTTACAACCTCTCCATGGATACCTAATGTCTGAACCTTCTGAACTAACCTCCCATGTGGGACCTTGTCAAAGGCCTTACTAAAGTCCATGTAGACAACATCCACAGCCTTTCCTTCATCTACTTTCCTCGAAAAACTGTACAAGATTTGTTAAACACTATCTACCACGCAACAAAGCCATGCTGACTATCCTTAAGCAGCCCTTGGCTGTCCAAATACTTGTATATCTGATCTCTCAGAACACCTTCCAATAATTTACCTACTAATGATGTCAGGCTCACCGGCCTGTAATTACCTGGTTTACTTTTAGAGCCTTTTTTAAACAACAGTACAACATGAGCTACCCTCCAGTCCTCCGGCACCGCACCCATGGCTGAGGAGTTTTTAAATATATCTGCCAGGGCCCCTGCAATTTCTACACTAGTCTCTCTCAAGGTCCGAGGAAATATCATGTCAGGGCCAGGGGATTTATCTACCTTTATTCGCTGTAAAGCAGCAAGCACCTCTTCCTCTTTAATCTCTATATGTTCCATGACACTATTGCTTGTTTCCCTTCCTTCCATATCCACTATGTCAGTTTCCTGAATAAATACTGATGCAAAAAAACTGTTTAAGATCTTCCCCCATCTCCTGAGGCTCCACACATAGATGAGCACTCTGATCTTCTAGGGGACCAATTTTGTCCTTTACTATCCTTTTACTCTTAATATACTTGAAGAAACCCTTCGGGTTTACCTTCACGTTATCTGCCAAAGCAACCTCATGTCTTCTTTTTGCCTTCCTGATTTCCTTCTTTAGTATTTTCTTACATTTTCTCTACTCTTCAAGTACCTCATTTGTTCCTAGTTGCCTATACCTGCTATACACATCTCTCTTTTTCTTAACCAGATCCCCAATATCCCTTGAAAACCAAGGTTTCCTATGCCTGTTAACTTTGCCTTTAATCCTGGCAGGAACATGCAAACTCTGCACTCTCAAAATTTCGCCTTTGAAGGCCTTCCACTTACTGAGCACATCTTTGCTAGAAAACAACTTATCCCAATCCACTCTTCCTAGATCCTTTCTCATTGCCACAAAATTGGCCTTTCTCCAGTTTAGAACCTCAACTCGAGGACCAGACCTATCCTTATCCATAATTAACTTGAAACTAATGATATTATGGTCACTGGATCCAAAATGTTCACCTACACATACTTCTGTCACCTGACCTGTCTGGTTCCCTAAAAGGAGATCAAGTATTGCATTCTCTCTCATTGGTACCTCTATATATTGATTTAGAAAACTTTCCCGAACACATTTGACAAACTCCAAGCCATCCAGTCCTTTCACAGTGTGGGAGTCCCAGTCAATATGTGGAAAGTTAAAATCCCCTACTATTACAACTTTCGGTTTCTTACATTGGTCTGCTATCTCTGTACAGATTTACTCCTCCAATTCTCTCTTTTGGGCGGTCTACAATACAACCCTATTAGTGTGGTCATACCTTTCCCGTTCCTCAGCTCCACCCATATGGCCTCTGTAGATGAGCCCTGCGGGCTGTCCTGTCTATGTACGGCTGTGATATTTTCCCTGACTAGTAATGCCACTCCTCCTCCTTTCATCCCCCCCACCCCCTCATCACATCTGAAGCAACGGAACCCCGGAACATTAAGCTGCCAGTCCTGCCCCTCCTCCAACCAAGTCTCACTAATAGCAATAATGTCGTAATCCCACGTGCCAATCCACGCCCTAAGCTCATCTGCCTTACCTACAATACTTCTTGCATTGAAATAGATGCACCTGAGAACATTTCTATCACACACAAACCTTTGATTTCTTTCAATACCTGCAGTCCTCGCATGACCTTTGTCCTCCTCCACCTCACTATCTGCTCTAACACTCTGGTTCCTCTCCCCCTGCAAATCTAGTTTAAACCTCCCCAGAGCAGCACTAGCAAACCTACCCGCAAGAATGTTAGTTCCCCCTCCAGTTCAGTTGCAAACCATCCCGTCGGAACAGGTCCCACCTTCCCTGGAACAAAGCCCAATTGTCGAGAAACATGAAGCCCTCCCTCCTGCACCAATTCCTTTGCCACGTATTTAGCTGCATTATCTTCCTATTTCTAGCCTCACTAGCTCGTGGCACAGGCAGCATGAGGTTATTTTTTAACATTTGTCACAGTGCTTAATTATACGTTAGAAATGGTCTAATTTTTGTGTTTTTCTTTTCATAGCTTGACCTCCCATGATGCAGCTGTGCCCGTCAGTAACACATCTGCACTTCCACACTCCCGAATCTGAAGTACTCGGGCATCAGAGGCTCACACAGCTGAACAGACAGACTCTGATCAGCTTAAATATTTATAGAGATGAATATTCAGAGCTTATTTCAAACTTTGCAAGAATTTGGTGATTATTTCTGGAATACATTTAATATTTTGATTCATAAAAAAAGAATAAATTCTACCTGTGTCAAAATAATATTCACTCACACTTGAAATGTTTTTGTATCTAATTTTCCTTTCATTTCTGCAGGTCAAACAGCATAGTAATGTTCTGTCTCACTCTTGATATGCATCTGGCAGTACCTCAAATAAGATGACTGAAATAGTTTTGGAAACACGAACAGCAAACCGACATCTCACTCTTGCTGTTTATTCACAGCTAATTTAAAGAGAACAGGAACATTCCTCCCATACACATTTTGTTAGCACTCCTCACTGGAAGTGACAGCCAGAGTAACTGGTACAGCCCCTCGAGCTTGCTCTACTATTCAACAAGATCATGAGTGAATTTCTACATCTTCTCTTACTCTCCCACATCCCGAAGATCTGGCAATCTCATCACCCATCAGCAGTACACTTACAGCTCTTTGAGCAGAGAATTCCAAAGATTCACAGCCTCTGAGTAATTCAAAGAGGTCTGTCTGAGTGAAAATGTTTCCCCTTCATTTTTCATGCTGAAAGTCGAGTCCCTTAACCTGAGAGTGGGCTAACTATGTCTACATTCCCAACTGGGGGAACAATGCTGTCAATACCCAGTCTGTCAAGCCCTCATCAAATCCTGTGTTGCAATGAGATCATTCCCTATAATTTAAAATAAAGAGATTATTAGCCCAGTTTACATCAAGTTGTTACTTTAGTTTGACTGGTTGTTGGAGATTGGTGAGAGCAGGTGAGTTGACAGTCAGCACGGGATTGTGATTTGCTGTTTAATCAATATACAGGGCTCCCTCATTCTGATATTATCAGGAAAATTTAGTTGCATTATTTCAAAACACAGTCCTCAGTTCTGAGATAAGAGCTTTCTTTTCCTGCACTCAGATATGGATAAGAAGACACATTCTCCCAGAGTGGAAGATGAAGCCTAACAGGTTCATTGCTCATCCTTGTTGCTTTGGAGGCTGTTGAGGGGGATGACTTGCAGGGATCAAGCAGCAGTAGCCAGTTCTCTGGCACTGGGACTGGTCCTGCTGCTCAGAAGGGAAGGGAGGAGAAGAGGAAGGCAGTAGTGGTAGGGGACTCAATAGTCAGGGAAACAGATAAGAGGTTCTGTGGCAGTGAGCATGAATCCCGGATAGTATGTTGCCTCCCAGGTGCCAGGGTCCAGGATGTCACTGATCAGGTCCACAGGATTCTTGAGCGGGAGAGAGAACAGCCAGAAGTCATGGTTCATGTTGGTACCAACGACATAGGTAGGAAGAGGGATGAGGTCCTGAAAAGTGAGCTTAGGGAGCTAGGCAGAAGGCTGAAGCACATGACCTCAAGGGTAGCAATCTCGGGATTGCTGCCAGTGCCACGTGATAGTGAAGGTAGGAATAGGAGGACATGGCAAATAAATGCGTAGCTGAGAAGTTGGTGCTGGAGGGAAGGTTTTAGATTTTTGGATCATTTGGATATCTTCTGGGGAAGGTGGGACCTGTACAGAGAGGACAGGTTACACCCAAACCTGAGGGGAGCCAATATCCTTGCAGCCAGGTTTGCTAGCGTGGTTCGGGAGGATTTAAACTAGTTTGCGAGGGGGAAGGGAACCAGAGGAGTAGGTCAGAGGAAGAAGGGAATAGGGAAAAGTCAGATCTGACAGGTAGAGAGGCTTTGAGGAAGGGCAGAGTACAGGCTGTAAAAGTAGTAAGGTGGATGGGCTAAAGTGCATTTACTTAAATGCAAGAAGCATCAGGAATAAGAGAGATGAACAGAGAGCTTGGATAAGTACATGGGACTACGATATTTTGGCTATTACAGAGACATGGCTGGCATCAGGGCAGGAATGGATATTGAATATTCCTGGTTTTCAGTGTTTTAGAAGGGATGGGGGCGGGGGGGGGGGAGAAGAGGAGGAGGGGTGGCGTTACTGGTCAGGGACACTTACAGCTGCAGAAAGGGTGGATAATGTAGAAGGATCCTCCCTAGGGTCAGTATGGGTGGAAGTTAGGAACAAGAAAGGAGCAGTTACTCTACTGGGAGTATTCTATAGGCCCCCCGGTAGCAGCAGGGATACTGAGGAGCGGATTGGGAGGCAGATTTTGGAAAGATGCAAAAATAACAGGGTTATTATGGTGGGAGACTTCAACTTCCCAAATACTGATTGGTACCTGCTTAGTGCCAAAGGTTTAGACGGACGCAGTTTGTTAAGTGTATCCAGGACGGATTCCTGTCACAGTATGTTGACAGGCAGACTAGAAGGGATGCCATATTAGATCTAGTTTTAGGTAATGAACCGGGTCAGGTGACAGATCTATCAGTGGGTGAGCATTTGGGGTACAGCGAACACTGCTCCATAACCTTTAGCATTGTCATGGACAAGGATAGGAGCAAAGAGGATGGGAAGATATTTAATTGGGGAAAGGTGAATTATGAGGCTATAAGGCGAGAACTTGAGAGTGTAAATTGGGATGACATTTTTGAAGGGAAATGTACTACGGAGATGGGGTCGTTGCTCAGGGATCTCTTGCAGGATGTTAGGGATAAATTTGTCCCGGTCAGGCAGAGAAAGAATAGCAGGGCGAAGGAACTGTGGGTGACAAGAGAGGTGGAACAACTAGTTAGGAAGAAGGAGTCAGCATACATAAGGTGTAAGCAGCAAGAATCAGATAGGGCTTGTGAGGAATATAGAGTAGCAAGGAAGGAACTTAAGAAGGGGCTGAGGAGAGCGAGAAGGGGACATGAAAAGGCTTTGGCGAGTAGGGTTAAGGAGAATCCCAAGGCTTTTTTTACTTGTATGTGAAGAACAGAAGGATGGCTAGAGTAAAGGTAGGTCCGATTAAAGACAAAG
The DNA here is from genome assembly GCF_009764475.1 of Pristis pectinata. Lineage (NCBI taxonomy): Eukaryota > Metazoa > Chordata > Chondrichthyes > Rhinopristiformes > Pristidae > Pristis > Pristis pectinata. The sequence continues at coordinate 31,649,491 of NC_067431.1, forward strand.
GTGGGAAGATGTGCCTGGAAGCTGTGGAAGTGGGTGAGGTTCTCAATGAATACTTCTCTTCAGTATTCACCAAGGAGAGGGGTTTTGATGATGCTGAGGACAGTGTTGGTAAGGGTAATGCTCTAGAGTATGTAGGTATCAAGAGAGAGGATGTGTTGGAGCTGTTAGAAAATATTAGGACAGGTAAGTCCCCGGGTCCTGACGGAATATTCCCCAGGCTGCTTCGGGAGGCGAGGGAGGAGATTGCTAAACCGTTGGCTAGGATCTTTGAGTCCTCGTTGTCCATGGGAATCGTACCGGAGGATTGGAGGGTGGCAAATGTTGTCCCCTTATTCAAAAAAGGTAGTAAGGATAGTCCAGGGAATTACAGACCAGTGAGCCTTATGTCTGAGGTGGATAAGCTGCTAGAAAGGATTCTAAGAGATAGGATCTATGAACATTTAGAGAATCATGGACTGATTAGGGACAGCTGGCATGGATTTGTGAAGGGAAGATCTTGCCTCTCTAGCCTGAGAGGGTTCTTTGAGGAGGTGACCAGGAAGACTGATGAGGGTTGTGTAGTAGATGTGGTCTACATGGATTCTAGTAAGGTGTTTGACAAGGTTCCGCATGGTAGGCTTCTTCAGAAGGTCAGAGGCCAAGGGATCCATGGAGGATTGGTAGTGTGGATTCAGAATTGGCTTGCCTGTAGAAATCAGAGGGTTGTGGTGGAGGGAGTGCACTCGGATTGGAGGGCTGTGACCAGTGGTGTCCCACAGGGATCGGTTCTGGGACCTCTACTTTTTGTGATATTTATTAATGAGTTAGATGAGGGGGTGGAAGGCTGGGTTAGCAAGTTTGCAGATAACACAAAGATCGGTGGTGTTGTGGATAGTGTGGAGGGCTGTCAAAGCTTACAGAGGGATATTGATAGGATGCAGAGCTGGGCTGACAAGTGGCAGATGGAGTTCAATCCAGAGAAGTGTGAGGTGGTACACTTTGGAAGGACAAACTCCAAGGCGGAATACAAGGTAAATGGCAGGATTCTGGGCAGTGTAGAGGAGAAGAGGGATCTGGGGGTTCATATCCACAGATCACTGAAAGTTGCCTCACAGGTGGATAGGGTAGCTAAGAAAGCTTATGTTAGCTTTCATAAGTCGGGGGATCGAGTTTAAGAGCCGCGAAGTAATGATGCAGCTTTACAAAACTCTGGTTAGACCACACCTAGTGTACTGTGTCCAGTTCTGGCCGCCTCGTTATAGGAAGGATGTGGAGGCGTTGGAAAGGGTGCAGAGGAGATTTACCAGGATGCTGCCTGGATTAGAGAGTATGGATTATGGGGAGAGATTAAAGGAGCTCGGGCTGTTCTTATTGGAGAGAAGGAGGATGAGGGGAGACATGATAGAGGTATACAAGATATTAAGAGGAATAGATAGAGTGGACAGCCAGTGCCTCTTTCCCAGGGCACCAATGCTCAATACAAGAGGGCATGGCTTTAAGGTAATGGGTGGGAAGTTCAAGGGAGATGTCAGAGGGAGGTTTTCCACCCAGAGAGTGGTTGGTGCATGGAATGCGCTGCCTGGGGTGGTGGTGGAGGCTGATACATTGAACAAGTTCAAGAGATGGTCAGATAAGCATATGGAGGAATTTAAGATAGAGGGATATGTGGTAGGAAGGAGTTAGATTGTCTTAGGAGTGGTTTGAATGTCTGCACAACATGGTGGGCTGATGGGCCTGTATTGTTCTGTATTGTCCTATGGTTCTATTGTTCAACTCTGACAAGCAGCCATCGTCCCAGACCTCAGCTCCTGGTCCTACATCACATGGAATCACAACACCAGGATGCAAGGGAACCCACATTAACGGTTTTCTTAACTATTAATGTAGAGGTTTAAGACTTCAGGCTGCCTTGGTGCATTCTTTACAGGGATTATTTTGCTTCTAAAAAGAAGTTTGAGTTTTAATTTAAGTCTGTCAGCTTGTCAGTTTCAATGCTTGCCCGACTTATGCAACGGAGGTTATGGCCTGAGGTGGAGAACAAAGATGAAAATGTTAAAATCTTAGCCTAGCAGAACCAGGGAATAGAGTAGATGAGTAAACAGAGAGTGATGGATGAGCATCGTCTGAGGAGCAGCACATTGGACAGACATATACTACCTCAGAGTTTCATGGATTTTCCAATGGACTGTGACATCGCTTCACTTGAGAAGGCTAAAAAGAGGTTTGAGGTTGTTAACAAGACTGAAGAGTTTTGATGACAACGGCTAGGGTTAGTGCCGTGGAACAGAGGAGGCTGAGCGGACATTTATTGGGATGTGGCCCAGACGGTGAGTAGCATGGAGCTATTTCCAATAACAGAGAAGACAGTAACCATAGATTTAAGACAATTGATTGAAAGATTGGAGGATAGTTGAGGAAAACCTACAGTACCAGTGGTTTAAGGAACTGGAATGTTGCCAGAAAAAGTTATAGAAGCAGAAATTCTCGATGCATTTTGAACATGCTTGGGTGTGCACTGCCTACTTTACAATGCTACAGGCCAAAATGTGGGAATAGATTGGATAGTGCATTTTATAACCAGCACAGATCTGAGTGGCTGAATGGTCCTATTCTATCCCGTTCTAAGGTACGCCCTGTTCAGATGAAACACCGATCACTTCATGAATGTGAACAACTTATCAAAACGTTTTATTTTCTGGTGAGTGGGTGCTGGGGAGAGAATAACCTAGCAGGGTTTACAAAGCAAAGATAAATACTACAATAAAAAGCAAGGATCATCCACGTTTAACTCTATTTCTCTCCAGGATCAGTTACTGCATCTTCTTTTTCCACTTTATCAGGTTTTGATGTTTCTTTCAAAAAAATTGCACTGTCTTGTAATTAGTTCCAGAGATAAAGCTCTTTACCGGCAATCGATGCTGCAAGTAATGTGTTTCTAGGCTCTGACGTCTTGACAACAAGTGTGGATGCACTCCATTGGGGAATAATGCTACATTTTCCTGCTGTTGTAAAACTTCATCCTGAAAGAAAAGGTTAGACTGATATAGTTCCTGTTTTTTGCGCAATGATTCATTTTGCACCATTTAATCTCCAGATGTTGATTGAAATGGATAAGAAAGCTTAGTGTTAGAGGATAGTTTGATGGATGTAACGCACAAAAATGTTGGAGGAACTCAGCAGGTCAGGCAGCATCTATGAAGGGAGATGAACAGTCAATGTTTATTTCCCTCCATAGATGCTGCCTGACCTGCTGAGTTCCTCCAGCATTTCGTATGTTGCTCCAGATTTCCAGCATCTGCAGTGTCTCTTCTGTCTGCAGTTTGATGGATGTTGAGTGTTTGGGGCTGCCTCAATAATTGCTCACATCATGATTGAAACAGAGAATAGAACTCAGGGTGCACTTCACAGAGTGGATGGTGGGACACCAATAAAATCTAAAGAAGGAAGCCGCAGCAGATAGGAAGATTGATGTTCACTGGTTTCGGTGAAGATGCTGATGGCTGTATCACAGGATTAGTAAGATGAATGTTGGGGGCCAGGTGGGGAGGAGCTGCAGTGTGATGCAGGGGAAATAAAACACAGGAGGTCACCATCCCAATTCAGTTTTCTAGACGTCAAATGGAGAAATAAATAATAGCAACCCAGGGAGGAGTTCCTTGTGTTGAGAACAGAAGACATCTGAAAGAGGTTCCAAATGATAGGTCAGCAATCAGTTTTTAATTTTGTTTGTCCTTGCTCAGAATTTTTCTCAAATTTTTTCTTAATTAATTAACTGCTATGCAAATCAGAAAATGTGCTGTCATGGTATGGAACCCAATACTACTGATGATGGCATATAAGTGATTAATCCAGTCACAGGAGGCTTGTCAAATGTCATGCCTCCGATACCATAGTGGTAGGAAGGTTTACCTGGTGGTGGGTGGTGAGGAGGCTTTGTAAATGTGTTGCTGGTAGAGAGTCAAAATCTGCATCAGAGTTCATCTGTTCATAAAGCATCTGCACTTTGTTCAGCTCCAGAATTCCCTTGGTTCTGGCTAGGTTCTGAAGATGTTGGCGGAAGGCAACGATACCTAAAGGAAGAACCAGAAGTCAATAGTGGCCTAGTAGTTCTATTTTGGACTAATAATTCAGACACATGGTTCAAATCCCATGATGGCAGCTGAAGAGTTCATGGACAGTTAGACTTTCATTTACAAATTTTCATAACAGAACCTTGGATATTTTCTCAATTTATGAGTTTTTGCTAAATAAAAATGAATAGTGCACCACTTTCTGCTCAAGGAAACACTGTATAAAAATACCCACAATGTATTTTGCCCAGCATTTTATATTTACAAAATTCTCCATAACAAAACATTTTCCAGGAACATATCTCTTGAATAAATTGTGGGATACCTGTAATTAAATAAAACTGGAATGGAAAGCTATTATCAGTAATAGCAAACATGGAACGACATGGAACGAGGGTGGTGGTAGATGGACCGTATTCTGCCAAGAAATCGGTGACCAGTGGTGTTCCGCAGGAAGCTGTTCTGGGACCCCTGCTCTTTGTGATTTTTATAAATGACTTGGATGAGGATGTGGAAGGGTGGGTTAGTAAGTTTGCTGATGACACAAAGGTTGGTGGTGTTGTGGATAGTGTAGAAGATTGCTGTAGATTACAACAGGACATTGATAGGATGCAGACCTGGGCTGAGAAGCGGCAGATGGAGTTCAACCTGGAAAAGTGTAAAATGATACACTTTGGAAGACCAAATTTGAAGGCAGGATACAAGGTTAAGATCTTAGAGCAGGATAAAATGTTGGCACAACATTGTGGGCCCGAGGGCCTGTACTGTGCTGTAATGTTCTACGTTCTATGTTAATGCCAGGACTCTCAGCAGTTTGGAGGAATAGAGGGATCTTGGGGTCCACATCCATAGATCCCTCAAGGTTGCTGCGCAGGTCAATAGGGTTGTTAAGATGTCGTATGGTGAGTTGGCCTTCATTAGTCAGGGTACTGAGTTCAAGAGCCGTGAGGTAACGTTGCAGCTCTACAGAACTCTGGTCAGATCACACTTGCAGTATTGTGTTCTGTTCGGGTCGCCTCATTATAGGAAGGATATGGAAACTTTAGAGAGGGTGCAGAGGAGATTTACCAGGATGCTGCCTGGATTGGAGAGCATGTCTTATGAGGATAGGTTGAGCGAGCTGGGGCTTTTCTCTTTGGAGAGAAAGAGGATGAGAGGTGACTTGATAGAGGTGTACAAGATGATAAGAGGCATAGATCGAGTGGACAGTCAGAGCCTTTCTCCAAGAGCAAAAATGGCTAAGCACGAGGGGGCATAATTTTAAGGTGATTGAAGGAAGGTATAAGGGGGATGTCAGAGGTAAATTTTTTTTACACAGAGAGTTGGGGGGGGTGGGGCTGTGGAACACACTGCTGGCAGAGGTTGTGAGGCAGATACATTAAGAGCATTTAAGAGACTCCTGGATAGACACATGAATGATAGAGAAATGGAGGGCTATGTGGGAGGGAAGGGTTAGATAGATATTAGAGTAGGATAAAATGTCGGCATAACATCGTGGGCCAAAGGGCCTTTCCTGTGCTATAATGTTCTATGTTCTATCACTCCAGATTGTTGTAAAAACATAAATGGCTCAACAGGCTTTATTGGGGAAGGACATCTTCCCTTTTCACTCATTAGTCAATTTGTGACTCCACATTTGGTTGACTTTTGACCACCCTCTGAAATGGCCCAGACTGCAGAAAATACCCACCCCCACCCACCAAAATGGCAAGGTGAATGGGATGGAATAAATTAAACCATAACTGTAAGACAAGTTGCTCACTGGAACCTGGAGTGGTCTGTCAGAGAGGGCAGCAGAAACAAAAGCTATGAAATCATTCACTGACAATGAGTTTTGATCCCTATTGCAGAATAAGCAATTGCAAACACTTGGGAGCCTCTTAGTTACTATAAGAGTGAAGTGACAGTGGAACCTAATATAGGAGCCAGTTTCACACTGCTTCCGGGCTGTTACCTATTATTGACTCAGCACTTAGACATGTCTATATGTGGGAGAGGTTAGGTCGTCACCTTGTGTTAAAGATGTATCTGAAGCTCTTCGACCCTCTCGGAAGCTGACTGGCGACCGGTTCTGCACCTCGCGTTTCTGTGATGTCAGTGCCTCCATTGCTGGATTTGGTGGCTTGATGCCAATCAGTGGTGGGGTCATCCGTGTCATTGGTTGGTTGGCAAGTACAACCTCTGCCAGAGGTGGCGTGTCCTCCAATATGCTGAGCTCGCTGTGCATCAGTCCCATGTCATATTCAGAATCAACACTCCCCAAGGATGGATTATTCCCGACAGTGAACAGCTTCCCTGTGTTGGGGCACAGCAGAGACATTAGGGAAATTAAACTCACTTACTGAGGTAACCTCAGTCCCTGGCAGCACACCCTAAAGATTTATGTAACTTTGTTACTAACGAATAACCTTGAAGCATCTTAGAGTGGCAGGTCTAAATTTCACCCAATGTTTCCTGAGCACATTCCAGCAGCCTCTATGGGGGAGTGAGAACTGTTCCCACTGTTAGTTTCCGTCAGCCAGTGGATACACCTATTGAAATGTTAACAATGGGAATGAGTTTTCTCACACATTCACTGGAGTTACTGTTGTGTTTTGTGGGAGCACTGTGTGAAGGCAATATTGATGTAATTGGCTGTATAAAAACAAGTTTATTCCTTTAACTGGTACTGTTCTAACTTGGCATAGACAAACACCACAAAAAGTTCTCTTTCTCTCCACTGTGGACAAGCTGCTGGATTGGGAATACCACTGTGTGCCCGACTGTTGAAGAGGTACTGGGGTCAGGCAGACCAGGTCATGTCATTGTTGGGACCTCACAGCCCAGCACAGTGCATCCTTGTCAGGGCAGGACAAAGGTACATCTTGATCTGATGGAGCCAAGATTCAATCGGACAACTGTGTTGTTCCCTGTGGTCAATGTTTGTCTCCATCGATAATGATTAAATGTGAAAAATGAAACCAAGAGATAAGGTAGGTTCTAATACTCCACCCAAAGTCTGAGACATTCACAGCTAGAAGAGAATAGAATGGAATAACACTGCACAAAACAAGGCCATTTGACCATTCTTGCCGAGTAGGACTTTTTCTGAAACAGCTGTCCAATAATTTCTAATCCACTGTTTCCTCACAGCCATGTAAATGTTTTCTTTTGAAGGGTTTATCTAATTCCACAAAGTGGTTGCACCATTACTTCAGAGAGTGTATTCCAGATCATAAATCACTGCAGAAGGGAAAAAACATTCTCCTCATCTCTGCGATACCTTTGCCAATTATCTTAAATCTGCATCAACAGCTATGCTCCAATCTGAGCTAGGGTGTGCAAAACAAAATACATGCCCAGTTTCCATTCCTGATATGGAGTAAAATAAGTTTGGGTTAATTGTGCTGCTTTTCATGGTCCTGTAATCTCCAAATTTTCACTCTTAAAGTTGATGATTATGGAAATTGAAGGGCTACAGCCATTCTTGGAAGTGTAGCTGAGACATCTGAACCTCTTCAGAGGACAATCCCTTCCTACCTGTACTTGGCAACACGATTGGTTGGTTGGTGACTTCAGCGAGAGTGTGGCGTCTCTGGCCACATCGCATTGCCTGAAAGGATGCATAGACCTGGGCAGGATCCTCTTCAGAGTCATCCTCTGTCTCTATCCCTTCATCAATAGATGTCTCCATCATGTTGCTTGGAGATGGTGGGCATCCTTTCCTTGATATTGAAGGAGGCAAAGGATCAAGGAGGCAACCATTCACCTGTGAAAATTGGTCAATCTATTAGTCACCAATCATAAGGCTTTAGTCACTGGTCATTTTAATGGAGATTTTATCCATGGAAAAGTGGTGAATAAATTGCAAACATTTCAGTGATTTCCTTCCACTGTTATCCCAGACAGGGAATTTTACTCCTAATTCATACAACTTTCAGTTTTCATAGATTTATAAAAATTTCTAGCACAGGAGATGACCATTCAGCCCATCAGGTCTATATACTGACCCATAGGTTTGTGGATTATGGCTCTTCAAATGGTCACACGGTTCTTTAAACAGTTTAGGTTTTCCTTAAGCACATTGTTTGCACTATAGGACTTGCATGGGTAAGGCAAATCTCTTTGTCATAGAATGTGCAGTCTATTCGGCCCATACTGGTTTTGATGCTCCACATGAATCTTTCATCCCTCTTTATCTAACCAGAGTTAGACATTCTTCCACCTTTCTCTTTCTTGTATTTATCCTCCTTTCTATATACCAGTGGTTTAGAGGGCTATGGGCCAAATGCAAGCAGATGGGAATAGCTCGCTGGGCAACATAGTCAGCATGAATGAGTTGGGCTGAAGGCCCTGTTTCAGTGCCGTTGCTTCCCTCAGTGAGAAATTACAAAAACCTGCAAAAATAAGACAAAATGCTGCATGCTGGAAGTCCAAAATCAAAAATTGCTGAAAATACTCAGCAGGACAGACAGCATCCCTGAAGAGTTATTGTTTCAAATCAATGACATGTTGTCAGAACTCAAGAACAATAATTAACTTGAGATACTGGAACTGTCTGACTTGCTGAGTACTGCTTGCATTTGCTGGTTTTGTTGCAGTTGCAATAGTTGAGTAAAAATTTAGTTCATGGTAATGATGACTCCATAGTGGTATAAAAGCAAAGATGTGAAGTAATTAATGTGGATGTGGAAAAGTATAGTGAGTCACTGCAAAATCCAGAATGTTCATAACAAAATGTTCTGACATGTTCTCAATGAACAGGGAAATATTCTGCAATTCAGAAGTGCTCAGTCAGAAGATTCTGGAAATACCAAAAGCATTTCCTCTATTCTGATCACTCAGTTTATCACTGAGTGTCGTGTCTGAGTCACTTCCTCTTAACCGAAGCAGCACTCTGCTCAGGGTGCTCAGTTTCCGATGGAGCAATTTCCTTTTCTTTGTCACAAATTCTTTCTTCTCTCTCTGGTGTGCAGATAAAAAGCATCCTCATACCTTAACATAAGGACATTTCAAATCATATCTATTGGTGAATTCCTTGTGGTTCAACCTAATATCTAAATCTCACAAGACTCACAACAGATTGCTCCATATTTCCAGCCAAGACAACTCTCTTTCTGCACTGCTCCATTTCAGTTTCTCCCTCATCTCCCGAGAGGTTTTGTGACATCAGAAATGGAGTTTTTATTATTAGTAGAAATTAGGTGTTGGGGGTGGGGAGGAGTGCTGTGAGAAAAACACAATTATTTTGCTGGACATATTTTCAAATAGATCAAATAAAATAATCTATCTCGATCTGTCCATCTTCCACCTATTGCCTTCTCAGTGAAAAGAAAATTACTTAAGTTCCTCTTTGATCTGTCTACCAATCCCTTAAACCTATGCCGCTCAGTTCCTGGCCTCTCTTTTTGGGAAACAGTTCCCTCATTCATCCAATCTAGGTCTCTCAATTTGTTTACCTTCAATCTTCTCTGCCTTCTCTGTTCAAAAAAGCAACCAGCCTCCCAAAAGATAAGTGGTCTTCCTTTAGACCATAAGACATCGGAGCAGAATTAGGCCATTCAGCCCATCAAGTCTATCTGCCATTCGATCACGGCTGATTTATTTTTCCCTCTCAACACCATTTTCCTGCCTTCTCCCTGTAACTTCTGACACCTATACTAATCAAGAACCTATCAATCTCTGCTTAAAATACACCCAATGACTTGGCTTCCACAGCCATCTGTGGCAATGAATTCCACAGATTCACCACCCTCTGGCTAAAGAAATTCTTCCTCATTTCTGTTCTAAAGGGACATCCTTCTATTCTGAGGCTGTGCCCTCTGGTCCTAGACTCTCCCACTACTGGAAACATCCTCTCCACATCCACTCTATCCAGGCCTTTCAATATTCACAGTAGGTTTCAATTAGATCCACCCCCCATCCCACCCCCCCATCCTTCTAAACTCCAGCGAGTACAAGCCTAAAGCCATCAAATACTCCTCATATGTTAACCCTTTCATTCCCAGGATCATTCTTGTAAACCAGCTCTGGACCGTCTCCAATGCCAGCACACACTTCCTTAGATATGGGGCCCAAAATTGCTCACAATACTCCTAATGTGGTCTGACCATTGCCTTATAAAGCCTCAGCATTACATCCTTGCTTTTATATTCTAGTCCTCTCGAAATGAATGCTAGCATTGCATTTGCCTTCCTTACTACAGACTTAACCTACAAGTTAACCTTTAGGGAATCCTGCACTAGGACCCCCAAGTCCCTTTGCACTTCCGATTTCTGAATTCACTCTCGGTTCAGAAAATAGTATTACTTTGTTGTTTGACTTTAGTTTTGGGACCAGTAGAAAGTGCTGACCTCACCAACGTCAGATTTGTTACTCCCAACCTCACAACCACTCAATTCCAGAGACTGTTGCCTTCAACCTGAGGCAAAGCCCTTCTGACACTCTGGTTCTGCACAGTAATGAAAGGGGGATTTGCAGATAAAGCTCAGGTTTTAAAATCTGAAATCAAGACTTCAACCTAACTGACCTGAAGCTAGTTTAAATGAGAAAGTTTCTTGTTTTACTGTGAATACACCACCTTCTAATTGCACTTTGTTTTTTCTCTCATTTTCATTGATAAAACTACCTGCTTTCTTCGTAATCACTACCTGGTGCGCAAGATATTTTATTGCTTAACATACAGAACATTACTGCAGGGTACAGGCCCTTCGGCCCACAATGTCGTGCCGACATTATATCCTACTCTAATATCTATCTAACCCTTCCCTCCCACATAGCCCTCCATTTCTCAATCATTCATGTGTCCATCTAAGAGCCTCTTAAATGTCCCTAATGTATCTGCCCCCACAACCTCTGCTGGCAGTGTATTCCACGCAGCCACCACTCTCTGTGTAAAAAAACTTACCTCTGACATCCCCCTTGTACCTTCCTCCAATCACCTTAAAATTATGCCCCCTCGTGTTTAGCCATTTTTGTCCTGGGAAAAGGCTCTGACTGTCCACTCAATCTATGTCTCTTATCATCTTGTACACCTCTAACAAGTCACCTCTCATCCTCCTTCTCTCCAAAGAGAAAAGCCCTAGCTCACTCAACCTATCCTCATAAGACATGCTCTCTAATCCAGGCAGCATCCTAGTAAATCTCCTCTGCACACTTTCTGAAGGTTCCACATCCTTCCTATAATGAGGCGACTGGAACCGAACACAATACTCCCAAGTGTGGTCTAACCAGAGTTCTGTAGAGCTGCAACATTACCTCATGGCTCTTGAACTCAATACCCTGACCAATGAAGGCCAACACACCATACATCTTCTTAACAACCCTATCAACCTACGCGGCAACCTTGAGGGATCTATGGACGTGGACCCCAAGATCCCTTTGTTCCTCCACACTGCTAAGAGTCCTGCCATTAACCTTATATTCTGCCTTCAAATTCGATCTCCCAAAGTGTATCACTTCACATTTTTCCGGGTTGAACTCCATCTGCCGCTTCTCAGCCCAGATCTGCATTCTATCAATATCCAGTTGTAATCTACAGCAATCTTCTACACTATCCACAACACCACCAACCTTTGTATCATCAGCAAACTTACTAACCCACCCTTCCACATCCTCATCCAAGTCATTTATAAAAATCACAAAGAGCAGGGGTCCCAGAACAGGTCCCTGGGGAACACCACTGGTTACTGACCTCCAGGCAGAATACGCTCCATCTAGCACCACCCTCTGTCTTCTATGGGCAAGCCAATTCTGAATCCACACAGCCAAGCTTCACTGGATCCCATGCCTCCCGACTTTCTAATGAACCTTCCATGAGGAACTTTATCAAACACCTTACTAAAATCCAAGTACACCACATCCACTGCTCTACCTTCATAAATGTCACATCCTCAAAGAATTCAATCAGACTTGTGAGGCACGACCTGCCCCTCACAAAGCCATGCTGACTGTCCCTAATCAGCCTATGCTTCTCCAAATGCCCATAAATCCTGTCTCTAAGAATCTTCTCCAGTAATTTGCCCACCACTGAAGTAAGGCTCATGGTCTGTAATTCCTAGGGTTGTCCCTACTCCCTTTCTTAAACAAAGGAACATTTGCCGCCCTCCAAGCATCTGGCACTACTACTGTGGCCAATGAGGAAGCAAAGATCATCGACAAAGGCACAGCGATCTCTTCCCTCACTTCCCGTAATAACCTTGGATATATCCCATCCAGCCCCAGTGACTTATCTATCTTAATGTTTTTCAAAAGTTCCAGCACATCATCTTCCTTCACATCAATATGCCCTAGCGTAGCAGTTGGTCATACACTATCCTCACAAACATTAAGGTCTCTCTCACTGGTGAATACTGAAGCAAAGTATCCATTAAGGACCTCCCCTACCTCTTCAGACTCCAGGCACATGGTTCCTCTTTTATCCCTGATCAGTCCTACCCTCATCTAGTCATCCTCCTATTCTTCACATATGTGTAGAAAGCCTTGGGGTTTTCCTTAATCCGACTCACCAAGGCCTTCTCATGCCCCCTTCTAGCTCTCCTAAATCCATTCTTAAGCTCCCTCCTGTCTACCTTGTAACTCTCCAGAGCCCTGTCTGATCCATACTTTCTGAACCTTAGGTAAGCTTTTTCCTTCCTCTTGACAAGATAGTCTGCATCTCTTGTCAACCACGGTTCCTTCACTCTACCATCCTTACCCTGCCTCAATGGGACAAACCTATCCAGAACCCCATGCAAGTATTCCTTAAGCAACCTCCACATTTCTGCTGTGCACTTCCCCAAGAACATCTGTTTCCAAATTACACTCTGAGAGACACTGTTACAGCTGCAGAAAGGGTAGATAATGTAGAAGGATCCTCTCTAGAGTCAATATGGGTGGAAGTTAGGAACAAGAAAGGGGCAGTTACCCTCCTGGGAGTATTCTATAGGCCCCCTGGTAGCAGTAGGGATACTGAGGAGCAGATTGGGAGGCAGTTTTTGGAAAGATGCAAAAATAACAGGGTTATTATCGTGGGAGACTTCAACTTCCCAAATATTGATTGGCACCTACTTAGTGCCAAGGGTTTAGACGGGGCGCAGTTTGTTCCATATGTCCAGGATGGATTCCTTACACAGTATGTTGACAGGCCGACTAGAGGGAATGCCATATTAGATCTAGTTTTAGGTAATGAACCGGGACAGGTGACAGATCTATCGGTGGGTGAGCATCTGGGGGACAGTGACCATTCCTCCATAACCTTTAGAATTGTCATGGACGGGGATAGGAGCAAAGAGGATGGGAAGATATTTAATTGGGGAAAGGCAAATTATGAGGCTATAAGACGAGAACTTGGGAGTGTAAATTGGGATGACATTTTTGAAGGGAAGTGTGCTATGGAGATGTGGTCGATGTTCAGGGATCTTTTGCAGGATGTTAGGGATAAATTTGTCCCGGTGAGGCAGAGAATGAATGGCAGTGTGAAGGAACCATGGGTGACAAGAGAGGTGGAACAACTAGTTAGGAAGAAGGAGGCAGCATACATAAGCTGTAAGCAGCAAGGATCAGACAGGGCTCATGAGGAATATCGAGTAGCAAGGAAGGAACTTAAAAAAGGGCTGAGGAAAGTGAGAAGGGGACATGAAAAGGCTTTGGCGAGTAGGGTTAAGGGGAATCCCAAGGCTTTTTTCTCGTACGTGAAGAGCAGAAGAATGGCTAGGGTTAAGGTAGATCCGATTAAAGACAAAGGTGGGAGAATGTGCCTGGAAGCTGTGGAAGTGGGTGAGGTTCTCAATGAATACTTCTCTTCAGTATTCACCAAGGAAAGGGGTCTTGATGATGCTGAGAACAGTGTTGGTGAAGGTAATGTTCTAGAGTATGTAGATATTAAGAGAGAGGATGTGTTGGAGTTGTCAGAAAATATTAGGACAGGTAAGTCCCCGGGTCCTGACAGAATATTCCCCAGGCTGCTTCGTGAGGCGAGGGAGGAGATTGCTGAACCGTTGGTTAGGATCTTTGAGTCCTCGTTGTCCACGGGGATGGTACCGGAGGATTGGAGGGTGGCAAATGTTGTCCCCTTATTCAAAAAAGGTAGTAAGGATAGTCCAGGGAATTACAGACCAGTGAGCCTTACATCTGTGGTGGGTAAGATGTTAGAAAGAATTCTAAGAGATAGGATCTATGAACATTTAGAGAATCATGGACTGATTAGGGACAGCTGGCATGGATTTGTGAAGGGAAGATCTTGCCTCTCTAGCCTGAGAGGGTTCTTTGAGGAGGTGACCAGGAAGACTGATGAGGGTTGTGTAGTAGATGTGGTCTACATGGATTCTAGTAAGGTGTTTGACAAGGTTCCGCATGGTAGGCTTCTTCAGAAGGTCAGAGGCCAAGGGATCCAGGGAGGCTTGGTAGTGTGGATTCAGAATTGGCTTGCCTGTAGAAAGCAGAGGGTTGTGGTGGAGGGAGTGCACTCGGATTGGAGGGCTGTGACCAGTGGTGTCCCACAGGGATCGGTTCTGGGACCTCTACTTTTTGTGATATTTATTAATGAGTTAGATGAGGGGGTGGAAGGCTGGGTTAGCAAGTTTGCAGATGTCACAAAGATTGGTGGTGTTGTGGATAGTGTGGAGGGCTGTCGAAGCTTGCAGAGGGATATTGATAGGATGCAGAGCTGGGCTGACAAGTGGCAGATGGAGTTCAATCCAGAGAAGTGTGAGGTAGTACACTATGGAAGGACAAACTCCAAGGCGGAGTACAAGGTAAATGGCAGGCTTCTGGGCAGTGTAGAGGAGCAGAGGGATCTGGGGGTTCATATCCACAGATCACTGAAAGTTGCCTCACAGGTAGATAGGGTAGTTAAGAAAGCTTATGGGATGTTAGCTTTCATAAGTCGGGGGATCGAGTTTAAGAGCCGCAAAGTGATGTTGCAGCTTTGCAAAACTCTGGTTAGACCACACTTAGAGTACTGTGTCCAGTTCTGGTCGCCTCATTATAGGAAGGATGTGGAGGCATTGGAAAGGGTGCAGAGGAGATTTACAAGGATGCTGCCTGGATTAGAGAGTACGGATTATGAGGAGAGACTAAAGGAGCTAGGGCTGTTCTCATTGGACAGGAGGAGGATGAGGGGAGACATGACAGAGGTACACAAGATATTGAGAGGAATAGATAGAGTAGACAGTCAGCGCCTCTTTCCCACGGCACCAATGCTCAAAACAAGAGGACATGGCTTTAAGGTAATGGGTGGGAAGTTCAAGGGAGATGTCAGAGGAAGGTTTTCCACCCAGAGAGCGGTTGGTTCATGGAATGCACTGCCTGGGGTGGTGGTGGAGGCTGATACATTGAACAAGTTCAAGAGATTGTTAGATAAGCATATGGAGGAATTTAAGGTAGAGGGACATGTGGGAGGAAGGGTTTAGATAGTCTTAGGTGTGGTTTGAAGGGCGGCACAACATGGTGGGCCAAAGGGCCTGTATTGTGCTGTATTGTTCTATGGTTCCTGCCTAATAGCATCATAATTCCCCCTCCCCCAATTAAATACTTTCCCATATCATCTGCTCCTATCCCTCTCCAAGGCTGTGGTAAAGATCAAGGAGTTATGGTCACTGTCTCCAAAATGCTCTCCCACTGAGAGATCTGAAACCTGATCATATGACAATAAGGACAGCTTCTATCCCCCTGTTGAACAGACCTCTTGTACGATAAAATGAACTCTTGACCTCATAATCTACCTCATTATGGCCTTGTTTGTTATGACCTCGTTATTGTCTGCCTGCACTGCACTTTCTCAGTAACTGTAACACTTTATTCTGTATTCTGTTATTGTTTTCCTTTGTACTACTTCAATTTACTGATGTAATGAAATGATCTGTATGGATAGCATGCAAAACAAGGCTTTTCACTGTACCTCGGTACAGGTGACAATAATAAAAACTTTAAAATTTTATTTATACAGCATGGTAACAGGCCCTTCCGGCCCAAAAAGCCCACACCGCCCAATTACACCCATGTTAACCTACTAACCCGTACGTCTTTGGAATGTGGGAGGAAACCAGAGCACCAGGAGGTAACCCACGCAGTCACGGGGAGAACATACAAACTCCTTACAGACAGCAGCGGGAGTTGAACCCCAATCGCTGGCGCTGTAATAGTGTTATGCTAACTGCTACACTACCATGCCGCCCAATAATCATGATAATAATGCAAAGAGGGTACATCAGAGAAAGTGCCACAATACCATAGTAACAACTTACCAACCACATCACTTCCTGTTCATTTGCTTTTTAAAGTATTTTATATCTGAGCTTAACTCAATAACCTCAATTCAGAGAGTACCATACTGTTTTAAGCTCTGTCATTCATGCTTGTGAAATAATCACACCAGGCATTGCCAGTGATGTGGAAAGAATGCAGTTTAAAAGTACAAGTGATTGAGGTAAATACAAAAATTTGACACCAGTTACTTTGAAAACTTAACATGATGGTGACCAAAGCATACGGCAACTTTGAGTTCAAAAATAGTTAATAGGTTTAAATTGCTGATTGTGTCCCGCTGTGGAAACTGGCTCTCTCCGTCATTCGTCACTCACTGAAACTATAGCAAACAAGGGGGCCATTGGGCCCACTGTGGCTCTATGGTTGAGGTATTGCAGTGGGAACCAGCGCCAGTCTACTCTCAGTATCAATTCTACTTGTTAAGTGCATTGGTTACATTCAAACTGGGGTCACTTTGGCATAAGAGCAAGTATAATATATGTATACAAAAGCAAGCAAGATTAATTCTCAGCAAAGCCACGGTAGTGCTACCCACAGATACGTGCAACGGAATCTGATCCTGTAATTAAATTCAAAGGCAAGCAGGGTGCAAACACTTCCCTTTCCCTAACACCCACATCTTGGATGAATTCCCAGAGGAAACAAACACATGTGTAAATGGAAACCTCCCTCCTACTGTCTCCAGGGTTGCGATAGAGTCCTCAAGTGTGAAAAACTAGCTTCACAGACCAACATTCCAAAAACATTGTAACTCACGTCTGTCTCCTCCTCGGAAATATCTATCAGGCGCAGTCTTTACAACAGAACAACTAATTATATCCTGACGAAGGATCTCGACCCAAAACATTGATTTCCCCCCCCTAGATGATGCCTGATCTGCTGAGTTCCTCCAGCATTTTTTGTGGGTGTTGCTCGAGATTCCAGCATCTGCAGAATCTCTTGTGTCTCCAACTAATTATATCTGCATTGTTCTGAATAAATTTAGAGGTTTGAAACTTGTACACAGGCAGGGACCCGACCCCATGACTCCTCAAAACTGGAATCTAAGCGTCTGATTTCATGAAACAGTGAAGGGTTATGATTAGTTTGCATGGGTTTTCTCTGCTCAGATGCTAAATATGCTTTTCTTCAGACCTGGGTGATAATTGCAGAAACTGCCTTCAGAAATACTTGGAGATAAAATTAATTTTTGCCAAAATGACACAAGGAGGAAAAAGAAATCTCAAAAGCATTGATAATTAATGCCTATGACTGATAGGGTTACTGGGTCTTCCTCAATAATGACAGGGAATGCCAATCCTGAGACAGCTAGGTACTTTTGAAATATTTTGGATGTAAGGTAAACCGGTAAATTGGTTTATTATTGTCACATGTACCGTAGTACAGTGAAAACCTTGTTTGGCATGCCATCCTTACAGGCCATTTCATTACATCCATGCGTTGAGGTCGTACAAGGGAAAAGCAATAACAAAATGCAAAATAAAGTGTTACAGCTACAGAGAAAGTGCAGTGCAGGCAGGCAGGCAATAAGGTGCAAGGCCATAACAAGGTAGATTGTGAGGTCAAGAGTCCACCATATCATACAAGGGGACTGTTCAGTAGTCTTATAACGGTGGGATAGAAGCTGTCCTTGAGCCTGGCAGTATGTGCTATCAAGCTTTTGTATCTTCTGCCCACTGGGACGGGGGAAGAAGAGAGAATGTCTGGGGTGGGTGAGGTCTTTGATTATGTTGGCTGCTTTACTGAGGCAGTGAGAAGTATTGACAGAGTCCATGGAGGGGAGGCTGATTTCCATGATGTTCTGAGCTGTGTCCACAACTATTTGCAGTTTGTTGCGGTCACGGAAAGAGCAGTCACCATACCAAGCCGTGATGCATCTGGATAGGATGCTTACTATGGTGCATTGATAAAAGTTGGTGAGGGTCAAAGGGTTCTTGCCAAATTTCTTCAGCCTCCTGAGGAAGTAAAGGTGATGGTGAGCTTTCTTGGCTGTGGTGTCTACGTGGTTGGACCAGGACAAGATATTGGTGATGTTCACTCCTAGGAACTTGAAGCTCCCAACCCTTTCGACCTTAGCACTGTTGATGAAAACAGGAACGTGTGCACAGCCCCCCTTCCTGAAGTCAATGACCAGCTCTTTTGTTTCGCTGACATTGAGGGAAAGGTTGTTGTCATGATAACACGCTACTAGGCTCTCTATCTCCTTCCTGTACTCTGACTCATCATTATTTGAGATACAGCCCACTACAGTGGTATCATCTGCAAACTTGCAGATGGAGTTAGAGCAGAATCTGGCCATGCAGTCATGAGTGTATAGAGAGTAGAGCAGGGAGCTGAGGACGCAGCCTTGTGGGGCACCAGTGTTGAGGATAATTGTGGCAGAGGTGTTGCTGACTATCCTTACTGACTGTGGTCTGTTGGTCAGGAAGTCAAGGATCCAGTTGCAAAGAGAGGTGTTAAGTCCCAAGTCTATGAGCTTGGTGATGAGTTTGCTTGGAATTATAGGATTAAAAGTGGAGCTGTCATCAATAAACAGCAGTCGAACGTAGGTGTCTTTATTATCCAGATAGTAAATATGTTCCAATCTGAGGCACATGCTCATGCTGTTGAAATTCAAGGTAGAACGGGCCCTGAGTCAGTGATTTCACTCCACATACCCTCTCCCCCATTCTAAACACTTCCAGCTTTATTACCCTCTGATATCTGCGCTGCTCCAATTCTGGCTTATCATTCTCGAAATGTATCTGGCAGCCATGTCTTCAACTTTTCCCTCCCAAAACTTCCCCAACCCTGTCCTTTCCCTCCTTTGTTAATATTCTCTTTAAAACCTATCAACAAGAGAAAATCCAGCTATCACCACCTAACATTCAATGACATTACCATTTCTGAATCCCCCACTATCAATATCCTGGGGGTTACCATTGACCAGAAACTGAACTGGAGTAGCCATATACACTGTGTGGCTACAAGAGAGGTCAGGGGCTAGGAACCCTGTGGCGAGTAACTCCCCTCCTAACTCCCCAAAGCCTGTCCACCATTTATAAAGCTCAAGTCAGGAGTGTGATGGAACACTCTCCACTTACCTGAATGACTGCAGCTTCAACAACACTCAAGAAACTCGACATCAGACAGGACATAGCAGTCCAGTGGATGGGCACCCCATTCACTCACTCCACCATCAATGCACAGTAGCAGCAGTTTGTACACCTACATGATGTACGATAGCAACTCACCAAGACTCCTTAGACAGCACCTTCCAAACACATGATCTCTACCAAGTAGAAGGACAAGGGCAGCAAAAACTTGGGAGCACCTCCTCCAAGTTGAAGTTGACCTCCAAGCGGCACACTATCCTGACTTGGAAATATATTGCTGTTCCTTCACTGTCACTGGGTCAAAATCAAAGAATTCCCTTCCTAACAGTATCGTGGGCGTACCCACACCTCAAGCACTGCAGTGGCTCAAGAAGGCAGCTCATCATCACCTTCTCAAGGGCAACTAGAGATGGGCAATTAAATGCTGGCTCAGCCTGTGAAGCCTACATCCCTTGAATGATATAAAAAACATATACTTTTTTGACTGAGCTAGAGTTCATCTATGGCAACGTCCATGGTTCAGCACAAATTTTTGTTTTGTTCTGCATCCCAAGGCACTTTAGGAAGGTTTTGGTAAGTACATCGCAGGACATAATTGGAAGCTCATAGAAGAATACAGCACAGTACAGGCCCTTCGGCCCACAATGTTGTGCCGACATTTTATCCTGCTCTAAGGTCTATCTAACCCTTCCCTCCCATATAGACCTCCATTTTTCTATCATTCATGTGCCTATCTACGAGTCTCTTAAATGTCCCTAACGTATCTGTCCCCACAACCTCTGTCGGCAGTGTGTTGCATGCATCCACCACTCTCTGTGTGAAAAACATACCTCTGACATCCCTCCTATACCTTCCTCCAATCACCTTATGCCCCCTCGTGTTAGCCA
This sequence comes from Pristis pectinata, assembly GCF_009764475.1. Lineage (NCBI taxonomy): Eukaryota > Metazoa > Chordata > Chondrichthyes > Rhinopristiformes > Pristidae > Pristis > Pristis pectinata. Next base: position 31,669,747 of record NC_067431.1, read on the forward strand.
TTTTCACCCTGGGAAAAGGTCTCTGACTGTCCACTTGATCTGTGCCTCTTATCATCTTGTATACATCTATCAACTCATCTCTCATCCTCCTTCGCTCCAAAGAGAAAAGCCCTAGCTCATTCAACCTATCCTCAAAAGACATGCTCTCTAATCCAGGCAGCATCCTGGTAAATCTCCTCTGCACTCTCCCTAAAGCTTCTACATCCTTCCTATAATGAGGCAACCAGAACTGAACACAATACTCCAAGTGTCGTCTAACCAGAGTTTTATAGAACTGCAACGTTACCTCATGGCTCTTGAACTCAATCCCCCGACTAATGAAGGCCAACACACCATACGCCTTCTTAACAACCCCATCGACCTGCGCGGCAATCTTGAGGGATCTATGGACATGGACCCTAAGATCCCTCTGTTCCTCCACACTGCTAATACTCCTGCCATTAACCTTGTATTTTGCTTTCAAATTCGATCTTCCAAAGTGTATCACTTCACACTTCTCTGGGTTGAACTCCATCTGCCATGGAGTTAATACAGTACAGAAACAGGCCCTGTGTCCCAGCAGGTTCATGCCAACCATCACATGCTCGTTATTAGTCCCATTTACCAGCACTTGCTCCATCACCAAACATGTATTGGTGACTGAAGTGCTTGACCAGAAGTAGTGAGAGTACCTGTGCCCACCACATTCTCAGATGTGAGTTCCTGATTGTAATTACCATCAGGGTGAAAAAATTCCTCTGCTACCCTCTCTAACATCTTTCTCATCAATTGAAACCAATGCCCTCTGGACTTAGACACCTCTGTCATGAGTAAAAGTTTCTTACTATCTGCTCTATCTAGGCTCCTCATAATTACATATACGTCCATCAGGTCCCACTCAACTTCCTCAAGTTTCTCCTCACAAATAAACCTTCTATCCCAGGCAACATCATGGTGAATCTCCTCTGCACCCTCTCCAGTACAATCATATCCTTCCAAAAGTGAGGTGACAAGAAGTGCACACAATATTCCAGCTGTTTTATAAAGTTGTACCATGACCTCCTTGCTCTTATACCCTATGCCCCAGCTAATGAATGCAAGCATCCTGCATGCCTTCTTCACTACCCTATCTACCTGTGCTTCCACCTTCAAAGATCTTTGGATTTGTACACCAAGGTCTCTGTCTCTGAACATGAGTTGGAACATGGAACAGTACAACACAGGTACAGGCCCTTTGGCCCACAATGTCTGTGTTGACCATGATGCCAAAGGAAAATAATCCCATCTTGCTGCACATGATCCATATCCCTCCATTCACGCCATATTCATGTGTTTGTCTAAATGCCTTTTAACCTGGTGTTGGGTCATCAGCCTGGCCAGGTGACAGATCTTTCAGTAGAAGAACAGTTAGGGAACAGCGATTACAACTCCTTAAGTTTTAAAATAGCTATAGATAAGTATAAGTATGAACCTTGCAGGGAAGTATTAAATTGGAGCAGGGCAAATTACGAGAGCATTAAGTAGGAACTAGGGAGAGTTAACTGAGAACAGCTGTTTTTAGGCAAGTCCACATCTAACATGTGGCGGGTGTTTAAGGACTAACTACACAGAGAACAGGACTAGCATGTTCCAGTAAGAAGGAAGGACAAGGATAGCAAGGTCAGGGAACTTTGGATGTCAAGAGAGGTGGTGAACTTAGTCAAGAAGAGAAAGGAAACATATGTAAAGCTTAGGAAGCTAAGATCAAACAGGGCCCTTGAGGATTATAAAGAAGCCAGAAAAAAGCTCAAGAAGGGAATTAGGAAAGTCAGGAAGTCCTTGGCAAGCAGGATTAAAGAGAATTCCGAGGCATTCTATCCATATATCAAGAGTAAGAGGATAACTAGGGAGAGGGTAGGACCACTCAAGGAAAAAGGAGGGAACATGTGCTTGGAAGCAGAGTATGTGGGTGAGGTCCTAAGTGAGTAGTTTGCATCAGTATTTACCAAGGAGAAGGATGTGGAGGATAGGGAGATCAGTGTGGAGCATGCTAATTTGCTAGGGCATTTTCAGATAACGAAGGAGGTAGTATTGGGTCTCCTTAAGAATATTAGGGTGGATAAATCCCTAGGACCTGATGGGATATACCCCAGGTTATTGAGAGAGGCAAGAGATGAGATTGCTGGGGCCTTGACCAAGACCTTCGCGTCTTCTCTACCACAGGTGAGGTCCCATACGACTGGCAAGTAGCTAATGTTGTTCCATTATTCAAGAACGGAAACGGAAATAATCCTGGAAACTATTGACCAGTGAGTCTCATGTCACTGGTAGGAAAGTTACTCGAGAGGATTCTTAAGGATAGGATTTACGAGCTTTTGGAAAACGACAGCCTAATTAGGGACAGTCAGTATGGCTTTGCGTGGGGCAAGTTATGTCTTACTAACTTGATTGAGCTTTTTTGAGGAGGTGATGAGGATGATTAATGAAGGAAAGATTTCTTTATTAGTCACATGTACGTCGAAACACACAGTGAAATGCATCTTTGCGTAGAATGTTCTGGGGGTAGCCTGCAAGTGTTGCCACGCCTCTGGTGCCAATACAGCATGCCCATAACTTCCTAACCCGTATGTCCTTCTAACGTGGGAGGAAACCCACGCAGTCATGGGGAGAACGTATAAGCTCCTTACAGACAGTGGCCAGAAATGAACCCGGCTCGCTGGCGCTGTGATAGCGTTACACTAACCACCACACTACCGTGCCTGCTGTGGATGTTGTCTGCATGGATTTTAGTAAGGCATTTAACAAGGTCCCTCATGGGAGGCTGATTCAGAAGATTAAGATGCATGAGATCCATGATGACTTGGCCATTTGGATTCAGAATTGGTTTGCCCACAGAAGACAGGGGGTAACGGTTGATGGGACTTCTTCTGGCTGGAAGTCTGTGACTAGTGGTGTTCTGCAGGAATCTGTAATGGGACCTCTGCTGTTCGTGATGTATATAGATAACCTGGATGAAAACGTAGATGGGTGGATTAGTAAATTCGCAGATGATATGAGGATTGGAGGCATCGTGATAGCGCAGAAGACTGGCAAAAGATAGATCAGTTGCAGATATGGGCAGAGAAATGGCAGATGGACTTTAACCTGGCCAAATGTGAGGTGTTGCACCTTGGGAGATCAAAGGTAGAGACAGTACACTGTTAATGGCAACACCCTTAACAGTGTTGATGAGCAGAGGGATCTTGGGGTCCAAGTTCATAGCTCCCTGAAAGTGGCTACACAGGTTGATAGAGTGGTAAAGAAGGCATATAGCATGCTTGCCTTTATTCATCGAGGCAATGAATTCAAGAGTCAGGAAGTTATGTTGGCAGCTTTATAAAGCTCTGGTTAGGCTGCATCTGGAGTATTGCATTCAGTTCTGGTCGCCCCATGTGGGGGCTTTGGAGAAGGTGCAGACTAAGACGCTGCCTGGATTAGAGGGCATGTGTTATAAGGACAGGTTGGACAAACTTGGGTTGTTTTCTCTGGAGCAGTGGAGGCTGAGAGGAGATCATGAAGATTATGAAAAGCATAAAATAGACAGCCTGTAATTTTTTTCCCAGGGTCAAAATGTCTAATACCAGAGGGCATGCATTTAAGATGAGAGGGGGTAAGTTCAAAGAAGACGTGCGGGGCAAGTTTTTCACACAGAGAGTGGTGGGTGCCTGGAATGCACTGCCTGGGGTAGCAGTGGAGGCAAATAAAATAGGGGTGTTCAAAAGACTCTTTGATAGGCACATGGATGTGCGGGAAATGGAAGGATATGGACATCGTGTAGGCAGGAGGGATTAGTTTAGTTGGGCATTTGATTACTAATTTAGTTAGTTCAGCGCAACATTGTGCACCAAAGGGCTTGTTCCTGTGCTGTACTTTTCGATGTTCTATGCTCTAAATGTTGATATCGTATCTGCTTCCACCATTTCCCCTGGCAACATGTTCCAGGCACCCACCACTCTCGGTGTGGAAAAAAAACATTGCTCGTAAATCTCCTTTAAACTTTCCTCATCTCCCCTTAAAGCTATATCCTCGAGTATTTAACATTTCCACCCTGGGAAATTGACTCTGACTGTCTACCCCACCTACGCCTCTGATAATTTTATAAACTTCTATCAGGTCTCCCCTTAGTCTCTGACACTTCAGAGAAAACAAACCAAGTTCGTCCAACCTCTCCTCATGGCTAATACCCTCTAATCCAGGTAACACCTCCTCTGGACCCTCTCCAAAGCCTCCAATAGGATAATAAGACTAATTCCATTTCTCGTTTACACATACTTCTCATATAACCTTGCAGACAGGAGGCTATTTGACCCATCAATTCTATGCTAGCTCTCAGAGTAATCCTAGCTCCCCATTTACTTCCACGGAACCATGCCTGTCCACCTCACCACCACCCCTACACATCTACAGAAGGAATAATCTACAGTGACCAATTAACCTACCAACCAGCATGCCTTTGAGATGTGGAAGGAAGCCAGAGCACCTGAAGGAAACCCACACAGTCAGAGAAGAATGTGCAGACTCCACAGACAGGTGGTGCACTGAAGGTGACAGTAAGTTTCACCTCCAATGTCCCTGTTTTCCAGACATTTATTGCCAGAGAGCAATAGTCTTATATTTGTTTCATGATGGCATGCAAACCATTATCCTATTCAACTGATCTATGACAGAACTAATCTAAGTGCAGATTGATGTCAGTATGGCTGAGTCATTATCCTGACACTTTTTAAAATCTTTTTCACTAAATGCTCCACGACATCCCCAAACAACTTCACACTGTAATGGGTACAATCTGCAGGATTATTCTGGGTGCAGATCACAAATAAAGTCCCAAGAACAAACCTTAGGAGTGTTGACATCTTCCTCCATGAAGCCCAGTTCTGGCTGGCATGTAGTCTGTAGAAAGGCGAATGAGTCCACGGCAGAGTTTTGAGGCAGGACAGGAGACCTCAACAGCCTGACATTCTGCGACAAAAGGCTGACCTGGGGCACCACAGGATTTGCCTAAAATGAAAAAAAAACTAGGGTATTAATATTTTTGAAAAAAATTCTTGCTTACCGACCACTTTTAATTCTCTTCCATCTAGCCTCCAAACATGGTAGATGGAATTTAACTTAGACAAGTGCAAAGAAGTGCAAAGTGATGCATTTTGGGAAGTTAAACCAGGGCAGGACCTACACAGTAAATGACAGGGCCTAGAGAGTGTTACAGGTACATTGTTCACTGAAGGTGGCGACACAGGTAGACAGGGTGAAGAAGAGAGAGTATGGCACACTTACCTTCATCAGATTGGTATTGAGTACAAGAGTTGGGATGTCACATTACAGCTGTATAGGATGTTAGTGAGACCGCACCTGGAATATTGTATGTAGTTATGGTCACCTAGCTACAGGAAGGATGTGATTAAGCTAGAGAGGGTACAGAAAATATTCATAAGGATGTTGTCGAGGCTTGAGTTATAAGGAGAAACTGAAGAGGCTGGGACTGTTTTCCCTGGAGCAAAGGAGGTTGAGGGGTGACTATATTGGAGATTTATAAAATCATGAGGGTCATAGATAAGGTGAACAGTCACAGGGTAGGGGAGTCTAAAACTAGAGGGCATAAGTTTAAGGTGAGAGGGGAAAGATTTAAAGAGGACATGAGGGGAAAGTTTTTCATACAGTGGGTGGATGGTATGAGGAACAAGCTGCTAGAGGAAGTGGTAGAGGCGGGAACAATTTCAATGTTTAAAAGACATTTGGACAGGTTCGTGGATAGGGAAGGTTTAGAGGAACATGGGTCAAATGCAGTCATATGGGACTAGTTCAGGAAGGCACCTTGGTCAGAACAGATGCGTTGGCCGAAGGGTCTGTTTCTGTGCTGTGTAACTCTGACTCTATGAGAGAGAAACGAAGGATGAAAACTCTGCCCGAGAACCATGCCTGTGAAATTCAGCCATAAGCACCAGGAGGTTGCTCCAAAGACTTCATGAAAGAAAGTTATTCAGATAATTGAAAAGCCCTCAGCAGGAACTGTGTAGAAGTGGAGTGGTTAGCCAACTGAAACCAACAAAGAATGTTCAATACATCAAGCAGTCAGCAGAGTGGCCCAGGGAGCAACAGTCGTCACTGAGAGACTAAAAGATTTTGTTTAAAGATTAATTTTAATGATATAAAAGATCTGAATGAATTTCTACTGATTGATAGAATCGTCAGATTTAACAGCCTATTCCACAGTTTCAAGAAGCCAGGAAAATTATCTTTTTACTTGGAATAAGCATAACCAAGATGATTTTAACACTGCTTACTCTGGTGGAAACTGGATGGAAGGGCTAACAAAATGCACAGGGTTATTTTATGAGGAAATAGCAGCTTTCTGTGTGTTTTCTTTTTATGGACTGGCTTATGGATAGGCACCTAGTTTCTCAGCTGAAGCCAGGAGGGTCCTTCTTTAATGGGTGACCCTGAAGATGCAAGTGCCCCATCTGAGCCTTGCAGCGCATTAAGGTGCATAAGCCCCCAGGGCCTGATCAAATGCATCCTTGGACTTGTTATTTATTTAGACCTTAGCAAGGCCTTCGCCAAGGTCCTGCATGGTAGGCTGGTCTGGAAAGTTAGGTCCTATGGAATCCAGCAAGAGCTAGTTAGGTGGATTCAAAATTGGCTCAGAGATAGGAAGCAGAGGATGGTGGTTGAAGGTTGTTTCTCGGAATGGAGGCCGGTGACTAGTGGTGTGCCGCAGGGTTTGGTGTTATTTGTTATTTATCGGTATTGGTTTATTATTGTCACTTGTACCGAGGTACCGTGAAAAACTTGTCTTACAAACCGATCGTACAGGTCAATTCATTACGCAGTGCAGTTACATTGAGTTAGTACAAAGTGCATTGATGTACTACAGGTAAAAACAGTAACAGTACAAAGTAAAGTGTCACAGCTACAGAGAAAGTGCAGTGCAATAAGGTGCAAGGTCACAACAGTAGATCGTGAGGTCATGGTCCATCTCATTGTATAAGGGAACCGTTCAATAGTCTTATCACAGTGGGGTAGAAGCTGTCCTAAAGTCTGGTGGTACGTGCCCTCAGACTCCTGTATCTTCTACCCGATGGAAGAGGAGAGAAGAGAGAATGAGAGAAGAGAGAAGAGAGATCATTTAATCATTTATATAAATGATTTGGATGTGAATGCACAAGGCTTGATCAGTAAGTTTGTGGATGACACAAAATTAGGAGGTGTTGATAGTGAAGAAGGTTATCATAAATTATAGGGGGATCTTGATCAGTTAGGGATCTGGGCTGAGGAGTGGCAAATGGACTTCAATACAGAGTGTGAGGTGATGCATTTTGGAAAGTCAAATCAGCGTAGGACTTATACTATGAATGGCAGGGCACTAGGGAGTATAATGGAACAGGGGGAGAGTAATGGAACAGAGGAACCAAGGAGTACAAATGCACAGTTCGTTGAAAATGGCATCATAGGTAGACAGGCATTTAGCACACTGCTCCATCAGTCAGGGCATTGAGTATAGGAGTTAGGACATTATGTTGCAGTTGTATAAGTCGTTAGTGAGGCCACACTTGGAGTACTGTGTACAGTTTTGGTCACCTTGTCATAGGAAAGATGTGGTTAAACTAGAAAGAGTGCAGAAAAGGTTTACAAGGATGTTGCCAGGACTAGGGGGCCTGAGTTATGGGGAGAAGTTGGCCAGGCTAGGTCTTTATTCCTTGGAACATAGGAGAATGAGGGGTGACCTTATAGAAATATTTAAAACTATGAGAGGCGCAGATAAGGTGCATGGTAACAGTCTTTTCCCCAAGGTAGGGGAGTCCAAACCAGGGGGCGTGGTTTTAGGGTGAGAGGGGAAAGATTTAAAAGGGACCTGAAGGGCAATTTTTTCCACACAGAGGGTGGTGAGTATATGGAACGAGCTGCCAGAGGAAGTGGTTGAGGCAGGTACAACAGTATCATTTAAGAAGCATTTGGATAGGTACATGGAGGGGCAGGGCTTAGAGGAATATGGGCTGAATGCAGGAAGCTGGGACAAGCTGGGTGGGCACCATGGTCAGCATGGACTGTTTGGGCTGAAGGGCCTGTTTCTGTGCTGTATTGCTCTATGACTCTGTGAAGTTAGGCTGTGGAAGGATGTTGGGATACACTGTGGACTTTCAGTTCATTGTATCAGGAAAGTATATTATTTTCAGCAAAAAAAATAACAAGAGTGGCCCAGAGAAACCCAGTCTTTATAACATGGAGTACTAAGGACAAGATAGTGAGACAATCCCGAATATTTCACCACTGTTGTCTCAACATGTAGGCAACGCCCAATGCCACTTATGCAAAACTGTTCATTAAAACTGTTCACTTTGCATTTGGAAAAACCACACCCAGAACTGGGACAAACATGTTCACACAAAGGGCAGGTGACATTCTCATGATCTGGACACCAGATTTTCCATTTGATTTCATCCACTTTAAAATTTAAAATTCAAAGTTATTTGGGTTTTAATAGGAGTAAATAAAGATAAACTGTTTCCATTGGCAGGAAGGTTGGTGACCAATAATGCCAATTTGTAATCGACCAGAAAGAGAAACAAGGTGGAACTTCTTCAAACGAAGGCCAGGCAATTTAACGTAATCTGAGAGAGCGGTGGAACCAGATTCAACAGTAACTTTCAATAGGGTATAGAACCTGTACTTGAAAAGAAAACCATTTCAAGGCTACAGAGAACAAACTGATGAACGGGGCAAATTTGACAACAGGCACACTGAGTTAATTTATTCTCTCAGTTCCCATCTGCATCAAATCCCATCTGCAGAAGAGAATTCCATATTTCTTCTGCTCACTGTGTGGAAGTGTTTTCTCAAATATTTAGACTATACCTCCTAGTGTTAAACTCCATAACTTAGCTACAGCTCTCTTTAATAAACTTTTAATTCAAATTACTATGTTTAAGAGGCATTTAGACAGAGATTTAAATAGTCAAGACATACAGTCCGAATACAGGCAAGCGGGATTAGTATAGATTAGCAAAAGGGTGGGATTGGACGCAGTGAGCTGAAGGGCCTGTTTCTGTGCTGTACAACTCTATGACTAAAACAGAAATGTTTTTTTTATTATTGAGAAGCAAAACACTCTCCTTGACTTTGTTCTACAGCTTTCAAGATAGAATGTAATTCAATGTAGTAATGATGGAGATTAATGGGGAGAAGGGGGTAATGGGGCAGGGGGTTGATATTGTTCTGCTCAGTTATGTCCTCAGTTAACATTCAGTTCATCTGCACCACAGGCGCAAGTAAAGGAACAGCTTAAAACGGATATCAGTGAATCACTGGCAAAGTCCAAGTGTGAAGAGAACCATAAATAATTCAAAACGTCATGACATGTTCTATATTTATAGCAAAACTATATGCTCCTGAAAAGCTCTGCATTTAGAAAAGTCTCAGTAAAATCTTTTGCTGATTATAAAGCACAAGGCTTCCACAGACTCAGGCTGTGAAGTTTAAAAATAGACCCTAAAACACCTTTTGCATTCATGCCAACCCTGCACTATTAAATCCAGTATGTGAGTCGATCCTAGTGTAGAGTATGCAATCCACAGACCTTAGGGCTATAACCTTTACACAATCATTATTTCATTCTGTACAGTGCATGCCACAGATGGAACTCACACAACAGTGATTACTGCATTACCTTGGCAACAGTTTGCTCAGCAATTGTGCTTGGTCGCCGTTGACGAGCATCCAGTCTCTGGTCTACAGGGAAACTGCTTCTGTGAGATTTCAGTCTCTCCACCAAGAGATAATAGATTGCAGCAAAATGATTATAGCTCTTGTTCTGTAAAGACTGTAGGGGTGACAAAGTGAAAGCAAATATTTAAAATGAAGGAATAGTGGGAGAATCATTGTTTATAATACAATTTATTTCAACAGATTTTCCAAGAAAAAATATATATTAAGAAAAGCAGTGTATGAAAACGTGACTTGTTTACTGACAGGAGAACTCAGTAAGGCAGACACAAGAGGGACTCAGCAGGTCAAGCATCATCAGCGGAGGCAAAGGGATGGTTGACGTTGGGTCAAGACCCTGCAGTAGCTGTGGGTGTCAGTGGGTTTATAGTAAATGCTAGTGGATAGTTTGTCTCCTGAGATGGACCCAGAAAAGGGACAGAGGTGTCAAAAATGGTCCAAGTAAATGTGAGTGCAGGATGGAAGCTCATAGCAAGTGACGAATCCTGCACAACAACTGGAGGCAGCACCAATGCAGTCATCGATGTAGCAGAGAAAGAGCTAAGGAGTGGCGCCAGAACAGGTTTGGAACAGGGACCAATCCACGTAGCCAATGAAAATACAGGTGTAGATGAGGCCTATGCAAGTGCTCATGGCTATACCTTTGATTTGTAGAAATTAAGAGGAATCAAAAGAAAGATATTCAGTAAGGCAGCCTCTTCATGCCTCGCTATTTTTCCCCTAAAGTATTTGCGATTGTTCCTCTTTTCCCTGATCAAAGTTCCTTTCCTGTCCATAGATTATGAAGTTTCTCCTTTCCTGAGTGTTATGGGCCAATCCTCTGCAACATGTCATGCAGGACTGAATGAAGCAAAAGTTGTTTTTATAAAGTGAGTAAAGGTGTGATTACATTAATCCAAGTAATACGGAGGCCAGAAAAAGAAGGCTGAAGAATCTCTCAGCATTTAAAAGGAACTTCTTGGGGGCAGAAAAAGGGACACATAAAAGGGGAAACATATGTTTTAGTTGGGAATTCTTTTCTCATGTACTAATTGTAGCTGCTTTGGGGATTTTGTGAAAAGAAAGTTGTGGGATGTTGAAATAAATCTAGGGGGCGCTTATTAAGGCCACTGCTAAGTGGTTCCTCATTAATAAGCCTGATTGCTATGGTTGCTTCAAGACACAATGCTGCTCGATGAAGACTGAAGTAAGAGTGAGTGTACTGTTCTGAAATTCAAGGAAACCAGGCATCTGCATTTGTTCACCTCTGGTGGTCAAGATGGACCCCCCGCCAGCCCGCCACCACCTCACCACCCCCCCCCCCCCCCAAGAGGAGAATGGGAAGAGCATAGAGCCTGAGGTTGCCTCATTTTTCCCACATTTGAAGCTTACAAGTAAATTAATCACTGAGTTCCCAGACCAGGAGGCAAGACTTCGGCTCAGCCTGGGTATGTCCGAACAGCTGATACTAAAGGATGGTGGCGTTCTGAATATGGATTTACCTCTCACTGAAGACAGCCCTTTTCACACAGAAATATTCCGAACAAAAAAAGAGAATAAGAGGACCAACAGAGCTTTGCTTTCTGGAATTTGAGGGAGGGACTCATTAGGTTTGAGGCACCTGGGGAACTGGAACCTACTGATCACTGCAGGTTTCCAGTAGCAGAGAGAACACTAGAGTTAAGAAATGGACAAACAAAATTAAAAACTCAGAAATACAAATTAACATTAAATGACTGTCTCTGGAGAACAGAAGGCAGCCATTCAAGAGAGACCTTGGCTGATCTGAGTCTAACTTCACACAGCCACCTCTCCTCACATCTATTCTTTTCATCAATTCTTTAAATGAATTATTGACCCAGCATCAATTTCCCTTTGTAAAAGAAAGTTCCAAATTTCCACCACACTCTCGGTGGGTTTTTTTAACCATACCCAAAAGGCCTGGAATATTCCCTCCACCTTCCTGCCCCTGCCCTAATCAGTGGAAATATGATAGATCAAGAAAAACTAATCATGCTTCTTAGCATTCTGAAACCTTTCCCTTAAATCATTTAAATTCCATGAACAGAACCTTTGATTGAGCAATCCCCTGATATGTTGTATTCCTGCTAAAGCTAACAAATCTTATGGTATGTTGTTCAGAATTATTTAACGTATTGCAGGCCTACTACTCCAGATGTGGTTTTATACTCCAGGTTTGCTCAGGTAAAATATTACACCTTTTACCTCAATAGTCTTCTGCTGGTCGATCCCCAGGCTGTGCATCAGTCGTAGGACCTGCTCATTATATTCGCCCATGCTGGCTTCATTCTCCCTGGGTTGCGGATATACAACTGGTCTCTGTACTGGGACTTCAGCCAGCATCCATTTGTGATCCTTTATCTGGGCAATTGTGAGTCTTTTGGAAGGGTCTAAGACCAGCATGCGTCGAATGAGATGTTCACAGTCTGGCAGGTAAGAAAGTCTTGATGTTACGGTCATCAACAATTGGCTCACATACAGATCAAGGTCCCTACAAACAAACATTTGTCCAACAGTTTCTTTTGAATAATAGAGAAATGTTAATTGCCTCCCAATGGGTAAGTAAGCTGCAGGGTATGGTACCAACAATTACAGACAGGTACATCCTTGGTTTAATTTTAGTTTTCTGCTGAGATATCTGATCCTAGCATTTAGAGGTGTCACCTCCTGGGTCAGTTTCTCTGGAACGGCCAATGGCTCCTGCAGAGAAGGAACACGGTCACGGGTACTAGAGGATGAGACAATCTGAGTTGTGATTCTGTCCAAGTCTGCAGTTGACTGTTGGCACTATTGAGCCCTACGGCAGTTAAAAGGAAGGTGAGGTATGAGAACAGTGGGAGTAGGAGGAGGAAGGGAACCCTGAGAATGGGCCATGCGAAAGGAATCATTCTAGTTCTTGCTTGATTATATGTTGTAACTGATGCTGTAAATTACCTAGCTCGTCATGTGAAGTGTGTGTCTTATAGCAGAACAAACACTTCACGATTAAATAGGGAGCTCTGAATAATTAAATTGTAAGAATTATTATCTGCTTGTTTACCACTTACTCCAATTAGTTTAAATAAACTTTGCAACATAGTAAATCCAGCTTTTAGTTAGATACTCCAGTTTTATGACATATTCAAAATACTTTTGCGCAGGTTAGTTTCTACACAGGTTTGTGAGCCATTCTGACAGAAGTTTGGGAAAAATTTGTACCAAGTAGTTATTGACTATGATTTCTCAAATATTCAAGGAAAAATCAAGTTTAGATTCTTAAAGTATACTGTGATGAGCCACACAGTACCTAGAACAGATAGTTGGAAGTTCAGGAGTCAATGCATTTTAGAAAACAACCTTTAACAAGTTTATATGGACTCTGTGTTTGGTTTACTCTAAGGAGAGAGGTTGTAAGACTGCTTGGGGTTGCCACCAATCTCCTAGGGGAGCAGACCACCAGGTCAACCTGTTGCTATGGAGTTTCAATCACTGGCAGAGTCATTGTGCAATTTCAGGGCAAGTCTCTCAGTATTGGGGCCCAGTTAAAAACCTACTGATGATCAAGGATTCTTATCAGCTTAATGCAGATAAGTACAAAGTGTTGCATTTTGGGAAGTTAAACCAGGGCAGGACTTACACAGTAAATTGCAAGGCTTCAGAATGTGCTGTGGAACAGAGAGACCTAGGGGTACAAGGATATAGTTCCCTGAAAGTGGCGCCACAGGTAGACAAGGTCGTGAATAAGGTGTTTGGAATGCTGGCCTTCATTGGTCAGGGCATTCAGTACAATAGTTGGGATATCATGTTACAGCTGTACAGGATGTTGGTGAGACTACATTTGGAGTATTGTGTAAAGTTCTGATCACCCAGCTATAGGAAGGATGTCATTAAACTGGAAATGTGCAGAAAAGATTCACAAGGGTGATATAAAGACTTGATTTATAAGGAGAACTGGAGAGGCTGGGACTTTTTCCCTGGAGCATTGGAGGCTGAGGGGTGACCATATAGAAGTTTATAAAATCATGAGGGGCACAGATAAGGTGAATGGTCACTCTTTTTTTCAGGGTAGGGGAGCCTAAAACTAGAGGGCATAATCTTTTAGCAGGGCTATTGACATATTGCTTCAGAAAACTGTCCTGGACATACATAACCAATTCTGCCCCATCTAATCTATTAGCACTAAGGCAGTCCCAGTCAATATTAGGGAAGTTAAGCTCATCCACTATTGCACCCCATCTGTGATTTCCCAGCATCCGTGGAGAAAAGCAGACGGTCAATGTTTTGGGTCAGGACTCTTCTTCGGGATGCTGCCTGACCTGCTGAGTTCCTCTAGCATCTTGTTGTTTTTTCTCCTCTAATTCCTGCTGACTACTGGGGGACCTATAGCATAATCCCGTAAAATTGATCACCCCTTTCTTACTTTTAAGTTCTACACATGGTCTTGCTTGACATTCTCCTCAGGATATCTTCTCTAAGTACTGCCAAGACGTTCTCCCTCATCAAGAGTGCAACTCTCCCTGCTCTCTCACCTCCATCTCTGTGAGCTGGTGGCTTGTCAGATTTTGTCCTTGTTCCCTCCCACTCTCCAACCCCTCCTGACCACAGCAATGGTTTCATCATAACATGTTCCAGGATAAAGCTGGTGACCACCACACACAGGGAAGTTGTGCTTAAAAACTCTAATCCAAGGCTACATTGGAACCTAAGCTGAAACATTAGTAGGAGTAAAATATATAATCAAGGACCCTTCCCATCCCAGTCATTCTCTCTTTTCCTCCCCTCCATTGGGCAGAAGATACAAAGGCTTGTGAACAGCACCTCTACTTCCTCAGGAGGCTAAAGAAATTCGGTTTGTCCCCTTTGACATTCACCAACTTTTATCGATGCACCACAGAAAGCATCCTATCTGGACGCATCATGGCTTGGTACTGCAACTGCTCTGCCCAGGACCACAAGAAACTGCAGGGAGTTGTGGACACAGCCTAGCGTGTAACGGAAACCAGCCTCCCCTCCTTAGACTCTGTCTTTACCTCTCACTGCCTTGGCGAAGCAGCCAGCATAATCAAAGACCCCACCCACCCGGGACATTCTCTCTTCTCTCCCATCAGGTAGAAGATACAGGAGTCTGAGAGCACGTACCACCAGACTTACGGACAGCTTCTACCCCACTGTGATAAGACTATTGAATGGTTCCCTTATATGATGAGATGGACTCTGACCTCATGATCTACCTTGCTGTGACCTTGCACCTTATTGCACGGCACCTTCTCTGTAGCTGTGACACTTTACTCTGTACTGTTATTGTTTTTACCGTACTATTCAATGCACTCTGTACTAACTCAATGTAACTGCACTGTGTAATGAATTGACCTGTGTGATTGGTATGCAAGACAAGTTTTTCACTGTACCTCGGTACAAGTGAAAATAATAAACCAATACATGTACCACAAGGCTCAAGGACAGCTTCTATCCCACTGTTATAAGACTCTTGAATGGACCTCTTATATGATGAGCTCTTGATCTCTCAATCAACCTCGTCATGGCCCTTGCACTGTATTTATCTACCTGCACTGCACTTTCTCTGTAACTGTAACACTATATCCTGAATTATCGAACACAAGTTGATCATCTGGAACATCTGGACAGTAAAGACACCTACATTAGACTATTGTTTATTGACTACAGTTCCACCTTCAATACTATAATCCCAAGCAAACTCATCACTAAACTCCAAGACCTAGGACTCAACACCTCCCTCTGCAAACGGATCCTTGACTTTCTGACCAATAGACCACAATCAGTGAGGATAGGCAGCAACACCTCCGGCACGATTATTCTCAACACTGGTGCTCCACAAGGCTGCGTCCTCAGCCTTCTACTCTACTCCCTATAAACTCATGACTGCGTGGCCAGATTCTGCTCTAACTCCATCTGCAAGTTTGCAGATGATACCACCGTAGTAGGCCGTATTTCAAATAATGATAAGTCGGAGTACAGGAAGGAGATAGAGAGCTTAGTGACATGGTGTCATGACAACAACCTTTCCCTCAATGTCAATAAAACAAAAGAGCTGGTCATTGACTTAGGAAAGGAGGTGGTGTACATGCACCTGTCTACATCAATGGTGCTGAGGTCGAGAGGATTGAGAGCTTCAAGTTCCTGGGAGTGAACAACACCAATAGCCTGTCCTGGTCCAACCATGTAGATGCCATGGCCAAGAAAACTCACCGGTGCCTTTACTTCCTCGGGAGGCTGAAGAAATTTGGCATGTCCCCTGTGACACTCACCAACTTTTATCAACGCACCATAGAAAGCATCCTATCTGGATGCATCATGGCTTGGTATGGCAACTGCTCTGCGCAGGACCGCATGAAACTGCAGAGAGTTGTGGATACAGCCCAGTGCATCATGGACACCAGCCTCCCCTCCATGGACTCTGTCTATACCACTCGCTGCCTTGGTGAAGCAGCCAGCATAATCAAAGATGGGTCACTCTCTCTTCTCTCCTCTCCTATCAGGCTGAAGATACAGGAGCCTGAGGGCACACACCACCAGGCTCAAGGACAGCTTCTATCCCACAGTAATAAGACTATTGAATGGTTCCTTTATATGATGAGATGGATTCTTGACCTCACAATCTACCTTGTTTGACCTTGCACCTTATTGTCTACCTGCAGTGCACTTCCCTGTAGCTGTGACACCTTACTCTGTATTTTGTTACCCTGTATTTTTACCCTGTACTACCTCAATGCACCATGTAATGAATTGATCTGTACGAGCAGTACACAAGACAAGTTTTCCACTGTACCCCGGTACAAGTGACAATAATAAACCAATACCAGTACCAATACCAAGTTGCATTATCGATTGTTGTTGCATTCTGCATTATCGAACACAAGAAGAGTCTTTTTTGTGTCTCTATATTCTGCATTATGTTTTTTTTAATACTACCTTAATGTACTTATGTATGGAATGATCTGTCTGGATGGCATGCAAACAAAAGCTTTTCATTGTATCTCAGTACATATCCTGCCTTCATCAGTCAGGGCATTGAGTATAGGAGTTGGGATGTTTTGTTGCAGTTGTACATATTTGGAGTATTGTGTACAGTTTTGGAAAGACATTGTTAAACTGGAGAGAGTGGACAGCAGATTTATAAGGATGCTGCCAGGACTTGACGGCCTGAGTTATAAGGAGAGGTTGGACAGGCCAGGACTTTATTCCTTGGAATGCAGGAGACTGAATGGTGACCTTATAGAGGTGTGTAAAATCACGAAGACTATAGATAGGGTGAACACACACAGTCTTTTTCCCAGGGAAGGGGAACTAAAAACTAGAGGGCATAGGTTTAGGGTGAGGGGTGAAAGATTTAAAAGGGACCTGAGGGGCAACTTTTCACGCAGAGGGTGGTCAGTATATCGAATGAGCTGCTAGAGGAAGTGGTTGAGGTAGGTACAATAACAAGATTTTAAAAAAACATTTGGATAAGTACATGGATAGGGTTATGGCCCGAACGCAGGCAAATAGGACTAGCTTGGTGGGCACCTTGGTCGGCATGGACAGGTTGGGCCGAAGGGTCTGTTTCCATGCTGTATGACTATGACATGTGACAATAATAAACTCCAAGTAAAACAAGTCTAATTTGGAGCCCTTTTCCCATTTAAATCACATGCAACAAACAATCTGCTGGAGGAACTCAGCAGGTTGAGCAGCACCTCTGGAAGGAAAGGAATTGTTGACATTTTGGGTCAAAACCCTACATCAGGATACTGCATCTGATGTGAATGACTCACTCCCGACATGGTGTGCAGCTCAACATTTTCAAGTGTTTTGTGTGTTCTCACCTTCAGACATGAAGTATGGAATTCTAAATCTGCCTTCCAGAACCCGCTGCCTCAGCACTGGAAGTGTTGGACCATCAAAGGGTAAAGCTCCACAAACCAGCACATAGAGGACCACTCCGAGACTCTGCAGACACAACATTAAGAAGTTTTATATAAAAAATGGAAAAGGCTATATTGTTCATTATCTACAGTTTAGTGGACCCACAGCATAATGTCGGCCTTTGGTCTGGGTTTTAAATGATACACAATCTCAGGAAGTCAAGTGAGCACTAGTGTCACAGTGGCTGAGTTTGTGGCATAGAATTGAGCTTGAGACACATTGACTGAACAGAAGAAGGGAGTTTTGAGCTCTATCCAAGACTCATGCAAAACATGAGTCTTGACACCTAGAAGGCATGCCTCAAATAACAAAATGTTCCATTCCCTCACTTTGATGATCACGAAACAATAATTCACCTCTGATAATGCCTGGCAACTTTAAACAGGTTGTTTCATAACTGCATAGCTGCTTATTAGATTTGATTCCCTTCATATTCTTTGAGCTTTTAACCTCTATTAAGACCACACCTGCTTTCACACTTTTCCAGTTCTGAAGAAGGAGCATTGGCCTGAAGCACCAACTCTGGTTCCCTCTCCACAGATGCTGCCTGCCCCACTTCAGATTTCAAGCATCTCCAGTTTTTTGCTCTTTTCCTTGATCTCTGCCAGGACAGTGAAAAGCCATGGCAAGCTCAATTTGATTGGCACAAGTGAGAAGTCAGCCTGGGGCTTAGTCAATTCCTGGACAAGCACACAGAACCTTGTCCAAATGGCCATCTAGATGAGGTAACAGATTAAACACAATATTCATGGAAACAAAGGGTCTTTGGCCTGAAATGTTAACGCTCCCTACAGATGTTGCCCGAAATGCTGAGTGTTTGTTTCCACCATTTTCGGTTTTTAAGGCACAAAGACCTGAGACGTGTTGAATCCAATATTGGCTTGGTGACAGGAGGCAGAGGGTAGTGATGGACGGTTGCTTTTCTGATTGCAAGTCTGTAACAAGTGGTGTACCACAGGCTTTGGTGCTGGGACCTTTGTTTGTAATTATATTTATAAATGACTTGGATTAGAACATAGGTAGTCTGATCAGTAAGTTTGCAGACAGCAGAAAATTGGTGGAGCTGTAGATTGTGAAATAGATTGTCTAAGGATACAGCGGGACTTCGAAGCTGGAAAGTTGGGCGGACCAGTGGCAGATGGAATTTAATCCAGCCTATTTAATCCATTTGTCCAGCACTTTGGGAGGTCAAATTCCGGTAGGGCATACCAAGTAAATGGCAGGGACCGTAAGTGTGTTGACGTACAGAGGGAACTTGGGGTACAAGTCCATAGCTCACTGTAAGTGGCAACACAGGTGGATAGGGTAGTGAAAGAGGCATTTGGTATGTTTGCTTTATGGACGGAGGCATTGAGTATAACAGTTGGGTTGTCATGTTGCAGCTGTACAAAATGTTGGAGCGTTGTGTACAGTTCTGGTCACCACACTACAGGAAGGATGTGGTAACAATGGAGAGAGTGCAGAAGAGATTCAGAAGAGTGCAGAAGATGTTGCCTGGAATGGAGGGCTGCAGTTATTAGGAGAGATTGGATAGGCTGGGGTTATTCTCACTGGAGACTGAGGGGTGAGCTGGTAGACATATAAAATCATGTGGGGTATATATAGGATAGATAGTTTTTCTCCCAGTGTAGGGTGTCTAGAACTACAGGGCATAGGTTTAAGTTGAGAGGGGAGAAATTTAAAGGAGATCTGAGGTGGTGGTGGAGGCAGATACAGTTACAATGTTCAAAAGGCATTTGGACAGGTACTTGGACAGGAAAGGAGTAGAAAGATTCAGGCCTAATGCAGGTAAATGGGATTAGTGTAGGTCGGCATCAACAAGGTGGGCTGAAAGGGCCCAGCTCTGTGCTGTGCGATTCTGTGATTCGAGTCCATGGAAATAAAGTCAACTGTTTCAAACAAGAAAGTGAATTAAAAAAAAATAACTTCAAACTGTTTTTAGGGTTGAAGCAAAATTGTTACCCAGATGTCCAGTAGAGGTCCCTCGTACTGCTGTCCTTCAAAAACTTCTGGAGCTGCATAAGGTGGGCTTCCACACCATGTGGCCAAAGGTTCCCCTGGTTCGTAGAAGTTGCCAAAACCAAAATCTATTCGAACAGAACACAACACCGCCAGTCAGCCTTCATGTTATTTCTGATACTACCATCTTGTGGTGATTGTGCACTCCAGCCATGGGTTTTCCTTACATTTACTTGTCAACATTACCATTGAAAACTTTCAAATTTATTTGGTCAACTATCATAACTGTCAGCATTGGATGGGGGTGGCTCTGCAGAACATCTTTCAGAAGTTTGATTTTATCAAAGGACTATAGATAATGCCACTAGCACCTTGCCAATAAAAGTGTAACGTGCAGGGCTGAGAAAGGGTAGGCTGGCTTCGCAAATGTATGAAACCATTTCCCAGTGAAATTCCAAAGGCTTGCAGCACAATCTAACCTCACTAAGTCCAACAATTTGAGTCATACAGCACGGAAATAGGCTCTTCGGCCCAACTCGTCCATGCTGTGCAAGATTCCCATCTAAACTAGTCCCATTTGTCTGCATTTGGCCAATATCCCTGTAAACCTTTTCCTATCCGTATACCTGTCCAAGTACCTTTTAAATGTTGTTAATGTACCTGGCTCACCCACTTCCTCTGGCAGCTCGTTCCATATACTGACCACCCACTGGGTGAAAAAGTTGCCCCTCAAGTTCCTATTAATTCTCTCCCCGCTCATCTTAGATCTATGCCCTCTAATTCTTGACTCTCCAAGCCTGGGAAAAAGATTGTGCATTCACCCTATGTCCCTCATAATTTTATACACTTCTATAAGATCATCCCTCATTCTCCTATACTCCAGTGAAAAAAATCCCAACTTGCTGGACTTCTCTCCATAACTCAGTCCATCAAGTCCCAGCAACATCCTTGTAAATCTCCTCTGTGCTCTTTCCAGCATAATGACATCTTTTCTATATCAGGCTGACAAAAACCGAACACAATATTCTAAATGCAGCCTCACCAATGTCTTGTACAACTGCAACATAACATCCCAACTTCTATACTCAATGCCCTGACTGATGAAGGCCAGCAAGCCAAAAGCCTTCTTCAGCACCCTGTCTACCTGCGATGCCACTTTCAGAGAACCATGTACTTGTACTCCCAGGTCCCTCTGTTCTACAACACTCCCCAGGGCCCTACCATTCACTGTGAAAGTCCTCCCTCATTTGTCTTCCCAAAATGCAACACCTCGCACTTATCTAAATTAAACTCCATTTGGCATTCCTCGGCCCACTTACCCAGCTGATCAAGATCCCTTTGTAAATTT
The DNA here is from genome assembly GCF_009764475.1 of Pristis pectinata. Lineage (NCBI taxonomy): Eukaryota > Metazoa > Chordata > Chondrichthyes > Rhinopristiformes > Pristidae > Pristis > Pristis pectinata. Next base: position 31,690,694 of record NC_067431.1, read on the forward strand.
TGATATTCATCTTCACTGTCAAATGACACTACCTATTTTAGTGTCATCAGCAAACTTACTAACCATGCCTTGTACATTCTCATCCAAATCATTGACATAGATGACAAAAAGCAACGGGCCCAGCACCGAGCCCTGGGGAACACCACAAGTCATGGGTCCAGTCTGCAGAACAACCTTCCACCATCGCCCTCTGCTTCCTACCATCAAACCTATCCTGTATCCAATTAGCCAGCTCTCCCTGGATCCCATGCATTCTAACTTTCCACAGCAGCTTACCATGTGGAACCTTATCAAAGGCCTTACTGAAGTCCATATAGACCATGTCTACTGCCTTGCCCTCACCAACCTTTTTGGTTACTTCTTCAAAAACCTCAATCAAATTAATTGATCATTTTCTCCCCTCCGATTGATTGGCATCAGCAGATTGATGACTCCTGTCTGTTCATCTTTTAATTTGGTTACAGTATGTGGATGTTGCTGCCAAGAAGAGCATTTATTGCCCATTCTTAATTATCCTTGAGAAGGCAAATTTGAATTAGTGCAGGTGGAAATGCTGTCACAGTGGCATTCGATAAGAAGGTCTTGAATTTTGCCCCAATGATAATGGAGGAACTGTGATATATTCCCAAGTCAGGATGGTGCGTGGCAATAGGAACTTGCAGGTGTTTGCATTCCAATGCAGATATAGTTCTTGACATAGATGACAGGTTTGGGAGGTACTGCCAAAGAAATCTTGTTGAGATGGTGTAGTGTACTTTGTAAATGATACATGTAGTAGACGGAATGTGTCGGTAATGAAGGGATTGGATGTTTAAGGTGATGGATATAATACCAATCAAGTGACTTGCTCTATGTCAGACTGACTGCAGCACTCAACCAGAGTATACACTAGAACCATAGAACAATATAGCATAATACAGGCCCTTCGGCCCACCATGTTGTGCCACCCTTCAAACCACACCTAAGACTATCTAACCCCTTCCTCCCACATATCCCTCTATCTTAAATTCCTCCATATGCTTATCTAAAAATCTCTTGAACTTGACCAACGTATCAGCCTCCACCACTACCCCAGGTAGCGCATTCCATGCACCAACCACTCTCTGGGTGAAAAACCTCCCTCTGATATCTCCCTTGAACTTCCCACCCATTACCTTAAAGCCATGTAGCCATGTCCTCTTGCTTTGAGCATTGGTACCCTGGGAAAGAGGCGCTGGCTGTCCACTCTATCTATTCCTTTTAATATTTTGTATACCTCTATCATGTCTCCCCTCATCCTCCTTCTCTCCAATGAGTAAAGCCTTAGCTCCTTTAGTCTCTCCTCATAATCCATTCTCTCTAATCCAGGCAGCATCCTGGTAAATCTCCTCTGCACCCTTTCCAACGCCTCCACATCCTTCTTATAATGAGGCGACCAGAACTGCACACAGTACTCTAAGTGTGGCCTAACCAGAGTTTTGTAAAGCTGCATCATTACTTCGAAGCTCTTAAACTCGATCCCCTGACTTATGAAAGCTAACATCCTATAAGCTTTCTTAACTACCTTATCTACCTGTGAGACAACTTTCAGTGATCTGTGGATATGAACCCCCAGATCCCGCTGCTCCTCTACACTGCCCAGAATCCTGCCATTTACCTTGTACTGCGCCTTGGAGTTTGTCCTTCCAAAGTGTACTACCTCACATTTCTCTGGATTGAAACCATAGGAAACTACAGCACAGAAAACAGGCCATTTGGCCCTTCTAGTCTGTGCCGAAACATAGTCTGTGCTGAAACATTATTCTGCTAGATGGAGATTGAACTCCACAACACCACTGATCTTTGTGACATCTGCAAACTTGCTAACCCACCCTTCCACCCCCTCATCTAAGTCATTAATAAATATCACAAAAAGTAGAGGTCCCAGAGCCGATCCCTGTGGGACACCACCAGTCACAGCCCCCAATCCGAATGCACTCCCTCCACCACAACCCTCTGCTTTCTACAGGCAAGCCAATTCTGAATCCACACGGCCAAGCCTCCCTAGCCTACCATGCTGAACCTTATCAAACGCCTTACTAAAATCCATGTAGACCACATCCACTGCACTACCCTCATCAAAGTTCCTGGTCACCTCCTCAAAGAACTCTATCAGGCTTGTGAGGCAAGATCTTCCCTTCACAAAGCCACGCTGGCTGTCCCTAATCAGTCCATGATTCTCTAAATGATCATAGATCCTATCTCTTAGAATCCTTTCTAACAGCTTACCCACCACAGACGTAAGGTTCACTGGCCTGTAATTCCCTGGACTATTCCTACTACCTTTTTTGAATAAGGGGACAACATTCACCACCCTCCAATCCTCCGGTATCATCCGCGTGGACAACGAGGACTCAAAGATCCTAACCAACAGTTCAGCAAGCTCCTCCCTCGCCTCCCAAAGCAGCCTGGGGAATAATCCGTCAGGCCCTGGGGACTTATCTGTCCTAATATTTTCTAACAACTCCAACACATCCTCTCTCTTGATACCTACATACTCTAGAACACTACCCTTACCAACACTCTCCTCAGCATTATTAAGACCCCTCTTCTTGGTGAATACTGAAGAGAAGTATTCATTGAGAACCTCACCCACTTCCACAGCTTCCAGGCACATCCTCCCACCTTTGCCTTTAATCAGACCTACCTTTATTCTAGCCATCCTTCTGCTCTTCACGTACGAGAAAAAAGCCTTGGGATTCTCCTTAACCCTACTCGCCAAAGCCTTTTCTTGCCCCCTTCTCGCTCTCTTCAGCTCTTTCTTAAGTTCCTTCCTTGCTACTCTATATTCGTCACAAGCCCTATCCGATCCTTGCTGCTTACACCTTATGTATGCTGCCTTCTTCTTCCTAACTAGTTGTTCCACCTCTCTCGTCACCCACAGATCCTTCACCCTGCCATTCTTTCTCTGCCTCACCGGGACAAATTTATCCCTAACATCCTGCAAAAGATCCCTGAACATCGACCACATCCCCATAGTACATTTCCCTACGAAAATGTCATCTCAATTTACACTCCCAAGTTCTCGTCTTATAGCCTTGGGTAATACTTACCCAAATCCCAAAACAAAAACCTTGCTTAGCCCAAGCATCTGAGTGAGCCAAGCAAACTGGCAGCTCAGTGGTACATTCCTGAACAAGATAAATGATCAGTGCATCCAATGCCATTCTTGGAATATAACTGTTTTGTTCATCTTGATAAATAATCTGGCTTCCAACAAAATTAAGAAGTGCTGAGAATCTTGTACCTTTGATAATGACTGAGAGCTAAAAGTTATATTTCCATATGTTTAATTGTTTCAAGTGAGATAATTTCTATGGAGACTCAAGAGATTCCAGATGCAAAATAACTTCTATTCTGTTTGGGATAAAATAATACTATTAAGGAAATGTAACCCTCAAAAGGAGCACAGCCTGTAGTTAATCTCACAAATACAATAGGCAGATTATTGCAGACCCACCCCCAAATCCCAACTCCCACTCCAGCAATATGTACGTATTCAGAGTTATGCACCCAACATATAGCACTAATCAATATCAAGCCACTGTTATTCATAGCACCAATGGGTCAGAGCTGAACAATATTATTTACTCTCTTTGTACAAATGCTGTAATTTGAGCAGCCAACAAATAGGAAAACATGCAAATCTGCCATGGTTCAGAGGGCAGCATCCTGGCCTCAGGAGTCAGAAGGTTGTATATTCAAAACCTACTCAAGATTCGAGCACAAAGAACAGGTTGATGCTTCCAAATCAGACTGGGAGAGTGCTGCGCTACTGGAGGAACAGTACTGAGCCTATGAAGCACTGTAGGGAACTTCTCCCTGAAGCTGTAGCCAATATTTATCCTTCAGAAAACATCTGAGAAAAAGCTGCCGATGTAGTCATTATTGTGTTGCTGTTTGTGTTTGCCTGGTGCATGCAAGTTGGCACATGGGTTTCTTCCATTACACAATGGGTACACGTTATAAGTATTTCCATGGTTGTAGAGCACTTGGACAGAAGGTGGTTGTGAAAAGCACAATAGCAATTCAACCTTACCTTTGATGTGGTCTGTTACATCATCAAAATATCACAAAGAATGGGAGGTTTAATAAACCTCAATATAACCCAATACCAAGTAAGGCTGACAGTCTGTGCCACAAGAAAAAAAATGACAGTCATGAACTGGTTGGCTAATCAATCTTCTTTGGTTAGGAGACGAGATAATAGATACCAAGCACTACAGATACCATGACGTATGTGAAATGAACAAACAGCAAAAGGTCAACAAATCTAAGTCTTTTCAGGACATAGGTAATCAACTTCTTCACAGACACCATTGAACATTTTCAACCCCCCCCCCCCCCCCCCCCCCCCCCAGGAGGTGATTTACACACATCCTCCCTACCCAATCCCTTTAAACCGTATGAATGGATATTATAATGATGCAGCAGGTAGTGCTGCTACCTCACACCTCCAGGGGTCCGGGTTCAACCCTGACTTCAACAGCTGTCTGTGTGGAGTTAGCACGTTCATTGTGTGGCTTTCCCCTGAGTGCAAAATTTCTTCCCACAGCCTAAATAAAACATGAAAAAATAGGAGCAGAAGGAGGCCACCTGGTCCAGCCTGCTCCACCATTCAATATGATCACAGCTGATCTACGTCAGCCTCAACTCCTCTTCTGTGCCAGTTTCCCATAGCCATCAATTCCACGGTCTTTCAAATAATTATCTATCTTCTCCTTAGAGATAACTAATAATCCAGCCTCCAACAAGCTAAGGGGGCAGATAATTTCACAGATTCATCACCCTCTGCAAAAATAAATTTCTATTTATAAATTTCCATTTTAAATGACTCTCACTGGTGAAAACAGCTAGTCTACCATGTCAAGCCCCGTCAAGATCTTATATGTCTCAATAAGCTCACATCTCATTCTTCTAAAATCAAGGGAATACAGGTCCAAACAGTATACCCTCTCTTGATAGAGCAACCCTCTCTTGATAGAGCAACCCTCTCATCCCAGGAACTAGCCTGATGAATCTCCTTTGGACTGACTTCTCTGCACAGTACTCCAGGTGTGGCCTCGGCAACAACCTGTACAAATGCAACAAAATCTATTTTTAAACTTCAAACCCTTTGCAATAAAGACAAACATGCAATTTACCTTCTTAATTATTTGTTGGAACTACCTGATAACTTTCTGTGATTCATACTTAGATCTCTCTGTACTTCACTCTCTCCATTTAGATAACTTCTGATTCCTCCCACCAAAGTGCACCACCTCACACTTTCCTACATGAAACTCCATTTGCAAGATTTTGCCCAGTCACTCACTCTATCCATTTGCAGGTCACAATATACTCAATACAGCATGCATTTCTACCTGCTTTTCAACGATCGAACTTGGAAACCTTCCCTTCTCCAGGTCATTAGTATAAATAGTGAACAATTGAGGGCCAAAAACCGATCCCGAGGTGCTCACAGTTACATCCCTCCAGCTGAAAAAAAATCATTTATTCTGTTTTCTCTGTGACAACCCGTTTTCAATACATGCTAATGCATTTCCTCCAATACCATGAGCTCCTAAATTATTCACCAAACTCTTATACAGCAACTTGTCAAATACCTTTTCGAACTCTAAATACACCACATCTATAGGTTCCCCTCTATCGACTTTCCCTGTATAATCCTCAAAGAATTCATGCAAATTTGTCAAACATGATTTACCTTCCCTAAACCCATACCGAGTTGATTTATCGTAGTGAGCTTTTCTAAATGATTACTTATTTTCTCTTTGATTATTGACTCTAGCATCTTGCTGACAACAGATGTTAAGCTAACTAGCCTGTAGCTTCCCCCCTTGTCTTCCTCCCTTTTTGAACAAGGGAGCTGTGATTGTGGTTTTCCAATCCTTAGGTACTCTCCTGGAATATAGCGCATTTTGAAAAACATCAAACAATGGGCCCATGATCTCTGCAGTCACTTCCTTTAAAACCTTAGGGTGCAGGGTGTCAGGTCCTGCTGCCTCAGTCCTGTGAGTTTCTCTCTTTTGATTGGTGATTTTATGCATTCTTCGCGTTATTTGAAGGAAGACCATCTTTTATCTTAGAGCAACTAACATTCTGCTGGAGGAACTCAGCAGGTTGAGCAGTACCCGTGGGAGAAAGGACTTGTCAACATTTCGGGTTGAAACCTGGACTGAAATTGGAGAGTGGAGATGGCCAGTATAAAGAGGAGAGGGGGAGTAGTGAGACAGGAGCTCGAGGTGATAGGTGGACTGAGGAGGGGTGAAAGATGATGGGCAGGTTACACCAGGTGGGGAGGGGGGAGACAGTGGCAGGTGGATGATAGATGGAGGCAAAGAGGAAAACAAAATGTGAGGTGGGGAGAGGGGACGGTGAAGGTTGGAGATAGATGCCAGAGAGAGATAGGCGGGAACACAAAGGGTTGCCTGTATTGGACTCTGATAAGTAAGGAAGGTGAGAATGGGAACCATTAGGGGAGAGGTGAATGGCAGATAGAACCAGAACTGAAAGGGGGGGTGGGGGCAGAACTTGTGGGTGGATAGAACCAGGAGGGGTAGTGGGATGAAGATGGGTGATGGGGGGCTGGGTGGGGGGCAGGTTGATGGGAAAGGGAGCAAAAATTGAAGGACTGGAAGGAGAGAGGCTGGGTGGGGGTGGGGGGAACCCACCAGAGGGAGGGTCATCTGGCCCAGATGGTGTCCCTGGCCGTGTCCCCAGATCCTGTGCAGATCAGCGGGCGTAGGTATTTGCAAACATTTTTAACCTCTCCCTGCTTCAATTTGAGGTTCCCACCTGCTTTAAGAAGACCACTATCATCCCGGTACCTAAGAAAAACAAGGTAATGTGCCTTAATGACTACCGACTGGTGGCTCTGACATTTACCATCATGAAGTGCTTTGAGAGGTTGGTCATGGCACACATCAGCTCCAGCCTACCAGGAAACCTTGACCCACAGCAATTCGCCTACTGCCAAAACAGATCTACAGTGGCCGCCATCTCCCTGGCCCTACACTCACCTCTGGAGCATCAACACTTACGTTAGACTATTGTTTATTTACTACAGCTCTGCCATCAATACTATAATTCCAAGCAATCACTACACTCTGAGACCTGGGGCTCAACATCTCCCTTTGCAACAGGATCCTTGACTTACTGACCAACAGACCACAGTCAGTGAGGATAGGCAGCAACACCTCCGGCACGATTAACTCTCAGCACTGGTGCCTCACAAGGCTGCGTCCTCAGCCCCTTATTCTACTCATGACTGTGTGGCCAGATTCTGCTCTAACTCCATCCACAAGTTTGCAGATGATACCACGATAGTGACTGGTATCTCAAATAACAATGAATCGAAGTACAGGAAAGAGATAGAGAGCTTAGTGACATGGTGTCAGCATAACAACCTTTCCCTCAATGTCAGCAAAACAAAAGAGCTGGTCATTGACTTCAGGAAGGTGGGCAGTGTACATGCTCCTGTCTACATCAATGGCACTGAGGTTGAGAGGGTTGAGAGCTTCAAGTTGCTGGGAGTGAACATCACCAATAACCTGTCCTGGTCCAACCACGTAAATACCATGGCCAAGAAATCGCACCTGTGACTGCAAGAAACTGCAGAAAGTTGTGGACACAGCTGAGCACATCATGGAAACCAGCCTCCCCTCCAAGGACTCTGTCTATACTTCTTGCTGCCTTGGTAAAGCAGCCAGCATAATCAAAGACCCCACACACCGAGTCATTCCCTCTTCTCCCCTGAAAGCACGTACCACTAGGCTCAAGGACAGCTGCTATCCCAGTTATAAAACTATTGAATGGTTCCCTAGTACGATAAGATGGACTCTTGACCTCACAATCTACCTCATTTAGTCATAACACCTTATTGCCTACTTGCACTGCACTTTCTCGGTAGCTGTGACACTTTATTCTGCATTCTGTATTGTTTTCCCAATGCACTGTGTAATGAATTGATCTGTGTGAACAGTATACAAGACAGGTTTTTCACCGTACCTTGGTACAAATGACAAAATAAACCAATTCCAATTCAATCTATCATCATCTACCTGCCACAGTCTCCCAACTCCATCCCGCCCTCCTCTCCCCTACCTGACGCCACTTCCCCATCATCTTTCATCCCTCCTCTATCAACCAATCATCTCGAGCTCCTCTCCCATCACTCCCCTTCTCTGCTTTATATGACACCTCCACACTCAATCCTGATTTAGGGTTTCGACTTGAAATGTTGACAGTTCCTTTCCCCCCCAAAGATGCTGCTCGACCCACTGAGTTCCTCCAGCAGATTATGTGTTGCTCCAAATTCCGGCATCTGCAGTCTCTTCTGTTTCTCTGTTATATTAGAGATATTTGCAGCATCCTTCTCAGTGAAGACTGAAGCAAAAAATTGATTTAACATATCTGCAATGCCTTTGTTTCTTGTTATTATATCATCAGCGTCATTCTCTAGAGGTCCCACACTTATCTTAGCCATCCTTCTAATTATATCCATAGAAACTCTTACGAGAGAAACAAAGGACTGCAGATGCTGGAATCCAGATGAAAAATACTATGATGCTGTAGGAATTCAGCAGGCCAGGCAGCATCCGTGGAAAAAAGCAGACGTTCAATGTTTCGGGTCAGGACCCTTCTTCAGGACTGAAGATAGGAAAAGGGGAAACCCAATATATAGGAGGGAAAAGCAGAGCGGTGATAGGTGGGCAAAAGAGGGGAGGCGGAGTGGGCACAGGGTGGTGATAGGGAGATGCAGGTAAGAGATAGTGATGGGCAGGTGTGGGGGAGAAGGGGAGAGCAGATCCACCGGGGGATGGGTCAAAGGTGAGGAGAGAAAGGGAAGAGAAAGGGAAAAAAAGGGCAAAAAAAGGGATAGAGTAGGAAAGAAGAGAAGCAGCAGGGTTGGGGGGGGGGGGGGGGGGGGGTCACTTAAAGTGGGAGAATTCAATGTTCATGCCATTAGGCTGCAAGGTTCCAAGACGGGAAATGAGGTGCTGTTCCTCCAGTTTGTGCTTGGAATTCTCCTGGCAGTGGAGGAGGCCGAGGACTGACACATCAGTGACAGTGTGGGAGGGGGGAGTTGAAGTGATTTGCAAAGGGGAGATGCAGGTCGCGGTTACAGACAGAGCGCAGGTGTTCTGCGAAATGGTCACCTAGTCTGCGTTTGGTCTCACCATTGTAGAAGAGGCCACACTTGGAGCACCTAATGCAGGAGATGATATTAAGGGAAACGCAGGTGAATCTCTGTCTCACCTGAAAGAACTGTTTGGGTCTCTGGAAAGAGGTGATGGAGGTGGTGTAGGAGCAGATGTTGAAACTATGGCGGGGGCAGTGGAAAGTTCCCAAGGTGGGAGTGGGATGGGTTGGGGGGAAGGAGTGAACTAGGGAGTCATGGCGAGAGTGGTCCCTGTGGAAGACAGAAAGGGGTGGGGAGGGGAAGACATACATGGTAGTGGGGTCCCATTGGAGATCGCAGAAGTGTCGGAGAATGATGTATTGGATATGTAGGCTGGTGGGATGAAATGTGAAGACAAGGGGGACCCTATCCCTGTTGAATCTGGAAGGGGTGGGGGTGCGAGCAGAAGTGCAGGAAATGGCAGAGATATGGGTGTGAGCTCTCTGGACCACAGTCAGGGGGAAGCCCTGGTCAGAAAAGAAGTTGAACATCTCGGATGGCCTGGAGTGGAAAGCCTCATCATGGGAGCAGATGCAGTAGAGGCGGAGAAATTGAGAAAAAGGGATCACGTCCTTGCAAGAGACAGGGTGGGAGGAGCTGTAATCGAGGCAGCTGTGGGCATCAGTGGGTTTGTAGAAGATGTCAGTGGATAAGGAATCTCCTGAGCTGGAGATGGAAAGATCGAGGAAGGTGTCAGAGGTAGTCCAAGTGAATTGGAGAGCAGGATGAAAATTTGTGGTGAAATTTATGAAACTGTTGAGTTCCACATGGGTATAAGAGGTGGCATCAATGCAGTCATTGATATAGCAGAGAAAGAGTTGAGGAATGGGGCCAGAGTAGGCTTGGAACAGAGACTGTTCAACATACCCAACAAAGAAGCAGGCATAGCTGGGGCCCATGCGAGTGCCCATAGCTACACCCTTGGTCTGTAGAAAGTGAGAGGAATCAAAAGTGAAGTTGTTAAGGGCAAGGACAAGTTCAGCCAGGTGGAGGAGAGTGTTAGTGGAAGGGGACTGGTTCTGTCTCTGGTCCAGAAAGAAGTGCAGAGTCGTGAGGCCGTCATGGTGGGGAATGGAGGTATATAGGGACTGCACGTCCATAGTGAAGAACTTAAAGCAATGGAAGAGTTGGAGAGCGTGTGATGTGTCCTGGACGTAGGTGGGAAGGGATTGGACCAGGGGGACAGGATAATGTCCAGGTACAAGGATACAAACTCCGTGGGGCAAGAGCATGCAGTAACAATAGGTCTGCCGGGACAGTCCATCTTGTGGATTTTGGCGAGGAGATAGAAATGGACAGTCCTAGGTTGGGGGGCTATCATGTTGGTAGCTGTGGGGGTGAGATCTCCTGATGTGATGAGGTCAGTGATGGTGCGGGAGATAATGTCCTGGTGGTCCTCGGTGGGGTAGGTTGGAGGAAGTGTCCGAGGGTTGGCGTCTGGCCTCTGCAAGGTAGTACCCCAGACTACCACAGCACCACGTTTGTCGGCTGGTTTGATGACAATGTCAGGGTTGGTGCGGAGAGAGAGGAGAGCAGAGCGTTCAGAAAGGGAGAGGTTGGATTGTTGAGGGGAGCAGAAAAGTCAAGACAGTTGATGTCGCGCCAATAGTTGGCTGTGAATAGGTCCAGGGGAGGTAACAGGCCCGGTGGAGAGTCCAAGTGGAAGAAGAGGGCTGGAGGCAGGAGAATGGGTCATCAGAAGGAGGAGAGGACTTTTTAATCGAAGGAGGCACGGAGACGGAGGTGGAGGAAAAGGAGCTCGGCATCGTGCTGGGCTCGGAATTCATTGAGGTGGTGGTGTAGAAGTACAAAGGTGAGGCCTTTGCTGAGAACAGACCACTCAGCCTCAGAGAGCGGGAGGTCAGGGGTGATGGTGAAGACTCGGCAGGGGTTGGAGTTGAGGCTAGAAGAGGAAGGGTGGGGGTGGGGGGATAGAGGGGCCGGGCTGGTGAGAGGACAGGGGTGAGAGGGGTTGGGAGTGGTACAGGGGTGAAGAGTGCGATGCAGGATAGAGGTGGATGTCAGGGACGGAACAAGAGGGAGAGCAGGAAGAGGGGTCAGGGTCGGAGTAGGGGTTAAGTGGGTTTGGGAGTGGGCTGGTGAAGGTGCAAGGTGGGATGTAGAGTTAGAAGTAGATCGGGGAAGAAACAGAGCAGAGGCAACAGAAGGTGAAGCCTGGAGACAGGGAGGCCCCAGGGAGGAAGGGGGTGGGAGGAGCAGAGAGTGGTGTAGGGCAGGAGCAGAGGTGTCCAGGTGGGCGGGGAAGGGGGGGGGGTGGTCAGAGGACCGTGTGGCAGCGGGAAACTGGCCCCACTCCTCAACTCTTCCTACTAATCATCCAGAAACTCTTACTGCTTGTTTTGATATTACACACATTTACTCTCAGAATCAATTTTCTCCCTTCTTATGAGCTTTTTAACCTTTCACCACTGGATCCTAAAATAATCCCAGTCCTCTGGTCTACCACTAGCCCGTGTCACTTTGTATGTCCTACTTTTCAATTAAACAAGAGGTGCTTGTAGGTTAATTGGCAACTATAATTTATGCCTTAATGTAGGTTAATGGCAGAAAGAATCAGGGGCCTGTGAGAGAAAATAAGTTGCAGGGCTACAGGGGAATATGGGATTGCTACCAGCATGGACCCATGTGCCAAATGAGCTCCTTCAGTGTCAAAACAATAAGGTAAATCATTTGATTGAGTAAAATTGGTTATAGTCACAGGATTTAGAAGAACAGGAGGTGATCTTATTGAGAATATAAGAGTCTGGGAAAGATCAATAGGGTTGATGGCAAGGCATTGCAATGGCACAATCTACATTTCAGGACTTGTGCAGGAGAAGGAATTGACCTTTTAGGATTGAGAAGAGGTGAAATTTCTTCATATAAACAGTTGTAACTTTTTGGACTGCTCTATCGCAGAGGGCTTTGGATGCTCACTGTTGAGTGTATTCAGATTGGTTTACTGTCGTATACACCAGGGTGTAATGAAATTCCTTGCCTACGTGAAGTTCACAGAGCGTACATGGAAATAATAAATACAACAATAAATACAGTGACAAGCGCAAAACAACAGAATGGTGCAAAGATTGTGGCAAGCTGAAGTAGTGCAAAAAGAAATACTTAAGTGACATAATAGTCTGAGAATGTGGCAGCACTACTGGGCAGGGGATGTGAACGAGGATATTGCTTCAGAAGTCTGACTGCAGTGGGAAATAAGCCACTCTTAAGTCTGGTCATTCAGGCTTTCAAGCTCCTGAATCTTCTCCTGAAAGGTAGAAGAGAGAAATATAAATGGCCAGGGTAGCAGGCATCCATGATGATACCATTAGCCTTCCTGCATTCAAGGCACACAGATAATATGGACATCAGAGCGATTATGGGCATGTTTCATGATCAGCCATAAACTTACTGAACAGTGGAGCAGGTTGGAGGGGTCATAGCAGAAACTTCTTCAGTTCATACATTCTTATCCCACATATTTCATGCCTAACAACCTCCAGATCCTTGCATAGCTTTTTCAAGAAAACATCCTGAAGTAAAAGCAAGCATTATCATCCATAAAAAAGTTTTTAGGTGCCTGGAATATGGAAACAGATACCTGAAACTGCAGCAGAGTAGACTGTGCAATGACCAGGAACTCCCCCTCTGCCATATTGTATGCTTAGACTCCCACTTAGAGCACCATCGCATTGCCAGTCCCATGGGTGTCTGAGGTATTTTGTGCTCATAAGCTGCATAAATCAGCACAATAAAACCCATAAAGAGATCAAAAATTTGTAGTGCAAAGTTCATTCTATCAAATAATAGTTCAGAAAATGTTCCTGCAGAAGGATTCAGCACAAGATGAGAGGTAACTACTTCTCAAATAAGCTCGTGGTCTGTGAAATCCATTGCCCACAACTTAGAAAAGGAAAATAAAAAAGATGTGTAGTTACACAGCCTTTTTCATGCCTTAGGATGTCCCAAAGAGCTTTATGGGTGATGGAGAGTATTCACCGGGAAGCAGTGCAGTCAGTTTGTACGCAACTGGCAACGTGATAATGACCTGATAATCTGTTTTCGTGAATGACAACATTCCCTCCTTCTTGAAATAGTGCCATAGGATCTTTTACATTCACTTGACAGAGTAGATGGGGATTCAGTTTAGCATCTCATATGAAGTACAGGATCTTTATCAATGTAGCACATGTACCACACTAAAGAATGATATTTGAACTCACAACCATCTGATTAAGATTAAAATTCATCTATTTCACTTTATTAAAAATTACTTTTTCAAGAAAAAAGACAAGGTAAAGCTATGAATGAATGCCAATATTTTCTCTATTACAGGGTAAGGAACTGTTCCTCAATAACATTGGTTTACCCTTAACTTTTGAACTTAATGTGGCGATGATTCTTCAAATAGCTTTTAACAAACCACAGATTTAACCAAGTTGCAAAATATATCCTACACATTGACCCAAGGCACTGCACTCACACGGGAAGGTCGCACAATGGACCACTAACAAACAACCATTATAGACACTACATCTAGTCACTCCATCACTTAAGTATTTCTTGAAAATTGCTTGGAACAAGGTCCTTTCCAGACTTGTATGTTGTCTATTTTACTTGCAACTGAAGCCAACCCATGGTGATTAAGTTGGATAGCATCCCACAATAATCAAAGGCTAAACCCAGCTTGACTGACACAATGCCCACAGACAGGCCAACAAGCTGATAAGATGGATGATTTCAGTCACCAACCATACATTCCATTTAGTCAAATGGTTCAGGTGTGGCTTCATGGGTAGCACTCCCATCTGAGATTGTGTGTTCAAATCTCTCTCCAGGGTTAGGGTTGGAGCTAGTTTCCTCTCACATGCCAAAGAGCTATAGGTTAGGAGCTATGTGCATGCTATGTTGGCACCGGAAAAGTGGCAACACTTGCGGGCTTCCCCCCAGCACATTCTGAGTAACGCAAAAAGACACATTTCACTGTGTATTTCAATGTAAATGTGACTAATAAATAAATATCTTATATCTTAAAGCAAAGCCCTGGCTGCTGTCTCAGGTGCCATGAGACTATTTTGAAGAGGAGCAGGGCAGCTATCCACAGTGTCCAGGCCATGGTATATGTGTATCGGTATAGGCAATTGCAATCAAGGAAGTCCCTTGAGGAACATAGAGGGTGTAGGAGAGTATTTAAGAAAAAAGTTTGGATGGCACAAAGAGGGCATGAAATATCTTTGGCAGGTAAGATTGCAGAGGATCCCAAGTCATTCTATATTAGGAGCAAGAGGGTAGGTAAGGAAAGAGTGGGTCCTCTTAGGGACCAAAGGGATGCATGTGAGGTCCAAAATGAATCCTTCTTGTCTGTATCCTCCAAGGAGAAGGACATGGAGGATAGAGAGTTAAGGAAGGATTACATTGATAGACTGGACTGGAGCAGGTCAATATTAAGGTGTGGGTGTTAGATGTCTTGGAATGCACGAGGGTAGATAAATCCCCAGGGCCAGATAAGAACTACCCCAGAATGCTATGGAAAAAACATGGGTGGAGATTGCTGGGGTCCTGACGGAGATTTTAGATCTTCGTTAGCAACAAACTAGGTACCAGAAGACTGGAAGGTAGCTAATGTTGCTCCTTTATTTATGAAGGGGAGCAAGAATAAGCCAGATAATTACAGGCTGGTGAGCCATACATCAGTGGTAGGGAAGTCATTGGAGAAAAATTCTAAGGGACAGGATTTATCTACATTTGGAAAGGCAGGGACTGATTAGGGATAGTCAACATGGATTTGTGCAGGGTAAGTCCTGTCTCACTAATTTGATTTAGTTTTTTTAAGAGATGACAAAGAAGATTGATGATGGTAAGGTGGAAGATGTAGTCTGTATGAAATTTAGTATGACATTTGATAAGGTCCTGCACAGCAGGCTGGTCCAGAAGGATAAGTCACATGCAATCCAAGGTAATTTGGCTAATTGGAATGCACAAGCATGGATAAATCCCCAGGACCAGATAAGATCTGTCCCAGAATGCTATGGAAAACATAGAACCATAGAACAATACAGCACAATACAGGCCCTTCGGCCCACCATGTTGTGCCAACCTTCAAACCACTTCTAAGACTATCTAACCCCTTCCTCCCACATATCCCTCTATCTTAAATTCCTCCATATGCTTATCTAACAATCTCTTGAACTTGACCAAAGTATCAGCCTCCACCACCATCCCAGGCAGCGCATCCCATGCACCAACCATTCTCTGGATGAAAAACCTCCCTCTGACGTCTCCCTTGAACTTCCCACCCATTACCTTAAAGCCATGCCCTCTTGTATTGAGCATTGGTGCCTTGGTAAAGAGGTGCTGGCTGTCCACTCTATCTATTCCCTTTAATATCTTGTATACCTCTATCATGTCTCCCCTCATCCTCCTTCTCTCCAATGAGTAAAGCCCTAGCTCCTTTAGTCTCTCCTCATAATCCATACTCTCTAATCCAGGCAGCATCCTGGTAAATCTCCTCTGCACCCTTTCCAACACCTCCACATCCTTCTTATAATGAGGCGACCAGAACTGGACACAGTACTCTAAGTGTGGTCTAACCAGAGTTTTGTAAAGCTGCATCATTACTTCGTAGCTCTTAAACTCTGTCCCACGATTTATGAAAGCTAACGTCCCATAAACTTTCTTAACTACCCTATCCACCTGTGTGGCAACTTTCAGTGATCTGTGGATATGAACCCCCAGATCCCTCTGCTCCTCCACACTACCCAGAATCCTGCCATTTACCTTGTATTCCGCCTTGGAGTTTGTCCTTCCAAAGTGTACTACCTCACACTTCTCCGGATTGAACTCCATCTGCCACTTGTCAGCCCAGCTCTGCATCCTATCAATATCCCTCTGTAAGCTTTGACAGCCCTCCACACTATTCACAACACCACCGATCTTTGTGTCATCTGCAATCTTGCTAACCCACCCTTCCACCCCTTCATCTAACTCATTAATAAATATCACAAAAAGTAGAGGTCCCAGAACCGATCCCTGTGGGACACCACTGGTCATAGCCCTCCAATCCAAATGCACTCCCTCCATCACAACCCACTGCTTTCTACAGGCAAGCCAATTCTGAATCCACACAGCCAAGCCTCCCTGGATCTCTTGGCCTCTGACCTTCTGAAGAAGTCTACAATGCAGAACCTTGTCAAACGCCTTACTAAAATCCATGTAGACCACATCTACTGCACTACCCTCATCAAAGTTCCTGGTCACCTCCTCAAAGAACCCTCTCAGGCTAGTGAGGCAAGATCTTCCCTTCACAAATCCATGCTGGCTGTCCCTAATCAGTCCATGTTTCTCTAAATGCTCATAGATCCTATCTCTTAGAATCCTTTCTAACAGCTTAAGGCTCACCTTTCTTGAATAAGGAGACAACATTCGCCACCCTCCAATCCTCCAGTAATGCATGGGTGGAGAATGCTGGGGTCTTGATGGAGAAAGCATAGAAGGTGGACAGAGTGGTGGATGGCATGCTTGTCTTCATAGGTCAGGCCAAAGAATATAAAAGTTGGGATGTTATGTTGCAACCTCACAAAACACTGGTTAGCCCACATTTGGACTATTGTGTGCAATTCTGGTTGCCACATTATAGGAAGGGTGTAGTTGCACTGGATAGAGTGCAGAGGAGATTCACCATGATGTTGCCTGGATTGGAGGCCTTTAGGTATGGGGAGAGATTGGAAAGGCTGAGCTTGTTTTCCTTGGAGTGACCTGATGGAAGTATATCAGATTATGAGACGCATAGGTAAGGCAGATAGACAAAATCTATTTCCCATGGTAGGGGTATCAAGAGGGCAGAGGCTTAAGGTGAGCAGATGGAGTTTTAAGGGGAATCTGAGCGGCAAGTTTTTTAACACACAGTAGTTGATATCTGTATGCACTGCCAGACGAGGTAGTGACAATCAGTAAAATTACTATGATTGAGATGCATTTAGACAGTCACTTGAATAGGCAAAGTATAAAAGGATACAGTACTAATGCTGGCAAATGGGATTGGTGTAGATGGGCAAAAAGTTGGATTTGGACATGTTGGGCTGAAGGGCCCATTTCTGTGCTGGACAACTCTATGACTCAATATTAAATGTTAAAAACAGATTATTCAATCATGATGACATTGCTCTTTGTAAAATTGCTGTTGCAATTCTCACATCACAGTGATGACACATCAAAAATACAAAACTGGATCAGAATTAGGTTTATTATCACTGACATATGTTGTGAAATTTGTTGTTTTGCGGCAGCAGTACAGTGCAATAAAAATTACTATAAGTTACAAAAATAAATAAATAGTGCAAATAAATAATAAATAGGATGACTAGAGTGAGGGTAGGACCGATTAGGGATAAAAGAGGAATCATGTGCCTGGAGTCAGAAGAGGTAGGGGAGGTCCTTAATGAATACTTTGCTTCAGTATTCACCAGAGAGAGACCTTGACGTTTGTGAGGAGGGCGTACAGCAGGCTGATATGCTAGGGCATGTCGACGTGAGGAAAGAAGATGTGCTGGAACTTTTGAAAAACATTAGGATAGTCACCAGGGCTGGACAGGATATATCCAAGGTGATTACAGGAAGCGAGGGAAGAGATTGCTGCACCCTTTGGCAATGATCTTTGCATCCTCACTGACCACAGGAGTAGTGCCAGATGATTGGAGGGTGGCAAATGTTGTTCCTTTGTTTAAGAAAGGGATCAGGGATAACCCTGGGAATTATAGACCAGTAAGTCTTACTTCAGTGGTGGGCAAATTACTGGAGAAGGTTCTTAGAGACAGGATTTATGGGCATTTGGAGAAGTATAGGCTGATTAGGGACAGTCAGCATGGCTTTGTGAGGGGCAGGTCGTGCCTCACGAGCCTGATTGAATTCTTTGAGGATGTGACATTGATGAAGGTAAAGCAGTGGACGTGGTGTACATGGATTTTAGTAAGGTATTTGATAAGGTTCCTCATGGAAGGCTCATTCAGAAAATCAGGAGATATGGGATCCAGGGAAACTTGGCTTTGTGGATTCAGAATTGGCTCGCCCATAGAAGACAGAGGGTGGTGGTAGATGGAGCATATTCTGCCTGGAAGTCAGCAACCAGTGGTGTTCCACAGGGATATGTTCTGGGACCCCTGCTCTTTGTGATTTTTATAAATGACTTGGATGAGGATGTGAAAGAGTGGGTTAGTAAGTTTGCTGATGATACAAAGGTTAGTGGTGTTGTGGATAGTGTAGAAGGTTGCCGTAGATTGCAATAGAATATTGATAGAATGCAGACCTGGGCTGAGAAGTAGCAGATGGAGTTCAACCAGAAAAAGTGTGAAGTGATACATTTCGGGAGATCGAATTTGAAGGCAGAATACAAGGCTAATGGCAGGACTCTGAGCAGTTTGGAGGAAAAGGGGGATCTTGGAGTCCACGTCCATAGATCCCTCAAGGTTTCCGTGCAGGTTGGTAGGGTTGTTAAGAAGGCATATGGTGTATTGGCCTTCATTAGCCGGGGTATTGAGTTCAAGAGCTGCAAGGTGATGTTGCAGCTCTACAGAACTCTGGTTAGACCACACTTGGGAGTATTGTGTTCAGTTCTGGTTGCCTCATAATAGGAAGGATGTGGAAGCTTTAGAGAGGGTGCAGAGGAGATTTACTAGGAGGCTGCCTGGATTGGAGAGCATGTCTTATAAGGATAGGTTGAGTGAGCTGGGGCTTTTCTCTTTGGAGAGGAGGAGGATGAGATGTGACTTGATAGAGGTGTACAAGATGATAAGAGGCACAGATCGAGTGGACAGTCAGAGACTTTTCCCAGGGCAACAATGGCTAACACGAGGGGGTAAAATTTTAAGGTGATTGGAGGAAGGTATAGGGAGGATGTCAGGGGTAAGTTTTTTTTTTACACAGAGAGTGGTGGGTGCGTGGAATGCACTGCCTGCAGAGTTTGTGGGGGCAGATACATTAGGGACATTTAAGACACTCTTAGATAGATACATGAATGATAGAGAAATGGAAGGCTATGTGGGAGGAAAGGGTTAGATAGATCTTAGAGCAGGATAAAATGTCGGCACAACACTGAGGGCCAAACGGCTTGTACTGTGCTGTAATGTTCTATATTCTAAAAGAGGAGTAATGAGGTAGTGTTCATGGACCGTTCAGAAATCTCATGGTGGAGGGGAAGAAGCTGTTCCTGAAATGTTGAGTGTGGACCTTCAGGCTCCTGTACCTCCTCTCCGATGGTAGTAAAATGAACAGCGCATGTCCCGGGTGCTGAGGGTCCCCGATGATGGACAACGCCTTCTTGAGGCGCCACCTCTTGAAGATGTCCTCAATGGTGGGGAGGATTGTGTCCATGATGGAGCTGGCTGAGTCTACAACCCTCTGCAGCCTCTTTGAATCCTGCACACTGGAACCTCCATACCAGGCGGTGATGCAACCAGTCAGAATGCTCTCCACTGTACATCTGTGGAAATTTGCAAGAGTCTTTGGTGACATACCAAATCTCCTCAAACTCCTAATGAAGTAGAGCCACTGGTGTGCCTTGTTCATGATTGCACCAATGTGTTGGGCCAAAGACAGAGCCTCTGAGATGTCGTTGCTCAGGAACTTGAAGCTGCTCATACTTTCCACCGCTGACCCTTCAATGAAGACCAGTATGCATTCTCCTGACTTCTCCTTCCTGAAGTCCACGATGAATTCCTTGGTCTTGTTGACATTGAGTGCAAGGTTGTTGTTGCGACATTACTCAACCATACGATCTATCTCACTCCTGTACACCTCCACATCACCATCTGAGATTCTGCCAACAACAGTGGTGTCATTGGCAAATTTATAGAGATGGTGTTTGAGCTGTTCCTAGCCACATAGTCATGACTGTAGAGAGAGTTAAAGGGCTAAGCACGCATTCTTGAGGTGAGCTTATGTTGATCGTCAGCGAGGAGGAGATGTTATTACCGATCCGCACTGACTGTGGTCTCCTGATAAGGAAGTCGAGGATCCAGTTGCAGAGGGAGGTACAGAGGCACAGGTTTTGGAGCTCATTGATTAGTATTGAGGGGATGATAGTGTTGAGCGCTGAGCTGTAATCGATAAAAAGCAGATCGACGTATGTTTTGCTGTTGTCTAGGTGCTCCAAAGCCGAGTGGAGAGCCAGTGAGATTGCGTCCGCCGTAATGGTGGTAGGCAAAAATCAGGTCCTTGCTCAGGCAGGAGTTAATTCTAGCCAATGACCAACCTCTCAAAGCACTTCATCACAGTAGATGGGAGTGCGACCGGGTAATAGTCGTTGAGGCAGCTCAGCTTACTCTTCTTGGGCACTGGTATGATGCCATTTTGAAGCAGGTGGCAGTGAGAGGTTGAAGATGTCCTGGAACACTCCAGCTAGTTAGTTGGCACAGATTTCAGTACCCTGCCAGGTACACCCGTCAGGACCTGATACCTTGTGAGGTTTCACCCTCTTGAAGGATGTTCTGAAGTTGGCCTCTGAGACAGAGATCACAGGGTCACCAGATGCTGTGGGAATTTGCACAGGTGTAGTGTTATTCTCCCTTTCAAAGTGTGCATAAAAGGTGTTGTGCTCATCAGGGAGTGAAGCATCACTGTCATTTATGCTGTTAGATTTTGTCTTATAGGAAGTAATGGCATGCAAACCCTGCCACAGCTGTCATGCGTCTGATTGTGTCTCTAAATTCACATGGAATAGCCTTTTCACTCTCATGATGGTCTTCCATAAGATATCATTTATTAGTCACACATACATCGAAATGCACAGTGAAATGCGTCTTTTGCGTGGAGTGTTCTGGAGGCAGCCTGCAAATGTCGCCACGCTTCCAGCGCCAACATAGCATGCCCAGAAAAGATATCTTTATTAGTCACGTACATCGAAACACACAGTGAAATGCATCTTTTGCATAGAGTGTTCTGGGGGACAGCCCGCAAGTGTCGCCATGCTTCTGGCGCCAACATAGCATGCCCACAACTTCCTAACCCGTAGGTCTTTGGAATGTGGGAGGAAACTGGAGCACCCGGAGGAAATCCATACAGACACAGGGAGAACATACAAACTCCTTACAGACAGCGGTGGGAATTGAACCCAGGTCGCTGGCGCTGTAAAGCGTTAAGCTAACTGCTACACTACCGTGCTACACTACAGTAAGTCATGCCTGGACTTCTTGTGGGGTTCTGAACCGCCAGCATTGAACGCCACAAATCTGGCCCTCAGCAGACTGCAAATCTCCTGGTTCATCCAGGCCTTCCGGTTTGGAATAACTCAGTCTGTCTCGAAGGCACACACTCATCCATGTGGATCTTGATGAAGTCGGTGACAGCTGTGGCATATTCATTTAGATCCGAAGATAAATCCCTGAATATGGTCCAGTCTACCAATTCACAAGATCACAAGACAAGGGAGCAGAAGCAGGCCATTTGGCCCATCGAGTCTGCTCCAAGGAAAGGGAAATAGAAATGAGAAATGGGGAATGGGGGAAGAAGAAGAAAAAAAACCTATTCTAATCCCAATTACCGGCCTTATCCCCATATCCCTTGATATCCCGACTATTTTGATATCTATCTATCTCCTCCTTGAATGCCCCCACTGATCTGGCCTCCACTGCTGTACGTGGCAAGGAGTTCCACAAATTCACCACCCTCTGGCTAAAGAAATTTTTCGTCATCTCTGTTTTGAAACTGTACCCTCTAATTCTAAGATTGTGCCCTCTGGTCCTGGACTCACCCACCAAGGGAAACAGCCTAGCCACACTTACTCTGTCCTTTCCTATCAATATTTTAAATGTCGCTATGAGGTCCCCTCTCATTCTTCTGTACTTCAGCGAGTACAGTCCAAGAGCCGAAAAACGCTCCTCATACGTAAGCCCTTTCATTCCTGGAATCATCCTCGTAAATCTCCTCTGAACCCTCTCCAACGTCAACACATCCTTCCTAAGATGTGGGGCCCAAAACGGCGCACAATATTTCAAATGAGGCCTCACTAGTGCCCTGTAGAGCCTCATCAACACTTCCTTACTTTTATACACTATACCTCTCGAAATGAATGCCAACATAGCATTCGCTTTCTTTACCACCGATCCGACCTAGTGGTTAACCTTTAAGGTATCCTGCACGAGTACCCCCAATCCCTTTGTACTTCCGTGCTTTGGATTTTCTCTCCTCCTAGATAATAATCTGCCCGCTTATTTCAAAGCAGTCCTGTAAATGCTTCCCTGCCTCTCTTGACCAGACCTTCATGGTCCTTACCACCGCTGCTGTGATCCTCAGTCTCTGCCTATACATCGGAGTAAAAGTACAGCCAGGTGATCGGACTTGCCAAAGTGTGGGTGTTGTATGGCACGGTAAACGTTCTTGATGGTAGTGTAACAGTGATTGAATGTGTTGGCTCCTCTGGTTCTGCAGGTGACACATTGGTGGTAGTTTGTCAGAGACTTCTTCAAGCTGGCCTGGTTGAAGTCCCCCATGATGATCGGGAAGGCATCAGGGTGCACTGTCTCATGGCTGTTGATCACAGTGCTCAGCTCCTCCAGTGCCAGCTTGACATTTGCCAGGGGTGAAATGAACACTGCTACCAGGATGACAGTGGAGAACTCCCTCAACAGATAAAACGGATAACACTTGACTGCCAGATGTTCCAGGTCAGGGGAGCAGGACTGTGACAGAACGGCCACATCCATGGATGCCGTGTATTTTAGAACATCCCATGAAAGGCACTATATAATTTTATGTCCTTTTCCAAAGTCTAGACTTGGCTAATTTGTACATAGGGGAATGAAGAGAGATTCTCTTCCCTCGTCTGGATAACCATCTGAAAAGACTGACATCAGCAAGGATGATTCTAAGACAACTAAAAGAT
Source organism: Pristis pectinata (assembly GCF_009764475.1). Lineage (NCBI taxonomy): Eukaryota > Metazoa > Chordata > Chondrichthyes > Rhinopristiformes > Pristidae > Pristis > Pristis pectinata. The sequence continues at coordinate 31,713,766 of NC_067431.1, forward strand.
TCATGTGCTGGAGCACAATAATAGCTGACCTTTGACATGCTGACTAACCACCCCTGAAACTGTCCAGAATACTCACTATCTAATTCTTTAAAAAATAAATCCATTGCATAACATGGCAAGTTCTAAAAGAGTTTGGCTCTTTTAATGTGACCTTGACTCTTCCGCAGTGGAAATTGTATTATCTCCTCTCTCCCCACCCTCCCCAATCCACAACCCAATCTCAGGGCTACATTTTAGTAAGAGAATTTATTCAGCTAAGCTGCTGACAAAAGGAACAGATAGGAGCCCATGGTTTTGAACTCATTTTCTGAACGGTCTCACTTCACGAACAGCATACTGATCAGCAGTGCTTGACGTCAATCCCCCTCTGCTGTCCACCAGCTAGAGAAGTTATCATAGGAACTGCTTCAGAATAAAAGCCACACTGCACACAGCAGATATTAGCTGCACTTCTGCCACTGATCAGTCAAGCTTTTCTTTCCCATTCTTCTCCCTCCACCTCCCTGTATTTTTTTTCCATTAACCCCCTCAACCAACTTGGTTTACAAAGGAAGTTAGTGCCAGCTCCTCAACTAACCTGACCTGGGATTCCTGTGGGACTTCTAGATGTGAAGTGGGGAATGATGTTTTCTAAGAAGAATTCCTTTCATCTTATAATCAGCAGCTCATCTGTCAAAAAATGGAGGACAAAATATCCAGAAACCCTGCCCCAAGCTCTCACTAAGAGATTCATGAAATAATAGATAAATCCCTGTTTCAGTCCAAAACCCCACTGGGCTCTTAAGCTGTTACTGCTGCGCAAGAGAAAGAAACTCACATTCAGACAGAGCCTTTCAGAACATGGCAAAACTTACAGCCAATTAAATCCCTCTTTTAAGGTCTAGTCACTGTTGTAATGAAGGAAATATAGCAGTCAATTTGAGCATAGCAAGCTCCCATGAACAGCGATATGAATAATGACCAGATAGTCTTGTTTTATGTTGGTGGATGAGGGTGAACATTGGCCCAGAATAATTAGAATTATTCTCCTGCCCTTTTACAGATAAATGCCATGGCATCTTCTTAACCAATGCCCTTGGTTTAATGGCTCATCTGAAAGACACCACCTCCAACTGTGCAGCACTCCCTGAGCACTACACCAGAGTGCCAGCTGAGGCAGGAATACAACCAAATGAGCCATGGGCTCAGGCAAAGGAAGACCACTCTGAAATATTAACTGTTTTTCTCAGCCTGACCTACTGAGTATTTCTTGCATCTTTTGATTTTATTTGCGGTTTCTGGTGTCTGCAGTATTTTGGGTATAAGGTATTTTATTGGTTGGCACTAAATTAGAATTGATGGAAACAGATTTAAACATGAAACATTGTTAATGTTCAAATCCATTATATTTATGGCTGCAACATTCCAAGACATTTAGTCAGGTACATGGAAAAGGCAGGTTTACAGGGATATTGCCCAGACACGAGCAAATGGCACGAGCTCAAGGAGACAACGTCGTCGGCGTGCACGAGTTGGGCTGAACGGCCTGTTTTCATGCTGTATAACTCCATGACTCTATTCCCAGTTCATGAATAATTGAGAGAGGTGGAGAGTGTGAGGAACAGCATTGGCATTTATTTTGTTTTGGAAGGTAACAGTCTACTTTTGCATTATTGGTCATCAATCATGCATAGATTTCACACAATTTATGAGGCTGCTTCAGTCAATACTTGCCGTGTTCTACACTCATTTCTCTCATCTCCATTCCAGAGGTTTGAGAATAATAATCTAATTAATAACAATCTAATTTAAACATTGGGATATTGTGTGCAATTCTGGTCATCACACTGCAGAAACATGTGAAGGCTTTGGAGAGAATATAGAACAGGTTCACCAGGATGATGCCTGGATTAGAGAGTATTAGCTACAAGGAGAGCTTGGACAAACTTGGGATTGTTTTCTCTGGAGTGTTGGAGGCTGAGAGGAGACAAGATAGAAGTTTATAAAATTATGAGAGGCACAGAAAGGGTAAATAGTCAAGAGTCTTTCTCCCCAGGGTAGTAATGTCAAATACTAGAGGGGATAGGTTTAAGGTAAGAGGGGGAAAGTCTAAAGATGTACATGGTAAGTTTTTATTTTACACAGAGCGTGGTTGGTGCCTGGAACACACTGCCGGGGAAGTGGTGGGAACAGATACGATAGCTACATTTAATAGCACTTAGACAGGTGAACAGGCAGGGAATGGAGGGACACACAATATATGCTGGCAGATGTGCAGTTTAAATTGGCATCATGGCATTGTGGGTTGAAGGGCCTGTTCCTGTGCTGCACAGTTCTATGTTACTACAATGTCATATTGAGTGCTGCATTGTCACGTGTGTTGCCTTTTGGGTAAGATGCAAATTCAAGTCCCTATCTCCCAGTTCATGTAAAAGACCACATGGCACGCTTGCAAAGAAGAACGGGGAGGTTATTCCTGGTATCCTGGGGCTAATATTGATCCCTCAGCTAACATCAGTCGGACAGATTATCTCATCAGAATTACCTTGCTTGTGACAGTTTAGTGCCCTTCAATTGGCTGTCATGTGTCCCACGTCGGGGGAATAGATTTAGGACAGAGATGAAGAGAAACTGCTTTTCCCAGAGAGCAGTGAATCTGTGGAATTCTCTGCCCAGGGAAGCAGTAGAGGCTACCTCATTGAATATATTTAAGACACAGTTAGATAGATTTTTGCACAGTAGGTGAATTAAGGGTTATGGAGAAAAGGCAGGTAGGTGGATTTGAGTCCACGGCCAGATCAGACATGATCTTATTGAATGGTGGAGCAGGCTCAACAGGCCAGATAGCCGACTCCTGCTCCTATTTCTTATGTTCTTATGTTACCATGGTGACAACACTTCAAATGTACACCAATACCTTGAGGTTGCACAAGATTCTATACAAGTTCTTTTTACTCAAGCCACTGTTGCATCTAAATGGTCATAGTTAATCAACTGAGTGATTTTCTTTAAACCAATCTTTTTAACCAAATTTTTAGACATCTGCCCTAACTTTCTTACATGCCTTAGTACTAATTATTCTTTGATAACGCTACCATGAAGTGCCTTGAGGCATTCTTGCTGTGTTCAAGGTGCTATACAAACGTATGTTGCAGCTTGACAGTAATGTCAAAATTAATGTTAGGAAACGAAGAGTCGATCAATTTTTCGCCTGCAGCTACCTTGAGGTGATCCCAGTGGCAGTTCTCTGGTGACCCCTATAGCTCTACAATCAGAGACCCAGACTCAACGTTTCAGGAACAGCTTCTTCCCCTCCGTCAACAGATTGCTGAACAGTCCATGAACCCACGAACACTACCTCGTTATTCCTCTTTTGCACTATTTATTTATTTTTATAACTTATAGTAATTTTTATGTCCTTATGTCTTGCACTGTGCTGCTGCCACAAAACAACAAATTTCACAACATATGTCTGTGATAATAAACCTGATTCTGATTCTGTGGTGTGACATTTTCTGGCAATTAGAAGCAAATTCTGGGGTGACTCACTGATACCACGTGCTGACCAAACATTGCCTGATATGTGTGTGTGTGTGAGTGTGTCGGGGTGGGGAGGCAGGGGGTTGGGGGGCTTAAAACAGAAAAAGGGAGTTTTGTTTTTATCATCCTGCTTGCTGTTTGCAAGCTGCACATCCAGACTGTAACCCTCCCCCACCCTGCCTCTAACATCACCCATTCCTCTTCGTATAAGTGGTGGCCCAATTAAAACACACGGTACTCACAAACTATATGTTATCTTCAAGAGATTTAAATCATTCCAGATTATTTCTTCAGCTTTTAACATTTGGCCCCTGTGTTGAAATCAAAGGGAAATAATCTGGAGTTTTACAGCTCTTGGATGTGGAAACCAGCCCAGTTAGCACTGTAAATGGAGATGCTTTGAAGTGTTGAATCAAAGCACAATTCACACCACTGACCTTTCTTTGCATAAAGGTCACAGACAACAGTGTTGGAAAATGCCTTTCAACTGTCAAACTGAGCGTGAGTGTAAGTTTCACGGTTTAACTAAGGAGAGATGTGGGACATGAGCTCAGAGAAAGGGGCCAAGAAGGAAATTCCTCTTGGAAAACAAAACACAGTAGGAGGCCACTTGGCCCATTGTCCCTGTGCCAGGTTATAGGGAGAGATCACCAACCACTCCCCCATCTTTGCAGAGAGCCCGGTATTTTTTCCTTTGCAAGTATTTAACTTAAACCCATTTGAAAAGTACTATTGAATATGTTACTGTCACCATCTCAGGCAGTGAATCACCAGCTGTGCAAAAAAATCATTTCTCCTTCTTCTTCTTTTGCCTTAAATCTATGGCCTTGATAATCAGTTTCCTCCCACTGCCAGAATTCTTTCACAAGAGAGAGCAAAATGTTGAAACTTTTATTCATTTTCCTCCTGATCTTTCTCTACCTTGAAGACAACAATAATTGAGAGGCTTCACAAGGCTGCAGCCTGCCTGAGAAGAGATGACTGGGCAAGTTCTTATCAGTCAAGATTTGACCTCATTGCTTCAAGTGGCAGATTCTTTTTCGATGCATATTATTTACTGTCCTCCATTCACTGCATTTTTCTGGGGAAATTACTCTGCTTTTATTAGAAGAAGTTGGGATCGTTTCTGTTTCATCTGCTCTTTAAATAAACTCCAGTTTTTTGCATAAATTGACCTTACAAATTGGATCCATAATTGGGCTGGCAATAGGAGGGTGATGGTGGAGGGTTGCTTTGGTGATCAGAAGCTTGTGACCAGTGGTGTAACCATCGAGATTAATGCTGGAACTCTTGCTGTTTATCATATCCATGAACAATTTGGATATGAATGTAGGAGGTATGATTAGTCAATTTTCAGAAGACACAAAACAAAATCAGTGGTACTGTGGATAATGAGGATAATCTCAGGCTACAGAAAAACATTGATCAGCTGGTAAAATGGGCAGAGCATTGGCAGATGGAATTTAATCCTTCTAAGTGCAAAATGATGCATTTTGAGAGGTCAAATAAGGTTAGAATATATACAACAAACCATAGGACCCTTGTGAGTATTGTGAAACAGAGGGACCTTTGTGTACAAATTCAAAGATCCCTGAAGGTGGCAGCACAGGCAGAGAGGGTGGTAAAAAAGGCATTCGGGAGGTTGGCCTTCATTAGCAGGGGCATAAGACGTAAGAGTGGAGAAGCTATGGTACAGTTTTAACTAACACTGGTAAATCTACATCTGGAACTCTATGTGCAGCTTTGGTTGCCACAGAGTAGAAAGAATGTGATAGCTCCAGAGTGGGTGCGGAAGAGATTCACCAGGACATTGCCTGGGTTGGAATGTCTCAGTTATGAGGAGAGACTGGATTCCTTGGAGCAGTGAATGCTGAGGGGGGACCTGATAGAGGTGTACAAAATTATGAGGAGCAGAGAAAGGATAGGCAGTAGTAAACGTCTTCCCATATCAGACAGCCTAGGTTTACAGTAAGGAGTAAAAGGTTTAAAGGGAATACAAGGGAGAAATTTTTCACCTAGAGGTTGGCTGAAATCTGGAATGCACTGCCTGAGGGGCTGGTGGAGGAAAAGACTCCCAAAATGTTTAAGAAGAATCTGAACAAACACATGAATTGCCAAGGCATAAGCAGCTGCAGAGTAAGTGCTGGTAAATGGGATTGGTATAGATGGTCGGCCTGAACACCGGGCCTGTAGAGTCTGTTTTGTGTTCTACGGTTCCATATGAGTCAATTGGTGGAGGGTATGAGGGTGTTGCACAGATGCTTTTGGAGTGGAGAGAATGATGCATTACAAATGACACCAAGGATCACAGCATTCTTTGTTGCAATACAAGGGGCTGAACTAATGATCTCAAGATCTGAGATCAAATCTGACGACAGCAGCTAGAGTATGTAAATTCAGTTCGTTAAATGAATCTAGAATTTGTAAAGAGCCATTGTCTGTAATTAATACCATGATAGTACTCGATCTCCAGCAAAACCCATCCGGTTCACCAATGTCTTCTAGGGAAAGAAATCTACTTTCATTATTCAATCTAGCCTACATGTAACTCCATAAACAGAGCACTGTGGTTGATTTTGAAACAGCTCAGCAAGCCATATTATTTCAATTGCAATTAAGGATAGAACATAGCATATAGAACAGTACAGCACAATACAGGCCCTTCAGCCCACCATGTTGTGCTGACCTTTAAACCTCGCCTAAGACTATCTAACCCCTTCGTCCCACACATCCCTCTATTTTAAATTCCTCCATATGCTTATCTAGTAATCTCTTGAATTTGACCAATGTACCTGCCTCCACCACTGCCCCAGGCAGCACATTCCATGCACCAACCACTCTCTGGGTAAAAAACGTCCCTCTGATATCTCCCTTGAACTTCCCACCCATTACTTTAAAGCCATGCCCTCTTGTATTGAGCATTGGTGCCCTGGGAGAGAAGTGCTGGCTGTCCATTCTATCTATTCCTCTTAATATTTTGTACACATCTATCATGTCTCCTCTCATCTTCCTTCTCTCCAAAGAGTAAAGCCCTAGCTCCCTTAGTCTCTCCCCATAATCCATACTCTCTAATCCAGGCAGTATCCTGGTAAATCTCCTCTGCACCCTTTCCAACACTTCCACATCCTTCCTATAATGAGGCGACCAGAACTGGACACAGTACTCTAAGTGTGGTCTAACCAGAGTTTTGTAGACCTGTATCATTACCTCACGGCTCTTAAATTCGATCCCAAGATTTATGAATGCTAACATCCCATTAGCTTTCTTAACTACCCTATCCACCTGTGAGGCAACTTTTAGGGATCTGTGGATATGGACCCCAGATCCCTCTGCTCCTCCACACTACACAGAATCCTGCCATTAACTTTGTATTACGCCTTGGAGTTTGTCCTTCCAAAGAGTACCACCTCACGCTTCTCCGGATTGAACTCCATCTGCCACTTCTTAGCCCAGCTCTGCATCCTATCAATATCCCTCTGTAAGCTTCGACAGCCCTCCACACTATCCACAACACCACCGATCTTTGTGTCATCTGCAAACTTGCTAACCCACCCTTCCACCCCCTCATCTGTCATTAATAAATATCACAAAAAGTAGAGGTCCCAGAACCGATCCTTGTGGGACACCACTAGTCACAGCCCCCAATCCGAATGCACTCCCTCCACCACAACCCTCTGCTTTCTAAAGGCAAGGCAATTCTGAATCCACACGGCCAAGCTTCACTGGATCCCATGCCTTCTGACCTTCTGAAGAAGCCTACCATGTGGAACCTTGTCAAATGCTTTACTAAAATCCATGTAGACCACATCTACTGCACTACCCTCATCAATCTGTCTGGTCACCTCCTCAAGGAACACTATAAGGCTTGTGAGGCATGATCTGCCCTTCACAAAGCCATGCTGGCTGACCCTGATCAGACCGTGATTCTCCAAATGCTCATAGATCCTATCTCTAAGAATCCTTTCCAACAGCTTGCCCACCACAGACATAAGGCTCACTGGTCTGTAATTCCTTGGACTATCCTTACTACCTTTTTTGAATAAGGGGACAACATTCGCCACCCTCCAATCCTCCGGTACCATTTCCGTGGACAACGAAAACTCAAAGATCCTAGCCAAAGGCTCAGCAATCTCCTCCCTCGCCTCGCGGAGCAGCCTGGGGAATATTCCGTCAGGCCCTGGGGACTTATCTGTCCTAATATTTTCTAACAGCTCCAACACATCCTCTCTCCTGATATCAACATGCTCCAGAACATTAACCTTACCAACACTGTCCTCAGCGTCATCAAGGCCCCTTTCTTTGGTGAATACTGAAGAGAAGTATTCATTGAGGACCTCACCCACTTCCACAGTTTCCAGGCACATCCTCCCACCTTTGTCTCTAATCTGACCTACCTTTACCCTAGCCATCCTTCTGCTCTTCACATAAGTGAAAAATGCCTCGGGGTTTTCCTTAACTCTACTCGCCAAGGCCTTTTCATGTCCCCTTCTTGCTCTCCTCAGCCGCTTCTTAAGTTCATTCCTTGCTACCCTATAATCCTCGAGTCCTATCTGATCCCTGCTGCCCAAACCTTGTGTATGCTGCCTTCTTCCTCCTAACTAGATGTTCCACCTCTCTTGTCACCCATGGTTCCTTCACCCTGCCATTCTTTCTCTGCCTCACTGGGATAAATTTATCTCTAACATCCTGCAAGAGATCCCTGAACATCAACCACATCTCCATAGTACATTTCCCTTCAAAAATGTGATCCCAATTTACACTCGCAAGTTCTAGTCTTATAGCCTAATAATTTGCCCTTCCCCAATGAAATACGTTCCTGTCCTCTTTGCCCCTATCCTTGTCCATGACAATGCTAAAGGTTAAGGAGCGGTGGTCACTGTCCCCCAAATGCTCACCCACTGAGAGATCTGTCACCCGACCCGGTTCATTACCTAATACTAGATCCTCTAGTCTGCCTGTCAACATACTGTGACAGGAATCCATCCTGGACACACTTAACAAACTCTGCACCATCTCAAGCTTTGGTACTAAGCAGTTGCCAATCAATATTTGGGAAGTCGAAGTCTCCCATGATAACAACCCTGTTATTTTTGCACTTTTCCAAAATCTGCCTCCTCAGTAACCTTGCTGCTACCAGGCAGCCTATAGAATACTCTCAGTAGAGTAACTGCTCCTTTCTTGTTCCTAACTTCCACTCATACTGACTCTAGAGAGGATCCTGCCACATTATCCACCCTTTCTGCAGCTGTAATAGTATCCCTGACCAGTAACGCCACCCCTCCCTGTCCCTTTTAAAACACTGAAATCCTGGAATATTCAGTATCCTTTCCTGCCCTGGTGACAGCCAAGTCTCTGCAAGAGCCACAATATCATAGTTCCATGTACTTATCCAAGCTCTCAGTTCATCACCCTTATTCTTGATACTTCTTGCATTTAAGTAAATACAACTTAGCCCACCCACCTTACTACTTTTATACCCTATACTCTGCTTCTTCGTCCTGAAAGCCTCTCTATATGTTAGATCTGGCTTTACTCCGTGCACTTCTTCCACTGACCTACCCCTCCAGTTCCCATCCCCCTTGCAAACTAGTTTAAACCCTCCCGAACCACACTCGCAAACCTGCCTGCAGGATATTGGTCCCCCTCGAGTTCAGGTGTAACCCATCCAATCTGTGCAGGTCCCACCTCCCCCAGAAGAGATCCCAAAGATCCAAAAATCTAAAACCTTGCCCCCTGCACCAACTCCTCAGCCACACATTCATCTGCCATCTCCTCCTATTCTTACCTTCACTATCACGTGGCACTGGCAGCAATCCTGAGATTGCTACACTTGAGGTCCTGTTTTTCAGCCTTCTGCCTAGCTCCCTAAATTCACTTTTCAGGACCTCATCCCCCTTCCTACCTATGTCATTGGTACCAACATGTACCACGACTTCTGGCTGCTTTCCCTCCCGCTCAAGAATGCTGTGGACCCGATCAGAGACATCCTGGACCCTGGCACCTGGGAGGCAACGTACCATCCGGGATTCTTGCTCATGTCCACAGAACCTGCTGTCTGTTCCGCTGACTATCGAGTCCCCTATCACTATTGCCCTCTTCTTCTCCTCCCTTCCCTTCTGAGCAGCAGGACCAGTCCCAGTGCCAGAGACCTGGCTACTGCCCACTTGATCCCTGTAGGTCATCCCCCTCAACAGTATCCAAAGCAGAATACCTGTTTTTGAGGGAAACAGCCTCTGGGGTCCTCTGCACTGTCTGCCTGTTCCCTTTCTCTTTCTCTCCCCTGACAGTCACCCATCTATCTGCAGTGTTTGAAGCTGCTCTCAGGATGGGCAATAAATGTCTGGCTGGCCAACATTGCCCAAATCCTGAGAGTAAAGATTTGAAAAATGTGTTGGGAGGGAGGTAAAGGCAGAGTTTCTCAATTGAACACACTCTCACTGAAAATAAATCTGACAACATTTTGATGGGGTGAGAGGGGAAAAATTTAAAAGGGACCCGAGGGCCAACTTTTTCACGCAGAGGTTGGTGAGTACATGGAACGAGCTGCCAGAGGAAGTGGTTGAGGCAGGTACATTATTACCATTTAAGAAGCACTTGGATAGTTACATGCAGGGGCGGGGCTTAGAGGGATAGGGGCAGATTGCCGGAAATTGGGACTAGATGGGAGGGCACCATTGTTGGCATAGACTGGTTGGGTCACAAGGCCTGTATCTGTGCTGTATTGCTCTATGACTCTATAACAGAATGTTCTCAGCCAGATCCTGCACAGTTAGAATCTCAATCCCAGAGCATGTTGTCCTCAAAATGACTGCGATGAGGTTAAGATCGTCCAGTTTTTTGTGGATTGTGGATTTGAAAAGAAAGTCTGGAAAATGTTGCAAGGGTCCTTGTCTCAGTTTGCCCTGAGCAGCCGCATAACAAAGGACTCTCTGATCTACGGGCTGATCCCAGGAATGCACACTGAGACAAGTGTTGCTGCAAGATCATCAGCTCAGTGAGAGATGCACTTTGGCCTGCCTGAAGCTTGGCTTTGCACCATGAGATGTCAGTAAAGGATTTCTGCCGAATGGCACATTCCAAGCTACAAGAGTACGTGCTGAGGGACGCACTGAATCTTGGTGCAGCCAACACCAAGTCTTCATAGGGAAGGACTGCAATCTGTCCTGCTGTCACTGGATACTGAGGGGCTGGGTCCTATGTAACAGCCCCGCAAACACTTCAAGGGTTTGTTTAAAGAGGCCACATGAATGGCATTGTACATAGGATGTATTAAGTTGATGACACTACAAATAAATAGACTTGAAAACACACTATATGCATGGGGTGTGGATACTGTTAAAGTAAAGAAAAACATGTATTGTTTTACATTTCTTGTATATATTTTTTATGAATGAAATATATTTTTGATCCTCACACTCTCGACACATACCTGCTATTTTAATATTCATGTTGCTATCTAACAGCAGGTTCTCGGCCTTCAGATCCCGGTGGACAATCTTGCGGTTGTGGCAATATTCCACTGCTGACAGAATCTGCCAGAACTTGCGCCTGGCTTCCAGCTCACTCAGCCGCCCATGGTTTGCCAAATAATCTGAAATTTGAAGGAGGAAGATTGTTATGCAATTCCATAAAAAACAGCAGGAAAGTCTTGATTATAAGACTGCATCACGGACAGTCTGAGCACAGGGTGACTGAAACTGCATGGTTTTCCCCTTGACCAACTGTTTCCTGTAACTATCAGAATAGAGTCAATGAAGACTGGTGCAGCTGTTTTCTGGGAGCAGGGGGTCATTGTCTACAAGCCTATTGATTTTATGAATGGAGTCATCTGGCTAAAGGGTCATTGTGCAGGAAAAGCTGCAATAACAAATTAACCAAGTGTTTTATAAACTGGGATTTTAAACCTTGCAGGTTGTAGGGAGTTCTGTAAGGAACAAAAATGAGAAGAGGGCACTTGTCTAAGACTGAATGTACAAAACGTAGGGAGTGAAAGGGGATTCAAAGGAATGACAGTAGCATTTCTGTGCAGAGATGCAGAAATTTAGAGTGAGGCATCAAAGGAGAAAGATAGGAAGAAGTGTGCCTTTCATTGTCTGTGCTAGAGGTGGGTAAGATTATCAGCCCACTTGTCCTCAATGTGCATACTGAACAGAACCTGTGGAGGTGAGTGCAACGCACACATGAAATGACATCACCCAGAGAGAGATCCACGTACAGCAAGAGGGAGAAAAATAATGAGGGAGAGAGAAAGAGACAAAGACTGAAAGAGAAGAGAAAGAAGGAAGCAGGAGAGGAAGGGAAGGAGTGAGAACAAAATGGAGAGAGAAAGAAATAAAAATAGACAGAAAGGAGCATTGGATTCGACTGTTTTAATTAGTTTTTTAAACATGTATAATGTTTAATACACCTCAAGTGGCAGCACAAGGAATGGCCGCTTATTAGTTTATCGGTTTGTCCATCAGGTGAATATGTGGTTATTTCATTGGTTGGTTTGGCCACAAGTATCTAATAGGTTTCCTGAGTGGACTATTGTTACTAAAGAGCATCTCTTATCTCAGGTATAAAAGGTGTCGCTTTTTGTCAATCTCGCTCTTGCTCATCTCCCCTGGCCTGACCTCATCTTTTGTTCCCTTTGTCTCGGCTCATCAAAGCCAGTGCCGTGTGCTCTGTGACTGTTTCTTTGTTTTAAACTTTCCAATAAAACTTTGAAGCACCAAGTTGTTTTCAACTCATTCCTGGATCCTGAAAGAACCTGTGGATTCGAAAATAACTGGATCCAACGGGAGAGAGGAACAGACAAACATAAGGGCTTTGCGCAAAAGGTGACATTCTTCTTGTTAACTTCTTACAGTTTGAAAAAGATGCAAAATAGTTTTGATGCTTAGATACCCAGAGAGAGTGCTAGGTTTTCTGCTGAGTAGTTCTAATAATTAACACTTGAGAAAATAAAAATCTAATTGACATGATAATTGTTTCTAAATATTTATCAGCTGCATACAACATTCTAGAATTATCTTTTGGATTCCAGAAGCACTCTACTGAATGCTGTTATAACAATCAGGGGACTACAATCTTTCCAAATACATCTGCTATTGAAAATGGAGTACTGATCTGCAGAGAAGTTGGAGGAAGGATGGCTGAGTTAACCCAGTAACCCTGGTGATACCCCATGAGAGTCAAGCACAGGGCAGGAGTCCTGCCTATTTCGGGGAGGATGTCAGTGTTCAAAAATCAGCAACCAGAAGAGGAGAGAAAGTGAGGCTGGGATGAGGAACCAATGATAGAAATGGCAATAATTCCTCCCCCCACCATCAACCTGACCACTCTTGATATTGGTGTTGGTATTTGTTTATTATTGTCACTTGTACCGAGGTTTCATTTCACAGTGCAGTAACATTGAGTTAGTACAGGTAAAAACAATAACAGTACAGAGTAAACCATAGAACAATACAGCACAATACAGGCCCTTCGGCCCACCATGTTGTGCCACCCTTCAGACTACACCTAAGGCTATCTAACCCCTTCCTCCCACATATCCCTCTATTTTAAATTCCTCCAGATGTTTATCTAACAATCTCTTGAACTTGTCCAATGTATCAGCCTCCACCACCACCCCAGGCAGCACATTCCATGCACCAACCACTCTATGGGTGAAAAACCTCCCTCTGACATCTCCCTTGAACTTCCCACCCAATATCTTAAAGCCATGCCCTCTTGTTTTGAGCATTGGCGCCCTGGGAAAGAGGCACTGGCTGTCCACTCTATTTATTCCTCTCAATATCTTGTATATCTCTATCATGTCTCCCCTCATCCTCCTCCTCTCCAATGAGTAAAGCCCTAGCTCCTTTAGTCTCTCCTCATAATCCATACTCTCTAATCCAGGCAGCATCCTGGTAAATCTCCTCTGCACCCTTTCCAACACTTCCACATCCTTCCCATAATGAGGCGACCAGAACTGGACACAGTACTCTAAGTGTGGTCTAACCAGAGTTTTGTAAAGCTGCATCATCACTTCGCGGCTCTTAAACTCGATCCCCCAACTTATGAAAGCTAACATCCCATTAGTTTTCTTAATTACCCTATCCACCTGTGAGGCAACTTTCAGTGATCTGTGGATATGAACCCCCCAGATCCCTCTGCTCCTCTACACTGTCCAGAATCCTGCCATTTACCTTGTACTCTGCCTTGGAGTTTGTCCTTCCAAAGTGTACCACCTCACACTTCTCTGGATTGAACTCCATCTGCCACTTGTCAGCCCAGCTCTGCATCCTATCAATATCCCTCTGTAAGCTTCGACAGCCCTCCACACTATCCACAACACCACCGATCTTTGTGTCATCTGCAAACCTGCTAACCCACCCTTCCATCCCCTCATCTAAGTCGTTAATAAATATCACAAAAAGTAGAGGTCCCAGAATCGATCCCTGTGGGACACCATGAGTCACAGCCCTCCAATCCGAATGCACTCCCTCCACAACAACCCTCTGCTTTCACCAGGCAAGCAAATTCTGAATCCACACTACCAAGCTTCCCTGGATCCCTTGGCCTCTGACCTTCTGAAGAAGCCTACCATGTGGAACCTTATCAAACGCCTTACTAAAATCCATGTAGACCACATCCACTACACTACCCTCATCAATCTTCCTGGTCACCTCCTCAAAGAACCCTATCAGGCTTGTGAGGCAAGATCTTCCCTTCACAAAGCCATGCTGGCTGTCCCTCATCAGTCCATGTTTCTCCAAATGCTCATAGATTCTATCTCTTAGAATCCTTTCCAACAGCTTACCCACCACAGACGTAAGGCTCACTGGTCTGTAATTCCCTGGACTATCCCTACTACCTTTTTTGAATAAGGGGACAACATTCGCCACCCTCCAATCCTCCAGTACCATCCCTGTTGACAACGAGGACTCAAAGATCCTAACCAACGGTTCAGCAATCTCTTCCCTCACCTCAAGAAGCAGCCTGGGGAATAGTCCATCAGGCTCCGGGGACTTATCTGTCCTAATATTTTCTAACAACTCCAACACATCCTCTCCCTTAATAGCTACATACTCCAAAACATTACCCTCACCTACACTGTTCTCAGCATCATCAAGACCCCTCTCCTTGGTGAATACTGAAGAGAAGTATTCATTGAGAACCTCACCCACTTCCACAGCTTCCAGGCACATCCTCCCACCTTTGTCTCTAATCGGACCTACCTTTACCCTAGCCATCCTTCTGCTCTTTATGTACGAGTAAAAAAGCCTTGGGATTCTCCTTAACCCTACTCGCCAAAGCCTTTTCATGTCCCCTTCTCGCTCTCCTCAGCCCCTCCTTAAGTTCCTTCCTTGCTACTCTATATTCCTCACGAGCCCTGTCCGATCCTTGCTGCTTACACCTTATGCATGCTGCTCTCTTCTTCCTAACTAGTTGTTCCACCTCTCTCGTCACCCATGGTTCCTTCACCCTACCATTCCTTCTTTGCCTCACCGGGACAAATTTATCCCTAACATCCTGCAAAAGATCCCTGAACATCGACCACATCTCCACAGTACATTTCCCTTCAAAAATGTCATCCCAATTTACAATCCCAAGTTCTCGCCTTATAGCCTCATCATTTGCCTTTCCCCAATTAAATATCTTCCTGTCTTCTTTGCTCCTATCCCTGTCCATGACACTGCTAAAGGTTAGGGAGCGGTGGTCACTGTCCCCCAAATGCTCACCCACTGATAGATCTGTCACCTGACCCGGTTCATTACCTAAAACTAGATCTAATATGGCATTCCCTCTAGTCGGCCTGTCAACATACTGTGTCAGGAATCCGTCCTGAACACACTTAACAAACTGCGCCCCGTCTAAACCTTTGGCACTAAGTAGGTGCCAATCAATATTTGGATAGTTGAAGTCTCCCGCGATAATAACCCTGTTATTTTCGCAACTCTCCAAAAACTGCCTCCCAATCCGCTCCTCAGTATCCCTACTGCTACCGGGGGGCCTATAGAATGCTCCCAGGAGGGTAACTGCCCCTTTCTTGTTCCTAACTTCCACCCATATTGACTCTAGAGAGGATCCTTCTACATTATCTATCCTTTCTGCAGCTGTAACAGTGTCCCTGACCAGTATCGCCACCCCTCCTCCTCTTCTCCCCCCCTCCCTATCCCATTTAAAACACTGAAAACCAGGAATATTCAATATCCATTCCTGCCCCGATGTGAGCCATGTCTCTGTAATAGCCACATCATAGTCCCATGTACTTATCCAAGCTCTCAGTTCATCTCCCTTATTCCTGATGCTTCTCACACTCAAGTAAATGCACTTTAGCCCATCCACCTTACTACTTTTGTAGCCAGTACTCTGCTACTCCTTCCTCAAAGCCTCTCTACCTGTCAGATCTGCCTTTTCCCCATCCCCTTCTTCCTCTGACCTACTCCTCCGGTTCCCTTCCCCCTCACAATCTAGTTTAAACCCTCCTGAACCACCCTAGCAAACCTGGCCGCAAGAATATTGGCCCTCCTCAGGTTCAGGTGTAACCCGTTCTCTCTGTACAGGTCCCACCTTCCCCAGAAGAGATCCCAATGATCCAAAAATCTAAAACCCTCCCTCCTGCACCAACTTCTCAGCCACGCATTTATCTGCCATCTCCTCCTATTCCTACCTTCACTGTCGCGTGGCACTGGCAGCAATCCGGAGATCACTACCCTCGAGGTCCTGTCCTTCAGCCTTCTGCCTAGCTCACTAAACTGACTTTTCAGGACCTCATCCCTCTTCCCACCTACGTCGTTGGTACCAACATGAACCACAACTTCTGGCTGTTCTCCCTCCTGCTCTAGAATCCTGTGGACCCGATCAGTGACATCCTGGACCCTGGCACCTGGGAGGCAACATACCATCCGGGATTCATGCTCACTGCCGCAGAACCTCCTATCTGTTTCCCTGACTATCGAGTCCCCTATCACTACTGCCCTCCTCTTCTCCTCCCTTCCCTTCTGAGCAGCAGGACTGGTCCCAGTGCCACAGACCTGGCTACTGCTGCTAGGCCCCAGCAGGTCATCTCCCTCAACAGCTTCCAAAGCGGAAAACCTGTTACTGAGGGGAACAGCCTCCGGGCTCCTCTGCTCTATCTGCCTGTTCGTTTTCTTTTTCCTTTTCTCTCCCCTGACAGTTGCCCTTCTACCTACTTCCTGCTGTAAGGGGGGTGACCGTCTCCTGATGTACAGTATCTACAAAACTCTCCCCCTCCCTGATGCTGCGCAGTGTTTGAAGCTATAACTCCAGCTCATCGATTTTGAGCCACAGCTACTGTGTAAAGTGTCACAGCTACAGAGAAAGTGCAGTGCAGGTAGACAATAAGGTGCAAGGTCACAACAAGGTAGATTGTGATGTCAGAGTCCATCTCATTGTATAAGGGAACCATTTAATAGTCTTATCACAGTGGGATAGAAGCTGTCCTTAAGCCTGGTGCTATGTGCCCTCAGGCTCCTGCATCTTCTACCTGATGGAAGAGGAGAGAAGAGAGAATGACCTGGGTGGGTAGGGCCTTTGATTATACTGGCTGCTTTGCCAAGGCAGTGAGAGGTAAAGACAGAGTCCAAGGCAGGGAGGCTGGTTTCTGTGACATGCTGGGCTGTGTCCACAACTCTCTGCGGTTTCTTGTGGTCTTGGGCAGAGCAGTTGCCGTACCAAGCCGCGATGCATCCAGATAGGATGCTTTCTATGGTGCATCGATAAAAGTTGGTGAGTGTCAAAGGGGACATACCGAATTTCTTTAGCCTCCTGAGGAAGTAGAGGCACTGGTGAGCTTTCTTGGCCATGGCATCTACGTGATTTGACCAGGACAGGCTATTGGTAATGTTCACTCCAAGGAACTTGAAGCTCACAACCCTCTCAACCTCAGCACCGTTGACATAGACAGGTGCATGTACACCGCCCCCTTTCCTGAAGTCAATGACCAGCTCCTTTGAAGGAAGGGTTGTTGTCATGACACCATGCCACTAAGCTCTCTATCTCCTTCCTGTACCCCGACTCATTGTTTTTTGAGATACAGCCAACTATGGTGGTATCATCTGCAAACTTGTAGATGGAGTTAGAGCAGAATCTGGCCACACAGTCATGAGTATATAGGGAGTAGAGTAGAGGGCAGAGGATGCAGCCTTGTGAGGCACCAGCGTTGAGAATAATCGTGCTGGAGGTATTGCTGCCTATCCTCACTGACTGTGGTCTGTTGGTCAGAAAGTCAAGGATCCAGTTACAGAGGGAAGTGTTGAGTCCCAGTCTCGGAGTTTGGTGATGAGTTTGCTTGGAATTATAGTATTGAAGGCAGAGCTGTAGTCAATAAACAATAGTCTAATGTAGGTGTCTTTACTGTCCGGATGCTCCAGAGCTTAGATGGTGTCTTCTGTAGACCTGTTTGACTCTTAACTAAATACTGATGGATAATCCCCTCTCAAGGAAGATTGTACAATGATAGAATGAAGAAATACAGGAAGGCATTTGGACCATTGCATGTGCCAGCTCATATAAAGGAGCCATCCAATTCGGTCCACTTTGCTACTCTCTGTTCTCCATATTTTCCCCTTTTGAGTTTCTCTTTTCGCCATAAGTCTGAACACCTCTGTTAAACTCTGCTTCATCTTTTTGATTCCATAGAGAATAATCTCAGGCGTTACTGTGATGTCGAAGAGGGACAGAGGAAGAGAAAGGGAGTGGGGGAGAAAAAAGGTGAGAGAAAGAAAGTGAAAGTGAAATTAAGAGGAAAAAGATGAGAAAGAAACAGAGGAAGAGAAAGTGAGAGAGAAATTAAGGTAGGGAAAAAGTGAAGAAAAATAACCCAAAAGAGAGAAAAAGGTGGTGCATGAGAGGGGAGAGAGACAGAGGGGGATAGAGGGGGAGGGAGGGAGAGATCGAGATCAGCTGGCTGTGGGAGGAGTGAAACTATTTGATGGCTTGGTGGGTACTGAAAATCTGTGCTGACCAACTGGCTGGAGTGTTGAAGTACATCTTCAACTGCAATCGGAAGTTCCCACCTGCTTCAAAATGGCATCAATCATACCAGTGCCCAAGAAGAGCAGGGCGAGCTTCCTCAACGACTATCGCCTGGCAGCACTCACATCTACTGTGATGAAGTGTCTTGAGAGGTTGGTCATGACTAGACTTAACTCCTGCCTGAGCAAGGACCTGAACCCACTGCAATTTGCCTACCACCACAACAGGTCTACAGCAGACACAATCTCACTGGCTCTCCACTCGGCTTTGGAGCACCTGGATGGCAGCAAAACATAAATCAGACTGCTGTTTATTGATTACAGCTCAGCGTTCAACACCATCATCCCCTCAGTACTAATCAACAAGCTTCAAAACCTGGGCCTCTGTACCTCCCTCTGCAACTGGATTCTCAACTTCCTTATCGGGAGACCAGTCAGTGCGGATCGGTAGTAACATCTCCTCCTTGCTGACAACCAATACATGCGCATCTCAAGGATGTGTGGCTAGGCACAGCTCAAACACCATCTATAAATTCACTGATGACACCACTGTTGTTGGCAGAATCTCAGATAGTGATGAGGAGGCGTACAGGAGTGAAATAGATCGTATGGTTGAGTGGTGTCACAACAACAACCTCGCACTCAATGTCAGCAAGACCAAGGAATTGATTGTAGACTTCAGGAAGGGGAAGTCAGGAGAACACTCACCAGTCTTCACTAAGGAGTCAGTGGTGGAAAGAGTGAGCAGCATCAAGTTCCTGGGTGCCAACATCTCAGAGGATCTATCTTTGGCCCAACACATTGATTTAATCACAAAGAAGGCACGCCAGCAGCTCTACTTCATTAAGAGTTTAAGGAGATTTTGTATGTCACCAAAGGCTCTTGCAAATTTCTACAGATGTATGGCATTGTAGACTCAGCTAGCTCCAGCAGGGCACAACCCTCCCCGCCATCGAGGACATCTTCAAGAGGCAGTGCCTCAAGGCAGCATCTATCATTAAGAACCCTCACCATCAGGGACATGCCCTCTTCACAATACTACTACCAGGGAGGAGGTACAGGAGCCTGAAGACTCACACTCAACATTTCAGGAACAGCTTCTTCCCCTCTGCCATCAGATTTCTGAACAGTCGTGAACATACCTCATTATTCCTCTTTTGAACTATTTATTTATTTTTTAACTTATAGTAATTTTTATGTCTTTATGTCTTGCACTGTACTGCTGCCACAAAAC
Source organism: Pristis pectinata (assembly GCF_009764475.1). Taxonomy (NCBI): domain Eukaryota; kingdom Metazoa; phylum Chordata; class Chondrichthyes; order Rhinopristiformes; family Pristidae; genus Pristis; species Pristis pectinata. The sequence goes on from NC_067431.1 coordinate 31,733,485, forward strand.
AACAAATTTCACAACATATGTCAGTGATAATAAACCTGATTCTGATTCTGGCTGCATTATTACTGCTCAGGGGGTCTGGGAACGTGAGGGTAACTGAATCAAACAAACTATCCTGCAACCTCACTGGGCACCTCGCTTTAAGGAGTCTCAACATGTGGCCTGGTTAATTGCAGTGAAGAGTCATTACTCATTCCACACACTGACGCGTGATATTAATTCAAACAGGATCTTCCTGAGTACAACACCCAATGTTCCTCAATTCAGACTAAAGAACAACAATGGAGAATAAATGGTACAGAAAGCAGTTGTCGGAAAGATTTTAAATCATATTATGCTCCTGTAAATTATACAGCAACATTTTATAGTGAAAGGCTCGTCAGATAGACAAAGAAATGAACAAAGGCACAGACATGAAATCACTTCACTATGGCTTTGAAACAGCACTGCAAAAATTGAGCATGTGAGCAGTTAATGCGCTCATGTACAAATCCTTTATCTCCCTACTTTACCAGGCATTAACCTGCTTATTTTAAATGGATAATCACCTACATAAAGCAGAGCAAGGACATGCAGGGAACTCCCTGGTTCTTCAAGTAGAATGAACTTGCATTTACATAGTGCCACAACCTCTGGACAAATCAAAGTGCTGGACTGTCAATGTAAAACTTTCAAAGGTTTGTAACATAGGAAATGAGGCAGCCAATAAGTGTACAGCATGTTTACCCAAAAAAAGCAATGTGACAATGATTACGTTTGATATTGATTGACAAATACATATGCTTAGGACAAGAGAAATAACTCACTTGAAAATCAAGAAAACTTCAGATGTTGGAGATCTGAAATAAAAACAGAAAATGTTTCTTGCCTCTGGACTACACACTTCTGTGGGCTCTTCAGAGCTGCACTGACTGCCAAGCCTACATTTTTAACTTCAAGTCTCTGTGAAGGGGCATGGATCCATAATCTTCTGATCCAGAGCCACAGTTTAGCAGGCAGAAGATCTTTTAAATTCATCTAGATGGACAGGTGTTTAGTTTAATTCATGAATGGCAATTTCCATGATAATGCAGCGCTGGCCTGGCACCAAATGACCAGCTCCTCTGCTTTTTAGTCATGTTGAATGAAGGATCAATGCACTCTCAGTAAGTCACTGGCATATGCAATAAAAATGCTGGAAATACTCAACAGGTCAGGCAGCATCTGTAGAGAGAAAGTACAAGTTAATGTTTTGGGTTGGAGACCCTTCATTGGGAGGGACTCCAACCCAAAACATTAGCATCAAGCTGTAGGGAGGCTAGGTGAGGGATGGACAGAACAAAGGGAATATCTCTGATAGGGTGAGGCCAGGGTTGCCCCGGGGATAAGCTGTAAATGAGGTCATTTGACTGATGAGTTAATGGAGGCACTTCTGGTGGAAGAACATGGTCCTTTGTTCATAAAAAACAATGAGAGCAGTTAGAGAATGACAATACAGAGGAGTGTAAGAGCAATGAAATGCAGGGCTGCAGTTCTTGCCCAGCAAGTGGGGTCATGCTAATCTGCCTGACTTGCTCAGTGTTTCCCTTATTTCAGATTCAGATGAGTTTATTGTCATACACACCAGGGTGCAAGGACATTCCTTGCTTGTATGAAGCTCGCAGAGTAACTCACAGAGTTCATGCTGAACTATGGCTCTGGATCGAAGACTATAGGTCTATGTCCTTCCTTAGAAACTTGAACTCAAAAACGTAGGCTTGGCATTCAGTGTGGCTCTGAAGGGCCAGCAGAAGTGCTGTCATCCAGAAGCAAGAAACATTTTCTGTTTTTATTTCAGATTTCTAGCATCTGCAGTATTTTTGATTTTCCCATGTATACAAATTAGCTGCCATCTTTGTCTCCATTTCAGAAAAGTAATTCAATAGACTTAAAAGAACACTGGGAGATTCTAGGGAAGCATGAGCTGTTAAACAAATGACAGTTTATTTTATCTGGCTGACGCCTGTAGGAGACATGGATTGCATAAACTGCCAGCTGATGAAGAGTATGAAAAAGCAGCTTAAAGTTGTTTGAGCTGTATTAACACCAGTTTAATACTGCTGAAAAGGGTACAATGAAACAAACACATACAGGTCCTCCCCAGCTTACAAACACCTGACTTATGTACACCTCATACAAACAAACGAGCATTTGGGAGGTCGGTGGGATGGATTTGCCGGGTGCCTGCAGGGCTGCACTTCCGACTTGCGAATGAACAGTTCTCAGGAATGGAACCCTGTTGTAACCTGGGAGGACCTGAACAAGGTTTAACTTATTTGATAATTATTAACACTTCATCCGTTGGTTTTATTTTACTAGTAAAATATCTTCTTCTTTTCTCAAATGCAATAAGCAAATCAACAGCAGTATCCTCTCTCAGGCCTCTAATTATACTCAGTGGGCTCCGACAGGTGGACTGCTTTGTACTCATGTCTGACACCAGATTTCTGAGCAGGCACCCTACACCATACACCATCCCAGCAAGAGTTTACCAGGAGGTTACCTGATCTCCCTTTTGGTTCCATTTGAATTTAGCTCAATTAGGTTCTGTCTCATTCCTGCATTGAAAATTCCCATTTTCAGCACTAATTGCTCACTCTGTATAAAGTGGTACAGAGAAAGGAGTTCTCTGAAGGGGCCTTTAAGCTTTGCTGCAACATTGCCTCTGCCTCAGTCCACCTGCTGCCAAAAGCCTTGTTAAGGTCTTTGTCACCTCAATTTTTAACTATTCTAATGAACTGGTTGCCCTTCCTTGTTCAACTCTTTGTAAACGTGAGGTCACTCAAAACTCTGCTCCCCCTATCCTAACTCATACCAGGTTTCACTCAACTATCACCCATGTGGCTGCTACCTATACTGCCTCCCAGTTAAACAATGCATCAATTTTAAAATTCTCGCCCTCATTTTTGAATCCCTCCTTGGCTTTGCCCCTCCAATGGTTACCCTCCTCCAGACCAATAAATAGTGCTCCTCTAAAGCTCAAACACTTGGCAAGTCCGAAATAAAGTCACTCTACCAATAGTAATTGTGCCTTCCGTTGCTGTAAATTTCGATAATATTCCTGTAAAGTTGTTTGCTTCATATATTGATTGTCTTCTACTCACAGATGTTGGTCTTGCAAGTGGTGAAGTTAGTGAAGTGAAGGAAGAGAAAGCTGGGAAGTGACAGCATAACTTGCCTTAAACACAGAGTTTTTAAAAAATGAGCGAAGGTAAACTTCTGCGTGATGGGCTGCATTGATCTACCACTGACACCTTGGTGGAAGCAGAGAAAACTCCATAAATAGAATTATAGAGCCATAAGGCACAGAAGGGGGCTTTTCAGACAACTGAACCACTGCCAAGTCTCTATATTAGTCCCATTCTTCCACTCTTTCCCATAGTCCTACAAATTATTTTCCTTTTAAATGCCTCTCCAACTTCCTCTTGGTAGCTCTGTTTGACTCCATTTCTATGCAGTGAGTTCCAGATCATCAATATTCTTCACACAATAAGTCTTTACTCACATGCCCCTGTATTTTTGCCTATCACTTTACGTGGCCCTTGGTCCTTGACACTTTCCATTTAAATTTGACTTGAATTGTACACCTGTCAAATCCTCTTCCAACCCTTTTTTTGCTCCTTATGGGTTCCTTACACACCAGACCATCTATGAGGGGACAATGGAAGTCTGAGAAATCCCAACAGAAATTCTACACCGGCATAATTTTGCAGAGTGAGTTGACACACCATTCATTTTGTGTGAAGTTGCGCAAATTTGCATAAAATATTTTTGCACTGACAATGAAGTAAAGGGCAATGTTGGACTTAACCAGTTGCTACCTCTGTACATTATAACGTGGCTTCAATTTCATTTACATTTCCACAGAGTAAAACATGATTTAAAAAAAGAGGTTAATTGAGGTGGATTTTATTTTGGGAACTCTCTGTAAACACAAAATCAACCAAAACTCTGCTGGCCACATCTGAACTCACACCAGAATTTGTTCTGCTATTGCCCCTTAGCTTGTTGACCTACACTGGGAATTGTTGTGTCATCTTGATTTATTATTTAATGACGTCCTACTGAATTTAACTGAACCGAGCCAAGCCAAAACTGGATTAGCCTTGAAAATACCTAGCTAGATAGATAAACCGCTTGTTGTGACACCAGGGAATCAAAAGATCCAAGATCCTTTTGCCTGCCTGTGCCAATTTAACAGTTTTATCTGAGAAAGCATGGAGAGTTTTTGTGGCCCCAACTTAGAGGGATGAAAACATATCAGCTCAGAATGTGTGCTCCCGTGCATTGGACACGCATGTCAGGTGTGAGGAGGGCTCTACTCAAGTCTTGAATCAATAAGATAGAACAATTTGCCCAAGACATGGTCGCAGTGTGGAGAAATGGCTATCAGAAGCCTGATTACCAGCCTGAAATCCATGCAATCCATTCCCTTGACTTATTTCTTTCTAACCCATTCTCTTTGATGTGCCCGTTAATTCCCCCTAATTCACCAACCACCCAGGTACTTTAGGGGTAATTTACAGTGGCCAACTAACTTACCAACCAGCACATCTTTGAGATGTGGGTAGAAACTCGAGCATCAAGGGAAACCCATGTAGGAGAACATGCAAACTCCACACAGACAGCACTGGAGGTCAGGATCGACCCAGGGTCTCTCGAGTTGTGAGGTTCCATAGCTACCTGTGACACCACTGTGCTGTATCAACTAAACAGTACTTCAGAAAGGGTAAAATCCAGAAGTCAGTCACTGGAGGTAAATGTTCTGAACACAACATTCGTGGAGCAGTGTTACACAAATTACAACAATCAGAACAATGGTGCTGAAGGTTCTGTAAAAACTATCAATTATTTCAGAATTCCGCTCCTTTGAGAGAATCTGGAAACTTTCAATGTCACATTGATGCATTCCAATTTCACAACAGATTTGAAAACTGAAATGGTTGCTGATTTGTAATTGTGCCTTTTGTCAATTTACTTTGATTTCCATCATTTTAATCAGAGAGATTTTCATTTAAAATGTGATCTGGCTCCTTGGGATGCAAATGTATGTGCATTGAAATGCCTCGTTAGCTTCAAAAGAGATGAAGAAGTGCTTGGTGGCTATTATGATTCTGCAATTTCAAAAGACCATAGAAATACGGGGTGAAATCTGCCCAACTCCCCACTCAGCTGAATATATATTTATTGGTAAATTGGAAGAAGTTCTCTTGAATGCAGGAAAGTAATAAAATGACAGCTTTAATGGCCTTTGCACCTCTTGCTGGAAAGCTTTTTTCTGATGTTGCCATCAACAGGTGAGAACTAAGAGCTTGTTAGCTGCTATCTGAAGTAGAAAATTTTCAAAGCAGTGCTGATGACGCACACAAGCTGTCAACGCTGCAGTGTGATTGCCTTATTATGGCCAGGGGGCTGGTCTGTGGCAGATGGAACCATTTACACCCTGCTGGTTGCATAACACAACTTTAGAGAGCGACAGGAAGCCAGCACTTTGCAGTGTCACCATGGCTGAAGATTTAAAGTAACAGCAATCCACATTCAGTCTGAAAATGCCACGGAATTCAAGGCAGGTTGCTCTACAATATCTATATTTATACATGTATACATAGACGCACAAGTTCAGATCAGTTAAGATAAAAGCAGAATAAAATAGTGCTCTTCGTGTAATGTGTTTCAGTTGAAACTCATAACAACGACTTTCACTTAGAGAGGTGCTTCACAGCACCACAATAAGCAACATAGATGCTGAACCACATTAGATTATCATAGGCTTGGTTAGAAAGAAATGAACATCTTAAAATTAGAAGAAAGGAGAGAAAGAATTCTGGAACTTAGGACCTTGATGTCTGAAGGTTTAACCACCAATGCAGAGTGATTAAATTTAGGGATGAACAGAATTAAAGAAGCTCAGGTATTTCATCAGATTATGGGGCTGGATGACATCATACTTACAAGAACAAGTTTGAAAACAAGGTGAGAATTAAATAAAAAGTGAGGAGGTGCTTAAATCAGGAACCATGTCGCAAAGAGCAAAGCATGAAAGGGACGCGGTGCATGTTAGAACATGGAGAGAAGGAGATCAGCCAGCAGTGTGGTGCAATCGACAATCAATATTAACAAAGACATGGATGAAGGTTTCAGCAGCAGATGAGCTGAGGCATAATAGCTTAGCTTTAGTAGAGGTGGTATTAACTCTATCAGGAGCTGACAGACTGAGCTTTTAGCAAAATAGCAAATGCAGATGATGGCACTGATTAGAGGGAGAAATACCATCCAAGAGAAGGGTTAAAGCGGAAAGGAATCCTTCAAATACTGATTATTTTCCAGCCCTCCAATTTTCTCCCTCTCCCTCACTTGTAGTTCCTTTACCTCTTGGTTCACTTCTTGTGTGAATGTAACATTTTTCTCAGCAGTTGCCAAACAAAAGGGCAGAGCAGTTTTTACTGATTACTAATTTACAACCATTGGGAGTGGTGCCTCACATTTACCCCTCAATTAATTCCACAAGTTGACTGGGTATTTCCTTGCTGTTTCGGGAGTTTGCTGTGTCAGAGGTGAGAGATTTAAAAGGGACATCAGGGCAGCTTCTTCGCACAAAGGGTGGTGCATATTTGGAATGAGCAGCCAGAAATAGTGGTTGAGGTGGGCACATTAGCAGTATTTAAAATCCATCTAGATAAGTACATGGATAAGAGAGGTTTAGAGGGCTTTGGGCCAAACATGGGCAGGTGGGACTAGCTCACTAGGCAAAACAGTCAGCATGAATGAGTTGGGCCGAAGGGCCTGTTTCCAAGCTGTATGACGCCAAATTAACTGCTGTATGTTCCATTGTACCAAAGAGACCATACTCTAATATATTTAATTAGTAGGAGAGCCCTTTGAGACATCCTGAGATAATTAAAAGTGCCACAGGAATGCACCTCTCTTTCTTTCAAAGGGTCAAAGACACTGGCATATCTGAAAATTACTTTCCCAGCTGTTTATTGGGTGTCCAAGTCAAAAGTCAATAGATCATTTGGTTCAGGAATTTTGCACAAATGAGTTCAATCCTTTCCTTGCAGAGAATGCATCAGAACAAAAGATAAGGCTGGATCTGACTGCCATGCTTTGGTCTGGAGCCCAGGGCTCCCTCTGATACTCCAGTGGTCACAAGCACATTGGCCAGAGTCTAAGGCTGAAGCCTCGACTTTTGTCAGACTCTTTGGTTCAGGAGGTTTAAACTGCTTTCACGTACTATGCTGTTTCAAAGCCCAGCAAATCCTATTCAAAATACAGCCATCAACTGCTCTGAAAAGGAATTAATAGAAGGTTGGACGTATATTTTCATAGGATCCTTCAGACATCAGAATGGTTAAGAACATGATAATCTACTTGAAGAATAAATTTTGGTCAGGACACCAGAGAGAACTCTTGTTCTTCACAGTGCTATGGGATCTTTCAGTACCACCTACAACACTGGGCAGGACCGTAAGTTAACATCTGATCTACGAGACAGCTTCTGTGACAGGGCAGCACTTCCTCACCATTGCAGTGGAGCAGAACTCTAGCTTTTATGCTCAGGCTCTGGAGCGAAATTGAACTTCCAGCTTTCTGTCTTATTTGGAGCAGAGAGTGAGGTGCTACTGATGAACCAAATCTGACAGTAAGGTGGCAAAATATAAACTGCTGGTCAGCTACCATTCAACAAGAACACATTTGGTAATCTTTCCTTCTAGAGGCTAGTTAAACAGTGTCATTCCTATTTCAGTTTTGAATGAAGCAACATTATACTGTAAATAGAGAGCACAGCTTCCCTGCCATAAAGTTCTAGATTTTGTCTGTAATGCTGTAGGAATGCTCAGTGCAGAGGCAACATGTAGAAAAACAGAGGTGGACTTGCATTTGAGTAACTAGCTTGTGCATCCCAGGCAGTTCAATGTTCTCAGCCATAAGGAGTGCATTACAAGAAGGAAAAGTGGAACAGATATTAATTCCGCAGTCTCTGTGGGCCCACTTCTACTTCAAAGGAGTTCCTTAACACACTGCCCAAATAATTGCACTGAAAAGTCATTACTCATTTCAGCTGGAACTAGCTGACAGTAATTTGTACAGAATATTCCCGAGTACAGCACAATTCAGTATTAATGGCATAGATGGAAATAAATGCAACAACAAAAAAACAGTTGTCTGAAAAGGAGTCAATTACACAATACTGCTGTAACTTGTACAGAAACAACTATTTATTGTGAAAAATCCATCAGGTAGTTATGAAAAGCGTGCTATGGCACATAAATATCACAATGGAGAGGAATCAGATCTTCTAGTGATATTGAACAAGATAGTGTGAAAGTTCTCATGAACATAAAGTCACCATATTCAAACCTGGGAAGCCTATGACTGGCTTCATATTATGCTACTGACATGATAGGTCATCCCAAAAAGACGAATGCGCTATAAGCAGAAAGCAATGGA